>NC_138026.1:80246415-80846415 GCF_964106645.2 Podarcis pityusensis | reverse complement strand
ACTTTTTAAGCTTAACAAACTTTTTTTAAAAAAACATAACTTTACTTATGGCAGTGGAGTGCACTGCAATACATAGATCTGGTGAGACTCCAATCGCTTCCCAACTTAATGTCTTAGAAGCACTGATACCTATAAATTAGCATATGCAATTGCATGTAGATTTGCGTCATGAGTCTGTGCCCTGGTTCCTTTAAGTACCAAGTTATGAACGTTCATGTGGCTAAGGCAGGGGTCAGCAAACTTTTTCAGCAGGGTGCTGGTCCACTGTCCCTCAGAACTTGTGGGGGGACGGACTATATTTTGGGGCAGGGGAATGAACGAATTCCTATGCTCCACAAATAACCCAGAGATGCATTTTAAATAAAAGCACACATTCTACTCATGTAAAAATACCAGGCAGGCCCCACAAATAACCCAGAGATGCATTTTAAATAAAAAGACACATTCTACTCATGTAAAAACATGCTGATTCCCAGAACGTCCGTGGGCTGGACTGAGAAGGCGATTGAGCCAAATCCGGCCCCCGGGCCTTAGTTTGCCTACCCATGGGCTAAGGGGTAGTGGACAAACAGGGTCACACCTATCTGACCTTTCACCTTCAGGGCAGTGGTTTGCGGAATGAAATAGGAATCATCTCCTCAGACTTCCCTGTAAGAAAGGACTTGTAGTAAATGCATTTTTGTTTAACCTACACAAATGTGTGCTGGCTGGCATTGTCCCAGCCACACAAATGCCTCTCTCATGATGATTCTGCTCATCTTCATAAAAGGGTAGGCATATTTCATAAGCAATGTTCCTTAAAAAACCAAAACACCTCTGGATATGTGCTAAAGCGACCTTACAGAGAAACCTAGATTTTGTGTTAAAATTACCCTGTGGTTCTTTAACTGGGTTATTTAAATCATTTGTTTTGTGAATCAGTTCCTCTAATGTGCACTTCATTTGATGCCATTCATACTTTTGTTTTGTTTTTATTCCCTGCAGAAATCCTTTTCACAATATATTTGGGGCGTCATCCCAAGCACCATCAAATGAGAATTTAAAAAACACATTAGTTAATTAATGGCATGGTTTATTTTCTTCCATTGAAACCAATAGAATCTTAAAAAGTGTTTTGGTTGGACCATGCTCATATTGTTGTATCTGATGCTGAAGAAATTTTGTTATGCTTGTTTTCCGTTGCTTTAAAACATTTCTTACCATTCTTTCCCCCAAATGGTTTCATGCACTTGGTTATATCTGGATATAAACTCGATTGGAAGGACAGGAAAGGGTGCACTGGAGGTGATGTCACTCTGTATGTTAAGGAGAGCACATAGAGTCCAATAAGCTAGAAATCCCCAAAGGGTCAGACTCTTCCACAAAACATCTCACTACCTGTAAGCCTGAAGTTAGAATGAACTCTGGAGAAGGTTATATCACCACACCCTGAACTTGAACTCTCATCAGAAGAAGGTGTGGCCAAAACATATTTGGCTATTTGGTTTTTCACGCCACAGCTTTCACTTAAAGCCACATTGTAGCTGTGTTAGCATTTTTTTGCTTTATTTTCTAGGCAAGGTTTGGGGAACTTGTGATCCTCCAGATGTGACTGGACTACATCCCTGTTTATTTGCCATGCTGGCTGGTGTTGATGAGAGCAAGAGTCTAACAACATCGGGGGGGGGGCACAGGTTAGCCAGCCCTGGGGTAGACAATACCTTCTGAAGAAAGTCTCCTAGAGTTGAGACGAGGAAGGGAAGTTCAGCCCTTGGTATTATACATGGTTTCTGTTAGGATTTTATTCATTAATTCAAAAGGTGAACAATACCTAGGAAACTACTTGGCTCTTTTGCTCATTGAGAAGACAATTGTCTCCAACGAAAGAGAGTTTAGTGTGAAGGCTGACATTTTAATAACAAAGTGCAGTCATCTAATACAATTTCTGTTGATGTATAGATAAAACAGGGCTGATGAAAATGAGACTGAACTCAGCCATATCTGACACATTCCCATCCCCATCAGCTGCTGATTATCTCATGGCTGTACAATCACAAATCAGCCTTTTGATTGTTGAGCTTTTGGGAAGTCATTTTCCTGGATTTTGTCATGCAGATGTAGGCTTAGAGTGGAATTTTTTGTTCATGTCTAAGGCAAATTCCTTAGGACTGATTCAGTGAGTTCTGCTCCTAAATATGTTCAATCCACTTGCCTGATAACTAAGTCCTGTGTACGTTTTACTCCAAAGTAAGTCACATTGCACATAGGATTGCAGCCTTAATGTGCTGGCTGACATTGTCCCAGTCACACAAATGCCTCTCTTGTGATGATTCTGCTCATCTCCATAAAAGGGTAAGCATATTTCATAAGCAATGTTCCTTAAAAAAACAAAACACCTCTGTATATGTGCTAAAGTGACCTTACAGAGAAATCTAGAAAGGCTCAGATGTCCTTTTGATGCAGGTGTTTCTAGGCAGAAGGAAGTATAGGTCAACTGCGGGTGGGGGAGATATTGTTGCTTAGTGATTGGGTGACACTGTTCACGGTGCTTGTATTTGGCAGGGCACAGAGAGCTTTTTGGATGGGGGCTTGTTATCATTTCATCAATCTAAATAGACATATCCAGAGCGTCTGTTTTTCTTTAACGATCATAGTCTGTCAACACAAAGTCCCTTGAGAAACAAAACACAAACACTTACAGTTAGTGAGAGAGAGGTAGAAGTCTAAGGGTAATAATAATAATAATGATAATAATTTTATTATTTGTGCTCCTCCTATCTGACTGGGTTTCCCCAGCCACTCTGGGAGCCTTCCAACATATATAAAAACATAACAAAACAGTACACATTAAAAGCCTTCCCTATACAGGGCTGCCTTCAGATATCTTCTGAATAGATCCACCAAACTCTCTCCTGTATGCTTTTCTCCTGCAGTATATAGCGCACCAACGATGTGCTTCAGCCTGCCAAGTTCTAGATAACCATGTGTTGTGCATATTTGTGGCCTGACCGGGATCATTCACAATATACGGAGGGCATGTCATGTATGGTTCGGGAATTGAACTTGGCAGGCTATAGATTCAAGTCCTGTCTTGCGCTGTAGGCACAGCACGGCCAGTTTCTTTCTCCATTATGTTGGATGTTCCCTGTGGTAATAATGACACACAGACAAGACTGGATTTCCCCCACCCTGATGCAATTCTTTATGCGTGGACCTTCACTTATCTGAATGTCCCACTGTAACTGATATAGGACCAGTCGCAGGGGGCAAGGGATGATTCCTCTTGTGAACAGGCTCCTGCAGTATAATGTCGATTACTATCTGCAGGATTTGTAAGGTGCCATTTTTGTCTTGTAGTTACAAGGCCTGCTGCACTCGCCAAAGCAAGAATTATCTCTTGGCTCCAGAAGCAGCTTGCTAGGTATGACAGAGCCGCTCTGCTAGCTTCCTGGCAAGTGGGTCCCTGCAGGGACGTAGGAAGTGGGGTGCAGGGGGTGTGGTCCACCCCGGGTGTCATCCCTGAGGGGGTGACAAAATGGCATACTCGGGGGGGGCACTTACCGCAGGCCCTGGCTTGCAGTGCACCCGAGCCACACGTCTCTTCTGGGAGTGACGCAGTGGCTCAGACTGTATCATAACTACAGGATATAACCCTCCACCCCAGTTGAGGGCCTCTCCACCCAGACCACCCCCTAAGCCTAGGTAAAGAGATGGTTTAAGTGATGTCAGTAAAGCTACATTACTTAGGACTCAACTAGACTGGTAAAGAAAAAGTGATTTATATGCGACATTGTGCCACCAGATGGCGATGTGGAGTTCTGTTTTTCTCTACCTGCTTTCCCTGTTTAAATTGACAACCCTTTAAACTGAGAAGCTTCTTGGATGTGTCTAGATCCAGCCTTAGAGTTTGGGCTTTCTTTAGGTCAAGGAAAGGAGAGGCAGGGGTGTAGCCTGGCATCCTCACTCTTCTGCCAAACAACGTTCATCTTCTTAACTTGCCTTGATGCTTTATCAACTGGAATTCCCTTTAACTCATGGAGTGGGATCCTCGCCTTCTGAATTGGCTACAGCCTGCAGGTGCCCTGTGTCTCAAGATGATCTCTGCATAATGGCCTGTCGCAGCAAACTCAAAGCAATTTTCACTGGGAGAAGGGATGGAAAGATCTGTCAGTTTTGATTGTCTTGGTTTCTCATGAAAGCTCATGAGCATTTGAGTGTGAATTTCTCCTAATAAAGAGATATTTTATATGCCATTTTGACTGATGTCTGCGTTTTTTGCAAGAAACTATCTGCAACACATTTTTATATGCTGTTTTCACAGATGTGTCCATTTTTATGCACACTTTCCCCTGTGATATGCATTTTTGTAGACATTGCTTGTTTGGAGAACTGAATCACAAAATTCAGAGAGGTGCAAATTTCAAAGGCTGTGTTTTGCTTCACATATTGTTTCAGAAAGTGTGAATTTGATAGATTCAGTTTTAAATCTGTACTGAATTGAATTTCTGCTCTGTCCTATTTGGAAGCAAAATAATCCAGATACGACATCTGGATTTTTTTCATTTATTTTTAAAATGTGTTGTCCTTACATGTGTGCATTTTCTCACATGTTTCCAGAAACTGGAAATTGGGGAAAGTTGCTAACCAGTTTAATACCACCCTGAATCTCATTATGTATGATTATATGTGAATGAGTCTATGTGCTTTAGACTGCCCTGTTTCCTAACACTTTTCAAGCACTTTTGAACACTTGTTTCTCATTTATTCATTTGTTACTTCTTAGAAACACATCCTATGCCACTAGCTGTTTGTGGTGAGCAAGACTTTGGTCAAAAGCCAAAACAGCAATCTCTTTTGTAAAGAGCAGAAACTAATTCTCCATTTAATTTTTACAGAAGTGTAATGCTATAGTAAGCAGCAGCCAGCCAGCATGAAACCTAAGGTTAGTCACATATAAAAACATGTTACGGTTCTGATGTTGCCAGCTCATGAATACCACATTTCTGGCATTTAGACAAATAGTTCAGCATTTGCTGTTAAAGCACACAAGCCATTTGGCTGCTGAGAACAACTCTTGAAAGCGATTTTAGAAATATGTGCACCTTGGGGAGAGAAACCTGCATGTTTTCAAAATTATTTTTTTGTAGTTTTTTAAAAAAATTGATTTTAACAAGTATAAACATACAACAGGTAACAATTCAAAATCCAAATGTTGAGATTACTCTGAATCTCCTGACTTCCCCCCACCCCTTCCATGGGTCCTAATGATAATATTTACAACTGCATATCAATGGTTATTCAAATGTTTGTCCTTCTAAATTATCCATACTTTCTTTTTTTAATTGCTTTTTTATTTTCCAACCCGACAAAAATTATACATTCAAGTAAAACACACACACACACAAATTTCCAAATAAACTAATATATACAAATCCTTAAAATCCTTAAAGGAGACTTACAGTGGTACCTCTGGTTACAAACTTAATTCGTTCCGGAGGTTCGTTCTTAAGCCAAAACCATTCTGAATATGAGGCATGCTTTCGCTAATGGCGCCTCCCGCTTCCGGCGCACTGCCAGCACGCAACTTTCACTCACATCCCGGGGCAAAGTTCGCAGCCAGGAGCATCTACTTCCGGGTTAGCGGAGCTTGTAACCTGAAGCGTTCACAAGGAGGATGGTAAGTAACACAAGGTTCCACTGTATATTGTTTAAGTCTTTTTCTTAATTGACAAATTATTAATTCCTCCATATGGCTTCCAACCTCCTCATTGAGGGTTCATCCTTTTTTTCCTTTGTTATCACTGTTTCCATATTCCTTATCTCAGTTTCTTTTTTCTATTATGTCTCATGTATTCTTAATCTAACTTGCAACTTGCAGAGTTTAGTCAAAATATGTCCAGGTTTTCACTTGTGGACAATGTTTAATTAAATATTCTTTATAAATTCCCCATTCATTTTTGTACCTTTGGGTTGGCTACTTATCTCAGTTAATTTAGCTAATTCAAGATATTCAAACAGTTTCTTCTGCCACTCCTCTTTTGATGGTATCGTTTCACCTTTCATTTTTTGGCAACAAGTATTCTAGCTGCTGTTGCAGCATATAAGAATATTCTTCTTTTTCCCTTTCCATACTTTCGATTATGAAATATACTCAGAGTCGCAAAGTGATTTCATGCTCTTTATTCAGCTCATAGTGGTGAGGAGGAATGAATAAATGTCCCCTCACAGTATCTGCTTTATATACATTATTTACACAATGGGCTGCACATGATTGGCTAATTCTGGAATTCTACTGTAAGCCAATCAGGTTGTGGATTCACTTCTATCTGGAGCAGGATTGGGTGGTTCCTGCCAACCAATCATACTGCTGCATTGTTCTAGGACCAATCAGACTGCTGCATTCTGAATCCTATTGTTCTAGGACCAATCAGACTGCTGCCTTTTGGATCCTATTGTTCTAGGACCAATCAGACTGCTACAGTTTGGATCCTATTCAACTCAGTACATAACACCCCTCCCCTCTAAGTTCCAGTCCTGCCCGGGAGGTCGCATTCATAGTCCTCAAGGTATGCCGGCGGCCTACGTGTGCGTTGTGGCCTGGGGTGTTCCCTGGTCCGGGCTCCGGGTTCTGGCTCGTGTTCCAAGGATGCTGGCTGTGATGCGGCTGTTTGGTCTGGTGCGACCGGCTCGCTCAGTCGTGGTTCTGGTTCCGGTGTCCTTTCGGCCTCACGGGTCCTCTCTGTATTTACTGATTCTGCCTCTCCTGCTGGCCCCTCCTGCTCTATGGGCCTCACTGCCCCGCTGTTCCCATGGGACTCCTCTGACCTGTCCTCCTCCTGGTTTTCTCCCGGGAATCGTCGCCGTATCTGGTCGCAGTGGCGGCGCCAGCATTGCCCCCCATCCGTTAGCACCTCGTACGACACGGGGCCAGTGACCCTGGTGATTGTGGCGGGTACCCATGCTGGGCCTGCCCCAAAATTCTTTGCGTACACTGGGTCCTGGGCCTCGAAGGTCCGGGGGTTCCTGCCTTCCCCCACCACTACCTCATCCTGAGCTCTATCGGGGTGAAGGCGGTCCAATCTGATTGCAAGGCGCCGACCCATTAGTAGTTCAGCGGGGCTCCGGCCAGTCGTTGAGCTGGGGGTGCTGTGCTGTGCTAGAAGGAATGTGGCAAGGCGGTACTCCCAGTCCCCTTGCGTCATGCGGCGAAGGGTGTCCTTGGTGGTCCGCACCATGCGTTCTGCTTGGCCATTGGTGGCAGGGTGGAACGGCGCCGAACGGATGTGGCGGATGGCGTTCTGCGCTGTGAAGGTTTGGAATTCTCCTGACGTAAATGCAGTCCCGTTGTCTGAGACGAGAGTGTCAGGGAGCCCGTGGGTTGCAAACAGCCTGCGTAGTACCCGGATGGCTGCGGACGTGGAAGTGGACGGTACCAGTGCGACTTCCAGCCATTTGGTGTAGGAGTCCACCACTATGAAGAATGTTTTCCCCTGAAAGGGGCCAGCGAAATCCACATGCAGGCGTGACCATGGTGCTCGGGCGGACTCCCAGGACTGGACTGGGGCCCTTGGGGGATCTGGGCGGGATTCTTGGCAGGCCTGGCAGTGTTTGACCCAGGCCTCTATCTCTCCATCGATCCCCGGCCACCACACATAACTCCTGGCAAGGGCCTTCATTCTTACTACCCCTGGATGTGTCTCGTGTAGGGCTGTGAGGACCCTTTTGCAGAGGGGCTGGGGCACAACGACTCTGCTTCCCCATAACAGGCACCCCTTGTGGGCCGACAGTTCATGTTTGCGGGTTGTGTAGCCGGCGAATTCTGGCCCGGGGCTGCTGCTGGGCCATCCCCTCCACACCCAGTCCAGGACCCGGGAGATGACCCTATCTTTCTTGGAATGGTGTGCAACTTCTTGTGCCTGAATGGGGCGGTCGGGAAGCAGCTCCAGGCTCATAACCTCTTGTGCAGGTGCTGGGTCAGGGCCTGTTTCCGGTAGTGGTAGCCTGCTGAGGGCGTCCGCATGGCCCATCGCCTTCCCAGGTCGGTGAATCAGTGCATACTGGTAGCTGGCAAGGAAAATTGACCACCTGAGGACGCGAGGAGACAGCACTTGGGGGGTCTGCTTTTCGGGGGCAAACAAGCCAAGCAACGGCTTGTGGTCAGTCACCACGGTGAAGGGCCGCCCGTACAAGAAATCATGGAATTTTTTTACTCCCTTTACGATTGCCAGACCCTCCTTGTCAATTTGCGAGTAGTTCCGCTCGGTTGTGTTGAGTGTCTGGGAAAAGTACGCCACCGGTACCTCTCTTCCATCCGGGAGTTGGTGCCCCAGGACAGCTCCAATGCCATAGGGTGAGGCGTCGCATGCTAGCACCACCGGCAGCCTCTCGTCGAAGTGTGCCAAGACCGAGTTTGAGACAAGCAAGTCCTTGACTGCCTGGAATGCGGCCTCCTGGCGCTGGCCCCACACCCAAGGGGCCCGCTTGTCCAGGAGTCTGTGTAGGGGCTCCGCTACCGCCGCCTTGTGGGGAAGGAAGGAATGGTAAAAGTTCAATAGTCCCAAGAAGGCCTGAAGTTCAGTCTTGCTCTTGGGCGCTGGGGCATCACAAATGGCCCGTACCTTGTCCCCAGTCGGGTGGACCCCTTCTGCGTCCACCATAAATCCCAGAAAGTCCACCTGAGGCACTCCTAGTAGACATTTTTCCCGCTTCACCTTGAGACCCGCCGTCTGGAAACGGTGCAGAACGGTGCGGAGGCGGTCCTCAAACTCCTCTGGTGTGGGGCCGGCAATCAACACATCATCGAAGAAGGGGGTGACGCCAGGAATCCCTTTAAGGAGAGAGTCCATTATATTCTGGAATATGCCTGGTGCCACGCTGACACCGAATTGCAGCCGCTTTACCCTGAACGCTCCTCTGTGCGTCACAATCGTCTGTGCCTCTGCTGTGGCCTCATCTACTGGCAGCTGTTGATATGCTTGGGCCAAGTCCAGCTTGCCAAAAAATTTCGACCCAGCCAGGGTGGCAAGGACATGGCTGACCACTGGCACTGGGTATGCGTGGGCCGTGAGGGCCTTGTTTATGGTACATTTGTAGTCTGCGCAGATGCGGACCGAACCATTAGGCTTGACGGGTGTGACGATTGGGGTTTCCCAGGGAGCATTAGGCACCGGCTCCAGCACTCCTTGCTCTACGAGTCGGTCCAATTCCTCGTCTATACGGGGTTTCAAGGCGAACGGGACCCGGCGGGCCTTGAGCCTGACCGGTCGTACTGCGGGGTCAAGCTGTAGCGCAATGGGGGGGCCCGTATACTGTCCCAATTTCCCATCGAAAACCCCTGGAAATTCCTTGCATATGGCGTCCACGTCCACTTGTAAGCTAGTGTGGTTCACCCCGGTGACAGCTAGCCCCAGTGGTCCAAACCATGCCAATCCCAGTAAGCTAATGTAGGGGCCCTTGACCACAAGCAAGTCCAGTTGCCGCGTCCGCCCTCGGTATTGCACCCTGAAGGTCCCCACCCCCATTGTGGGGACCTTACGTTTCTGGAAGTCCCGGAGGGTGAATGGGGCCGGCCTGAGTTTGGGACCCCCAGTGGGACACAGTTTCCTTAAGGTCCTTGCCGAGATTATGGATAGAGTTGAACCCGTGTCAAGCTCCATGCGGCATGGGGCCCCCTCTATCTGTACCTCTACATAAATTTTCTCTACGTTGGGGTGGGGCAACTGGTATACCTGGAAGTCCGTGAGCTCCGTCGAGTTGCCTTGGTGCGTTGGGCCCCGGGACCTGGGGCTCTTGGATTGGTCATCTGATGCCTGGTGTCGGGTGGGCCGAGCCCGACACACCCGGGCGATGTGTCCCGATTTTCTGCACTGCCTGCACTCTGCGTTGCGGAAACGGCAGGTCCTCCTCTCGTGACTCTCCCCGCAGCTTGCACAGTTCCCTCCTTCTCGTCGAGGCAGCTGTGGTCTGTGCGCTGCTTGAGTGCGCTGCTGTACTCGGTGCACCTCCTCCCTGTCGGATCCTGAGTCGTCGGTGAGGTCTTCATGGTGGACCCTCGGTTGGGATGGCAGGCTCGGCCGTGCCTCTTGGGTCGACCTCTCGGCAGCTTCTGTTGCCAGGGCCTCCTCCAGAGCGACCTGGAACGTTAGGTCCTTCTTAGCGTAGAGGCGCCGTTGCAGCTTCTCATCCTTCAGGCCACCGACGAGGCGGTCACGAAGCATGTTCTCCAGCTCTGAGAAGTTGCAGAACCGGGCGGCTTGGCGGAGAGAGGTCACAAACCCAGTTATGGTTTCCCCAGGGGCTTGCCGCTTTGCGTAGAAGGCATTTCGACGAGCCACCACTGAGGGCTGCGGCGAAAAGTGCCCCTTCAGCTGTTCCATTATTGTTTTGTATGGAACAGTAGCGACGTCTTCAGGCGCAAGGAGAGCCCGGGCGATTTCAAACGTCTCCTCTCCGCAGACGCTGAAGAATATCGCCCTCTTCTTGGCGTCTTCTTCGTCGGTGACCCCTTTGGCTTCTAGGAGGAAGGTGAAACGGGAGGCGTACGCTTCCCAGTCTCCAGATGCTGGGTTGAATGGCGAGAAGCTGCTGTTGGCTGCCATTCTGAGTTCCTTGTGCCCCGGAGCTGAAGCCTGGATACACGGTGCGAGGCAGCGGTGCGGCAGTTGGCGGTGCTGCGGTGCTGTGTGTGGCAGTCAGCTCAGCGGGATCCCATCCTCGTCGCCAGTGAAATATACTCAGAGTCGCAAAGTGATTTCATGCTCTTTATTCAGCTCATAGTGGTGAGGAGGAATGAATAAATGTCCCCTCACAGTATCTGCTTTATATACATTATTTACACAATGGGCTGCACATGATTGGCTAATTCTGGAATTCTACTGTAAGCCAATCAGGTTGTGGATTCACTTCTATCTGGAGCAGGATTGGGTGGTTCCTGCCAACCAATCATACTGCTGCATTGTTCTAGGACCAATCAGACTGCTGCATTCTGAATCCTATTGTTCTAGGACCAATCAGACTGCTGCCTTTTGGATCCTATTGTTCTAGGACCAATCAGACTGCTACAGTTTGGATCCTATTCAACTCAGTACATAACAGATTACTTTACAAGTGTGGTTAAAATCCTGCCAGTGTTCTGACCTGCTTGAAGTGGTCTTGTAAATAAATTATAAACTTTTCCCACTTTTTTTTTAAAGTTCTTGTCTTCTTGATTTCTGAGCTTCCCAATTAGTTTTGCCATCATTTTTCAAAATGCCAACAACTCATTCTACAGCCTGTGTAGACCAGAGGTAGATCTACACACAGAGGGAAAAAAATAAGTCAGAAAGTAAATTGTTATAACAAAAGGGGAGGGGGAGCTATGTAAAATCGGAAAGGTTTGGTTTTTGTTTTGTTTTGTTTTGTTTTGCCCTCCAGCGCAATCTAGTGTTGCATGCTGCCTTTCAGAAATTTCCCCGGACGTCAAGTCCTCCTTTGAAATCCCGGTAATATCCAGAAAAATCTGGACACATGGCAGCCCTCTCCAATCTAAAGATCAACACATGCAAATTTACTTGTTAAGTACAGAATACTCAACTCATCAGTTGGGATCCATCCATGCAATGGTAAGGTGATTTGAAGGCAGATACCAGACATGAATTGATGCTTTTGAATGATGGTGCTGGAGGAGACTCTTGAGAGTCCCATGGACTGCAAGAAGATCAAACCTATCCATTCTTAAGGAAATCAGCCCTGAGTGCTCACTGGAAGGACAGATCCTGAAGCTGGGGCTGCAATACTCTGGCCACCTCATGAGAAGACTCCCTGGAAAAGGCCCTGATGTTGGGAAAGATTGAGGGCACAAGGAGAAGGACACAACAGAGGACGAGATGGTTGGACAGTGTTCTCGAAGCTACCAGCATGAGTTTGACCAAACTGCGGGAGGCAGTGGAAGACAGGAGTGCCTGGCGTGCTCAAGTCCATGGGGTCACGAAGAGTTGAACGCAACTAAACAACAACAGCAGCAGACAGGTTCAGATAATGCTCACCCTTTTATTCAGCAAACGGGATGACCAGCTTTAGCCATTTTTCACTAAAATGGGTGAGGTGAGGATTAGGCAGGAAATTCCAGAAGGAACTATGGAAATTGTAGTAATCACTCAGTTCACAGTGCCCTCCCCTCTCCGCTAGTATGCCTTGGCATAAAGGTATCAAAAACCATTAGATTAAAAGGTTAATTAGCTCTTCTAGCTCTAACAAGACAGCACTTACCCAGCACTCCCCAGAACTCCACACTTGCTCTGCACACACACTTTATATTAAACTTCTCAACAGTTTGAATATGAACATACACAAGTGCTGGCTGCATGAGACCAGGTCCACATTCTTGTAACATAATACCTCTTGAAGACCCAGCCAGCTTCTGCTCACCTACCAGGTAAAAGAGTGCCTCCTTTGGACTTATGCCTTGAGAGTTGCATACCTGTGGGGCTTGGTGAGTCCTTGAAATATATTTGCTATGTTATGCCAGGGGCGGAGGAAGGGGGTGTGGGGCAGCCCTGGGTGTCACCACTGAGGGGGGCGACAAAATGCCGGGCAGCACTCACCATGGGGCCTGAAGCATGCCCAAGCAATGTGTCTCTCCTGGGAGAAGGCAGACAGACTCCGGATGCCCCATGGTGCGTTCTGCCCCTATGGGTGGCTCACCTCGTTCCTATGGGTGGCTCGCCCTGCCCCGGGCGCATCGCCCCAGGCACCCGAGCGGCTTCCTCCACAGCTATGTTATGCAAGTAACTCTGAGTGATCACAGCTTCTGGGGCACTTCATGAGGTGAGCTTTTGTGGGGTTTTGCATCCATGCTCAGGTGGGCTAAGATCCACCTTTGGGTTGAATCACTGGTTTGACCAGACTCCATAGGTTCCCTATGGCCATGTATTTCTACTGGTGGCAATGGATTCTGCATCAAAGTGTGTACGCAATGTCTCCTGCTTTGCAGACACCATGTCTGGCTGACTGGGTGGGACCATGAAAAATTCTTTGTAAATTCATAAAATTCAACAGACTCCCATACTAATTATTGGGAAGGCTTTCTCTGTGTGACAAGTCCACAACGTGCTATTACTTTATTATACCATAATGAAAAGGATTAGTGGTTTTAGCCATTGGACTAATTTATTGTTCCAGTGAGTGCATTTCTCCCACACTGGAGAGGGCCAAAATAGAAAGAATTTGACATTTGACATTTCCGAAACAAAGCATCGTACACACCATGGAAAAAGCATAACTTGGTTAGTTTTCATTATGCTCCACTACACACACTCCTCCAAGTTTTCTGTTCTCTTTTTATTACATTTCCCCACCAAAATGGGGCTGGGCTGAGGTGTCCTACTAACATAGATCAAAATAATGCAAGGAAATCAGGTCCTGTCAGGTGTTCCAATAAACCTATGTTTTGTTATAGATGTATTATTCTGAGTTATACATATATAGGTATATATATATATATAAAATAGTGGGTGTTGTGTAATTTGCCTTTTAAAAGTAATCTTTATGTTGATTTACATGGGAGGGGGCACCATAATCTTTTCAGTGCTTAGGGACTCTGGGGGTCTTAATCTGGCCCTGATTTCGGTAAGTAATAAATTGTGTGCCTCGTTCTTTGGGAGTTCTGGATAGACAGAAGCAGTTTGACTTTCTGGAAGGAACATTTAAAAAGAGCCAACATTAGGCAGAGGGATATTATTCCAAGAAAATGGTATGTTATATTGATTTCCTTAAACATTAGGAGTGAGTAACTGGCAGATAAGGAGCTTGTTGTAGATTCCTGGAAGACTTGCAGTAGTTTAGAAGGGGTTTCTGACTTCCAGTTTTCTAAGAATGGCAGCAGTTACGAAGTCCACCACACCACCACAATTACCAAATTAGCTTGCTGAAAAATAATCCTGAGTGGAGGACGAACGAGGAGTGAAATTTTCAATGTGAAAGGACCCATGAGCTTGGTTCTGGTACTAATCACAAATGCTTGGGCTAAGCTTGCACTTAGAGGCACTTTATTTTTTAATTATGGGTGCACGCCACCCACCTTTGAGCCATTTTGCATCTGGCTCCAGGTTGTGGAGCTTGAGGGTTCTAGGCTGAATACATACTATATTTTTAAAGCACATTATTTCCCTCAAAGATTTATGGGCACTATAGTTTGTTAAGAGTCGCTAGGGATTGTGACACTGTGAGGGGGTGAACAACAGTGTCCAGAATTCTTTGAGGGGAAGAATGTGCTTCAAATCTGCTTTAAAGGTGGAAGGAGTATGCCATCCTTCAAAATGTGCACTCTGAATTTTGCTGTACAGTTCTCCATCCAAATAATGTGTACAAAAATGGATATACTAGAGTAAAGTGTTCATAAAAACACACAGATTAGTGGGGGGAAACACCATTGGGGGAAATTGCTTTGCAAAAAGGTGTGCATAGTAGGAGAAATTCACATTTAAATGCTAATGAATTTTCATAAGGATTTTTTAAAAAAATGCAAATGGATGTGGAAATGTGGGGAATTTAGAGTAAAAGTGAGTGAAAAATTAAAATATATGTGGGGGATTCTTGGAATGCTACATAGAGATGAGGCTGAAGCACAGAGGAAGAAAGGTCACATCTTCTAATCAAAGGCAAGGCTATATAGAATTTAAACAAAAATGCTGATATTTGATTATATATCTTTGCATGTGGCATGTTGATGTTCCTGAGCTCTCTAGAGAAAGAAACCGGAATATGGCAGGTCATTGCAACAAAGGACTCCTCTGGAAGTCTTTTTTATTTTGCATTTCTGATGATTTGGGCTCATAATGGTATTGGGACAATCACACACATTCCTGCTTTCCCTACTGTCTTTTCCTGAAGAGGTTGGGGGCAGCCACACTGCTTCATTTCCAATCAGTATATATCCCGTAACTTCCTCATGAAATCTTGTAACTTTCAATGCCACAAATGTTCTGGTTTATTTTTTAATCCTGCTTTTGTTGTACCACAGCCCCTCCAGACAGCAATAATGTAGTGGCATTGGGGAAGCGTCACTAAACCCACCACTAATGCCCTATTTTTGCTTCCATGGCATGTTGCAGAATACACCAGTCTGGCGAGGTAGAAATTCTGTAAAACCCATTGTACGTAAGGCCTGATAAAAAAAAACTGGTAAGAACCTAACACTGACAGAGTGAAAAACCACTCCAGATAAGATACAAGGAGGGTTCTGCAAGAGAATGTTTTGGGTGAAGTTGCATTTCAAGACTGTGGTTGGATGAAGAGATATGGGTGGCAGAAGGTGGTTGGTCAGAGGATGAAACCACTAAGACGACATCTTTGTCCTATATAGAGTATGTTCTTATGGAAAGATCTTACAGACTCTTTGGACTCTGTCCTGTAATCCATTACTGAATAAAGTCTGACCAATTGGGGCTTGTTGTGAGGCTCCATACTGACAAATTTCTCCTACATTTGAGAGGGCCCTGGTCTAGCCAAACACCAGGGACAGGCCAAAGCAGATCACGTGAAAAGTTAATTAGTAGTAAGAGAACTTCTAGGTTACGTGAAGTTGTTTATTTGCTTGTTTGCCTGAGCTTGTAAGAGCCTTGCCTGGGTCATTGCCTGTAATGAGCAGCTGTGCATTTTTAAAATGTGGTGCTGGGAGGCAGGGGATTTGGTATTTTAGAGCTAGACTAATTTATGCAGAAAATAATTTAATTTCCATATTGGCCACTCCAACAGTTGGAACTTTACGTAATGCCATAAAATGCAATTTATGGCCTGCATACTATAATAAAAATGTGCTTACATAAGGCAGTAAAAAGCAACCTCACATACAAACATTAAAACAAATGTTACAAAGTAGAAAGGAAGGAGATAATGTATGAAATGGAAAACCCACAGCTGATTCCCTGAGAGCATCTGGCAAATAAACAAGCCTTCAATAGCTTTTGGAAAAGGGCTTGGGAGATGGCTGAGTCAAGTGGCTGTTGACCACAGTTGCACAGGCCTGCGGAGATTCTCCAGTCAGCAAAACACTTAAACGAAAAGAGGTTAATTTGTGGGAATCATCTAAACAAGTCTTTGTTTTTGCGCTGAAGGCCTTGGATCCAAAGAGAAAGGTTGCAAACAACTTTGGGGGAAGGCAGCAAACATCCTGTGTGGGTGTCAGGAGGCAGTTGGAGGATGTAGGGCGGTCAACAGATTGAGAAATGTTGCAGGGTATGTTGTACGGTACAGGAAAATTTCTACCCACACTCTCTCCAGGCAAGCAAAAGTCACTATCAAAGACCAGGGACATATTTTAGCCAGGCAAAATCAGTCAAGGAGGATGTGACTACCCAGTGGGTAGTGTGGTCTGGGAAGAGTTGCAAGAGACAGGAAGAGACATCTGCAGGACTCTGGTTGGTTGCCCAGAAGGGGATATGGTCTTTGGGCTAAGAAAGGTTTCCTCATCCTTGTTATACTGAAAAAGATGTCTTATAAAGTCCCCTCCCCCCCAGTCCTACCATCCAATTTCATCTTCTGTATACATGACTTATTGCAACAAATTTTATCGCACAAGGTTTTTATAGGGTTTGCAAAACAAATCAGTTTGGCATTCCTGGGGAACGGTAAAGAAAAATCCTTTAAGTAGGCAAATGATGATTTCAGGTACAGATTGTGAAGAATTTACAAATGAGGGCCAGTGTGAGTGATGAGGTTTTTCAGCAAAAAAAGGACAGATGATAAAATACAGACATACAATGTTTATGGCTTGGTATAAAATCTGTGTCTGTACTTGGAGATTGAAAAATGTCCGGGAAGATAATCAGAAAGCCAAACTCAAAACACTTCAACTATCTCAATGTGATGAGATGAACGGAACTGATTATTTTGAGCTTTTACCCAGAAAACAGAAAAGAGCCAGGATGTTCCGGCCAACAAAGTTTCTTTGGTCATGATAATCTAGGTTTGAATATCTGCCTAAAGAAAATGCTAACTTGCTAACTATCCTAGAATTCAGCTGTTCAGATGAGAAGCTGGGCCAGGCCATTTGTAAAACAAAACATTTCAAATCTTTCCCCAACTTATTTGTAGCTTGCAGAGATCCAGATGGTAGTGTACAGCCTGAGCGTGTGTGTGTGTGTGTGTGTGTGTGTGTGTGTGTGTGTGTGTTTTCCAAAGGCCATTATCTCAGATAGCAGAAGTTTTGCCTCCATTTCATGCTGCATCACTGAATGGCCAAAGAACACACCTATTACTCATGAGCCATGAACCAGAAGGGGAATGGGCTGCAGTTATGTAACTGGAATGCAATGCAAAGCCCATCATTGCTAATGAAGGCTCCAAGGAATGTTAATAGACTTAAAACAATCCTGCCCAAAGCAAGACATCTATGCTGCATGCGAGAAGGATCCACCCAGACTGCCCCTGCAATGGCCATAATGGCTTCTCTCCCTGTTTTGCTGCGCTATTCAGCACCCATTCCAAGGCAAATCATTTGCGTTAATTTCCTTCTGCCCCAGTTCATATAAGCAAGCACCATTGCTTTCTCCTCCCCATCTTGTTGCATCATAGTATGGAAAGGACAGATTGCCTTAACTTTCATGTGATGTTCCACCATCTGCACACCTACACATATCATTGTGATATGTTGTCAAAGCAAATAATTTATATTTTAATGTGCACCTGAACTGATGAACGAGTTACAAGCTTCCCAAGAACATTAAAGCTTAGTCATGTATAGAGTACTCCCAATTCTCCGAAAGGCTTCTTTATTTTGCCAAAATAGGCCCACACACACACAACAGGGAAGTTCCAGTATGCTTGTGAGGGAGGTCTCAGAAGTCTGCAGAAGGGCATAATATATTTAGAATAAAAAATGAGGAGGAGGGGTGGAAACTTCCCAAAAGCTGACCTGGTGGAGACTGAACATGCTTAGTGGGCATGGAATACTGGCTGTTGCAGAGGAAGGAAATGAAAAATTTGCTTGAAATCTGGACAAAATCACTTCACGCTAGGGATGGAAGAGGGCTGATTTTGCCCTCCTCGAGGTACGCCTATGCACTGCATCAGCAAGCTCACTGCAATTAGTCACCAGGACTAGTTGTACTCCAGGGGAAATTTCATAAACATTTAGTGTTAGATGTCAGTCCAAAAGTGTAACATTTTCCCTTTGAAGATAGTATGCAGATGAAACTAATGTCCTAATACAGATTGGCTAGTATCCTGGGCACAGAAGCAGCCACAATCACAGATTTCAAGACTTGGGAAAATTCCCAAGAGAACCGAATTGCCAAAGCTGTGCTTTGAACGTGGGAAGAGCTTTTTCCTGATAGAATGTTTGCCAATCAGTGCACTTGTTTGTTATACATAGTGTGCAATGGGCCTCACAAAAGATGCCTACTGAAGAGGAGGTATTAATGGACCCAATGCTTTCGTCACCTGGATATTTGTGAGGAAGAAAGCACTTGGAATCCCACCAGATAGTTTGTGGTTGATGAGAGCCTATGTATCCTTTAAGCAGCACATTATTAATTTATTAATTTCCATACCGCTTTATATTTTTAAGGGGAAAAAACCCCTCAAAGTGCAATTTTTCTAGAAAAATAGGTGCCAGAACTTATAATGACAATGGTGCCTATCTGAGAGGTGCTGGAACTGAGTTCCAGTGGGTTCCAGCTGAAGAAAGCACTGTTTGTAACACAAGAAACCCGCAAATAAAACAATGACAGAAGAAAAGCAAATATAAAGTATACATTAAAAGCAATGCAATTAAAATGGGAAATTAAAATATTATCTTAACTTCACAAAGGAGGTCAATTGCAGAATGCACATTTAACACAGCAAAGTAAACAACAACAAAAAAGTGTTAACATTTCAAAAGAAAGCATTTCTAAAGGAAGTCAGATATTAAAACAGCACAATTAGCAAGAGAATGAAATATTATAATAAGCATAGTACATACCTGTTGCTGCCAATCCTGCCAATGGTGGTTCGTGGCAGGCAGAAGCTGTGGAAGCTCAAGCTCGATGATTACAGTCTGCACTAAGAAACAGCCAAGATGATTTCTGGCCTCTTCAGCAGCTTCAGCTTTTGTAGCTGGAGTCAATCAGGACCTGCCTTCCCAGGCCAGTTGGCAAAAGGCCTGCAAGGCAGGAGCAGGTCTACCAGGACTAACAGCCAAGATGTGTATTAGCTGTTGTTTCACACTTCCAGTCTTTAAGATGCAAATGGAGGTGGGAGTGGGGACTAGTAGCACTGGCCTCTAATACATGGCAAGTATTTCCAGTCCCAAACTCTCTGGCTCAGATTAAATATCTGATCCCTGTCTTGCTGTTGAAGCAAAAGTGAATGGCTACACTGGCAGACACTCCTATAGCATCCTGGTAACTCTTCTAACATCCACCAATCATGATGTTGGTCACCAAAGATGCCCATACATCAGCCATGCAGAAAGGTCTACATACAGTGATGGCAATGGCCGTGTGTCATCACTCAACCCAATACTCTCAAGATCTCCACAAACAATGCCAGAAAGAGACCAGTAGTCTCCACTCCAGCACAAGCTCCCAAGGCACTGTGGTTGGGTAGTCTACACAGAAATCCCAGAGGCATCTCTGAAGAAGAGTTTTGTCAGTATTCTTAACTGCAGTTGGAATTTGGGGGTTGTTCCTTGATGCGAATGGCTGCCAGACTCTGAGACCATGTAGGAAAGGTTATTTTGTTCTTTTGACGTTCAATTCTTTATTATGGGGAAAGCGTGAGGACATTTTTGGCACACTGACAAGCAGATCTGGGAACAAGTCTTCCTGCTATTCAGGTTGAAATCCATGGTGGTTGTGCCAAAATGTTAAGTGAAGTGTCTATGTAGGTTATCAGTAAATATCTGGTCTCTGCAATACTGCTGAGATGGCAGTCACAATAATATATACTCAAAGTCTGAGCTTGGGTGTGAGGATAAGGGCTTGCTTTTCTACTGCTTCTGAATGCAAAAGCTTTTCTTGAAGGCATAAGCACAGGTAGTGGGGAGCATAACAGAGAGAGCTGGTTCCCTATCCCCTCCCCATCTTATTTAGATGGCAGCAAGAATTATTCCAGATCAAGGGCTATCTCTGAACCCACTTTTTAGCATGTGATCCAGTTGCAGTTCAGAACTATCACGCACCAACCCTGCGTTAATTGCCAGATGAACATGCTTGATCAACTAAGTGTAATTTTATATATGTCTATTCAAGAGTGCAGTGGGACCTTCCCCCCAGTGTAGGCAAAGATCTCTTTGTAGATTAAAATGTGGTTTCTTTCTAACATTGAGACTCTTGAAGGACCTGGTGCCTGAGGGCTGCAAAGATTAACTGTCTCCTCTCTCACTGCAGGGGTCCCAGCTTGAATAAAATATTGTGGGGCCCAGGTAAGCCCCACCCCACATAATCAATCACATGACATGGTGCACACACACCACCTGAATGGCAGTGTCCACCAACTTTTTTTGGGGGGGGGCAGCTGCCTCAGATACTTTATTGGGGGGCCGAAGCTCCCACAGCCCCTAGGAGTTGGCTCCTATGCCTCACTGTATTGAAAACTTGATGAAAAAGAAACAAAAGTTAGCTTTTTCTTCCAGTTTGTATCCAGATCTAACACACTCTTTGCTTTTCAGTGCAACTAGTTGCTTTTTCCAGTGAAACTACTACACCTTCCAGTTGCACGTGAGCGAAACAGACAGTACTTAATTGCAATGAATATCAGCATATCTTTTAAATGAGGCACCTGTCACAACATAGATAGATGCTGATGCTGTTTATTCTTTACAGCCATGTAATAGGGATTATTCCTTGGCCAGCATCCAGAGGACAGCTTGACTATTTCTGCACACCAGGAGTGGGAACTTGAATAAGCCCTGCCCCACATAGTCAATCCCATGATGCTGTACATGGACACCATTTGAATGGCAATGCCCATCAACTTCGGAGGGGCCCAGCACCCTCAAATATTTTATTGGGAGGGCTGAAGGGACCTTGGCTGCAAACCAGGGTTTTTTGTGCTTGATTTCCCCAACCCCAACAGTAGCTTACGTCACTAGAAAACTCTTTTTGAACCTGGTTGGATTTCTAAAAGCACATGGGTGTCTGTTATTCAAAGTAGACGGGGAAGTCAAAAACCCTATGAGGCATATCCAAGCCCTTGGACCTGCCAGGGTAAGCTCTTTGGATCCTGGCCCATCTTTGATGAGGAAAACAATATTGACAGTAAAGGTAAAGGGACCCCTGACCCCTGACCATTAGGTCCAGTCGTGGCCGACTCTGGGGTTGCAGTGCTCATCTCGCTTTACGGGCTGAGGGAGCCGGCGTACAGCTTCCGGGTCATGTGGCCAGCATGACTAAGCCGCTTCTGGAGAACCAGAGCAGTGCAGGGAAATGCCGTTTACCTTCCCGCCGGAGCAGTACCTATTTATCTACTTGCACTTTGATGTGCTTTCGAACTGCTAGGTTGGCAGGAATGTTGACAGTAATGTTCCTTTATAGTGGGGGTGGCAAAGTGACTAACCTTTTTCTGCCCAATGGCTGCATTTCCTTCTGGGCAACCTTTTCAGGGGGGCACATGCCAGTGGTAAGCAGGTTCAGAGGCAGAGGAGAATAGAGCAATGGGTGTGATTTTTACCTTTGTACAGTAAAGTAGGTTTTACACAAACGGCCAATGAGTGTGAAGTGGGGCCAGTGAGGAGGAGCGTGGCCTGGGGGTGGGGGTGTGGTTAGTGTGGGGGGTACCCTTGAAGAGCGTTCCAAGGGCCAGATAGTTGTATCTGCCCCCCAGACCTGAGGTTCCTCATCCCTGCCTTATAGCAATGAGCGGTAGTGTGGAATATGGAGTTACATCATATGTCTCATACAATATCCTTAAGACTTCTGCTACAACTTTGAATTTCATATGTACTATATGCCAAAATACTTGATAACATTTCCAGCTGAAGATAGGCCATGCCTGGTTAGAAATGAAGAGACTAGTAAATATTTTGGGTGAAGCATCCAACAATTGCTTGGCAGGATCTCTGCAGTCCTTGTCACTCTCAGCTTCCCTTTCTGGCCCTTTTCTATTGGGAGATAGACCCTGCCCTATTGTACACTAAGGGACTGGGATGTTGCGGTGTGGAAAAGAAGTAAAAGTATGCCAAATTGATCATTTTTTAGATGTATACACATTTGCATAATTATTTTGCTCACCATATTTCCATAATATAATAATAATAATTTTAAAAGTATCAATGCATGTACAGTATTTTCCTTTATATATGGCCTTTTCTCTTTAGAAAACTGATCTTAGAGCCCCTCCAGTTGACCTGTACATTGAGCATTTATCCTGATTTACTTTCCAAAAAGCAAGAAGTCCGATTCTTTTTAAAAGTGGGTTTGTTGCACTAGGGTGACATAATGCTTTAATACCCTTTAACTGTGGAAATCTAAAGTTCCAGCATGTGCTTGAAACTTTCCCGCAAAATAGTGAGTCAGGAATCACCCTTAATTGTACTAAATAGTGTTATCTTGTCCTTGGTTGAAGTTAGTGTACAGTACATGCCCCTTTTTGCCCATAGGATGATTATATCTTTTCCCCCCAACTGCTAGACAGAACTCTCTCTGTACTCTAAGATTACATTATACATGTATAATTCCTGCATAGTTTGTTACATTGCCTGGAGCAAACAAATTGGAAGCTTGTAAAGGCAACTACTCCATCAATTTTTTTTAGAATGCAGGAAGACTAGAAAGTATGCTGTGTTCTATTATAAAATACATGCCAATCTGGTAATGGAGCAGCAGCAGACATAAGACTATTAGGCTAATTAAAAAAAAAAAATTGTTCAATGGGACGTAAGATTCCAGTAGCAGAAGAAACGAACTTGTCTTTTCAATAGTGCTCAATTTCAGTCAGGAAATATGAACTCTGTCCCCACTTGACCCTTTTCTGTGTGACTCTTACAATATTCAGTAGTTCTGTTAATGTTTCCCAAATCACATTCTTCACTATTGCTACAATTCACAGCTTCTCTTTTGACAATCTGTGCAGTGAGCCTAGTTAGAGATTAATATAACTTTTGGATTAATGAAAAAGAATGTGGTGGACTGCATCTGCTGTCCATTGAAAGACCACATTATGTGGCTAGGTAATGGATTTGGCCACAGCTGTGGAGGCAGAGTCTGTTCTCTTATGGTAACACTGTCAAGATACACCAAAATATGTCTGTATTGTTATTGAAAAAACTTCCTTCTCTTGGCGAAGGGCTATGCAGACCTATGGGTTGTGCTCCACTAGGCAGAAATAAGAAATAGCAGGCTCTCAAATGGACACAAGGAAATTGGTAATGCTGAAATGAATTTGACCCACAACAGTTTCCAGGGAGGTGGAATACGCCTTTACAAGTTTTGCAAGCACATCTTTGGATTTGACACTTGGTATCCTTCTTCTTTAAAAGATGGTGGAAGGGAAACAAACCAGTCAAATTGTGTGTTAATTTTTGATGCTGAAGTTTCTATGTTGATGTCAAATTTCAAAATCCAAATTGCAGAGAATTTGTTTTCTTGATTGCCTCTAAACCTTAATTTCACCTGTAAAGATGGATTATAAAAGCAAACATTTTTGTCATGTTAAATATACATTCCATGCATGTAATCTGTTGACTAACTAGGATTAACAGAGTATCATGACCACCAAGACCACAAAATTCTAGTACCTTTTGACACCATCTGTTTACAAGATCAGGCACTGCAGTTGTTCATTAGTTGTAGCTTTCAAATGTCTTCCATGAGGGAACTGCTTTTGGTTCAGGAATATCACAAATCAAGCTGTAATACATTGTTGCTTGGAAAGTGGATCCCCCCCGCCCAATTTTAGAGCCACCATCACTGATCATGAATGGCACAACTTCCTCCACATAAAGAGTCAATTATATTGTGGTTCTACTGCTGGTGCTCAGCGTGCAAAGAGAAATGGAAACTAATGGCTCTTAAGGTCATTGTCACACGCAGAGCAGCAAATCTGCAGACTCTGCTCTTCTGTGTATGTATCCTCTGCAGTTCCTTACAAGTTTTCTCAAGGTCCTTTCACAGGAGCCTGCCCCTAAAACATTTCTTAACCACCACCAATAAAACTGCTTACACATGCATTTCTGGTATCCCCCCCATCATTTAACCTTCCCTTTTAGAACAGGAGTCTTTATTCGATTATGGAATTACAAATAGGTCAACATGACTGTACTCTAGTTTTGCTTTACATCAAGCTCCCATGGCAGCCATTTTGTGACTGGTGCCTACAGCACACTCTCAAAATTCAAAATGTACCCACATAACCCACTGGCCCCAAATGTTTTGTGAGGCCTAAGCTAATGGATGGTGCATGGATATGGATCCAAAGAATTCCTGGCTGACATTTATTTGTACAGTGGTACCTTGGTTTACAAACTTAATCCGTTCTGGAAGTCCATTCTAAAACCAAAGCGTTCTTAAACCAAGGTGTGCTTTCCCATAGCAGCGGGGGACTCAATTTACAAATGGAACACACTTAACAGGAAGCAGAACATGTTTTGCTTCCAAGGCAAAGTTCACAAACCAAAACACCTACTTCCGGGTTTGCAGCGTTCTTAATCCAAGTTGTTCATAAACTAAGCTGTTCTTAAACCAAGGTACCACTGTATAAGCTGCTGGAACTACACATTATACGCAAATACACATAACAGACCCTGATAGTGTTTTTTCCCCTATTTGAGAAGATCAGGTATGGGAAGGAGCAGTTTTGCACAGGGAAGCAGCAGGGGGAGAGAGGGTGTTTAATTAGGAGACCAGACACTTGCTTGTAAGAGGCAACTCAGCTCTGTACGGATGAAGGGGAAGGGAGCTGCAGTGTTCTACTCTACCCACTCCTTCTACCCTATCAGATCAGGTGGGAAAACAGAGCACATTACACCCTTAAGCTAGCCTGATGCCCTCAGGTGTGAAGGATGCTGTCTGGTTGACAGTGCTGAAATAAGATTCAAGTGCCACTCTGATTGGATTCTGTATGTGGAATAGGCAAAGGAGTATGCGTGTATTGGGCCAGCTTTGCTAGTGACATTTCTCTGTGGGATTTTTTTTCTGGTGGGATTGATGGAGCTGAACTCTCAGGGCCTTTCATTTCATTATTTGGCGTTGCAGTATCCTCTCATCTGATCCTGCTGCTAGGACCTGCCCAATAAGAGGGTTCCAGAAGGCAAGGAGGGTGTACTGGATGAAGGTTTGTGCTTCAATAACCATAAGGCCGCAAAGTCCAGCGTGTTATTACACTCCTAAATAACCTAGAAAGGCTGAAAACAACAGCCAGGGCTGAGGAAATTATGAGCATCCAGATGTTGTTAGACTACAGTCCCCAACACCTCTGACCACTGGACATGCAGACTAGGCTGATGAGAGCCAAAGTCAAGCAACACCTAGGGGGCCACTGGTTCCCCATCCCCAAGGCCGTCCCCAAGAGTAGGCAGAGTCTAATGTGAGGGTGGAGAGAAGCGGCAGTGATGTGTTGAGGTACAAAGGTGTATGTGTGAAATGGGCCCTGGGTACCCTAAGCTAGCCAGCTGCCTTCAGATTCAGATATAGGACAGTGTCCCCTGGAGGCAGAGCTGTAAAGGGGGGGGGCAGCTAGCTAGGTTTTTTTTTGTCCCAGGTGAAGCCTCCAGGGGTGCGCCACTGAGGCTCCCAGTGTGTGTGTGCGCCAAACTGGTTCTTTGACCTGGGTGAAAGAAAAGATTGGGGACTAGCTATAATTGTTCCCATATTTAAAAAGGGCAACCCCTCTGATCCATCTAATTATAGACCAATTAGTCTCCTGAATGTGATCTGTAAACTTTATACAAAACATCTATGCCTAAAATTATGGGAATGGTTAGATCATAATAACTTGCTAGAAATTGAACAAGCAGGGTTTACATCCGGACGTTCCACCATTGATCACTGCTTAGTGTTAGATTACTTTGTCTATAAGTATGCGAAATATTGGAAAAAGTCATTATATGCGGCCTTTGTGGACCTAAAGGCAGCATTTGATTCTGTATCCAGGAGCAGGCTCTGGGCCAAATTGGCCAATATGGGTATTAACAGAAGGTTATTACTTCTGATGATTAAGCTTCATGAGAACAATACCCTCCAGATAAGACTTGCACAGGACGGCAGACTCTCTAGAGAAATCCCAGTCCAAAGAGGAGTTAGACAAGGATGCCTATTAGCCCCATTCCTATTTAACATCTATGTTAACTCCCTGGTCACATGCTGCCGTGAAATTGAAACCCACCCCCCTGTGTTCTCTAATGGCAGAAAAGTACCAATTTTAATGTATGCGGATGACGCTGTTCTTCTCTCTCAAACCAAAGTGGGTCTGAAACGTGCCTTAGGAAAGTTTAGTGACCAATGTAACACTGAACTGTTAACAATTAACTTTGCCAAAACCAAAATTGTACATTTTAACCGCTCCTTCAGGAAGGATAATTGGAGCGTAAAGGGAAACGCCATTGAACAGACTAAGACCTTCCAATACTTAGGCATTACTTTTTCTTATAATGCCAAATTCTCAACACACTTGACCACATCAGCTATATCAGCAGAAAGAAGTGCAAATGCTATCCTTAGATTATTCAGAAGGAAAGGAGCTGGCTTCCTCCCGATGGCCCTAACAGTCTTTCAGGCAAAATCTTTAGCCCAACTTCTATATGGCTCTCAAATTAGCCCCTCTGCCAACCTTAAGACCCTTGAAACAGTACAATCTAAATTCTTAAGATCATTATTTGCTACCCCTAAGTGTACACCCAATGCAGTCTTAAGGCAAGAGGCAGGACTGCCCAGAGTGGAATTAAAAGTCTGGGAACAAGCAATATCCCTCTGGCTGAAAATCCATTACAATCCTAAGGGTCTATTACCTTGCTTCCTGGCCGCAGTTCCCTATCCTCCTTGGCTTATGCAAATAACTAACAAGATCAAACAAATTGGCCTAAACCCTGAAAATCTTTTTATTGGAACTCTGAACAAGGCAAAAGCTACTATCACTCGGAGACTTTATGATATCGAATTACAACAAGAAGGCGCCCTACTCCCAGAGACGTATAGATGTTTAAAAGCTTGGCCTAATTTTGCAGCTGCCCCTTACTTAACTAACATCACTAACGAAGCCTATAGATGGGCTTTCTCTAGAGCCCGCTTTGAGACAATGCCCTCAGCAGTGCTGTACGGCAAATTCACGCGGGTTCCAATGCATGCGCGTCTCTGCCCTTGTATGTCTAATAAGGTAGAATCTGTCACACACATTCTTCTATCTTGCGAATTCTATAGTGAAGAACGAGTTCAACTTATTTTACCGCTTCTATCAAAATTTATACCCCTTCAATATTATTTGGAATCCTCCCCTGAAATTCTTCGAAAATACCTCCTGGAAGATTCCTCAAGCTCAATATCATATGAGGTGGCTAAATTTTGCACTTTAGTAATTAAGAAGCGTAAATCTCTTCTGTTGAATGGCACACTGCGAAGTTCCCTTGTGTAACCTTTTTTCTTTTCTGAAGTTGTTGCTGATTTCTTGTTGTCTGATCTTGTGGTGTTTAGTGTCACTGGCTTTGGCCGCAATAAACTTGAACTTGAACTTGAAAGAAAGCCTAGTTTCACCCCTGCTTGGAGGTTAGATTCAGCTGCCAGTTTGGTCATGGAATGGAAATGGGGAACCATTTTGCCTCAGGCCAGGGGTGCGAACTTGAATGAAATATTGGGGGGGGGGGCAACTAAGCCCTGCACTGCATCATCGATCACATGGTGGGGCACATCTACACTATTTGAATAGCAATGCCCATCAACTTTGGGGGGGGGGTGTCCCCTCAAATATTTTATTGGGGGGTGCAAGGGACCTCTGCCCCTAGGAGTTGGCTCTTATGCTGCAGGCCAGCCCTTGCCCACCGCTCTTTAAACAACAACAACAGCAGCACAGGTTTAGCACCGGGCTGACAAGATCCCAGAAAGGCAGCACCGTCTGTCTGTTACGGAGAGCACGGCAACAACAGGCAACCTCGTGGCCCCACGAAGACAAGCGCGAGGGGCCACACGAGGGAGGCACTTCTGGGCTCGGACAGAGGAGCGTGGAGCAAACTCGTCCTGCGCGGCTTTGGTGGCTCGGACCCTTCGATCTTTTCCTCTCTGCTCGAGAGATGGCTCCTGGTTCTCCGAGGGGGCTGAGCAGAGCGAGAAGTCTATTCTCGGGGACGGAGAAAGCACACCTCGAGGAAGCGCTCTGGCCATCGCTCGCTCGCTCGCCCGCCCCTCCTCTGGCTCCCGCCTCAGCTGCGAGCAAGCCAGCCCCCACCCCACCCCCTCCTCGCGAAGGGGGAGGCGGGCGCCCGGGCGGCCCTATTAATGGCGGGGCTGCCCTGCCGCGGCCGCCAGCGCCGAGCGCCCCCTCGCGAGCAGCATGCAATGCTCGCCGAGCCTGGTGCGGTCCCTCAGCTCCGTGCTGCTGTCCTTGGGGCTGCTGCACCTGTGGCTCTATAGCCACACGCCCTCCCGCTACGGCAAGCACGAGGAGGAGGAAGAGGAGCCGCCGCCGGCGCCCCCGGACCAGGGCGAGAAGAAGCCTCCGCCGAGGCGCCGCCGCGCCCACCTGTCCGCTCGCTGCGCCTGGTTCCTGCAGGAGCTGCCCGCCTTCCTGGTGCCCGCGCTCCTGCTGGCGCTGCGCAACCCGCCCCGCTTCGCGCCCCTGGGCTGCCGGCTCCTGGGCGGCATGTTCTGCGGCCACTACTTCCACAGGTAACTCAGGGGGCGAGGGGCGGCCGGAGAGCCCAGGGCACAGCGGCGCTTTCCCCCCGTTGTCCGCGCTGCCGCCAGGCGCCTCTCGGGTCCAGTGCGGCTCTCGGCTTCCCGGGGCTCTGATTGGCTCTCGCGACGCCGAGCGCGCCCCTTCGGCTTCCGTCTAGTTCAGTCGCGAGGGCGCCCGGCATCGAGCCGTCCCAAGTCCCCGTCGCTGGGCGCTTGCTTTGCCCGGTAAGTACGGCTGAGGTATGACAGCGCAGGTCTAGCAGTGCCTGCTCAGAAGCAAAGGAATTTTCTTATTCCCAGGTAAGTGGGGCCAGGATTGCAGCCGTGGTCCCATCCCACCCAAGGTGCAAATGTAAACGTTAGGATTTCGACCGCTTGCAAGCAAGGTGGATCGTAAATCGCTTATTGCGGGGGCAGAGCAGGGCAGGGCATTCCCCCTTGGTAGCTCAGCCGGTAGAGCACGAGACTCTTAATCTCAGAGTCGTGGGTTCAAGCCCCATGTTGGGCAAAAGATTCTTGCGTGGCAGGGGGTTGGATTAGATGACCCCCGTGGCCCCACAGAACTCTGCAGTTCTGTGATTTTATTCAGTCCTAAGTGCCATCGTATTCAGTGAAGCTTGCTCCCTGATACACACTATCTTTGACCAAGTCCCCTGAAACTCAGTGGGACTTGAGTAGGCAGGCATAGGCTTGCGCTGGAAGACTCTGTCTGGCTTACTTCTGTCTGAGCAAACATGCACAGGATGTCCCAGCTGTCTGATCAGGCAGGAGTTGGAGTGAAAATCACTTGCGTCGCAGCTTCACTCTGACACCAGAGTGTGTGGGTTTTTGTTGTCAATCTTTTATTGATGATAATTGACACACATAATTCCCCACAACCTTTAATTTTTCACCCTTCACAACTGCATATATCTGCTTGTCTTATTCTACTTCACAAATATATATACTAATGAATGTAAAGATGTTTGTTATAAGCATGGACAAATGGACAGAGTTTATTGGGAGGGCTGTGACAGATTTGCTAGATAGGGCAGTGCAAAGTATTTAATGGACTGGGACACATTCTGTGACATAAATCTGTGTCAATGTGCAAGAGTGCTTCCGGGAAAATTTATGATGGCAAGTGCCTGCTTTCTCTTTGCCACTGCATTTTGTAGCACGCCAAACCACCCTGTAAGCAAAGTAAAATAAAACAGATGGGGTGTCATGAGCAATTCCGGGAATGGAACTGGTTAGTGAACTTTAAACAACAGCCTTGTTCCCCTCTCCCGCCACCCCAAATCATCTTTGTAATTTAATTTTTCAGTTTCTGAAAATGTATATAACAAACAACCCTTGTATATCCCCACCCACAATAAACGTTCTGTGCATATACAATGTCAATAATACAGTCAAATATTTAACAGGCTTTTAAATAGTTTAGAGCTGATTACATCAGTTAGGTGTCTTTACTGCCCATCTTAACAGATTGTCCCAGAGTGAGTTGTGGGTAACTGGTGGTGAGGGAACAACACTGTCCTTTCCAGTGTACTGAATAAACATGTACCAAACAGTTTCAAAATTGTCTTTGGACTTTGTGTTTCTGAGTGCTCTAAGGTGCTTCATTAGTTTCTCCATAAGGGCTGTATTCCGTAATCCATCCCACCATACTTCTGGAGTTAAGTTATAAGCTGTTTTACAGTGTTGTAGTAATATATTTCTAACTTGCAGACATGAGAAAGATTAGGTTCTTTAGCAGTAAATTCTTATGGTAATCTATAAACAGATTTAATAAAGCTAACCTCAGATCAGGCTGTATCACCTGTCCTGTAATAGAAGAACATTCTTCAAAGACAATTTTCTAAAATAATGGTATAGATTTTCATTCCCACCACATGGAATTATGAACCTAACTGTTGACATTCTCTCCAATTTAAAAACTTGGATGAGAGCTTAATCTAGGGCATAAATAAATCAGAGAGGAAGCTGCAGCTCAAGATAAGAAAAGAGGTTGTTTCAATTAATTCAAATCTCCAGGGCCTGATGAACAGCCTCCAAAGATACTAAAAGAACTTGCAGGTGTAATCTCAGAGTCTCTGTCTATAATCTTTGAGAATTATTAGAGAACAGGTGAAGTCCCTGTGGAATGGAGGTAAGCAAATGTTTTCACATATTCAGAAAGTATGGCAGAGGAAGATCCAGGAAACTAGACTGGTTGGCTTTACATCATCACTATGACAAACAGTCCTATAACAGACAATTAAACCATCTGTCTGTGAGTACTTAGAAAAGGATACTAAGAGCCAGCATAGGTTTCTCAATAACAAATCATGCCAGACTAATCTCATTTCTTTATTTGATAGAATTACAAGCTTAGTGGATCAGGGGTATGCTGTGGATGTAGTGTATCTTGGTTTCAATCAGGCTTTTGACAAAGTCTCCCATTATATTCTTGGGAGAAGCTGGCAAAATGTGGACTAGATGATGTTACTATTAGATGAATTTGTAGCTGGTTGACTGACTGAACCCAAGACTGCTCACCAATGGTTCCTTATCATCCTGGAAAAAAGTGACAAGTGGGGTGCCACAGGGTTATGCCCTGTGCCTGGTGTTGTTCAACATCTTTATAAGTGACTTGGATGAAGGAATTGAGGGGCTGCACATCAAATTTGCAGCTGATGGCAAACTGGGAAGGGTAGCTAATACCTCAGAAGATAGAATCAGGATGCAAGATTATTTTAACAGTTTGGAGAACTGGACCAAAACTAACAAAGTGAATTTTGATCCGGACAAATGTAAGGTTCTAAACTTAAGTAGGAATAATAAGACGCACAAATATAAGATGGGGACACCTGGCATGAAAGCAGCACATGTGAAAGGGTTTGAGGGATCTTAGTAAATCACAACAAATCACAAATGAGTCAACAATATGGTCAGATCATATCTGGAATACTGTGTCCAGTGCTGGGTGCCACAATTTAAGAAGGATATTTGACAAGCTGGAAAATGTGAGGAGAAAGGCAAATAATGTGGTAAAAGGTTGGGAAACCAAGCCTTATGAAGAGGAGCTGGGCATAATTTCGCCTAGATAAGACAAGACTGAGAGGTGGTATGATAGCTATCTTCAAGGGCTGAAGGACCATCACATGGAAGATAGAGCCAGCTTGTCTTCTTCTGCTCCAGAGGGCAAAACCTGAACCAATGGATTCAAATTATAAGAAAGGAGATTCTGACTAAACATTAGGACAGACTTTCTGATGGTAAGAGAATTCACTACGTTGGAAGCTGGAGGACCCTCCTTCCATGGACGTCCCTTCCAACGCTACAATTATATGATTCTTTGATTTCACAATCACAAGTATGTAGTGCCAGCTGCGAATTGTTTTAAAACTGTTTTTCTGCGTGTGCCAAGTTGATCGGGCCTCATACATGTGGGAATTTTTATTTGCCAAAGGGAATGCAAAGATACCAGGATGGATGGATACCCACAACCTGAGGTTATAGAAGCTGTGATATATTGCTAGTAGCAATGTTCTTAACTTTCAACATAATAATAATAATACAGATTGCTCCCTCACTTGCCACATGAAAGTACTTGGGCTCATGTTCACATCTTTGTGAACATAAGTATGCACAGAACAATTTATTAAACTGTTTAACGTAACAGGTACATATGGACTTGCCTTAAAGGCAGGGGCATGTTAGTTCTTGCCCTCCCAGAACTCCCAGACTTCTCCGAGATCTTGTAGCTTAGCCAGCATCCTTTGATCCAATAGAAGGAATTTATACAGTATGTAGCTAGTTTAAGATGCTGTTCTGTTGTTATTCTATGCTGCAGACTAGCTTAGCCAGGTGCCTTAGATTTGAGTCTAATGCACTAGACAATTTTTCTTGGATTACTGTAAACCACAAAACCCTCCAGACATTTTGCCAAATTTAAAAAATCAGCCTGGGCAGAAATTTCAGTCCTGAAAAAGAGAATGTTTCTGGGGGGAAGGAGGACCATATTACAACCAGACCTGAAAAAGTGGGTGTGTCCTGGAAAAAGAGGACATATGGCAACCCTAGCTATGCGGTCACTACAGCTCGAACTATTTCTTAATCAAAGTTCATAATTCCACTCTACAAAGCTCACAACTTATGTTTTCAATCCAACTGGGTTAAACACAACTGTACTTAACTTTTAAAAGGATAGAGTAGAATAAACAAGTTTGATACAAGTTTTAAAAGCCTGCACATGAATATACCATATGCATAAATGTCTCGAACAAACAGTAGTCTCCTAGGTTGCCAAACACACAAGTTAGCCCTAGTGCTTCTGCTTATTAGGGCTGCCAACTTACCGAAACCATGTTTATCGCTACAAGATGCATTTTAATCATGGCAGGGGCAGAAGATCTAGAGCCTGGCAGAAAAGATATTGGGGCTCAAGATGCTGGACAATCCCTATACAACATCCCTGTCGGCAGCAATAGGTTTAAACCTGGGACCAAACTACATGTTGCTTGGGAGAGCCATGATTGGATCTCTTGACATTTGTATTTTTTAAAAAAAATAAATAGCCACACTGGACTCCAAATGCAATCAGTCTAGCAGTGATTCAAGGGGACTTGCTCCCATGGAATTGTGCATTGGATTGCAGCTTTCGGCTGTGATTAATAGAGATTGCTTTCAGGCAATTGTGTTTAAGACTTAGAATGCACCAATAAAGCTGACATTACAATTCATGTTAAGATTGGCTTTGAAAGAACAAGCAAAAGTAGTACCTTTAATGTGTGTGTTAAAGGCACTCTCTAAATGTCATGTTAAATGTGATTTCATTAAAAAGTATTTAAGGGTGGTTTTAATCTTTTTATCAACACTTTAATGTTGGCAAGGATAAAATGAAAGTATACTCCTAATTAGACTTTTTATTACATTAAGCTATGTAATAATATGACATTTGAGTTTGGCTTCTTGAGATTAAAGTGATGGGTCTGGCAGATCCTTTAAGTGGGGTGAAATTAATAAAGTTGTGCAGAAGACAACTTAACTTAAATTGGCTAGTGTAAAAAGAGACAAAAAATTATTAACACAGCACCAAGGAATGCTATAATAATAGTAGTATATTTATTATTTGTACCCCGCCCATCTGGCTGGTTTCCCCAGCCACCTTGGGCGGCTTCTAGCAGAATACTAAAATACAATGATTCATCAAATATTAAAAACTTCCCTAAACAGGGCTGCCTTCAGATGTTTTCTAAAAGTCTGATAGTTGTTTATTTCCTTGACATCTGATGGGAGGGCATTCCGCAGGGTGGGCACCACTGTGCCCTCTGCCTGGTTCCTTAAATGGGAAATGCTAATGGGAAATGGACTGAGATGTTTTTTGGCAGTATTGGTAACAAACCTGATGCAACGTGATCTGGTTTTAAACAGGCTGCTTCTTTGACAGGTGGCTGCTTTTGAGTGACTGCCAAAGGGTAGCTCCATTGTGTGCAAACATGGCCTTTGGGTCACAGAAGATGAAGGGGTGGCTGTTAAGTTGTGGGCGAACATATCAGACAACACAGCGATTCTTCAAACAGCTCTTGTTTATTCAAAGGCCAGAACAGAACTGAACTGAGGAGCTCAGTCAACCTGCTTATATAGAGCTCCAGAACAACGTAACTGTAGCAACTTTCTAAAACTATCCAATCACTGAACGTCACTTTCGATCCTTCATTTGCATAACTATCTACAGTATCCCCCTGCTGGCCCAGGGTGAGAACTTCAGTACATAACAGTGGCATTGTGATGAAAAGCTCCTCCCCTAGGCTATGTGCTTTGATTATAATGTGTGTTAGGTTAGGATCCCTCTTGTGTACACTTCAGTCCCTTTTCACATGGGAGCATGGTCACGTGGTCTAGGAAGTGTGAGGCCGCATCCCAAAACATACGTCAAACATCAAAGCCTTCAAAGCTGCTGCTCATTGTCAACTGAGTATTTAAAAATAAAGCCAAAAGAAGGGATTTCAGAACAACCGTCACTCTCTTCAAGCATTCAGGAAGCTGTCAAAATCAAATGCGGGGGGGGGGGGGCAAGAATGAGTACTCCAACTCTGCTGCTTCCACTAGAGAGTGCTTGCATTCCTTGCATGGTTTTCCAGAGTTCTGCAAGATGTGTGAAGCCCACAGACGTTTCCCCATGGCACTGTATTAAAACAGGTCTATTAAAAGCTGGTTTTCAGCGCCCCTCTGAGCAAAACATTTTGCCTCCTCCCTTCAGTCCTCAGTGGAAGAAAAACATATAAGCAGGCAGCACCAAGAAGCAAGAGAACCCTGTGGTGTGGGCCAAAAAGAAGAATACATGGTTCAAATGCACATGGGTGGTTTTCTTGTCCTTTTAGAGCTGCTGTTACTAAATCGGTGTGCTAATACAAGCACAGCCAGATTTCTTCACAAAACATTCCTCTAACATCTCTGCATGTGATAAAACCACGTCATCACAATTTTTTTGGCATGTCTGCTGTGGAAGCGGTTGGTACAATCCTTCCTAAGCAGTTCCAGTTGGGTGCAGTGAAATCTTACAATATGGCATTTGGAGATTTCCATTTCCTGTGCTTTCGAGTAAATTACCTTTTTTGTGGGGGGGTTCAGTGCTGTTGTAATTATAAGTCTGGGTTTGGTAAGAAAGCCATCAATTACGAAGAGACAGCATTATAACAGAAGCAGGATGAACCAAGTGCACTGTAGATTAGAAGGTCAGCAAGCTGACACTCGTCTGCTTCTTTGCTTTGACTCTGCTGGGACTGGTACACATCCTGTAGCATTAAACTTCCTGTCCATGGAAGCTCATCACGCTCCCAGTTTGGCGCCTCCATGCTAGGCTGGTACAAGTCTCCAACAGTGCGCATTGCCCTGAAACAACCTGCGCATGCAGAGCAGAAGAGTGAGAGCAGCACAAACATGGGCTAAGCATGGCATGTTGAGGATCAAAAACTGATCCTACCCATGTTTACTCAGGAAGACTGAGATTCCCTTGCACTTACTGCTCCCCATTGAGTGTGCATAGGAGTCCTACTGTAGGACCTGAAAATAGGGGATTTTAAATGTGGTTTTGCAGCAGCAACTGTGATGGAGAACCATGAGCAAGCTCACTTACACTGCTTGTGCATATATTTAAGATTTGCACTACAGTGTCTCCTATGGCACGCTGGTATAAAGTGTAATTTCAGGGCTATCAGATCTTCTGTACAGAGAGCAAACATCCACTGGTATGGACAACTGTTTACAGCTGTGATCAAAATTTCAGTCAGATACTAAATAAGATTTGGAAAGAAACTCTTGCTTGATGGAACTAGTATGGAAACAACAGTTTATATCCAAAAATAATTATTTAACATCTCATGATTTAAGATTTTATCAAGCTGCAAAATGAAATCAAGAATCTGTCATTTCCCCTCCTATTTGCAGAGGAGAGGATGGAAATGTGACCGCAATAATATACTGACTTATAGGAGCAGAAGCCAAAAGACAAGTTAATTAAAAAAAGTTTTTACATTGCTTCTTTAAAAATCCATTTCAGTCCCACATTCTTTTTTCTTTTTCTTTTTTGCAGCTAGGGGTGGTAATCACAAACGTTCACCAAATTCCTTGTGTTTCCCTTATTCATTTAATGTATGCACAGGCCTGTTACAAAAAAGTAATTACGCTTTTTGCTACATGGAGGATTAAACTTGACTTGCATATAATAATGACATTTATATTCCATTTTTAACACAGCAAACAGTCCGTTTTTGTTCTTCCCACAGTTAAGCTTGCACAATAAATCTTGGAACTTTCTGCTCCATTAATGCACCTAACTTTTTGAAGCTTGTGGTCTGGCTAAGTCATTCTGGCACATTTTCATTATTTTGGCAGATATATATGACAAACAGTATAGCAAGAGGAACAAACTGATCTGTCTTCATAAAATGTCAAATGGCTATTTTCTAGAAGAATGGCAAGGGATGATTTGTTGAAACATAGATCTATTGCATTTAGTATGCACCATCCATTTGAAGCACTATTAAATCATAAACCAACAACATCTTGCAGAAGTTTGTTAGGCAAAGGGAAGTACCTGGAAAGATGGTCAAAGGATCATTTATGTGGAAATTTCCTATGCCCGTTAGAATAATTTGCATAGAGCAGTTTGCATCTGCACTTTTTCCAGTATGCATTGGAACATTTTCTGAGGCCCTAGAACAGGGGTGCGGAACTGACCGCTGGGTTTCCTCCCCCTCGGCAGACAATTGTAATAGGTGGATTGACCAACCTGTCAATCACTTGACAGAACAATTGTTATGTACTGAGTTGAATAGGATCCAAACTGTAGCAGTCTGATTGGTCCTAGAACAATAGGATCCAAAAGGCAGCAGTCTGATTGGTCCTAGAACAATAGGATTCAGAATGCAGCAGTCTGATTGGTCCTAGAACAATGCAGCAGTATGATTGGTTGGCAGGAACCACCCAATCCTGCTCCAGATAGAAGTGAATCCACAACCTGATTGGCTTACAGTAGAATTCCAGAATTAGCCAATCATGTGCAGCCCATTGTGTAAATAATGTATATAAAGCAGATACTGTGAGGGGACATTTATTCATTCCTCCTCACCACTATGAGCTGAATAAAGAGCATGAAATCACTTTGCGACTCTGAGTATATTTCACTGGCGACGAAGGTGGGATCCCGCTGAGCTGACTGCCACACACAGCACCGCAGCACCGCCAACTGCCGCACCGCTGCCTCGCACCGTGTATCCAGGCTTCAGCTCCGGGGCACAAGGAACTCAGAATGGCAGCCAACAGCAGCTTCTCGCCATTCAACCCAGCATCTGGAGACTGGGAAGCGTACGCCTCCCGTTTCACCTTCCTCCTAGAAGCCAAAGGGGTCACCGACGAAGAAGACGCCAAGAAGAGGGCGATATTCTTCAGCGTCTGCGGAGAGGAGACGTTTGAAATCGCCCGGGCTCTCCTTGCGCCTGAAGACGTCGCTACTGTTCCATACAAAACAATAATGGAACAGCTGAAGGGGCACTTTTCGCCACAGCCCTCAGTGGTGGCTCGTCGAAATGCCTTCTACGCAAAGCGGCAAGCCCCTGGGGAAACCATAACTGGGTTTGTGAACTCTCTCCGCCAAGCCGCCCGGTTCTGCAACTTCTCAGAGCTGGAGAACATGCTTCGTAACCGCCTCGTCGGTGGCCTGAAGGATGAGAAGCTGCAACGACGCCTCTACGCTAAGAAGGACCTAACGTTCCAGGTCGCTCTGGAGGAGGCCCTGGCAACAGAAGCTGCCGAGAGGTCGACCCAAGAGGCACGGCCGAGCCTGCCATCCCAACCGAGGGTCCACCATGAAGACCTCACCGACGACTCAGGATCCGACAGGGAGGAGGTGCACCGAGTACAGCAGCGCACTCAAGCAGCGCACAGACCACAGCTGCCTCGACGAGAAGGAGGGAACTGCGCAAGCTGCGGGGAGAGTCACGAGAGGAGGACCTGCCGTTTCCGCAACGCAGAGTGCAGGCAGTGCAGAAAATCGGGACACATCGCCCGGGTGTGTCGGGCTCGGCCCACCCGACACCAGGCATCAGATGACCAATCCAAGAGCCCCAGGTCCCGGGGCCCAACGCACCAAGGCAACTCGACGGAGCTCACGGACTTCCAGGTATACCAGTTGCCCCACCCCAACGTAGAGAAAATTTATGTAGAGGTACAGATAGAGGGGGCCCCATGCCGCATGGAGCTTGACACGGGTTCAACTCTATCCATAATCTCGGCAAGGACCTTAAGGAAACTGTGTCCCACTGGGGGTCCCAAACTCAGGCCGGCCCCATTCACCCTCCGGGACTTCCAGAAACGTAAGGTCCCCACAATGGGGGTGGGGACCTTCAGGGTGCAATACCGAGGGCGGACGCGGCAACTGGACTTGCTTGTGGTCAAGGGCCCCTACATTAGCTTACTGGGATTGGCATGGTTTGGACCACTGGGGCTAGCTGTCACCGGGGTGAACCACACTAGCTTACAAGTGGACGTGGACGCCATATGCAAGGAATTTCCAGGGGTTTTCGATGGGAAATTGGGACAGTATACGGGCCCCCCCATTGCGCTACAGCTTGACCCCGCAGTACGACCGGTCAGGCTCAAGGCCCGCCGGGTCCCGTTCGCCTTGAAACCCCGTATAGACGAGGAATTGGACCGACTCGTAGAGCAAGGAGTGCTGGAGCCGGTGCCTAATGCTCCCTGGGAAACCCCAATCGTCACACCCGTCAAGCCTAATGGTTCGGTCCGCATCTGCGCAGACTACAAATGTACCATAAACAAGGCCCTCACGGCCCACGCATACCCAGTGCCAGTGGTCAGCCATGTCCTTGCCACCCTGGCTGGGTCGAAAATTTTTGGCAAGCTGGACTTGGCCCAAGCATATCAACAGCTGCCAGTAGATGAGGCCACAGCAGAGGCACAGACGATTGTGACGCACAGAGGAGCGTTCAGGGTAAAGCGGCTGCAATTCGGTGTCAGCGTGGCACCAGGCATATTCCAGAATATAATGGACTCTCTCCTTAAAGGGATTCCTGGCGTCACCCCCTTCTTCGATGATGTGTTGATTGCCGGCCCCACACCAGAGGAGTTTGAGGACCGCCTCCGCACCGTTCTGCACCGTTTCCAGACGGCGGGTCTCAAGGTGAAGCGGGAAAAATGTCTACTAGGAGTGCCTCAGGTGGACTTTCTGGGATTTATGGTGGACGCAGAAGGGGTCCACCCGACTGGGGACAAGGTACGGGCCATTTGTGATGCCCCAGCGCCCAAGAGCAAGACTGAACTTCAGGCCTTCTTGGGACTATTGAACTTTTACCATTCCTTCCTTCCCCACAAGGCGGCGGTAGCGGAGCCCCTACACAGACTCCTGGACAAGCGGGCCCCTTGGGTGTGGGGCCAGCGCCAGGAGGCCGCATTCCAGGCAGTCAAGGACTTGCTTGTCTCAAACTCGGTCTTGGCACACTTCGACGAGAGGCTGCCGGTGGTGCTAGCATGCGACGCCTCACCCTATGGCATTGGAGCTGTCCTGGGGCACCAACTCCCGGATGGAAGAGAGGTACCGGTGGCGTACTTTTCCCAGACACTCAACACAACCGAGCGGAACTACTCGCAAATCGACAAGGAGGGTCTGGCAATCGTAAAGGGAGTAAAAAAATTCCATGATTTCTTGTACGGGCGGCCCTTCACCGTGGTGACTGACCACAAGCCGTTGCTTGGCTTGTTTGCCCCCGAAAAGCAGACCCCCCAAGTGCTGTCTCCTCGCGTCCTCAGGTGGTCAATTTTCCTTGCCAGCTACCAGTATGCACTGATTCACCGACCTGGGAAGGCGATGGGCCATGCGGACGCCCTCAGCAGGCTACCACTACCGGAAACAGGCCCTGACCCAGCACCTGCACAAGAGGTTATGAGCCTGGAGCTGCTTCCCGACCGCCCCATTCAGGCACAAGAAGTTGCACACCATTCCAAGAAAGATAGGGTCATCTCCCGGGTCCTGGACTGGGTGTGGAGGGGATGGCCCAGCAGCAGCCCCGGGCCAGAATTTGCCGGCTACACAACCCGCAAACATGAACTGTCGGCCCACAAGGGGTGCCTGTTATGGGGAAGCAGAGTCGTTGTTCCCCAGCCCCTCTGCAAAAGGGTCCTCACAGCCCTACACGAGACACATCCAGGGGTAGTAAGAATGAAGGCCCTTGCCAGGAGTTATGTGTGGTGGCCGGGGATCGATGGAGAGATAGAGGCCTGGGTCAAACACTGCCAGGCCTGCCAAGAATCCCGCCCAGATCCCCCAAGGGCCCCAGTCCAGTCCTGGGAGTCCGCCCGAGCACCATGGTCACGCCTGCATGTGGATTTCGCTGGCCCCTTTCAGGGGAAAACATTCTTCATAGTGGTGGACTCCTACACCAAATGGCTGGAAGTCGCACTGGTACCGTCCACTTCCACGTCCGCAGCCATCCGGGTACTACGCAGGCTGTTTGCAACCCACGGGCTCCCTGACACTCTCGTCTCAGACAACGGGACTGCATTTACGTCAGGAGAATTCCAAACCTTCACAGCGCAGAACGCCATCCGCCACATCCGTTCGGCGCCGTTCCACCCTGCCACCAATGGCCAAGCAGAACGCATGGTGCGGACCACCAAGGACACCCTTCGCCGCATGACGCAAGGGGACTGGGAGTACCGCCTTGCCACATTCCTTCTAGCACAGCACAGCACCCCCAGCTCAACGACTGGCCGGAGCCCCGCTGAACTACTAATGGGTCGGCGCCTTGCAATCAGATTGGACCGCCTTCACCCCGATAGAGCTCAGGATGAGGTAGTGGTGGGGGAAGGCAGGAACCCCCGGACCTTCGAGGCCCAGGACCCAGTGTACGCAAAGAATTTTGGGGCAGGCCCAGCATGGGTACCCGCCACAATCACCAGGGTCACTGGCCCCGTGTCGTACGAGGTGCTAACGGATGGGGGGCAATGCTGGCGCCGCCACTGCGACCAGATACGGCGACGATTCCCGGGAGAAAACCAGGAGGAGGACAGGTCAGAGGAGTCCCAAGGGAACAGCGGGGCAGTGAGGCCCATAGAGCAGGAGGGGCCAGCAGGAGAGGCAGAATCAGTAAATACAGAGAGGACCCGTGAGGCCGAAAGGACACCGGAACCAGAACCACGACTGAGCGAGCCGGTTGCACCAGACCAAACAGCCGCATCACAGCCAGCATCCTTGGAACACGAGCCAGAACCCGGAGCCCGGACCAGGGAACACCCCAGGCCACAACGCACACGTAGGCCGCCGGCATACCTTGAGGACTATGAATGCGACCTCCCGGGCAGGACTGGAACTTAGAGGGGAGGGGTGTTATGTACTGAGTTGAATAGGATCCAAACTGTAGCAGTCTGATTGGTCCTAGAACAATAGGATCCAAAAGGCAGCAGTCTGATTGGTCCTAGAACAATAGGATTCAGAATGCAGCAGTCTGATTGGTCCTAGAACAATGCAGCAGTATGATTGGTTGGCAGGAACCACCCAATCCTGCTCCAGATAGAAGTGAATCCACAACCTGATTGGCTTACAGTAGAATTCCAGAATTAGCCAATCATGTGCAGCCCATTGTGTAAATAATGTATATAAAGCAGATACTGTGAGGGGACATTTATTCATTCCTCCTCACCACTATGAGCTGAATAAAGAGCATGAAATCACTTTGCGACTCTGAGTATATTTCAACAATGATATCAGGTGACCCGATCCGCCCACCCCTTTGAAGCAGGGCACACTGTGCCAGAAAGGAAAACCCAAGCCCAGTCAAGTGGGGCTTGAAGGTACCACTGATCAGCTGCTTTGCTGACTTCAAGCTGTGCTTTTCTGGCAGTTCTCCGTAGCTGATCTGTGGTAACTTCCAGCCCTGCTTGACTCAGCTTGGATGTTCCAATGTGGCATACTGTGCAATAAAGGACAAATGGGTCAGCATGTTACGTTCGACAATTGCCAGAATGAGAGGGGCAGTTAAAATCTAACTTTAAGATATATGCTTTAATAAATAGTATTGTATTATCTGACTTAAAAGCAAAATTATAAATCTTAGTGTTCTGCTGGCTGTAAAGTTCTGTATTAACAGAAGAGTCTGCATGCTTGTGACACTAAGTGAAAAAAGGCCAGTAAAAGCATCACCATTTTATGTTTCTATGCATGTATGGCCTGGAAAATGAGCAGGAATAAGAAACACTAGGTGGCGCCATAAGCCTTTCTACTCCCTCAACAGAGCTAGGAGTTCGAGTAGGTTCCTATGGGGAGAGGCAGTCTGCCATTTTCTTAGATAAAATCTCTTTATTTAATGGCAGGTGGGGAACCTTTGGCTCTCCAGATTAACCCCAACAAGCATGTCCAATGGCCAGAGATGATGGGAGTTGTAGTTTAACAGCACTTGGATGACCAGAGATCCCCCCCCACCTAATTTAATGGGAATACCCTCAGTTGACTTTCTAATGTAAATTTATCACATACATGCATGTTTAATAATAACTTAAGTATAGTCACTAGATAATTTTTCATTGCTAGTAAAATGGTGTTTATCGCTATCATCTCATAAATATTCTGTGTACTGTAGGACTGAATTGGCAGTCATATTTTGTATTACGTGTGCTGCCTCCTGAGTGTACTTGAATGAGGGGGGAGGAATGGTACATTGGTGTTTTTGCTGTTATCTTTGGAAGCATTTGGTGCTTCCTTTGCCCATGGAGTTCTCTCATAATTGCCTAAGACTTGGCTCTCAGCTCCAATTCATAAACGGAGTAAAACAGCATGTACTTGGTTGATTCACTGCTTAATATGCACAATAAGATAAAAGCTACATTTGCGGCATCACAGCATGAACTCTTTGCAGGTTTTAATGAGATTGTTTATCTAATTGGCTTCCTTTAGGACAGGTTGGTGTTATGAGTTTGGCCTGTTATGACTTGTGGGTGAGTCTGTAAGAATGGGTTTGCCTGCAATATCGCCCGAGTTAGGTCAGGGAGTGAAACACATGTTGGTGACTCCTGTTTTATTATTTTCAATTTGAATTGTGAGGGACATCAGAAAGGAAGTGCTGACAGATGGCTGAAGGAGGAGTATATTGGAGTTAGAGATGTGAAGGCCTTGGTGGGGGGACTGAAAAATTTGGGGGTAGGGAGAGATCCCCCCCCCCATTTTCTCTGAAGGCTTTCTTTCTTTCTTCGTTTCTTTATGAAAAATTGGGGGGGAATGATTTTTCATTATTAAATGTTTTATTTTAGAATGATGAACAAAATGTTTGTGTTCATATATCCCTTCCCCGCCCCCTATATATACGTATATTTCTCGCAGTGTGTAACAGGGATACTTTTACATGAGGTTATGTACAGTATCATATCTTTACAATTCCAATATACTGAGGAGAAGCAAGTCCTGAGCTGTTGACTGAGACTACAGCTCTCAAATGCAAGAACAAGATGCATTTCCACCTCTCGGATGGCACTACCATCGATTGATCACCACAATTCTTCCATCTCTTTTGACAAAGTTGCAGCTCTCCATGGTTGCAAAAAATGCAGCAAAAAATAAAAAGGAAATCCAATCACGGGTCCCCATCATAATTTGATGCTCAGAAAAGGAGTGGCGCAGCAAAGCTGGCTATAAAGCTGCCCAGCTGGTGCCTCGCACTTGCTGATGCAACATCTCCTGTTATTCAGCTCAGTGTGTCTCTGTAGCTGGACAGCTCCCTTGCTATTCTGAAAGCCTTGCTTCTTATTCTGGTGGACAGCTCCTTAGCCTTGCTGGTAAAGTAAGAATCTGATCCATATGGTGTTGGCGATGTGAATGGGACAAAAAACTGAAGAGCTCATAACCTTAGTGAAGAGATACACGTCATAGCAGATTTGTCCATCTGTTAAAGAATGTAAGCTTCCCAAGAAGCAACATGCTTCATTTGTGTAGGACTTAGTTTGGCAGGGTTGAGAAGGAGCTGGGCAGCTGGCCAGGTGGAGCAATGGTGGCAACCAATGGATGCTGCCTTCTGCCACAGCCTTGGCTAGATTACAGACTGGCCACACATAGGCTCCTAGGGAAAAGCATACTTCAGGCTCATTTGCACAAAGCCCAAACCTGCATGAACCGTGTTCTGCTGCTTTTTTCACTGCTCCCAGTGTCAGAGCCAATCCACAAATTAGGTGAGAGATCTATGGTGGGCCCTCCCAATGTTTTAAGTGCTTGCTTTGAAGCAGCAGTGGGGGCTGGTGCCCATTGGAACTGGTAGGGCGGAAGGCAGGGAGACCAACAGTAAGGTTGAGCCAGAACCGATGACAAGTAGAGCTAATGAATGCTAGTTATCTCTCCATCTTCCTCCCTACGGGGCAGCAGTGAGACTAAGGAGGAGTTAGCTGATGGGGAATGCCACACCCTGGACTGGCTGCCAGTAAGAAGGCAGGCAAGTGGGGGCTGGCCGAGGGTAGACTGAGGATGGTGGAGCAGAGCTCCATTTGTCCTTGTGGACTAACCCCACTGAGTGGGGAGCTCTAGCTTTTAAAGGAAGAGCACTGCTGGGAAAGTTTGGTTTTGTTGCTTCAGCACTAACAGCAACTAGGTGGGCAGCATTTAGATCACAGAAAGCTGTGTGGAAGAAAGGGTTAGACATCCTCCACTCAAATACCACTAGTCAGGTCAAAGTTGAAATTCCCCATGATTACCTTGAAAGCAAAAAATAAAAAGGAAGTCCAATCAGCATAGTGTGTAGTTTGGCTCTCAGTGTGATGACAGTTCTATGGACTTTGTTTGTTTGTTTCATTATATATATATATATATATATACAGTGGTACCTCGGGTTAAGAACTTAATTCGTTCTGGCGGTCCGTCCTTAACCTGAAACTGTTCTTAACCTGAAGCACCACTTTAGCTAATGGGGCCTCCTGCTGCCACCGGAGCACGATTTCTGTTCTCATCCTGAAGCAAAGTTCTTAACCTGAAGCACTATTTCTGGGTTAGCGGAGTCTGTAACCTGAAGTGACTGTAACCTGAAGCATCTGTAACCTGAGCTACCACTGTACACCACTTGGTTGTAAGAAGAACCTCAAAGCCAGTTACAAGAAGATAAAACAATAAAGTAAAAAAATAAATACAACTGTACTTTAAAACATATACAAGTTAAAATGCTAAAACAGATTGAAATTACCTGCTCAATAGCAGTTTTAGCAGTAGGCTCTCCGAGATCAAATGTTTTCTTCATCAACATGGAACGTCTTGGAGATGGTAAAGATCCCGGTGCTAACCTTAAACATGTGCCTTGTGCTTAACTACGACAGATGGAACAACATTGCCAATACAAGGACATACTTTTTAACCTTCCTTGCCAATCTGCCTTTCTTTTACCCATATGTCATTAGGCATTCAGGTTGCCAGTTGCCCTAACAGCTTGAGAGTTCATGGACCAGTGGCTGCTTACCTGTATGTCTGTGCAGCAAAGACATGGGAATAAAGTCACATGCCACCTTGTCTTCAAAGCTTTCCTGTGTTGAAATGTAAATAGAGGCAATAAAGTTCCAACAACATATAGAATTCTCCACCCTTCCCCATTCATGATGGCTGGGAGTTTGTTAAGAGGGAGATAGTAAAAGCATAACTTCAGGCAATACCAATGAGACGGAAACATGGAAGGTGCCTAAAGAAGTCAGGGTGGCTATCTAAAGAACTTTTAACTGAGTTAAGATTAAAAAAGGATGTGTACAAAAAATGGAAAAGGAGGGAAACCACCAAAGAGGAATTCAAACAAATAGCCAGCACATGTAGACACAAAGTCAGAAAAGCTAAAGCACAGAATGAACTCAGGCTTGCTAGAGAGGTTAAAAGCAACAAAAAAGGCTTTTATGGGTATGTTCGTAGCAAAAGGAAGAACAAAGAAACAGTGGGGTCACTCAGAGGAGAAGATGGTGAAATGCAAACAGGGGACACAGAAAGGGCTGAACTCCTCGATGCCTTCTTTGCCTCAGTCTTCTCCGATAAAGAAAACAATGCCCGACCTGAAGAATTTGGAGCAAATGATTCAGCAGAGGAAACACAGCCCAGAATAACTAAGGAGATAGTACATAAATACTTGGCAAGTTTAGATGTATTCAAGTCTCCAGGGTCAGATGAACTGCATCCAAGAGTATTAAAAGAACTGGCAGATGTGATCTCAGAACCACTGGCAGTCATCTTTGAGAATTCCTGGAGAACAGGAGAAGTCCCGGCAGACTGGAGGAGGGCAAATGTTGTCCCTATTTTCAAAAAGGGGAAAAGAGAGGACCCAAATAATTACCGCCCAGTCAGTCTGACATCAATACCAGGGAAGATTCTGGAGCAGATCATTAAGCAAACAGTCTGTGAGCACCTAGAAAGGAATGCTGTGATCACCAATAGTCAGCATGGATTTCTGAAAAATAAGTCATGTCACACTAACCTGATCTCATTTTTTGACAGAATTACAAGCCTGGTAGATGAAGGGAATGCAGTGGATGTAGCCTACCTTGATTTCAGCAAGGCATTTGACAAGGTGCCCCATGATATTCTTGTAAAGAAGCTGGTAAAATGCGGTCTTGACTATGCTACCACTCAGTGGATTTGTAACTGGCTGACTGACCGAACCCAAAGGGTGCTCATCAATGGTTCCTTTTCATCCTGGAGAAGAGTGACTAGTGGGGTACCACAGGGTTCTGTCTTGGGCCCGGTCTTATTCAACATCTTTATCAACGACTTGGATGATGGACTCAAGGGCATCCTGATCAAATTTGCAGATGACACCAAACTGGGAGGGGTGGCTAACACCCCAGAGGACAGGATCACACTTCAAAACGACCTTGACAGATTAGAGAACTGGGCCAAAACAAACAAGATGAATTTTTACAGGGAGAAATGTAAAGTATTGCACTTGGGCAAAAAAAATGAGAGGCACAAATACAAGATGGGTGACACCTGGCTTGAGAGCAGTACATGTGAAAAGGATCTAGGAGTCTTGGTTGACCACAAACTTGACATGAGCCAACAGTGTGATGCGGCAGCTAAAAAAGCCAATGCAATTCTGGGCTGCATCAATAGGAGTATAGGAGTATAGCATCTAGATCAAGGGAAGTAATAGTGCCACTGTATTCTGCTCTGGTCAGACCTCACCTGGAGTACTGTGTCCAGTTCTGGGCACCACAGTTCAAGAAGGACACTGACAAACTGGAACGTGTCCAGAGGAGGGCAACCAAAATGGTCAAAGGCCTGGAAACGATGCCTTACGAGGAACGGCTAAGGGAGCTGGGCATGTTTAGCCTGGAGAAGAGGAGGTTAAGGGGTGATATGATTATTTTGTTGTTGTTTAGTCGTTTAGTCGTGTCCGACTCTTCGTGACCCCATGGACCAGAGCACGCCAGGCACTTCTGTCCTCCACTGCCTCCCGCAGTTTGATCAAACTCATGCTGGTAGCTTCAAGAACACCATCCAACCATCTCATTCTCTGTCGTCCCCTTCTGCTTGTGCCCTCCATCTTTCCCAACATCAGGGTCTTTTCCAGGGAGTCTTCTCTTCTCATGAGGTGGCCAAAGTATTGGAGCCTCAGCTTCACGATCTGTCCTTCCAGTGAGCAATCAGGGCTGATTTCCTTAAGAATGGATACGTTTGATCTTCTTGCAGTCCATGGGACTCTCAAGAGTCTCCTCCAGCACCATAATTCAAAAGCATCAATTCTTCGGCGATCAGCCTTCTTTATGGTCCAGCTCTCACTTCCATACATCACTACTGGGAAAACCATGGCTTTTACTATACGGACCTTTGTTGGCAAGGTGATGTCTCTGCTTTTTAAGATGTTGTCTAGGTTTGCCATCGCCTTTCTCCCAAGGAGCAGGCGTCTTTTAATTTCGTGACTGCTGTCACCATCTGCAGTGATCATGGAGCCCAAGAAAGTAAAATCTCTCACTGCCTCCATTTCTTCCCCTTCTATTTGCCAGGAGGTGATGGGCCCAGTGGCCATGATCTTCGTTTTTTTGATGTTGAGCTTCAGACCATATTTTGCGCTCTCCTCTTTCACCCTCATTAAAAGGTTCTTTAATTCCTCTTCACTTTCTGCCATCAAGGTTGTGTCATCTGCATATCTGAGGTTGTTGATATTTCTTCCGGCAATCTTAATTCCGGCTTGGGATTCATCCAGCCCAGCCTTTCGCATGATGAATTCTGCATATAAGTTAAATAAGCAGGGGGACAATATACAGCCTTGCCGTACTCCTTTCCCAATTTTGAACCAATCAGTTGTTCCATATCCAGTTCTAACTGTAGCTTCTTGTCCCACGTAGATATTTCTCAGGAGACAGATGAGGTGATCAGGCACTCCCATTTCTTTAAGAACTTGCCATAGTTTGCTGTGGTCGACACAGTCAAAGGCTTTTGCATAGTCAATGAAGCAGAAGTAGATGTCTTTCTGGAACTCTCTAGCTTTCTCCATAATCCAGCGCATGTTTGCAATTTGGTCTCTGGTTCCTCTGCCTCTTCTAAATCCAGCTTGCACTTCTGGGAGTTCTCGGTCCACATACTGCTTGAGCCTTCCTTGTAGAATTTTAAGCATAACCTTGCTAGCATGTGAAATGAGTGAAATTGTGCGGTAGTTGGAGCATTCTTTGGCACTGCCTTTCTTTGGGATTGGGATGTAGACTGATCTTCTCCAATCCTCTGGCCACTGCTGAGTTTTCCAAACTTGCTGGCATATTGAGTGTAGCACCTTAACAGCATCATCTTTTAAAATTTTAAACAGTTCAGCTGGAATACCATCACTTCCACTGGCCTTGTTATTTGCAGTGCTTTCTAAGGCCCATTTGACTTCACTTTCCAGGATGTCTGGCTCAAGGTCAGCAACCACACTACCTGGGGTGTACGAGACATCCATATCTTTCTGGTATAATTCCTCTGTGTATTCTTGCCACCTCTTCTTGATGTCTTCTGCTTCAGTTAGGTCTTTACCACTTTTGTCCTTTATTATGGTAATCTTTGTACGAAATGTTCCTTTCATATTTCCTATTTTCTTGAACAGATCTCTAGTTCTTCCCATTCTGTTGTTTTCCTCTATTTCTTTGCATTGCTCGTTTAAGAAGGCCTTCTTGTCTCTCCTTGCTATTCTTTGGAAATCTGCATTCAGTTTCCTGTATCTTTCACTATCTCCCTCGCATTTTGCTTGCCTTCTCTCCCCCGCTATTTGTAAGGCCTCGTTGGACAGCCGCTTTGCTTTCTTGCATTTCTTTTCCATTGGGACGGTTTTAGTTGCTGCCTCCTGTATAATGTTGCGAGCCTCCACCCATAGTTCTTCATGCACTCTGTCCACCAAATCTAAATCCTTAAACCTGTTCCTCACTTCCACTGTGTATTCATAAGGGATTTGATTTAGATTGTATCTTACCGGCCCAGTGGTTTTTCCTACTTTCTTCAGTTTAAGCTTGAATTTTGCTATAAGAAGCTGATGATCTGAGCCACAGTCAGCTCCAGGTCTTGTTTTTGCTGACTGTATAGAGCTTCTCCATCTTTGGCTGCAGAGAATATAATCAATCTGATTTCGATGTTGTCCATCTGGTGATGTCCATGTGTAGAGTCGTCTCTTGTGTTGTTGGAAAAGCGTGTTTGTGATGACCAGCTTGTTCTCTTGACAGAACTCTATTAGCCTTTGCCCTGCTTCATTTTGATCTCCAAGGCCAAACTTGCCAGTTGTTCCTTTTATCTCTTGATTCCCTACTTTAGCATTCCAATCCCCTATAATGAGAAGAACATCCTTCTTTGGTGTCACTTCTATAAGGTCTTGTAAGTCTTCATAGAATTGGTCAATTTCAGTTTCTTCAGCACCAGTAGTTGGTGCATAAACTTGGATTACTGTGATGTTAAAAGGTCTGCCTTGGATTCGTATCGAGATCATTCTATCATTTTTGAGACTGCATCCCAGTACAGCTTTCGCCACTCTTTTGTTGACTATGAGGGCCACTCCATTTCTTTTACGGATTTCTTGCCCACAGTAGTAGATATGATAGTCATCCGAACTGAATTCGCCCATTCCCGTCCATTTTAGCTCACTGATGCCCAGGATGTCAATATTTATTCTTGCCATCTCATTTTTGACCACATCCAACTTACCCAGGTTCATGGTTCTTACATTCCAGGTTCCTATGCAATATTTTTCTTTACAGCATTGGACTTTCCTTTCGCTTCCAGGCATTTCCGCAACTGAGCGTCCTTTCGGCTTTGGCCCAGCCGCTTCATCAGCTCTGGATCTACTTGTACTTGTCCTCCGCTCTTCCCCAGTAGCATGTTGGACACCTTCCGACCTGAGGGGCTCATCTTCCAGCATCATAACTTTTATATGCCTGTTGTCTTTGTCCATGGAGTTTTCTTGGCAGGGATACTGGAGTGGCTTGCCGGTTCCTACTCCAGGTGGATCACGTTTGGTCAAAACTCTCCACTATGACCTGTTCATCTTGGGTGCCCTGCTCGGCATAGTTCATAGCTTCTCTGAGTTCTTCAAGCCCCTTCGCCACGGCAAGGCAGTGATCCATGAAGGGGGGTGATATGATAGCCATGTTCAAATATATAAAAGGATGTCACATAGAGGAGGGAGAAAGGTTGTTTTCTGCTGCTCCAGAGAAGCGGACACGGAGCAATGGACCCAAACTACAAGAAAGAAGATTCCACCTAAACATTAGGAAGAACTTCCTGACAGTAAGAGCTGTTCAACAGTGGAATTTGCTGCCAAGGAGTGTGGTGGAGTCTCCTTCTTTGGAGGTCTTTAAGCAGAGGCTTGACAACCATATGTCAGGAGTGCTCTGATGGTGTTTCCTGCTTGGCAGGGGGTTGGACTCGATGGCCCTTGTGGTCTCTTCCAACTCTATGATTCTATGATTCTATGATTCAGTTCTGACCTACTTTGGAGGTTGTCAGGGGAATTCAGATAGTTTTCTGACTTCTGTGGTCTTTTCATCTCCTGGCACTTTGTCAACACAAAGTAGAGAAGCATGTTGAGGATTTTAAACTCCTGACATTTTTAAATGCATTTTATTATGCAGTGCAGTGGTAGAGAACATTTGGCCATCCAGGTGTTGCTGAACCACAACTCCCATCAGTCCCAGCAAGCATAGCCAATGACTAGGGGTGATGAGTGTTGTAGCTGAGCAACATCTGAAAGGCTGATGGGTCCCTACACCTGATGTTGAGTCTCCAAATTTAAGTGCTCATGTATTAGATGCTGATAAGCACCAGCTTCCTCAATTGGACTGTGCTTGATTAGATGTTCAGATTACAATGACATTGCATTATGGAAGCATTAGTTTACTGAACTTCTGAAAAAATATGAGTTGGCTTTATATATCATTTGCCCAAGAGTCATAGGATTATTTGATATGCATGTGTACAGATCAGCACATTTTTAAGTAGCAGTTTAGCCACTACAGTAGCTGGAGTATTAAATTGCAACCACTCCCTCTTTCACGACAAGGGGGTTTTTTTGTAGAGAGTTGCAACCTAATTTAAAAGACAAATCTTACTGTGCAATTTTATGCATGCTTACTGAGAAGTATGTCTCCCTGAGGTCATTGGGGCTTATTCCCAAGTCAGTAGATATTGGTTTGCATTGCAACCTTGATAAATTAATCATGACTTCAAATAGTACCACCACATGTCTACTTAGAAATAAGTTCAATTGATTTCACAGGTAAATGGATGTATGATTACATCCTTTGGCACTTAATCTGATGGTTAAATTTTGCAGCATTTCTTAAAGCAAGAATTATACTTTGATGTCTTTAGATTGTTTGCAGCTGGGTCCTAGAAGGTACCATCTTAAAAGAGGCATCCCCTCAAATGTGAGATGAAAGTCAGAATGGCTCTTAAGATGCTGCTTGCCATCTCAAGTGTTTTATTAGTTTAACATATATATCAGCCTCTGCCAACCTGGTGCCCTCTATATGTTGCAGGACTACAACTTCCATCTGCCCCAACCAGCAGAGAGAAGGCTGATATTTATTTATTTATTCGTTTATTTTATTTATAAATATATTTCTAGATCACTATTCATTACAAAATGTCAGAGTGGGTTACAACAATCATACATAACACAATACAATAAAACCATATGAAAATTTTAAAATCAGAGATCAACTATTACAGAAGAGCATTTCTTAATTGCCAGCATAAATTGGCAGCATAGAAAGGTCTTCAAAAGGTGCTATATATATGCTATATTTTATGTGTGTGTCACCCAATAAATTGAGGTTACTTTTAAAATCAGTTATATTTAAAAGTTGCAGCCTTAATTTCTCAGTGTGTTTTGATAAGTGCTGTGGTTTTGTTTGTTCTCATTGGTCATATCCATATCATAAAAAAGACTTGTTTTGTTTATAAAGTCTGTAAAGCACCATATATGCTGCATTCATTATTATTAATCATCATCATCATCATCATCTCACTATCAAAATGAAAGGCCTTCTTTTTTCATTTCTGCTTACAGTACAGTAACACTCCAGAGAATACAATGATCCCTCTCCTGGAATAGGAAAGGAAGGTGGTGGCTAGATTGCCTCCATTTCCCCAATATTAAATGTTCCTCATGGGACACTGCACAGGGTATATGCTGGCCAAGGTCCCCTACAAACTGTGAAAGATGATGGGGAGAGGAGCTATTGGAGAGGCTACTGAGCAAATGAGGCTGTGGAATGTGGGCACAGAGCAGCCCTTTCTCCAGTTTCAGTAGACCATGTTCTGGCACAAATTAGCTACCAGGATATCATTAAAACCAACTCCAGATATGCTCGCTCCACCCTGAAGTACTGATGTGTCAGGAGATGCCTGTGCTTAAATGTGGAGGGCTGAGACAGCTGATAATGCTCTGCAAGGTGAGTTACTAGTTGCATCTTCTGCCTATGCTATTTAGTACCCCCTCAGGCCTTGGACTGACTCTACACCTCCCACCCCAAACTGGTCTTTCCTGCCCAGGGGGATCCAATTACTATAAGCTGGCTTCCTATGCCCATTAAGCCTTTCTCAAGCAACAGAGTCCTTGGTGTTCTATTTGGTTGGTCTCTGGTTCTGGGTTTGCTTCTGATTTATCTTTCAGTCTTACTCTTAGGCTCTACCTGCAAGCTTTGTCCTATTGGTCTTGGCTGACCTCAGACTGCCGCCCGCCACCCAGCCTTGATATGATGTGACAGCCTCTGCTAAAGCTAGCAAATTCCACATTAATTAAACCTCAAAAGCTGACATTGAAGCCTGCGCAAGGGATTTCATTGACATTTGTCTAGCTTGGCTGAAAGTTATTCCTGAGATTGTGAGGTAGCCGAGGACAGTACTTGCCTCTGTGCCATGCTAGATCTGAGGCAGTCAGAAGCAAACATGGCCAGAATGGAAGTGAGGAGTCTGAAGATGCGGACTCTGCCTCTGCTTGTGTATAAGGTGATGAGATGGCTGTGAAGCAGAGAGGCAAGCAACAAACGCAGCAGCAACAACCAACAGAAGTTTGTGAGGGAACCGTGCCATAACCTGAGAGGCAGCAAGGAAAGCAGAGAAAAGACAGGCATGAAAGTGGGAACAGCTAAAATAGAGGACTGTTAAGTGGAGGAACTACAGAGCTCCAAGCACTGGCAATACCTGGGGGGGTGTGAAAAAGTGCCTATAGAAACTTTATTTGGTGATTACAGCTGCAGAGTTAAGCCTCACAGGAACCTTATGATGAAAAGAGCCACAGACTTCCTTGGGGAAAGAATGAGTGACTCACCAAGTTTCCTGTACAAAACTGAATAGACTTAGGGCTCTGAAGGAATTCTGTTAAGCTGCTCCCTCTTTCTGGTGCTGTAACTAAGGACGCCCACTTTGCTTACCTTACAAGGCCATGCCTCCTGTCTCTCATGTAATATTCTGGTGAGGTCTGTATGGACTTGTGATCATGGAAGGCTGAAAATCCCTGCTAAAACAATATTCCAGGCATTTTCTCCTGCCAATCAATTTGTTCTCTTCTTGGCAGGCAACCCAACCACTGTTATTCTGGCAGGGACCCTGTTCTCCCTTTGGTCTGGGAACTGGTTTGTTTTCTCTTTGAAAAGTTGCCAGGTTGTTTCGCTTGCTGAATCTGCTGTTTGCTTCTCTGCAGTATAAATTGTTAATCCGGCAGCTTTTGAAATTCCAATACTGGTCTGGTGCTAAAAGAGTGCTATATTTGAATTGGTTAATGGAGCCACACTTGAGAGATCCCATTTCTACTGTGCCTTCGCGGGTTGCTGACCTACTTTTGGATTTCCCATCTTAAAAAGCCAAATGTTTATTTGGGATTACACTTAATGGCTGGAAAGCACTTCTCACTTCACTTCTTTTACAGAAGTATTAAGAGCTAAATGAATCTTGCCATCACCATGACCTGGCAGTCTTGCAGATGCAGATGCTCTAGCTCTCCAAGAAAGCAGGTCAGGCAAGATACACACAGCAAAATAGAAAGCAGAGTTATATGTACTGCACGTGACAGAACCAACAGTTTCCCCATATAGCAGTGAACTGTGCTCAAGCAGTTTCTCCTGTGTGAAGCATCTCTATTTATTGTGCATTTTTCTAATTATATGCAATAATACAAACAACACTAGTGGAGTGAAGGGGTCTGTGGCAAGAGCCCAAATGTCAGTGGGTGGGTATGCATTCTCCACAGCTCCTTCTGGTTGCACGGAGGTTATCTGCAATATTAGGCATGGATCTCTCTCTAAGCCAAGGCTGTGGCATCTTTTTCATCCTGAAGTACATCTTCCCTTCAGGGCAACTTTCTGGGGGCCACACGTGCCAGTGGTGGGTGGGGCCAGAGGCAAAAGTGGGTGGAGCAATGGATATAAAGGTTTCCTTGGGACTGTGTAGCAAGCATCAGTGCAAGGGTTTCTGCATGTGCAATGGAACTTCTCCCCTCTCCTCCCCCTGTGCACTCCTTAAATCTGTTCTGGGGTTCTCCGCCCAAAAAAAAGAAGCCTGTGAAGGTTTGGGGAGGGTGTGTACACAGGGGCAGGAGTTCCACTGCACAGACATAAATGGGGCATGTTTAGGTCGTTTTCAGAGAGAAAGCCACCCTGTAAATAAGGGGTTTTGTTTCTTGAAGTTGAATTCTAAAAAAGAGGGAGATCTGCGGTTCAGTGCAAAAGACCTAGGGATGCGTAATGTTCAACAAACATGCACGGGCCACCCCCAAACAACACCCCTGGATACATGATGTGTGCTGATAAGAGCTTCACAAACTCTACTTCTGCTTGCCATGTGGACAGAACTGAAACTGAAGTAGGTTAGAATCTGGAGCCTACTGAGTTCATGTCAATGGCACATGAAGCAAGGTGACCAACAGTGCAGTTGCAAGGTGATTATTCTGTGGGTCATAATGAAAACATGCAAAATTTAGGTTACTAGCATGTTGAGACTCTTGATGACGACCTCAGACATGTTATATATGGTACATTGGTTTGTATTTCCAACTGTGTAATGCTGTATCTTCTCCCACACTTTTCTTTCCTCCCATGTCCGCTCCCTACCTTTTTTAAATTTTTTATTTTACTACTTCAGGACATTCATTTACTCCTTCCTCCGAAGAGGCAGGCCTTTCCCATTGGAGAAGTTCTTTTTTGGTGTGCTGTTCTGCATCTTTAATGGCTTCCTTCAGGGTTACTACTTGATTTACTGTGCCGAATACCCAGATGACTGGTACAATGACATCAGATTTACATCAGGTAATTATAGTTGCAAGAAGTCAAGCATCTGGCCATCTAGTTAATATGAGCTCCACCAAATTTACAGAGTGTCAAATCATAGACAATGTTGTCAAAATGTCAAGGCAGGAAAACAATAGTATGAATAACAGCAGTAGTTCAACACTTTGCAAAACCCAAGGTGCCAAAAGACTTACTGTTGCTGCAACAGGCCCACACAGCTACCCTTGTGGAAGAGAAAACACATGGGGAACAAGCTGTGTAACCATAAAGACAGGCCATTAGAGGGAGCAATTTGCATGTTTCAGACTTACGCAATTGGCATTTGCTAGTCATCCTCTGCAGTGGCACCTCGGGTTAAGTACTTAATTCGTTCCGGAGGTCCGTTCTTAACCTGAAACTGTTCTTAACCTGAAGCACCAATTTAGCTAATGGGGCCTCCTGCTGCTTCTGCACTGCCAGAGCACGATTTCTGTTCTCATCCTGAAGCAAAGTTCTTAAGCCAAGGTACTATTTCTGGGTTAGCGGAGTCTGTAACCTGAAGCCTATGTAACCCGAGGTACCACTGTATTTGCTTTATCTGTTCTTTTCCTTCTACATGTCTTCTCTCCCACCCACTTAAAAAAAACTTTTTCTGGTTCCCCTCCCCCATGAAAATTAAGTTCTAGGGCTGAACCGTAGCTCAAACGAAACCCTGGGTAAATAAATAAACCCTGTGCAGATAAATACTTACCGTATTTTTTGCCCTATAGGATACACTTTTTCCCCTCCAAAAATGAAAGGGAAATGGGTGTGCATCCTATGGGGCGAATGCAGGCTTTCGTTGAAGCCTCTCCAGGCTTCGCGCAGCTGTCCGCAAGGCGCGGGAGCCCGGCGCTGGGCTCCCACGGCTTGCAGAGAGTTGCCTGTTCTGGGGGCTGGGGGGGAAATAATTTTTTCCCCTTTATTTCCCCCCCAAAAAAACTAGGTGCGCCTTATGGGACGGTGCGTCCTATAGGGCGAAAAATACGGTATATCAGCGAAAATACCATACAGAAATTCATCACTATAGGGGAAATCACTTTGCAATTTGATCACTGCTGCAGGCCTCACTTGTAGTCTGCCTGGCACTTGGAGGAGGAATTTGCTTGTCTCTGCTCCTGTTGGAGGTCTGACCATGGAAAGCCAAGAGAGACATGGCCAGGGGGAGAGTAAAGTTCAGCCACTGCAGTGTGTGCTTTCTGCAGCTAGATCAGGGATGTGGCTCTCAATACATTGATGGACTACATCTCCCATCAGCCCCAGCCAACTTGACCAAAGGTCAGGGAAGATGGGAGCTGTAGTCTAGCAACCTCCGGAGGGCTGCAGGCACCCTGTTCCTGAGCTAGACACACAAGCAGTGCTGCCCAGATGCTCTTCCAGTCCCCTTGCCCAGCCTGCCCCTGTTGGGAGAGAGAGTGAGACAGGTAATACTTACCTCTGCTTACCCTGTAAACACTCCCGTGTGCGGTGGCCATGTGTTCTGCTCCATATGGCCAGGCTGTGGTCCTGAAAGGCCAAAGGAACTACAAGAGGTTGGCCAGCAGTAAACATGGTTACACTGGAGGTGCTGGTATTCAGGAATTCTCCTTCTGCATGGCGCATTCTTACACAGTGCAGATACTGTTTCAAACTCTTAAGGGAGAGAGGACTGGTTAGCCAATACCAAGTTTCCATGCTGCTACCTGGCTGTCCTTTACTTAGGTCTGTCCCAGGGAGTGACGCTGCCAGCCAGCTTCCTTTTTCTCAGTCTTAATGTTGCCCTTGTAGAATTCAGCAGGCAGATGAATGGAGGGAAATCTGGCTCTGACATTGGCTCTGGCTTCACCTACTGTCTGAGCTCCCTGATTCCTCTCTACCCATCTCAATGGGCACCAACCACCACTGCTCCTCACAGACAGAGAGCCTCTTATGTCTTCTTCCAGATTAGGGTTGCCACCTGCCCTTTATAATACAGGATTGTCCAGCATTCCAATGTACAGTGGTACCTCGAGTTACATACGCTTCATGTTACATATGCTTCAGGTTACAGACTCTGCTAACTCTGAAATAGTACCTCGGGTTAAGAACTTTGCTTCAGGATGAGAACAGAAATCGTGTTCTGGCGACGCAGCAACAGCAGGAGGCCCCATTAACTAAAGTGGTGCTTCAGGTTAAGAACAGTTTCAGGTTAAGTACAGACCTCTGGAACGAATTAAGTACTTAACCTGAGGTACCACTGTAAAATGCTACATCCTGTATCAATACAGTTTTGTCCTGTATTTCAGGTCTCTCTCTCTTTCTGCCAAGTTAGGGATCCTCTCCAAATGCATATGTTTTAAAGGGTGTGTGAAAGATCATGTATTTAAGCTCTGAGTAGCCAAGCACAGACAGATTTCCAAATTCATGTGTATGTACACGTGCATGTGATAAATTATAAAGGGGCAACCCCCCCCAAAAAATCACCACCCTCCTTGCCCTGTATTTTGCCAGAACAAAGGTGGCAACTTTATTCCGGACCTAGTTCCAAGACTGCCAGTTGCGCACGTGCGCACGCACACACACACCCCTACCTTGATGACATCACCATAGCCAGGCAAAATAGGGAAGAAAGAAAGAATGTCATGACAATCACCTTCCAGAAGTTTCTCCTGTTATCTAGTTTCTGTGGCAATGCTCTATCCCAAGTTTACATTACGAAACAATATACCGAACACACCAGGCCAAGGCTATTTCCTTAACAAAGAAACTAAGCAGCCTCCCTCTTCTGCAGACCCCAGTCTCCCAGCTCTCAAACTGCCACGTTTCATTATAATATGGATTCTCCCTTCCCTTGCTTGCCTGTATGGGGCAATTAACAGTGCTTGTTAAACAGACTGGCTGTTTCAGCACAGGGCCTGAAATCAAGTATTTTAGTCACCCACCCAACCAATAAATACTTCATTCTCTGCTTTTAGGTCTCTTGTTGTTCTTGTTTGGCATGGGAGTCAATATTCACAGTGACCTCATTCTGCGCCAGCTAAGGAAACCTGGGGAGCTCACTTACAAAATCCCACAAGGTATGTCATTCTTTTCCCAATTTCCTTGTGGGGAGCCTGTCCCGATGGTTTGAGAAACATGAGGGTAGGTGAGGAAGTCACCAGCAGGTCACACTATTAGTCACCTGTCATTCATCAGAAGTGGTCAATAATAAGCAAAGTAATGCAGGAATGAGAAACCTGTGGCCCTCCAGATGTTGCTAGACTTCACTTTCCACCCTGCCTGACTATTGGTCATGCCAGCTGGGGATGATGGAGTCCAACAACATCTGGAGGGCCACATATTCACCACCCCTGAAGTAATAGGACTGTGGTGGGAAGCTGAGAATGCTTTCTAGGATAATTTATCTGAGCAGAAAGTCAAAAACATTTCTGACCACAGGTAAAGGTCCTGGTGAGGCCAACCAATCATTTATTACCTTTGGAGCCAATGAGGGTGCCAGAACAGTAAGGGGACAAGCTAAGCACCCTCCTTACTGCCACATTGGCCCTGTGTTGTGTCTGATTGGCTGAGCCCGCTGCCACTCTTCCCCTGGAGCTAAAGCCTTAGTTGCCAATGCAACAAATGCAGTGGTTTACTGCTGAGACACGTTCCCAGTTGTTTGGGGGCTTCTTGGACTGTGCAAGACCCCCAACCTACATCTGGTAGTTCAGGCCTAGTGGAACAATTGATGACAGGCCCATCAAGTCCAGTCTGGCCTTCTTTAAATCCTCTTGACCAGCAGTACTGAACTCAAAACTCTGCGCCCAGGACTTCTTTTTGCCATTGCCACACTAGCAAAAGAACTTTGTACAACATTGTTCTGCATTGCTTACAATTGGCTATGGGCCCTGGGAGCTGTAATGGCTAGACCATCTGGCCACAGCCATGGCTGCAGTAACGGCAGCAGGAACCCCGTTGGGTTAATGCCAGCCCTGGTGGCAACATCCTTAGGATGTGTACCGTATTTTTCACTCCATAGGACGCACTTTTTCCCCTCCAAAAATGAAGGGGAAATGTGTGTGCGTCCTATGGAGCGAATGCAGGCTTTCGCTGAAGCCTGGAGAGCGAGAGGCATCGGTGCGCACCGACCCCTCTCGCTCTCCAGGCTTCAGGAAGCTATCCGCAAGCCTTGCAAGCCCGGTGGGAGTTCCCGCGGGCTCACAAGGCTTGCAGGCAGCAGCCTGCAGCCCCGGCGAGTGTCCGCAAGCCTTGCGCGCCCGGCAGGAGGTCCCGCCGAGCGCGCGAGGCTTGGGACAGCAGCTTGTCGCCCGAAGCACGGGGAGCCCTCCGGAGGGCTCCCCGTGCTTCGGGCGAGTGTCTGCAAGCCTTGCGCGCCCGGCAGGAGGTCCCGCCGAGCGCGCAAGGCTTGGGGCTGCAGCTTGTCGCCCGAAGCACGGGGAGCCCTCCGGAGGGCTCCCCGTGCTTCGGGCGAGTGTCTGCAAGCCTTGCGCGCCTGGCAGGAGGTCCCGCCGAGCGCGCAAGGCTTGGGGCGGCAGCCTGTCGCCCGAAGCACGGGGAGCCCTCCGGAGGGCTCCCCGTGCTTCGGGCGAGTGTCTGCAAGCCTTGCGCGCCCGGCAGGAGGTCCCGCCGAGCGCGCAAGGCTTGGGGCTGCAGCTTGTCGCCCGAAGCACGGGGAGCCCTCCGGAGGGCTCCCCGTGCTTCGGGCGAGTGTCTGCAAGCCTTGCGCGCCCGGCAGGAGGTCCCGCCGAGCGTGCAAGGCTTGGGGCGGCAGCCTGTCGCCCGAAGCACGGGGAGCCCTCCGGAGGGCTCCCCGTGCTTCGGGCGAGTGTCTGCAAGCCTTGCGCGCCCGGTGGGAGGTCCCGCCGAGCGCGCGAGGCTTCGGGCGGCAGCCGCGGGGGGGGGGGATAATTTTTTTTATTCATTTCCCCCCCCCCCAAAAAACGAGGTGCGTCCTATGGGCCGGTGCGTCCTATAGAACGAAAAATACGGTAAATGAGGCTCACTTTCCACTGTTCAAATATGCTCATACTAGTTCCCTTTCATGCAGGAGGACTGTTTGCATATGTATCAGGAGCAAATTTCTTTGGTGAGATACTGGAATGGTTTGGCTATGCTATAGCAACCTGGTGCCTGCCAGCTTTTGCCTTTGCCATTTTCACACTCTGCGTCATTGGGCCTCGTGCTTATCACCATCACAGGTATCAAGCATGCTGTTTGTATATTCTTATTCTTATTATTTTTTTGCTCCTGTTTGTTTGTAGTGTGATGAGAGGGGCTTAATGTATTGTTCTAATTTACCATTTTTTTTGAGGGGGTTTGTTTTTTAAGGGATGCCCTCTCCTTTATGCACGTTCCTCTGGTGACTGCTTTCATTGTATCCCAGAGGAAGGGGTTGTTATGTCACCCACATCATTGTCCTTAAAGTAGTTTTGGAGAGTTTTCAAGAGATCCTCTCTAGCAACTTGGTTTGTGGTTAGGATGGGACTGAAGGACCACAATGGGGTACGTAGTTTGTGCTTCCTCTCCTATTTTGAGGTAGCTTCTACAGGGGCGTGGTCTGTGGTTTTAATGTTACCAATGTTTGTTGTTTCTACCAGGGGGATCAGGCCTTGTGTGAGCAGAATGCTGTCCAGTCTGGACATTGTGCCATGGCGTCCAGACTGGAATGTGTGGCTGGTGGCTCCCGGGTTCTTTTCTCCCCAGATGTCATAAAGGCTTCCGTCTTTTTAGCATTTTTAGTAGTTTGTAAGAATTTCTAATTGTTTGGGGTTTCCCCTCTGAGGAAGGTTGCCCAAGGGGTTGTAGGATGGATGTCTTTTAGGGAGGTGCCTCTCATATTTAGGTTGAGGTCACCTCCTAGGATTGCTCCCCCTTCGGAGAAGGAGATGAATTTGTTTAGTGCTTTCTAGATGAACTCTAGTATTTATTTTTGTGTCTGTTTGGGGCATATACTGTATGGAGCCAATTGTCAGTTTAGTTTTGCCATCTAGTACCTCTTTAGCAAAAACGAATCTGCCTTTTTTTGTCTTTTACCGCTGTTGTGGCTTTAAAATTTTGGTCTCTATTGAGTAGTATGTCTACTCCGTGGGCCTTTCCTGACCAAGGTGCCACCCATTGTTGACTGAAGCAGGGTTTGCTCAGGAGTTTGCTTCCTTTGGGTGGGTTGTGTATTTTCTGTAGGAAGGCAATGTGTGGTTTCATGGTGTTTACATACGAGGTGATGTGTTTTCTTCTGATAGGGTTTCCCAATCCCCTCACATTTAGTGTAATTGTTTTTAAGCTAGCCATTTTGTATGTCTATTTTATAGGATGATTCCCTGCCAACCTGTCTAGGTTGTCCTGTGTTTCTCACCTTATATTATTGAACCTAGTGTGCTGTGTTGACATACAGTGTGGTGGGTTGGGGGAGAGGGGGGTTAGAGTTAGGGATGGGCTGAAGATTGGGGAGTAGGTTGTAGAGAGTAGCCTATATGTAGTTATATAGGTGTTTGCTTGGGGTAGCTTGGACCATTTGGCTCCCAGCCAGTTGGTCCTGTGTCTCAGCTGGCATGGATGGCCTTGTTTGAGAACAGGCCATCCCCCCTTTTACTTGTGATAGGGGTGGGTCAGTGAGACAGAGACAAGTGCTTGTGTTGGGTGTAAAGTTTATAAGCAATGCTGTTAGTAGTGTTACCAATACTGATGGTCCTCAAGAGCTCCCCGCAGCCATGGCGTTCGCCATCTTGCCTCACTGGAAGTCCCTTATTCTTATTTTATTTAATATTTTTTTTAAAAATTAATTATACAAAAGAAAGTGAAAAAAGAAGAAGAGATATATATAGCGGGGGGCACTGTGGTCTAAACCACTAGCCTCTTGAGCTTGCCAATCAGAAGGTTGGCGGTTCAAATTCTTGCGGCGGGGTAAACTCCCATTGCTCTGTCCCAGCTTCTGCCAACCTAGCAGTTTGAAAGTATGTCAGTGCAAGTAGATAAATAGGTACCACTGTGGTGGGAAGGTAGAAAGTGTTTCCGTGCACTCTGGCTTCCATCATGGTGTCCCGTTGCACCAGAAGCAGTTTAGTCATGCTGGCCACATGATCTAGAATGCTGTCTGCGGACAAATGCTGGCTCCCTCAGCCTGAAAGCAAGATGAATGCCACACCCCTTATTCACCTTTGACTGTATATATTTGTAATGTATGTTAATACAGATATGATTATTAATAAGTTGTTAAATTCTGTATAAACTCATTCCAAATATTGATATATTTATCTAAATAAAGTCTGCATCTATAAGCAATCTGTTCATACGTTTCAAGTGCTGTTATGTCTTCAATCAATTAAAGGGGAGCATATTTTTCTTTTTCCAGTTCATCAATACCAGTCTTTTGGCCATTGTTAGGGCACGTAGACGTGGGACGCGGGTGGCACTGTGGGTTAAACCACTGAGCCTATGGCTTGCCGATCAGAAGGTCGGCGGTTTGAATCCCCACAACGGGGTGAGCTCCTCTTGCTTGGTCCCTGCTCCTGCCAACCTAGCAGTTCGAAAGCACGTCAAAGTGCAAGTAGATAAAAAGGTACCACTGTGGCGGGATGGTAAACAGCGTTTCCGTGCGCTGCTCTGGTTCGCCAGAAGCGGCTTAGTCATGCTGGCCATATCACGCAGAAGCTTTACGCCGGCTCCCTCGGCCAATAAAGCAAGATGAGCGCCGCAACCCCAGAGTCGGTCACGACTGGACCTAATGGTCAGGGGTCCCTTTACCTTTACCTTAGGGCACGTAGAATCCATTTTTGTTGTCCAGTTGACCTATAATAGGCAGATAATTCAATGCATGTGCTTGATATAGATTATACATGAAAAGCTGCTTCATGAGAGGGAGATTTACAGTGCAGTCTGGTACATGCCTATTCAGATGCAAGTCCCATTGAGATCAGTGGGCCTTATTCTCAGGTCAGTGTATAGGACTGTAGTGTTAAACAAGAGAAGAAGCCAGGGTGAGACACAAAGCGCGCACACACACACACACACACACACACACACGCAAACACACTGGCTGCTTCTCTCGATTAACCCTAGTTTACTAGTACACTGAAAGTACCCCCTCTCAAGTACCCTGGGAACTGTAGTTCATCCCTAACAAAGCTGCATTTTCTAGCACTCTCAACAAACTGCAGCTCCCAGTATTATTTTGGAGTGTGTGTGCGTCTGTGTGTGCTTGAAATGGGCTTTAATTGTACCGTGTGTATGCAGCCCGATACAGACAAACAACTGCACAATCCAAAATAATTTCCTTTGAAACCCTGAAAGCCTTGGGTCCTGGATATCTGCCAACTCCTCCTGTATCAGCCTCCCTGCTGCCTGAGATCTGATGGAGGAACCCTTAGACATGTCTCACCTGTTGTGGAAGCCTGGTTGGCTGTGACAAGATTTGGAGCTCTCTCTGTAGCTGCATCCAAAGTGTGGAATGCCTTGCCCTATCAAGTTTACCCTCTTTCATGAACTTCTGCCAGCTAGTATTAAAAAAAATAAATTCCAGCAATCATTTGCTGGGATAATTGTTTTTATTGAACGTTTGTTTCTAATCTGTTCTGAAATACAATGAAATAATATCATAACATCATCAATAACCTTCCCACAGGGCAGTTGGTGTCAGATGGCTTAGAGGGCATGATTTTTAAGTGTGGAACTGCTCTTTGTTCTATATAGCTCAGAGTTGTTGGTCCGCTGTTGTTTTCTGTCTTCTTGGGTCTCATCTTGATAGATTCATAAATTTACTCCCATCTCCATGGTGCAGCAGCTTCTGGAGGAAGACTGACTGTAAGTAAACTTGGTAAATTCGTACATCACACCAACCCATGGTTGTAACAAACCATACTTTGCAAACCTAATTCAGTTGAAACTATGGTTTGATTTTGGTTTGCTAGCCTGTCAAAAACTATGGTTTTTCAGTATAGACATCACACTAAATCACAGCATCCTTAACCATAGTTTGGTTTGATGTCTATTTTCTGCCACTGCAATACTTATGTTCACCATTGCTCAAATCTGAAAGTTGAATGGAAACTCCAAGTCCCTCTCATCAAAACATTTTAAATATTTGCCACAAGCAGCATAAGATGTTGAAAAACAAAATTCTACTTTCTTAAAGCAATCTGTGCAGGTCTATATCATTTTGGCCATTTTTTGTTTTCATTGTGTGTCCCTTTTGTCTTTTCAGGTACTATCACAAGAGGTTCACTGGCTATCCAAGATCTAGAAAAGCCTTGATTCCATTCATATTCTAGAGGCCAATTATCTGGACTTTTTGAGCAGCGGGGTGTGTTTTGTGTGTTATTTCACTGTATAACTTTAATTATGAAGTTTATTATTAATGTGTAAAATGCTGATGTGAGTTTCAAAGGGAAAGAAACTTGAATAGTGCTATGTTGCCAGTTATACAGAGTGTTGTTGCTGGATGGAAACAAGTAATCACAGTGCTGTGATTCATCGTCACAGTTTTTGATTTTTTAAACAACAACAAAAAAACAAGTTTTGTCAAGCAGAGTGTAAGTGATTTGCAGAGGCGCCTAATGCTTTTATTGTGCACCATTATTCCACTCAAAATGTCTGCACACACACACTGCTTTTATCCCTAGCAATGCTATTTTTTTGTTAGTAGGAATTACTGAAGTTTCATCTGGGCCTGTCTGTAGTTGTCACTGCTGTAGCTATACTGAAGACTCTGAAAGAAAATATATGCTTTTATTTTACTGGTAATCTTTCTATTCTGCTCCTGTGGTCTTCCCTATAAAGAGCAACAGGTCGTCTATGAAAAAGTAATTCCTGGTTCCAAGGCGTCTTGCTGATGGAGAACAATATTTCATATTTTTTCCCCTCCAGGTGGACTGTTGTTGGAACTGATTATGATCAAGAATGGGCTGCTGTATTCCCAAAACCGTTATGTAATTTAAGTGAATGTGTCATTTCTTTGTAAAACATGGCTTGTTAACTGAATAAGAAATAAAAAATTTGTTCCAAATTTAGCATTTCCTTTTACTAAAAGAATGGCCCAGGTAGCCTGTTCTAGCAGAGCACTTGTATCATAGCATCTTGTATCATACAATATATGGATTTATTCATAATTTGTTCAATGTTATCTTCTGGTTGTTTCGGATCATGCAGATTGCTTTGCTTTAAATGGGTGGCCAACTTCCGAGAGACTGCGATCTACTTTCAAAATTTAAATCTGGCAGTGATCTACCCCCGTTTTTTAGGGGTTCAGGTCAAAGTTGTTGAGCTTTCTGGGGGGAGGGGAAATGCATCTACCGCGATCTACCAAAACCTCGCAGGGATCGACCAGTAGATTGAGATTGACGTGTTGGACATCCCTGCTAAAGCATCCACTTTTACTTACACTTAAGACAAGAAAAATAATATGCTCAGCAAAAATAATGTACTTAAATAATAAATGAAACAAGTACAGTGGTACCTTGGGTTACAGACACCTCAGGTTACAGAAACTTCAGGTTACAGACGCCGCTAACCTGGAAGTAGACTCATAGAATCATAGAATCATAGAGTTGGAAGAGACCACAAGGGCCATCGAGTCCAACCCCCTGCCAAGTAGTACCTTGGGTTAAGAACTTTACCTCAGGATGAGAAGAGAAACCGCGTGGCGACAGCAGGAGGCCCCATTAGCTAAAGTGGTACCTCAGGTTAAGAACGGTTTCAGGTTAAGAACGAACCTCCGGAACAAATTTAGTTTGTAACCAGAGGTACCACTCTATTTCAGATCTGGTCCTGCCTGAAAGCTTACGGTATAAGACATATTTTAAAACACATTAGGAAGAAAGGAGGATCAACTGCATGTACTTTACCATTCAGCTATGACCCACTACATTGATGTTCAATTATTGGTGTTGGACCAAGCAATTACTATACAATGTAAAACTCTTTCCTTGCGTTTTGTATTTCATTACATTTATATCTTATCTCCCCTCCATAGAATTCAAGGTAGAATTTTAGGGAGGCCTGTCACCTAGTGGCAGAGTACGTGTTTTGTATGCAGAAGGTCCAGGTGCAGGTAAACAACGTTTCCGTGCGCTCTGGCTTCCATCATGGTGTTCCATTGCACCAGAAGTGGTTTAGTCATGCTGGCCACATGACCCGGAAAGCTGTCCGTGGACAAATGCCGGCTCCCTCGGCCTGAAAGTGAGATGAGTGTTGCACCCCATAGTCACCTTTGAGTGGACTTAACCGTCCAGGGAAACCCATGCCTGAAACCTTAGATAGCTGCTGCCAGACATTACTGAGCTAGATGACCCAGTTGTCTTCCTCTGCTCCTATGAAGCATACAGAGGTTTCCATCAAGGCACTGACTAGATGCAGAGCTGCTTAACTTCAGCACAGCTTTCAGACCACTTTCTGATGCTTTTTAAAGTACTGCTTTTGAAACAAAGCTTTGAGTTGACAATTCTGTCTTCTAACCATAACATTTTAGGTTGATTCAAACACTGCCCACACAGAGCACTCCTGTGAATGCAGCATCATGAAGGAAGCAGTATCTGAACCAGCACACCACAAATTAAAATCCTATTTCCCGGTAGTGATTAGTTCCATAAGATTCTCATACAAATGGCCAGCAGGCAGCAGGAATGCTTAGATTTGTCGATGCCCCAGGTCAAACGTGTCTGTTCCAATGGAATGCATTTCATACTCCTCAACAGGCTCTTCGTACTTGTGTGTGCGCTTGTAACATAAATGGTGCTGTGCCAAAATACTTTTAATATAAGGGAGGCATCTATCAGGTGAGTCCTCTCTTTCAGATCACTTGAAATTGCACCTTACAGGCAAGTATACTCAGCAAACAAGTTTGCTGAACTTTCAGGCTCAGCCAAGCTGTCTTCACTCAAATGTGTAGTAGAATGAGATGAGTTGGAGTGAGCTTGACGCTGCTAGGAAACTATAAACTCAGAGTCCTGCTAGACTTGAATTCCTGCACAGACACGGATCTGAATTTGAATATATTGTTGCTGTTCCAATGGTCCTTTGAGCTGCAAAATCACTAAGGGATCAGATACATGTTACTGTACTACCCTGCTAGTCTGTATGACACTTGGAGTTATACAGACAGAATAAACTGATTGCATACCTGCTCTGTTTTATGGATGACAAACAATCTCATGGTACCCATTTCCACTTCTATCTCTATGAATGTTGGAGAGGCAGATAGAATCTAAAAGGCCTCTTTTAGGGTTCCTAACTGAGGTTCATTTTATTTTTGTTACATTTATATGCGGTGTAACTCCCTTTCACCAAAGTCGTCAGGGTGGTATATGTAGTCCTCCTCCTCCTAATATTAAATGGCAAGAACAAAAGAAAAATGTACTTCACAGGGACAAAACAACAGCCTGTAACAGTTAAAAGGAGAGCCCTGCTGGATCAGACCAAAGGCCTAACTAGTCCAACATCCTATTACCCATCATGGTCATCCAAATGTCTATGGGGAAGCTTCCAATGGGAATATGAAGTTTGGTGAGAAGACCCTAAGAAAAGATCTTATTTTCATCACTAGCTACAAATATGCGAACTTGAACTCCTTGGAGGAAAGGTGGTATGTGCAATTAATTTATCTGGTTAATTTTTATTGATAGGCTTCTCTTCCATAAATTTGCCTAAGCTTTACTTGAAACTGTGACACTAATGGCTATCACTGGATCTTGTGGTAGTAAATCCCATAAGTTAATTATGCAGAGTTTGAGGAGTAAAATGCCTCTTGGGAGCGATGCTCTAAGTTCCGCTTTCAGTGACTTCAGTCACTTTTCCTAGGCAGCTCATTCTGCCACCAATTAGGTCTGCTTTTTTTCTAGGTTTTGCAATGCTCTCTTCTATTAAATTATTCCTACTCTAGTGGAGAACAGTAGAATTCCCATTATGCTGTTTCTGGCTCATTGAGCCTGTAATTACTTTGGTTTTGATGTCAGTAACCATTTATCACCGATTAAACATTTAATCAGCAGATGAGCACAGCTTTCAAACAAAACATACATGCATTGATTACACATTGCAAAGCACATCTATTATTGATCATCAAGGTTGAATAGCTGCCAATAAGGAGAGTCAACACAGAAATATCATGTGAGCATGCAATTAACAATCCTGCCAGGAAGGCTGAGATGTGTCTCCATTTTTAGGCTAGGGTATTCTCGGTAAAACAGAATCTTACATAGCATTGTTAATTTTTTACAAAATCCCCTGCACTGTACATGTTTTACTCTAAACCATTGTTGTCAAGCATGTACAGGATCTTGCTGAATTAAGGATTTTAGAAAATGAAACAAAACTACCATGATAAGCAATCATGTAGGCAAACAAAAGGCATTATCCCAATTCCAACCAGGCAAAAGCACTTGAGGAAGGTGTGGAGCAGGGCCAACGCATGGTGTATTCTGGGGACTGCATTTGGCCCCAGAGTTTGAGGATTCCCACCCCTGTGGTAAATGGGTTCCTGACATTAAGTGCTGTGCTACCATAGCAGAGGCACTTAAAGGTATATGTTTAATGTATATATGTTGGAAGCTGCCCAGAATGGCTGGGGCAACCCAGTCATATGGGCGGGATACTACTACTACTACTACTACTATTGTTAGATACAGGAGGTGTCATTCATGGACAGCCCTAGGCTATAACATACCTAGTATGACTGCATTTCATAGCAAGATGGGATGGGTTCTCTCCTCGATAGGATGGCACTTATTCATTTGGTTAACAAAATTTATATACTGAATGATTATAAGAAAACCTAAGCGGTTCATAAAAATATAAAATAGAACATTCTCAGTATAAAAATTAAAAACAGGTATTTAAAAAGATTCAAGAGATTATTAAAATCAACAGTAGCTAAAAAGAGATAAGGCATATATAACTTCTACATGTCTGAATTGGCTTGCCTAAACAAAAATGTTATAAGCAGGCACCAAAAACAATACAGCGAAGGCGCTCGCTTCCAGGGAGTCCCAAAGCAGTAGATGCTGCCACACTAAAAGAGTTAATTCTTTGTTTCTTTAGATTTTTTTTTGTTTCTTTAGTTGTCAGTCTCTCCCTGAAATGAATGGATTTGGATTCAAACAATGGGCCCAGAGGGGCAGCCTATTGTAATGATAATTTGATTGGATATGTCCTATGTAGAAGACTGATATCACCTCCCTTGAGTTGGCCAATGTTCCTCCATCAACCTCCTTCCTTTTATTGCAAAGTAAACCAAACTGAAGCTGTTTTTATATCACATAGGCAATACTGCAGTAGTGTCTCTCAGGCTCTTGTGGCTAGCTAGCATCTTTCCGATAGTCTGGAGGGCTGCAATATTTAACAGGGATTGGCAAAAACTGTGCCTGACTTTGAATGAGTTGAAGGCAGCAATGGATACAACTCATCGTATCTAATACTCCCAAAGCAAGCTGTAAATCTGAAACACATACCGGAGGCTAGTTTGTAGACATGGGTCTAATAATGCTCATTAATAATTTTGTTTCTTTGTTTTACATTTCTGCATCACCATTTTACTTGGTGGGCATTCAAGGTGCTTTACAACTCACAAATCAACAAAAGCACACTAAAGTCCCACTGAAGGAGCTCAGAGTACTCAGTTGTGGTCTCATCTGTGTCAGAAGCTGATACAATATAGTGAGGTCTGTGGAGGAATACTATTATATAATAAAAAGTGCTCATCACTTATGAATGCATTTCAACAAGGGAACAGTATTTCTCCCCTTTTTTCCTTTTGACTTCTGTTTTATGAGCACTAGAAATAGACTTCCCAGATGCCAAAGTACAACACAGGAGAGAAACTTGTTTAAATTAAATATGACATATAATTTTATGACAAGACCTGCATTAAATTAAAATGGTCATTACCTTTGCCCGAGGAAGTAAATAATGGTATATATTTAAGTTCTAATTGGTTACATAACATGGTTATCCTGGAACAGTGTAAGGCAAAACACTGGGACAAAAGGCTTCCAGATAATGTATTCATGGCTGTCAAACTTACTTTATCCAGAGAATGCAAAGGCAGCTTTTCTGTTCCACTGTGCACTGCCTAATAAGTGTTCTTTGTTTTACTGAAAAGCATAAAGGTTATGAATGTTGTCAGGAAGCGCATATTGTATCAAGAAAGTGGATTGTAACATTTGGGGGGCAGGCAAGGCCACACGCACAATTAATACTAGCTCATATCTCCACAGAAGCATAGAGGTTTGTGGCATTCTTTCTTGACACAAAGAGAGGGAGAAGCTTTTCATACATGAAAAACATTGATCTATCAGCAAGGTATCATTAGGTATGTATGGATGAATGTGTTAGGATGTATATGTCTGCCTGTACTATAATTCTTATGTTTGTAAAATATTCTATTACATTAGCATATGAGTGTGGTGGCTGCATTAGAGTTTATACTTTAGGCAAGTCTGTTTATGCACACTTACTTGAAAGTTGTTGGTTCAAGGAAAAAATTGGTATACGAAAGAAGAATTCCTGGCCAATATCCAAGTTTGGGGCAAATAATCTTTGGTGAGAGAACCCCAGCAAAGATTTAAAATCACAAAATATGCAGCAAAGTAAGACGTGAAAATATAGACCGTTAGACCTTTAAAATATGCCTTTGTAAGTTCTAAAATTTCCCTCTTCCCCTACCACCCGTTTAGTTAAATTTAAAAGGGTTTACCTACAAACTCCTCAAAGGTCAGATTCATGTGCTTCAGGAAGTTGCACAGACAGTAAAACTTGGCTTAGTTTCAAAGCAGTGGAAGTTCCTAAATTATTGGTTATAGGAAAAGAAGAATGGCTTGTGAGAGCCATGCAACTAAACTGGATGCTCCAGCTTAGCTTCTTCACAGGTTGAGCTTCTCAGGTAACAAAGTCTTGATTACCTAGTCCCTTCCCAAGGCGAGCTAAGCTTAGCACGACAGCTTACATTATGGTTTTAACCCTTTTGTGCATTAATTAGACCAGGGGTCAGCAACCTTTTCCAGCTGTGGGCCGGTCCACTGTCCCTCAGACCATGTGGTGGGCAGGACTATATTATGGAAAAAGAAAAAGAAGAAAATAAAAGAATGAATTCCTATGCCCCACAAATAACCCAGAGATGCATTTTAAATAAAAGGACACATTCTACTCATGTAAAAACACGCTGATTCCCGGGCCATCCGCGGGCTAGACTGAGAAGGCGATTGGGCTGCATCCAGCCCCTGGGCCTTAGGTTGTCTACCCCTGAATTAGACTTAAGCATCTTGGTTATACAAAGCTGGATATCCCACAAAAGTAAATCTCACTTAATTCAGTTAAGCTTATTTCCCAGTACACATGCAAGATTTGATAAACAAATTGACTGGCAACTCCAAATACTAGCTTGCAGTAACGGCTTCCCAACAATATCAAATACTAGTTGGGGTTGAGGGGCAATTTTCATAGGGGCTGCAGCACAAGAGGCAAGCATTCATATTGCTCCTCCAACCCAGTTCTTGCACCTTCAGAGCTCTTTTGTAAAAGGAAAAGATCAGAAAGAAAAAGGTAAATTATGCAGTTAATGTAATATGTAGCTTGGACCTCATCACTTCCTGGTTTTCATGTGAATGCAACTGAATACAACTCAGTATAGGCAGGCAGTATGGGCTGGGCAAAAACTCCAGGTCTTAAGAACAGCACTAATGCTAATTACAATCTTCACTTCTGGAGTGATCATGGACTAACTGAACAGGAAAACATTCACACACCTACCAGTGCTGCCCTTGTAATAGACTTCAGTAGGAAAGTTATTACCAATGGAGATTTCGACTTACATAGCATATGAGACATAGGTTTTGAACTGGAGAGTGGGGGAATGGCTAGACATTCTGTACAGGTTGCTATTTTCAAATAGCTTCTGGCAGTCCTTCAGCAGCACCAGAGCAATGCATTTTTATGATTCAAACCCACCCAGAGATAGCTGTGGGCAGGATTACTGCATTGCAGAGTGTTGGACTAAATGACTCCTAGGGTCCTTTCCAACCCTACAATGCCGTGTAAAGTTGGAAAAGATTTTTGGAAATTGTTTATTAACAAACATAGCCACTGCTGCAACGTTATTAGTAACCAAAATTTTTTAACAAAAATAAATGTGTAATTGTAAGCAGATGGAAATGCACAACTATGATTCATTCTGTTTGCAGTTGAACACTAAGAAAATATAGTACAATAGGCATCCATTCTATCACCGGTAATCTTTTTGTGCATTTGTCTTTCATCCCAAATCATGTCATTTTTGTCATCCAACTGAAAACTGCAATTAACAGTAGGCCTTTCCTATGTAACAGGGACAGCAATATGAAACAGGGACAGCAATATGTAACAGGGACAGCTGCTCACCTGACAAAAGTTAATGTAAATATAATAATGCCCTGGGAGGACTGACTTGGGAGTAAGCCCTGCGTATGTTAAGATTTTTATTAAAGTTTTATCATAATACGGTAAGATATAGAAAACTAATGGAAATAATAATTTTTAAAAACAGCTACAAAAAAGGAAAAAAAGAAACAGAAAGAAGCCGGGAGAAAGGAAATACTGTAGAATTAAAAGAAAAGGAGAGTAATTCCTATGGTACACAGCTGCCCTTATTGCCAAGTAAAGATGCGTCAGATCGTGGCCCACGTGAGCACATGGCCAACGGAAAGGCCACGGCCGCCTTTTAAACCTTCAAGGAAAACCCCCGCCTTCAAGACGCCCGAGACTGTCTCCTCCGCGGATACGTTCAAAGCGGTGCATGCTGGGCCTTGTAGTTTGGCGAAGGCAGCGCCCGGGTGCTTTCCGCTCCTACTGCTTCGTCAGGCTTCGCAAGGCGAACAATTAAAAGAAACAACAGCAAGAGCTCAAGAATTTGAAAATTCCCGCGGCGGCTGTGATTTGTTCTCGCGAGAGGTCAGCCTTCCTCCTCCCACACCCCCCCCCGCTCTCCTCCTGCTTGCCGGTGAGTGATTGCGGGTGGGGGGGGAGGAAGAGGACGACGACGGCGACGAGGCGGCTGCTGCTGCGCAGACAGATACCGAGCGAGAGCGCGCGCGGCGGCCGGCGACTGAGCAGGCCCAGCGCAGAGAGCCCGCCCGAGGAGGGGCGCACGTTCGCCGGCCTTCCCCAACCGCTGCGGCGGGTGCGAGAGAGAGAGAGAGAGAGATGTCGCCTTTCTGACGGGAGGCCGAGCGGCAAGGCGGCGGAGGCGGCGGCACCCGCCTGAGCAGCAGGTACCGCCCGCGAAGAGGGAGGCCGGCGGGCGGGTAGGCGGGCGGGCGGGCGGCGGACCAGGCTGGTAGGCCCTGTTTTGGGCCGGGCGGCCTGAGGCGGGCCACCCCCGGGCTGCTTATGTAAGCGTCTGCGGGTGGTGCACATGGCTCTGCCGGGCGCTTCAGGCGCCTGCCTTCCCCGGGGAAGCCTCCCTCGCACACGCCCAGCCTCGGAGGCTGACGGGGGCGAGGCCTCTCCTTCGCCCTTTGCCCTCCCGAGCGCGGGGACGCCGAGACGGCGCGTCGGGCTGGGGAAGGCAAGCAAGGCGGCAACTGCAGGCGGGGGGGGGGGGCGGCGTGCTGCTATCGAGCGCCTTAAGCGAGCGTGGCTGGACGGGGGCGGCGGCCTGAAGGGGCTCTTCCGCCCGACCGCTGCCCGCTGAGGCGAGGGGGCTCCCCGGTTCGTGTTCCGCTCGCGGTCCTGTCGCTTTGAACCTGCGCTCTTAAAACTACAACACGGCGAACATGTGACAGTTCGTGACAAACAACTGAAACGGTGGAGGAACAGCCATTTTTCCCCCCTCGAGGGCCATTGCGTCGAGTTATAATTTGCTTTCCGATTCCTGGTTCTGCAGGCTGGGTGGTTTTAATTTGAGGTGAGGGCACGTGGGCAGCCCGATTCTGGGTGCAAAGCGAGACTTGATTGCAAGGAAGCGTGCGTGCCATTGCAGGCCCTAATTACTTGGGAGTAAGTACTATTGAAATAACCCGGGCTTGGTTCTAACTCGGCATCATAGAATCATGATGTTATTGGGTTGGAATGGTGTGGTAGAATCCTGAGTCAGGGTGGATATCGCCTCTTAAGGCTGTAGGTTGGAGATGGCATTTATGAATGGGGACTAGAGAAAACCATCGTATGTTCTTTTGTTTCTTGAGTCTTAGCTAGTGTGCAAAAGTTGATCATTTTAGAGTTGAATGATAGAATGAGATCTAGATTTGAGAAGTGGCAGATGCTGATGGATCCCATAGACAACCAAATTGTATCAATGGATGGGTATAGGTGACTGGTATCTTGCTTTGAATTCAGTGTTTGATAAGAACCATACAGTACCAGAATACATTACGCAGAGAACTTCAGCCATCTTCATAAACAGTCTTCTCTTGTGAATGTTTGACTACAATGTAGATGTTGTTCAATATTGCCATGAAATCCATGTAACTTTTTAGTGCCTGTCTCTTGGTGTGTTTTAAAAACATGCATGCTGTATTTGGCAGGACTATAGAGAGGTTGGTGTAAAATAATACCCCAAATAATAAGCGTACTGGGTCCTTATTTTATTGTTTACTATCCTTGAGTTTACTGTAAAATCGGCTTTCATTGTTTCAGTTCAGACTTAACTCTGGTCAGGTGTAACTGTTGGGTCCTTGGTTGGGCTTATTGTGCATACTTCTAGATATGTTTGCTGATATAGTGGGAACAATACTGATTCTTGGTCCTAACAAAATAAACTGATACAACCTGTGTGTGACCTGGTAGATTCAGTGCCCACTTGGTTTTTTTCTACACTGGGCAAATACCTCTTTATTTTATTTTATTTTTTTTTATTTTACTAGGCTTCTTTTTAAAATTGTACTATTCTGCTCATATCTGCTGTACCTTTATTGCATGTATACAACTAAAATATAACTTGTTAGGTGCCCTGGAAACATTTTTATTTTTTAGAGTAGCCTATTAATCAAGGCTGGCGAACCTGTGGCCTGCCAAATGTTGCTGAACTACAACTCCCAACATCCTGGACCATTAGACCTTTGACTAGAACTGATGGAAGTTGGAGGATAAAAATGTCTGGAGGGCCACAAGTTCCTCACTTACAATTTTAATGTAAAATAAGTATTTCACTTCAACAAAGATATGTCCATAACTTCAAATGTTTCATCTGCATCAATCTGAAACAGCTTACTGTGTGTTTCAGTCAAATGTTTCCTTTAAGTTAGAAGGTGTGCAACATGTAGAATCCCGTTGTCTTGCAATACTTGTCCTGCTCATTAGCTGGATGAAATTGTGAATCAGTTCAATATGGAGTGAACACTATGACCACCCTACATGAACTTCCTGTATAAATGTGTTCCTCATCCCGCTTGTTTTTCTTCTGTACCAGCACTTGGATCTCTGCTTATGACTCATTTAGGGAAGTGCAATAACCCAGTGGAAAAGAACCTAAGGTATCTTTAATGACTAGGTCTCCTGTTCTTTTAAAGTTGCAAATAAAAATGATTTATATTGTCAGGCATTCCTGAGTTGAGCTTTCTTATCTCCTAGAAGATGTTGTAGTAAACATATTTGAAAGCATGGCAGCTGAAGAGTTTGAGTCTGTAAGCCAGAAAATGTCTTACCAGTTTGAAGTTTTTACTATTGGAAATCATCATTGTTCAGTTGTGGTAGTTAGTGTTCATTATAGGTTGCGGGAGAAAGCAAGGGAGATTATTATTATTATTATTATTATTACTACTATAATTAAATTTGTATACCACCCTATACTTGTGGTTGTTAGGATCGTTCACAAGATAAAAACACAAAATACATAATCAAAATAAAAACAAAACCAACCCAATAACCCTTCCCCTCCCCCAAGGGCATTGAATGTTAATCAGACAAAGGCCTGATTAAGGAGGAGCATTTTTTCCTGGTGCCGAAAGGTGTATAATGAAGGCACCTGGTGAACCTTCCTGGATTGGAGTTGAAGGATGAAACTGGGGGTGTGATTTTGGAACCTGTAAGGTAGTCATCTATTTCTACCCTTAGCTGGCATTGAAATATATTCTATTTTATTTATCATTTATTAAATACGTATGGCTCCGTATCAGTAAATATTCCCTGGGTAGTTTACAATTATGACAATATTTTTAAAAATACTAATTTTGATCAACAAAAAGCAATAAGATAGCAAATACTTTCCTTTATAGGAGACAGCGTAAGTGGTATGCCACTCAAATTAAAACCATGATAAGCCACAGCAGCTTGAAGTCAATTTTAAAATGCAATTAAGAAGCTTGGTTGAAAAAAAAGGTGTTGACCTTGCATTGAAAAGACCATAGAGAATGTCCCAGCCAAGCTACTTTGGAGAGACTATTCTGTAAAAGGGTACCACTGCCCTCTGCCTGGTAACCACTTACCTCACTTCACTTGGTGGGTGCACCTGCAGCAGAGCCTGAAGGGGATTTAGGCATATGCAGGAAGAGGCAATATCTCAAGTGACCTTGCCTGAAGCTGTTTAGGGCTTTATGGATTAAAATCAGCATTGGTAGAACTCTTCTAAAATCAAATGTCCAGTCCCAGTAATTTGAACTACCTTCAGTTTCTGTACCATTTTTAAAGGCAGCCCCACATAGAATACAGTGTACCTTGGGTTAAGTACTTAATTCGTTCCGGAGGTCTGTTCTTAACCTGAAGCACCACTTTAGCTAATGGGGCCTCCCACTGCTGCCACGCCACCGGAGCACGATTTCTGTTCTCATTCTGAAGCAAACTTCTTAACCCGAGGTACCCTTTCTGGGTTAACGGAGTCTGTAACCTGAAGCGTCTGTAATCTGAAGCGTATGTAACCCGAGGTAGCACTGTACACTGCAATAGTCTTACACACAGCGTGATTGGAATCAAAATAGATGTAAAAATATCCTGGGGTGGGGAAGCAGAAAATTGATTTTAAAAGAATGGACAATTAATTTATACAGTAGATGCCTCATGGACCCCATTGCAATGTGAATAGAAAAGCAACCAGCCCTAATGCCACAGATTTCATGATTTTTCTGGGCATTCATCAAATTTAACTCCCTACTGCAACTCTAAAATATTTTGAAACAACTAAGTAGCTGCTAAAGGAGAACAACTTATTCAGAACTGAAGAGTGAGATATAAATGCCTTAAATAAAAATAGAAAAATAGTGAACGTTTAACTGTTTCAGAAGGTGGTAGCCTGAAGTCAGAAATTTGTGCAAGCCACAAATGAGTGATCTATCAGTCTGCTGGATGGTGGTCTTCAGGATAAAAATCCTACTCTTTAACATTGAATAGCTGTTCAAATGCAAGTCAATCTAAAAATGGAAGGGGAAATCCTGATTTGCTTCCATAAGCAGAGTTAGAGAGGAATAGATCTATATTAGATGTACATTCCTTCCAAGTAGAGATCCTCTAAACATTGGTCATTTAGGGGTCCTGTGTAACTGAGAAGGAAGTCCTGCAAAGTTAAGTAGTCTTTATGCTCAAGTAAATGTATATAAAATCAAGTGTTCAAAATTTGCCAGGCGCATTTTGCACATGGGTATAGGCCGTTTGTGACCAAGTGAAGATGCCCAGGAGCAAGGATGGTCCACCACTTGGAGGTGCATGCCTGGGGATCCTTGGATCTTGACTGTTTTCACACACTAGGAACACATCCTGTAGAATTCTGTTATATTTTTGCACAATCAGAATGAATTTCAGGAACCAAAAAGTCATATTGAAAAATTCAACTTTTGAGCTGTCTGGCCCCAAAATGGCAACTAGGTATTCTGTTTTGGCAAGTAACCCTGGTTTAGGGAGCAATTTGGCACCTAGCTTATATATCTGAGTGTCTAACACTGATAAAATTGTAGCCTTCAGCTGCATCCACATCATACATTGAAAACACATGGCTTTCCACTAAAAGCCTGGAAACTCTAGTTTACCGCTCACAGAGCTACAATTTGTAGTACTCTTTACAAACAACAGATCCCAGGATTCTTTGGGGGAAGCCATGTGCTTTAAGGTGTGGGTGTGACTTTACTAACATTTCCCTTTCCCTACAGACCAAAAATGTACCCTTAGTGTGCTCAGAAGCAGAACTACCTATCTAGATAACTCATTTGATTAGTAAACACAGATGTAGACAGAGTGTACATGGCTTTTAAAGAAAATTGAGAGATTAGCTTTTTGTGCTTTCCTGTTAAGGAAAACATTGTAAAGAAAAGTTATTTTTAAAAATCCAATTCTTGTTCCATTTGCCATGTTTGATGCTTGTACTGATGCACTTCACATGCTGTGGAAAAAGGATACAAAACAGTGGAAAAGTGACTGGTAATGTTGTCTTTCCTATTGTCCTTGCCATTGGCAACATACTTTCAGAATATTGTTTTGTTTTTGAATTAGTTTCTGAATATCTTGGTACATTTTTAATTATCATATCCTTTAGTTGTACAAAGGTATTCCAGCTGTTCCAAAAGCAGCAGGGTGCTTGGCAGGCCTTGAGCTTTAATATTCTCCACTGCTTGGTAGCCTTTTTGTAAACTTCAGATTAATAGTAGTTTGCTTAAAATAAAAAAGCCTTTGCTATCCATATTGAGTTGTTGTTGTTTTAAAAACTACAAAATTTATGACACATTGAATGATATTGAATGTCTCCATTTGTACGGCACATATTTTTTTAAACTAAATGGCATGTTGCTCCTACAGATAATATAATGTTAACTAGAAAACAGAGACTTAGAAGAAATGTATCTTGGCTTTTGGAAGGAGGAGGAATAATTGGGCTATGCAGATTTGGCGCTCACTGAAACTTACAACAATGTCCTCCTTAACTTTGGTGGTGGAGAATTGAGGGCATAGACCCCAGGGTCTAATCTGGTAAAGGCAAATGCCCGTTGAGGACATTCTGTAAAATTAGCAGTCACGGTGAGCTCAATGAAACTATTCAGTCTGTTTTCACTAGAGCACATCAGATCCTGCTATGCACCTGTGCCGGAACACTTGCAAAACTTGGCATGTGTAAATAATTCTCTTGTAGATCTAATGAGTCTCTAGTCTTAAATTGAGTTTAAAAAGAATACTGAGATTGCAGGTTAGATTCACACATAATACACACACACCATTATAAGTGTGATAAGTCTTTTCACTCTCTGTAAAGGAAATGTTCCTATGTTGCTGGATGGTGCTAGTGCTCACATTCAGGATCTAATTGGCTATAATGTTTGAGGTGCCAAGAAACTTATCTGCTAACCAGGTCTGTTCCTGGACTTGCAAATGTTGAGTGATGATCCACATTTTGTATGTTTGGGCTATGTTTCCATGTTTTGCTCAACTTGCTTATTGCACAACTTGTGACCTTCCAGACCAAAAGCTTATTAAGAGCTTGATGAACTCTTTAAAAAAGTTTTATCAAGGTTTACAAAATAGTGAAACATAATCCCATTTTGTTTTTGAAGAAGCAGCATGCAACAATATATTAAGCAGTTAAAGTGGAACAAATACTAAACAATAAAGTTGCAGAGCTTTCATAGACTAAGAATATTTTAATTGCCAGAAAAAGCAGTTAATAGATTCTGGCAACCAAGTACTGCTGCTCTATAAATATGTGTGCATCCAGATTTAATACCTTTCAGGGGAACAAAAAGGGATATCTAGCCAGCTTCTAGGGCAGGACAAAGAGGGGCTATTAACTTCCACATCTTGAACCTATGTAATACAGATCAGACTCTTCAGCAGCTTGAGAGTAGGTTGCCTGTAGAAGATATAATTCTAGATTTGGACTGCACTAAAGTTCTTTTTTGACTTAAGAAAGTTCCTTTGGTAAGACTTTGGCTGAAAAATTGCAAGTCACAAATCCATTGAGCTATCTGCTACCTGCCCTTGGAATTGTGTGTGCAAGTGTGTGCAAATACTTCAGGAAGAGTACATCAATAGGATATGTACTTTTTCTAGAAAAATGCAAATAATGGCGTATTTTTAAGTGAAGTTGCACTATATAAGTATTTAATATCAGCAGTGTGCAACAAATACAATAAAAACCATATAAAACAAAAATCACAGATTAACTGTAGCAGAAATATTTTTTTCTTTGGCAGCATAGAGAATTTTTCAGCAAATGCTTAAAAATGAATACAGAAGAGGCCTGCTAAATCTCTATTGGCAGAGTATTCCACAATATTAGACCAATAACACTGAAAGCTCTGTTTCATGTTGTCATCAGATGAGTCTCAACAACTCAAGGGACAACCAGCAACACTCCTATAGATGCTCTCAGTAATTGAACTAGGATATTAGGGTTCAGCTGGTCCCTAATGTACTCTGTACTTATGTTGCTGCTTCCAGCAGCAATTCAAATATTTAATGCCAAAGTTGTCCCTAAATTATTATATGGATGCGAAGTATGGACTACAGCAATATCAGGTAACTTGGATCACCCACTTCATATGTTTCTGAGATCTCTTTCCGGCGTCCCGAGATGTGTCTCAGGTGCAGCCCTACGACTCGAGTTCGCCCAGCCTTCAATTGTTAGACGAGCATGGAGTCGAGCCATTTCCTACACCTTCCACCTATTAGCATCGGATGCTCGAATTAAAGGTGGCTTTTCCAATCTGATCCTAAGAGATATTCATAATTCCCCTTGGAAAACTACAATTAACCTCAAATTCCGCTCTCTTCTCAATTTGAATTGTAAAACTGTTCTTAACTTAGAGTGTATCAGCCCGGTGGCCCTACCCCCAATTAAAAAGAAACTACAGCAACTTGACTTCTCTAACACAGCTTCTTGTGCAAGAGGACCGTGTTCAGGCCTAGCCCTAGCTATTCCACCCCCTGAAGGGATCCCTCTATACTGCTTCACAATTTTTTCGGAGGCTAAGCGAAGGGCCTTTACCTGTGCCCGTCTCAACTGTTTTCCTACAGCAGTTCTGTCGGGTCGTTATTCCAGAGTTCCCATCGCAAACAGAACATGCTCCTGTAATGACACGGCCCTGGAGACTATGGAACATGTAATGCTCTTCTGTCCCAACTGGACAGATGAAAGATCTCGGTTTTTAACTCCCCTCGTGAATAAGCTCCATCTCCCAATCCAGCCTTGGATAGTGTCCCTCTTTTTGCAGGAATCTGATTGTTGGATTACCGAGATGACAGCTAACTTCCTGCTTAGTGTGATGAAGAGGAAAGCGGCACTAACTTCTTCCTTAACACCACAGCTGCAGTCGATACGCCGCACAACCGAACGAAGTTCCAAGTAGCCTTATTGTACAAGGACAATCGAGTTAGGACTAATCTGAGGAGCTGAAGGACCCTTCAACGGTCCTCCTCCAGCCTCAGCAGTTTTTGTTTTTTCTCTCTTTCTTTAAGTATTCGCCCAGGACGATATCTACCTCTACCTCCCCACCCCCATTTTATGTTGTTATTTTAATGTATATTATGCTATGGCCACTCGGCTAATGCAATAAATCTATTATTATTATGTTGCTTATTAATTAATACAAGAATCTTAAACCTAGCTTGGCAGCAGATCAGCCAGTTCAGATGTTTTAACATTGGAGTTGCGTGTTGTTGGCTAACTGATCCTATCAATAGCCTAGCAGCCACATTCTGCACAGCCTGGAGGTTCCAGACCAGGCTCAAGCGCAAACACACATAGAGTGCATTACATTAGTTTAGTTTTGAGATTATCAGCAGCATCTGGTCTACAGTGGTCATACTATCCCTGTCCAGGAATGGTCATAACTAGCGAACAGACAAAGCTGGTAGAAGGCACTCCTAGCCACAGTAGTACACTTAATACTGTATCACAGACCAGCAGCAGCCTGGTAACTAGTTCTGTGTCATACCTAGATCTACTAGTAGGGATGTATGAATATGCCTTAATCCATTCCAGTACTCATTCATGCATTCATCAGCTGTTCTTTGTTGTGTGGGACGTGGGTGGTGCTGTGGTCTAAACCACTTATCCTCTTCTGCAGGGGTCTTCAAACTTTTTAAACGGGGCTGGTTCACTGTCCCTCAGACACTGTTGGCCAGACTATACTGTAGTTGGAAAAAAATATGAACAAATTCCTATAGCACACTGTACATATTTTGTTTGTAGTGCACAAAAACAGGAAAAACATTACAATATTTAAAATGAAGAACAATTTTAATCAACATAAACTTATAAGTATTTCAATAGGAAGTATGGGCCTGATGTTGGCTAATGAGATGGTCAATATCCGGTTCCATATTTGTCACTGCTAGTCATAGCAAGTGATGCAAGTGTTCACCAGTTAGTCTGGATCTTGTTGGAGATTTCAGATGTTTCATTCGGGAAAAAGTCTGTTCACAGACATAGGTGCTTCCAAAGATGGTTGCAATTTTGAGTGCATGGTTCCTGAGGTTAAGAAATGTCTCAGAGGGGAGAGATGCATAGAAATTAGTGAGGCTGCTTGATTTGAATGTGTCTCATTGCGGGTTGTGGGGAATAAATGCGGAGGGTGAAAACCACAGACCTTGAGCTCCTGGGAGAAAAAATGTGGGATGGAAATTCAGTAACTGTTTTGTCCCGCTTCTGGGGTGGGGGGTTGGATGAACCCATGCCCATTTTTTCCCCCAAAGCCTGCGTCCATGTGGGCTCCTCTTGGATGGCAGGCAGACGTTTACTCGTGAGCAACCTGATGCCAAAGGGGATTCCTCGTGAGCAAGCACACCTTGGATCGCAGCCCAGCCCCCAAGCACTTTTCCCAGGACAAAAACTCCCTAGGATGATGGCGGCCATCTTTTTCCTTGGATGCGATCCCCAGCGGCCCCAAGGGGGGCTTCATTGCAAGTAAGCCCCAGAGCCCTGCGTTCCTTGTGAGTGACCTCCTTCCCCTGCCCTCTGCTCGTAGCTCACCATCCGTGTGGAGGCTGCCACAGGAGATGGAGGGCGAGCCTGGCCAGAGGAGGCGGCGGCTGGGGCTGCCGAGCTGGGCTGCAAGGACAACAACGGCCGGGGCTGGATCAGGCAGCGCGCCACGGCGGCGGACCACAGGGCACAAGCGAACAGCATGGTGGCTGGGGATCGAGGGAGGCGGACACACGTGGGGAGGGACAGGCCGGATGGCAAGGCAGGGCAGGGCCAGGAGGGGAAAATCCTGACCTGCCTCTTTCCCTCCCGCCTGCTCTGCTTAAAGGCATCGCGGCACAAGCTCTCCAAAGCGTGTTGAGTCTCCTCCTCAATGGCTTTGCAGCAGGTTCTGCAGCGGCTGGGTGTGCCAGATTTAGGACCCTGGCAGGCTGCATTCGGCCTGCGAACCTTAGTTGAGAACCCCTGCTCTTGGGCTTGCCTATGGAAGGGTTGGCAATTCAAATCCATGTGATGTGGTGAACTTCCGTTTCTCTGTCCCAGCTTCTGCCAACCTAGCAGTTCAAAAGCGTATCAGTGCAAGTAGATAAATACGTACCGATGTGATGGGACAGTAAACAGCATTTCCGTGTGCTCCGGCTTCCGTCATGGTGTTATGTTGCGCCAGAAGCAGTTTAGTCATGCTGCTCACATGATCCAGAAAGCTGTCTTTGGACAAATGCCGGCTCTTTCAGCCTGAAAAGCGAGATGAGCGCCACACCCCATAGTTGCCTTTGACTGGACTTAGCTGTCCAGGGGTCCTTTAATTTTTACCTTGCCTTTGTTATGCTGCAATTGGTTTATTTTACACAAGTATATTTCATTTTGTTGTCTGTTGATGTAGAAGTATACATAATCTTTTATGTATATCACAGAGCTTGATGGATGTGCATTTGTAGATATTTACAACTCTTCCCTTCCCTATGTGTTTGACTTCAAAATTAATGACTTTTCAGAGGGGTATCCCTATTTATTATTTGTAGCAAGAACAAATTCTTGTGGCAGCTTAAAGACAAGGTGAATGAAGTAGATGATGGGCCATCACAAAGCCACCTATTGCTGCAAGCCTACCCGTGTCTACTTGGCAGTAATTCCAATTGAATTCAATGGGGATTCCCCCCGGAAAGCGGGGTTGGGCTTGCAGCCTTGCTAACTTGATTTTACAGTTCGGCATAAATTTAGTTCTGGCTCCCCCTCACCCAGACATCAGGGAGTGATAGTTTAGTACCCTGTTGATATTTTGCTCTTTCTTTTCTAGGTTATATGAATTCCTGTGGGTATATTAAACATTTAACAGGCACTCCAGTACCAGTGTAATGCCCCTTTTATAAACCATTTTTGTAATGCAGCTCTTTATTTCATAAATGCACATTTTATACAGAAATTTGTTCTATGTGTATCTGCTGAAACCCTGCCTAAACTAATGTATGTTTCAGAATGTTCTCAGTAAGCATGATTTTGTTTTACAGCTTGGTATCCTCAGACTTCAACTGAGGAACAGGCACAAAGTCAACAGTTAACAAAAGAGGTCACTTTTTCATGTGAAAATAACAATAATGATTTATTCCTTCTATCGGTCTTTGAAATTCACAGTAGGAAGCAGATTAAGGCTGCAATCATAGCTCCACTTAGCAGAGGAAGAGCTCCATTGAATTCAATGGGATTTACTTATGAGTAGACATGATTTAAAGAATGCAGCTTCCACACAGTCAATGAATAATATTTTAGAAAAAAAGTGAAGCAACGAGGCCACTGTCAGGATAGCAGTATTTCTATGCCAATGAATATGTAAACAATGTGTATTTACATACAATGTGCACATATTTTTTTAAAAAGTTGTTGTAGGAGAACTAAAGTGATGAGAAATCATAGCAAATGTCCTTCCATCTTTTCTCTCTCTCCCCCAGCTTACTTTGTTTCTTGCTGTAACTTTGCAAGTCAAAATGGTATTTAAAAAACCCCCTGTGGTTATAAAAAGCGGTGGGAAACCATCTTAATTGTTGTTCTTGCTCTAGTTTCCCCATCTTTTCCCTCCTCCCAAATCAGTATCAGTAAGGGACGCGGGTGGTGCTAGGGTCTAAACCACTGAGCCTTTTGGGCTTGCCGATCAGAAGGTCGGCGGTTTGAATCGCCACGATGGGGTGAGCTCCTGTTGCTAAATCTCAGCTCCTGTCAACCTAGCAGTTCGAAAGCACACCAAAAAGTGCAAGTAGATAAATAGGTACCGCTCCGGCGGGAAGGTAAATGGCGTTTCTGTGTGCTGCTCTGGTTTTGCCAGTAGTGGCTTAGTCATGTTGGCCACATGACCCGGAAAAACTGTCTGCGGACAAACACCAGCTCCCTTGGCCTGTAAAGTGAGATGAGCGCCGCAACTCCAGAGTCGTCTGCGACTGAACTTAACTGTCAGGGGTCCTTTACCTTTACCTTTTTAAGGTTGTGTGTGCTACCTGTGTGTCTTACACATTCAGTGTTCGGCATAGGCAATGACATATTGAAGCTGTTGACATTTATTTTAATGAACCTTAGTAATACTAGTGATTAATAAACTTGATTCTTGGCTACCGATGAAAGTTTACAATTTGTGGGAAATGTGTTTGTTACATAAGATATACTTTGGAATCAGGTATAGATCCATTACTATTGACTCTCATCTGTAATCCCTGCAGATTACCATCTTCTAAAGTTAAGGGTGATATCTAATGCTAAGTCAGTTAAATCATTTGATTTCAGTGGGTCTCCTCTGAGTGTGAGTAACATTGGTTATCCCCTATGATTAATATCCTTTACTTCCTCTAGGCTTTGCTAGAAAATTCTGGTATTTACAGATAAGGATAATTGAAAAGGAGTAAATTACGCAGAAAAAGCAATTATTTTGACTGCAGAATTTGAGTTCCCTTAGACCATGAGTATTGTAGTAGCTGTAATAACTTACTGGAACAGTCTGCTTGCTGAATAAACTTCCTATTGTGTCTCTACAGTGAAGCATGCGAGACCTAACAGCTCACGTAACCAGCAGCCTGCTGCAATTTCCAGAAGTGACTATACAAGCTCTTGGGGAAGATGAAATAATGATAGATTCGGTACTTCATGGGAAATTCACTGGAGGTAAAACTTTGAGAATTCATTTCTTATCTGTTAGGAACATTAAATGTATGTTCTAATGTATAAATGCATAGTCAGTAATATGATCACTAGAGCAAAGAAGAATGCCCTTGACTGGGGAAAACAAATTGGGTCCATGTAGGGAACAGTTTATCAGAACCCACAATGAAGACACTGAGCAGTTGGTCATCAGTGTGAGTCCAAATGCAGGAACTGAATTTAATGTTGCAGCAGTTCTGTCTTCATAGACACTGAAGCTAAATTCTGCCAGGATGGAGTTGCTAATGGTTGTTAGATATTGCCCATTCACAGCAGGGTCATGATGCCCATGAAGAGAGAAATACACTGCTTGGAACAGCAATTTTGTCCTGCTCTGATGCTAGATTCCTAGGTGGTAGCAATGGGCTAAGGGACACTTTTTTACTAGCTTGGGTAGATGCACCAGCTGATTTCCTTTCATATATAACACATGCGACAGTAACTTCTCATTAGTTTCTATAAAATGTCCAGTCTTGGCCTGCTGTTGAACATTGGAAGCTTCAGCTAATACAGAGTGCAGCAACCAAACAAACCAAACTCATGTGAAGAGGAGAACAAACCACTCCTATCCTGGATTATTTGCATTGGTTCATCTTAAGGTGACAAGTTTCCTGCAATGCAGGAATCTTTTGCCCAATGTGGGGCTCAAACCCACGAGTCTCATGCTCTCCCGACTGAGATGTTAAATGCAGTAATCTTCAGAAAAATCCATATTGTACCTCAGAAGAGATAAACTGTAGTTAAGGCGGCTTGGCTGTTCACTGAAGTTTTCAGTATGAAGGGTTTTCATTGACTGAAAGTATATGCACTTGCCAGGAGTAGATCTAGAATCAGAACTCATTTTCTCCCCTTTAATATTCATTGGCATTGTGTTTCCCATATACCTGAGTCAATATAAGCATGGAACTGAGTTTTTGTGTCCAGGCAAAAGACATTTGTTTCTAAGTTTTTGCTTGTAATTTGGCCCCTTTCTTATTTTTAGTCCCATTGTCCTCTTTAACTTCAGGGCTAGTACAGTGGTCCCCTGGGAAGCAACTGTGCTTGTGTGCAGTGTTGCATATATTTTTGTAAATATGCATGGATGTTTCTCTGCAGAGTGTCCCAACTCTTTGGAAATGCTGTCATAGGTAGTAAGATGGAAACTGGCTAGGTATGCTTGTATTACAGTTTCTTGTGTTATTCAGGAACATGTATCAAAAAACATTTGAATAGCTATATATATCTATATCTATATCTATATATCTATACAAAGATGCATAATAATAATAATAATAATAATAATAATAATAAATTGTATATACCTTTCATCCGCAGATGCAATGTATGCATTATTTTTCACTATGTTTATTAGGAAAGATAATTTTCTTCTACAGCCCTTCTTTCCAGATCGTAGGTTTACAATAATGCCTCCACATTTTTCCTGTTACTTATGTATATTTCTTCTGTTTTTTTCTAGGACGAAGTGGACTGGCCTGCTTGGCTTGTGGGCCTCAGCTTGAGGTAGTAAACCCAGTCACTGGAGAACGGCTGTCTGCATACCATTTTAGTGGAGTGACTGAACAGCCTCCCACTATCCTTGCAGTGAAAGAGTTTTCCTGGCAAAAAAGAACTGGACTACTAATTGGCTTGGAAGAAGCAGAAGGGAGTGTTCTGTGTTTGTATGACCTTGGAATATCAAGAGTTGTCAAAGCAGTTGTTCTTCCTGGAAGGGTACATACATGGCTTTAAATATAAAAATCAAGAGTTTTGCTTTGTTGTATACTTTAGATATTATTTATATTTTATTTCTTGCTGTTGGCATCAAACCAAATTCTCCCTTACATATTAGTGATACCCTTTAAAACTGAAATCCAGGTCTTATCTTCACAGTGATTAGACAAACTCCCCCTTTTCTCAGCAAGTGAAAGGCAGTTTAAGATCCTTTAATAGGATTTGTGAAATCAATTGCATGAGTGTAGTAGTACCAAGGATGAGGACATTAAGCAGGCCAAGTGCTTAGTGAAACTGGAAATGCAGCTCTTGGTGGAACATAGTTTTGAGGCAGATGAAATAAGAGGAGGCAGGTGCTTTGCAGAAGTAGGGAGGCAAAAATGTTGTTAAAAAGTGTGTGGACACTCCTGGGATCTTTGTATTGATGGGCATTCTCTGCTGTATGTTCTCTTCACAGAAGACAAAAGTGCTTTTGTGTGTGAAGCCAACCATTTGCCACTTTGGCATCTTGAACTTATTTTTCAGTCAGTTGGAAAGAGTTCAGATTTGTTTTGGGTTTATTTTCTGCCGCTCTAACTTTCCGATTACCTATCAATCATATTGAAAACTGGGATGGCACAACTGATAAACACAAAAAAGAGGAAGAAGTTAGTAGAACTGTAGCTTATTTTAAGATCATTGTACTTTGGAAAATTCCTTCCTTGTGGTCACATTTTTAACAACAATTCTCAGTGAACAAGAGTTATATCACATATCTTGGATGTGAGAAATGTTAAAAACATGCCCCTAAAGGAGTTTTATGAAAAGCATTGGGCATATGATAAACTATTTCCGGTATCTGGAGTGTTCCTTGCTTCTTTTTTGCCTATCAACAGTAGTATTGTCAGAATAGTGAGTTGCATCCATTCTGATGTCAGCACAGCAATCTGTCACGCTTGGGAATTATTTCCCATTGCTGCTGCTACATTCCATTGTAGACCCTGAAAAGACTGTACTTATGGTCAGGGGGGCTATCTGCAAAAACATGGAATGGGTTGTGGGGACTGCTGGAGGAGGAAAGAATCACCCAGAATGGAACACAGCCTTATACTTGAATTGGGGGTGATTCTCCCATCTTCTAAAGGAAGAACTGTAGCTCAGTAGTATAGCATCTGCTTTGGATGCAGAAGGTCCCAGGTTCATTCTCTTGACATGTCCAGATAGGATTGGAGATAACCCTGTCTGAAACCCTGGGGTGTTGCTTCCAGTCAGCATAGGCAATACTAAACTGTTTGGATGCTTTGTATTACTTTGTATTAAGGAACTTCCTAAGTTCATAGCAACTCTCATGCTTTCCCTAAGGAGAGGTTCTTTGGGACGCTGCTTTGCGGTGTGGATAGGCATTGAAAAATTCCCGAGCATGAGACTTCCTCATAGTTGTACTAGGTTGGATGCAACCCAGTATATCCTTGGTACTGCATTGCTTTATTTGCATGGCCTGTTCAAAATGAGAATGCTGTCTATTGCCCTGGGTTTGGGATTACCTGCATAAGCAATGTTCTCTTAACTTATGCCACAGGTAAAATATCTTATATGCACTGTTTTCTATATACTTAGTTTAGATAATATTTGGGTTCAGAGACCAAAGTAAAAATTTATGAGCTGAGAAGCATTAACGTATGGCAATGGAAAACAAAATTCAAATGGTGAGCTGTTCTCTGGTGTATATTTGGTCATCTGCAGTCCAAATTTGTATTAAACCTGATCATAAAATATTTGGCATTCTTGGCTCTTGAGCTTCTAGAACAAATATATTTAGGTCAGTTGTGTCCATAGTGTTGATGCTGAAGGCTTGGAGCCTGGAACTTCCCGTTGCAGATAGTAAGCAAACATCTGCAGGCACATGGTATTTTCCATTTCCACAGCCACTTACAAGAGAGTCATGGTTGTGTATCTCTAATCTGCAAAAATGTGCCGTGCTTCATTTTGATATTACATGAATTTTGTTTGTGATTTCTCCTGAATTCTCTGAACTGCAAGCCATACTTTGAGTGGCATATCAAAGTTCTTTCGAGATTTTTCTGGAGCAAATTTCTTTTAAGCTCATTATTCAAATGTATGTTGAAGGAAATCAGTATAAATTTAAGGACTGGGAAGGTGTTAATAAAGAGTATTCAGAGAGGTTTTAAAAATATGAAGCCAAATAGTCAAATGGGGTGAATTCTTATCTCCAGGCACATCCAACGATTTTTGATTTGAGGCTTGGGAAGAATTGATAAAGTCAGAGTGGAAACTTGTAAATTTATTGATTACAGTAACCTGTTTTAACCTTCTTGTGGAATGGAAGTAAATATCTTTTGGCGGCAATCTCTAGGCCCGAGTGCTCAGAATTTTAGCTATATTCTTTGTCAATAATAATTTTCAGACTTTTTGCTTGATCCTAAGCATTTGTGTCATCATCATTCTGTGACTCTAATTATACTCTTAATGCATGGTTCAGTGGGCTGCAATATTTTATAATGACCTGATCTACTCAATATCCTAAAAGAATCCGTTTCTAGTGCTTGCTGCTGTCACTTGAAATCTGTCATATCTCCAGCATTTGTCAGGTCTTAAAATGCTGGAGAACACCAGTGAGTATGAAATGTACTTTTCTGCTGAATAACCTTAAATAATAGGTCAGTATTACTTTGAGGATACATTTTCTTTGTGGCTGTATAATGTTCTCGCCTGAATCCAAGTAATTCTCAAATAGTGTTTTGTTGGGATGGGATCTTGCATGCAAGGACATGGAGATCTTACTTTCAAATATGAGATCTCTGCACTTTTTCTACAATGAGCCAGAGACACGGTCTTAATCCCACTTGAGGGCCTCTGAATAATCTTAATAAAATAGAATAAAGGCTACAGTTCTCACAAGTGTAAAAATGTTTATTCTGGTCATTTATGTTCCTTGGTTTTATCTTTTAAAGCAGCAGTTGTGTGTAAAGGCTTTTAAATAGAAATGTTTCTGTGAAGAAATGTCCAAGCTTTTATGCAGAGTTCTGTGCTCCATCATCAGGAAGCCTTTATTTTTTAAGGGAGGGGGGTTAATTCAGGTCTTCAAAGACAAGCAGAGTCCAGATAGTGTTGAATTTGTGAGGCATTTCAATGAGCAATTGTGTTCTGTCCAAAAAGAGTTCTCTGTAGCACAATGGCTTGTGTTTTAACAGTGCATCAAATCTCATTAGCTTCAAAAATTATTTGGAACTCAGGAAAACTTTCTTTCCTTTGAAGACAGCTTTTCTTCTGCTAACTGAAAAGGTGCATATAATAGTTCAGACAATAACCTAGGATGGTAAAATAGTCTCATAGCACGAATACCTTTTAAAAGTTGGCCAGAGTTAAAAGCTTTTAAAAATTTAGTACTTAATATAACTACTTACCTGACCAATAACACATTTTTATTGAAAAACTAAAAAACTTATTTAAATTGTTTTCCAGGACTTATTAATGTATCTGTGGCTGAAGTTGCATCCCCTGCTTGACATGAGAGATGGAACAATTCAATAATACCCAGTTACTGGGCAAAAATCCTTAGTATGAATAACAAAAAGAGCCAGTGTAGTGTAGTGTAGTGGTTAGGGTGTTAGACTAGGACCTGGGAGGCCAGGTTTCAGATCCCTGGTTGGTCATGAAGCTCACTGGGTGACCTTCGACCAATCACTGTCTCTCAGCACAGGGTGGTTGTGGGAATAAAATTGGGAGAGCAAGAACCATGTTCGCTGCCTTGAACTCCTTGGAGGAAAGGTGGGGTATAAATGTAATAAAATAGGGGGAGGGGAAATAAACTTAATAATTCTGGGAATGCCAAATATGGATGGAGCCATGACCAAATCCTTATACCTGGGATTGCAATGCTGGGTAGTAGAGCTGGACTAAATACAAAAACTAAATGGAATTCATGTTGCTTACCTTGCAATTTGTCAAATATCTTAAGTAATACTCAGTTTTTTCCTAGGTTACTGCCATTGAACCCATAATTAACCATGGAGGAGCCAGCTTGACAACGCAGCACTTGCACCAGAGTCTCAGGTGGCTGTTCGGTGTGGCTGCTGTGGTTACAGATGTTGGGCATGTCCTCCTGATTGATCTATGTCTGGATGACTTATCATGTAGCCAGAATGAAATAGAGGCATCTGGTAAATTCAATTAATATTTCCTTGTAATATTGCTTGATTATTGAAAAACAAGAGTTAAGTTTCCTAGATAGTGACCTGATTTTCACACAATCCATGGTATGTCCAGCCAAAGCAGTTACTTTGAATGTCCGAATTCAGCCAATCAATCTAAATATAGTCGGTTTTCTGGCACCAGATTGTGATGTTAAGTTATGTTTTGTTGTTGGCTTGCAAACCATGAATTATTTAAACCATAATTTTGTATAATATCCAGATCCAGCAATCTTGCTTAACTTTCATTTGTTTGGCGATCTTGCTCCAGATGTTTGCCAAGCTGCAGAGACACTGGGGGTGGGGGGAGCCAAGCTTTGGAGAAGCAATACATGACTAGTTTTTTAATATGTGAGATGACTTTTGGATTGCTTAAATAATGGTTAAAACATACCATGCCTTAGCATCTGATCACAATGTGTGTGCCATTTCACATATTTTAGTAAATACAACTTCCAGTGATAAGTGGGCTAGGAAGTACAGTATGCCTGTATTGCTAGAGTTCAGTCTCTGCTGATCTACAATAGGATGGCTGGCTTTGATCTGTCAACCTATAAAGTGCATATCCTTTTGGGCTATAGAAAACCTGAGGTTTTGGTAATTTCACTGTAGTTGCCATAGATGGTGGGGCAGAACAGTAGGTTCACTGTATCAGTTCTCTAGGCTGGATGTTTGGACGAATGGATTTAGGCTTTCAGTTTTGTCTGCAGTAGAATAGTCAAGTCAGACTACAACTGACTTGAAGTTCATCTAAAGCATGTATAACCTTTGTTGGCACTGAAAGCACCTGGGAATCTTCTTTTGCATTCATGGGGAGGAGTTGCCACAAATTTTGTTTGGCTTACTAAGCAAAACACTTTTTGCTGCTGCTGAAACCTCTGCCAAAATTAGGGGACACAATACAGTGACCTCCTTGTTTTTTCAAGAACCTAGCTAAAAGGACAAAGTTTATTTTGGGATAGTTATATTGTGAACCTTCAGTTTGTGGTATGTGCTTATTCAGATATTGGAGTAGGAAACAGTGTATTGATTGATGTGACAAATTATCAAAAACTGACCGTATATTAAGAAAAACTAACTAGAGGTGTGCATCCAGAGTTAGACTATATATAATAATGGCTGGATCTTCAATTTGAAATATATGGAAAAACAAATGAACTAATGAATAAATGCAGTTCTGCCAAATGAAAAACAAAATAAATAATACAGTAAGAATGAAAACTAATGGGATAAGAAACTTTTTACATGTACATTCCTCAATTGAACTGTGTAGTGGCTGCTTGACACTTTGAACCAACATTTTAAAGGCTAGCTACTTTAAAGCATGGCTTTGTGTTTGTGTTGCATACTTTCATATACAGATCTAGAAGTCATCACTGGAATCCCTCCTGAAATCCCCCAAATAAGGGAAGCTATAACAAGAAAAGGTCGCCATCTTTGTTTCCAGTTATTGAACCCATCAGGAACTCCTGTGACTACTCTTTCATACATACACAGGAGCAACCAGTTAGTTGTGGGGTTTTCTGATGGATATCTCTCACTGTGGAATATGAAAAGTCTGAAGAAAGAGTGAGTATATGTATCTGAAAAGTATTGGATTATGGAATAAAGTACATCAGTTAGATGCATATTCAATACAAAACAAAAAGTGGTTAAATTACTAAATGCACAACAATCTACGGATTTACACAGTTTTATCCACCTACCTTTCTCCTCTACCCATTTAGATACCACTCCCAGTTAGAAGGCGGTAGAATTCCTGTGTACACTGTTACTTTTCAAGAACCTGAAAATGATCCTCGCAATTGTTGTTACTTGTGGGCTGTTCAGTCAACACAAGAAAGGTAGGTATAGGCATACTGACAAATTTAGAAAATAGTAGCTGGCTATTGTCAAGATAATAAATTGTCTTAACTTGTTTTGCTTGCATGGTTTTGCTTATTCCTGCACGGTCAATCTTGTTCTACGTTCTAGTACCTAATCTTCTGGTCAGAATGAAATCATTTACCAAAGCCTTCTGTAGCAAGTGTAAGGAACTTTTAATGCTTGAGAGCTGCATTGTCTCTTGACCCAACCATCTGGGGGGCTGCTTGCCAACAGTAAAAAGGTACCCCTGCCCGTACGGGCCAGTCGTGTCCGACTTTAGGGTTGTGTGCTCATCTCGCTCTAGAGGCCATGAGCCGGCGCCGTCCAAAGACACTTCCGGGTCACGTGGCCAGCGTGACGAGGCTGCTCTGGCAAGCCAGCACCAGCGCAGCACACGGAAACGCTGTTTACCTTCCCGCTATAAAGCGGTACCTATTTATCTACTTGCACTTAAGAGTGCTTTTGAACTGCTAGGTGGGCAGGAGCTGGGACCGAACGACGGGAGCTCACCCCGCCGCGGGGATTCGAACCGCCGACCATACGATCGGCAAGTCCTAGGAACTGAGGATTTACCCACAGCACCACCCGTGTCCCGTCTTGCCAACAGTAACAGAGGCCAAAATAAGAGTGGGTGTGATAATCTCACTCTCCTGCAATCAAGAGCTCACACAGTACAGATTCTCACTGCTTCCTTCTCCAAGCTTTTAAAAAGTGGGATGGTCTTTATGGAGACTACAGCAGGAAAGGGAAGAGTTAACCTTTCCATTTGCACCAGTAAAAAGCTGTTTTCAAAGTTAGTTGCAGTATTGGGGGCTGTTTTTGCCAGGTGGTCACAGTACACAGAGGGGTTAAACCCACCCCTAGCTATGAGATAGACCCCCATGTCACAGGTAGGCTTGAAAAAAACATTTGTATGGCTTCAGGGGTTGTAGCCAGCCCCACAGGTCTCTGTTCCCCACCCATGTTCTGTAATAACTATTTTCAAAGCAGAAGTAAATTGAAATACAAGTCCAGAATTAAGGTCTTGGTAAGAAAAGCTAGGGAACTTCCATGGTAAGATTCATTTGTTTGACTTCTGCCTGTGAAATATGATAAAATAATTTGATGGTGATTGAAAGGAATAATTATTTTAGAAACTGGATTTAAAATGTTTAGCTATATCTGTGAATCTTGCAGAAAATATTTAGAAGCATTTAATAAAGAATGATTCATCATAGTTACTGAGAACCTGTATACTAGGAAAGTTGGATTTGTTACAAATAGAACACTACAGTCTTTGTGGAATGTTTTAGGCACTATTTTAGATTTTAAGTGTTCCAGTGATAATATGCCTGATTCTTGATTGCTATGGGGATGTAAAAGTGCCTGCAGATCTCTCTTGCATGCAAGGGTTTTCCATCAGTTCAGTGGAATGAATCTCTGTGATTAACGAAATGTCCGTACAGATTAGACAGGACTATTTCTATGCACATGTCACAGAGGCCATGCCAATATAGGCATGTCACGAGCAAACAAATTCTGTTAAAGCTTACTAAAGTTTACTGTGATAAAAAAAGGTTTATTTTCAGGTTGGTTATGGTTATATAACAGTACTTAGTTGGTTACATAACAATACTTAGTTTAATAACTTGCTTGCAAATGGTTCTGTTGCTTTAAAGAGGTGTCTGTAGACTTGCTGTTGTTTCTACCTCTGTACTAAACCACTATCCAATTACCTCTACTCCATTTAAACTGCAGGTTGTTTTAGAGGACTTTTAAAATTTGTCTAATCAGAGTTCTCTTTGCTACAGTTGCATAACAAAGTTTTTCAGAAGTTTTTCTGGTCAGAGACATGGCATTTCTTCTGGTTTAAAGCATAACATTAAGAAGTATTTATTATATAGCAGCTGTGTTTTAAAATATTCTATAGTAACTATATTAAGTAGTACTACCTGACAAATAACAAAGGTGCCTAGGTTTTATACTAAACTCTTAACTTGTTTCTTTCTAGTGAAGGGGATATTGTTAGTTTACATCTACTGCAGTTGGCTTTCAGTGACAGAAGGCGTTTGGCATCAGGACAAATCATGTATGAGGTAAAGTATTTGTATATACTAAAATTCAATACTGCTTTACTTGAACTGGTGTTCTCTAAAACTACAACTGGGTTCTAAATATGTAGTCCACCTGTAATCTTGCTAATAGGGAATACTTTAGATTTTAAGATTTTACTCCATTCATCTCAGAGATTAGATAGTATTTATTACTGTACTACAGATGTACAAATATGTAGAGATGTCCTAATGGCACTGATAAAATTGATGTAATCAGTTTAGTTTCAGAGAGAGAGAGAGAGAGAGAGATGTGTGTTTCAGAAGACATTTCCTCAGCTTTTAATTCTTAAATGTTCACTACATTTGCTCTTTATTAATCCAATTAACAAATCTGGAGTGTGCTTGTATCACTGAGTTTGCATTCTTAAAAAATGAAATGATAAAATCAAACTTGTATGCACAATAATATAATGCAATTGGCTTTAAAATAGGTGTAAATTAGCTTTCTTTCCTGCCACCCATTGTCAGTGCTCCTGGCATTGAATCTATAAGAAGCCAAATATGTGGAAAATAATCCTTAGGATACTACCTGAAGGTTTATGTAGTCAGTTAGACTACATGAAATGAAGCTCATGGCACTAGCCAAAGACTTTTCTTTTGGTGAACAGCTTCCAGACTTGAGGCACCCGTGAAGAACAAACACGTGGAAGCAGTTTCAGTGATCTCTTTATAGTGATTTGAATTGTCTGTAACAATGCTTCATATAAATGATCAACTTGTCCTGCATTCAAAAGTCATTACTTCTATTCTAATTTGTTTGAGGCTCAGGTACTGTCATAAAAAGCCAAAACAAATTCCTGGATTTATCTACTTGTGTTTTGAGCAGGTATTTTTATTGCCTGTCACTCACTGATTGTATGAGTTCTGAGTTTTGTTTTTTAACAGTGCCCCAAGCGTTCTGGCTAGCTTAAAAAGAACTTTCATGCTTGTGTTTTATTTCTTCCCCCGGGCTTAATTCCTCAGATGCTTCCTAGTTTGTCATGTGCTTCGACATCCTGTCATTATAAAGTGATTTTTTTCTTGGGTTTGCATCTTTTAATATTGCTTTAATTTAAACATAATACTGTTATATTCATATACTACAGCTCAAGCACAGTTTGCCTAACAAATTGACATGAATTCATATGGTCTGTTGAAACCTCACAGAAAGGTCTAACTTTGATTAAGTATTGCTTCAGACTTGATACTTATAAGAATATATAGCAAATTTCACTGAGTGAAATTCCGGTGTTGTTCATACTAGGAATACTAGGAATAGACACTATTTATTTCAGTGGGTGGATTCTGAATGACTAATATTGGCTGTCACAAACTGTTTCTATTTCATGGAATGCTGCAGTGTGTACCTTTATTATAACAGGTATGTTTTACAGGATATGAGAACTTATACAAACAGAGCTCCACTTTCTGAGACAGGATATTTTTGTCCCTAAAGCAACTCTGAACATCAACTTTTTATTTAAAATACCCACATAGGATAGCTTTCCTGGATAACTTTTTCATTGTTGAAATGCTCCTGCAGGCTATTCTCATAATTAAATATGCTTCTTGTGCTTGGTGGAACCAGTTTTGTCTTTGACATCCTTTCAAAAAATGTGAAAATTGTCAACATGTATAACCGAAGCAAAAAGACTGCTACTGGCATCAGTCATTCCCTCCTTTTTGTGCACTTTACCTTATATTACCCTCACTCTTCTGTGTCATAATTGGGATATTAATTTTAAGCATTCCTTTTTTATTAAAGCAGAATTTCTTAATATCTTGCTAACCTGTAGACTGCACATTGTCTTAATGTGATTACTTCCCTCCCCCTCAGGGTTTAGAATACTGTGAAGAAAGGTACAGCCTAGACCTCACAGGTGGAGTTTTCTCTTTAAGAGGGCAGACTAGCAACACCAAATTGATCGGTTGTCAAACAGTAGAGAAATTTCGAAGCCATGTTGACAGAGAAGATGGTATTAATGAAGGTTGGTACAGCAAGTATTAAAAAACTTACCATTAGAACTAAGAATGAGAACATGCTGTGTAAAAACCTCCTAATTCTTCATTGAGTATTCTGTGATAAATAACATTTTGGTTAATAATTTCAGTGCTGTATCAACAAATAATGATAAAGTAAAGGTTTCTGAACTGCTGCTCTTCAGATGTATTTGTGTAATTGGTAGCTTCCACCACTTTTATAGCAGTACCATCTCTTTCTTCCTCCTAGTCATATCACCTGATACAAGTGTATCAATCTTCAGCTGGCAAGTAAACACATATGGTCAAGGCAATCCATCTACCTATTTAGGTATATTTGACATAAATCGCTGGTATCATGCTCAAATGCCAGATTCATTAAGGTAAGAAATGGCAGCTTCTCTTCATAGATTTTCAGAAATAATATCTAGTATGTTAACAGCTTGTCTAACTATTTTTTTGGTCTGCTTTCTCAAGGCCTGGGGAATTTCTACACAATTGCCCCTATTTTGCATTATGGTCCCTGGATGCTGTAGTGAGCATGACTTCTCCACATCACATTCTGGATGTCTTGGTACATGAGCGAAGCTTAAGTCGTGGTGTACCTCCTTCGTATCCTCCACCTGAACAATTTTTTAACCCAAGCACCTACAACTTTGGTATGTGTACCATCAATTACTTCTACAGGAACATGTTCAGTAAGACATTCAAAGATGAAATTTGTATTCTGTGTATCATTTCTAGCATTTAGGACTGCTACTGCTTGAAGGGAATGTCTAGATGATTTGTTAGGCAAAAAATGCACAGCCCTTGCTCTATTGCAGGCGGTCCAAATGTCAGTTTGAGGGGAAAGCATTTTTTCTTCATTTCGTTTTTGGTATTTTTAAGGTAGAAAAATCCAGTTCTTTACCCAGCTAACAACACATTGCTGCACTTTCATATGGAATTGGTTGTTCTTGTGTCACAGGGAACTTATTGGTTGTTACCAATAATATCATTGGTGGAAAAAGTGAACTCTTCTATATAGTGGCTGTATAACTTTTTATGTTTTTTTCATATTGTGAACTGCACTAGTATTTTATACCTTTCCCTGCACTATTTTAGAAAAGGCATTCATGTAGTCTGTATGTAGGCAAATGGGAGAAGTGAGATAGTTGAACATGCAATCAGACTTAAGGAGGGGCCTTACTGAACATGAGCTGTGCCTGCCTCTGTTCTGCATATAATAAGCAGAGGTCCTTACGTAGTTGAGCACTTCTGCTCCAAAGTTCAACACCCTTTCAGTCTCTCACCCAGCATGTAGGCTGCAAGCACATCTGCACATTTCTAACAAATCTATCTACAAAATAGTTAATCTGTATTGCTCTGGGTCTCTTGCACAATTGGTGTCATAAATCATATCTAGAGAAAAGCTTGGAAGTTTTCAGAATAGGAAGCAAATAAGGAACTTGTCATACCTTTCAGCTAATTGAGCATTATACCTATTTAATGTTGCTGGTAGCAATATAATCTAATGAAATTCTCTATTCTTTAGATGCCACTTGTTTGCTGAACACTGGGGTTGTTCATGTCACTTGCACAGGATTTCAAAAGGATGTAAGTTTTAATTCTCTGTTGCTCTCATTATGATGTTTTCCTGTTCACATTTTTGCTAATTTTGGCAGCCGTCAGCATATAACATTTGGTAGAAGTTCTACCATGGCAGTTTTATTCTAATGTGTCTGAGAATGTTCACCGAAAGCAAGCAAAGGCCTTCCCAATCAAAAGTCAGATTGTGATTACCTGATCGTACTATACACTTTTATCAGAAGCATTCAATTCTGCACTTAATAATGACTTGGAATGAAGGTCAGTGAACTGAAACTGAATCGTGAGAAGGCAGTGTATGTAGGTAGCTCTCATCTCTCAGTAACTGGTATTCAGGCAGGTTTTTTTCTTCCCCTTAAAGACCAGATACACAGTTGATACTAGTTAGTGGAAAAATCCAGCTGGTACAGGTAGGGTGGGCCATATTATACCTGTTGTGAAAGAATTTTAGTGGTTGCCTATTCAGCTCTGGGTCCAATTTAAAGGCTGGTCCTTACCTTCAAAACCCTAAATAGGGACCCAGACACCTGAGGAGAGTGCCTCTTTCCATACCAGCCTGCTCATGACTTAAGACTGACCTGTTTGCCCAGGCATTTTAAATAGAATTTTAGTTGAAACTGCTTTTTGTTGTTTAGCTTTATGTGTTTAGCCCGAATTTTTAAAAAGAAATGCTGTACTGTATTTATATGTTTTGTGAATTTTCATACTTCTGCACACTGCCCCTGGAAGATGATGGGTAGATGAATAACAGAATGCATAAGAGTGCTTTATGCAGAAGAGGCAAGCAGTCCTGCTTCGTAATAGGGTTTTCAAGGTTATTCAAGGAGACCCTCCACTGTGAAAGTTTATGTAAGTTGTAGGTGGAATAGAAAACAAGTACCCTGTGTCTATGTGTACTCAGAGTGCTTTCCATGCATGCACAAGGTTCTTTGGATTCCAGTCCCCAGGTAGTTCTAGTTGTATCCAGTATATCTCTAACAACAGTAGTACATAGGCTCAACAGTGAGCAACACCCTGAGTACGGACCAATTAAATGTCCATGAATCTCTATGGAGTGCTGCCAAAATGGTACTCAAGAGCAGTAACACACAGAAAGTCCACAGAAGTTCCTGGCTCCAAGATTCTTATTAGCCTTCCTATCCACAGAAAGAAAACAATGAATTCTATAAATCTTCCCTTTATGGTTATAGGAAAAAGTGATAAGTATAACTACTACTCATCAGCCTTTGTTTTGGCAGGGAGTGTTTAATCTTTTTTATGACTTGTGTTTTGCAGTTTACTGCTGACAGCTTAATTTTTGCTGTCTTAATAAATAGTGTTTTGTTATTTACAGACATTGCATTTCTTAAAAAAATTTGGTGGTTCCTTAAATGAAGCCATTCCTGATAGTTATAACAGATGTCTTGTCGCTGGCTTGCTTTCTCCAAGATTTGTCGATGTACAGCCTTCAAGTCTGAGCCAGGTGTGTCCATGACAAATACGGAAAAGAAAATGTAGTGTTTTCACAATGCCTCTCTTTTTAAACACCCAAATCTAGTTAAATTCAGATACTGTTCCTGATCTAGGCATGCATGAAAGTAGGCTTAAATGTGTGCACTCAGGACTCATTTTAATTGACTGTCTGGATCATTTGGTGATGCACATCCTTGTCTGACCAGTACAGTGGTACCTCGGGTTAAGTACTCAATTCGTTCAGGAGGTCCGTTCTTAACCTGAAACTGTTCTTAACCTGAAGCACCACTTTAGCTTATGGGGCCTCCCGCTGCTGCTGCACCGCCAGAGCACGATTTCTGTTCTCATCCTGAAGCAAAGTTCTTAACCCGAGGTACTGTAACCTGAAGCATATGTAACCTGAAGCATATGTAACCTGAAACATATGTAACCCAAAGTACCACTGTATTATATAGTATTCATGACTTTAACATCTGCATAAAAACTTTATAAATGGGGCCCTGCCACAAAACGTTATGGAGGGAAGCACTTAATTTCCAGATTCCAGATTTCTCCATTCATATCTATGGGCTAGAGACACATTTTCAAATAGCTTTTCGGTGTAAACCAAGAACTGACCTATCCAGACACTGTGAGGATCCTTTTGATATCTGTTTTTCTCCCTTTTTCATCTTTTCCCAGTCAAATTTCTCCATTCTAGGGGTCCTTTACCTTTACCCGTACCTGTACCTGCTATAAGCATGAGAATACTTGAATCAGCATTAGGAGTGATCAATGCATTTTTATTACTATTTTGTTTTAGGAAGAGCAATTTGAAGCTGTATTGTCAGCTGCTATCCAGACTAGTTCCTTAGGACTTCTCACTAGCTTCATCAAACAGTGGACCTCTGAAGGTAAATAAAGCCTTACAATTTGATTAAAATTTCCTCTAGCATGTAAAACCTATTATCATAACTTCTGCCTTTTTCTTTCTTTCTTTCTAAGAGCAACCAGATTCTGCCCCTAATTTGCGCTTTGTTCTTGAATGGACATGGAATAAAGTGGTTAGCACTAAGGAAGACTTTGTTCGATTATGTAAGTAGTATGATTTGGTGGTATGAAAGTTTCTGTTGAGCATATTTAGTAAATGGGCTGGGTTACTTGTTCATCTAGTGATAAGGGAAAGCATGCTTAAACTCACTTAAACTAATATTGTCATAATTCTTGTCTTTGTTTTAAAAGGTGTCCCACTATTTGATGGGTCATCTAACTTTATTGGTCCACAAACTCTACAGTCTTTGCAGCACTGCGAGTTACTTCTTAGCAACCTTAGTACTGTTTTGAGCTGTTTTGTAATGGAAGCACAAGAACTCACAGAAAAAGGTGTGTAAATGAGATCCAATCTAAGGTGCACATTTTATGTAACTTTCTAATGAATATGAATGTTATCCCCCCCCCCCCCCCCGTAAGGCAGTTTATATATGTGTATTTACGGCTATTTTAAATTTCATCTCCTTGGTGAAGAGAGAGAGCCTCTATTTTTAAATTTTATTTTAATAATAATAACTGGTGTCTGATTGCAAAATCATAGGATGTTTATACCAAAAAGATTAAAGGAAAGCTTTTTCAGAATTTCTAGACTTTTAATTCTGGGTCTTGAACTTCTAATACAGTTGGCTTGGTATCTTTTTATGGCTGTATTTGGGATGGGAGTAGTATGTTTTAAAATCAGTCTGGAGGAAAGTAGAGCCAGAATTGACGACTCTGTTCACCAAGATGCGAGAAGGAATGCATACCCAAGTAGACTGTTAATCTACCAAGTAGATAGACGATGACAGTTTGTCATAGTGACAGTTTACCAGTGAATGATCTGCTGTGATCTATCAGTGCTTTCAAAAGGATGCATTATGCGTAAAAGCTGACACAACTTTGTTGCTTTATTTTCAGGCATTACAGATCTGACAAATAAGCAGGTTGTGACCAGTCTCCTTTCACTGTATGTGCAAGTGGTCATCTGGTTCTGTCGATCCAGCCTTCTTCCAGAAAGTTTAGGTAAGCCTTTAGAAATTGTATTTCAGTTCTCGGACACAGCTCAGTTGCATCAAAATAACCTGAAACATGAACAAGCGTATCTTTAATTCTAATCCCATTGGCTAAAATTTGACTAATACAGCATTTCTATTTTTCAGTGATTTGAGTAGCGAAGTGGCTTGCAAAGGTAGTTTTCCAAAAAATGTGGTAGCACTGGTTGTTTCTCTGCTTCGGTAGAGTTCAACTGTTTTCAACAACAACAACATTTTATTATTTATACCTTGCCCATCTGACTGGGTTTCCCCAGTCACTCTGGGCGGTTCCCAACAGAATATTAAAAATAGAATCGAACATTAAAAACTTTCCTAAACAGGGCTGCCTTCAGATGTCTTCTAAAAATCAGATAATCGTTTATTTCCTTGACATCTGATGAGAGAGCGTCCCACAGGGCGGGTGCCGCTACCGAGAAGTCCCTCTGCCTAGTTCCCTGTAACCTTACTTCTCACAGTGAGGGAACTGCCAGAAGGCCTTCGGCACTGGACCTCAGTAAAATGCAGATATGATCATTTCTGTGTGTTCTGTTTTTACTTGTTTTCATTTAACAATGTTTTTAAAATGAGCATTTCTCTCTTGTTGGTAGATGAAGATATGCAGTTGTCAAAACCATTCTATAATTACCAACGTATACAACATTTTTATGCTGGGTGTCGTCAGAAGCTGGAACGTTTATCAAGGTAATCTCTTAGTAAACGAAGTTTCAAATTACGTCATAGCCTATGGGTTTTCATTAACACGGAGATAAGCACCAAGGTGTAGGCAAGATTGCTTAAGGGACTTGCTTGCACTTCAAAAATTGCAAAACGTTTGCCTATGGACACTCATTGTTTGCAAAATACTTATATAAACATTACTTCTACAAGCACTATAACTGCAGTTTTTGTTCTTCCCTTCTCTTATATTGTCGAACTGTAAGCTGTTCTGTCAGGATCTGTTGTAGCATGTAATAAAAAACTATGCCTAATAAAATCCAGCTGCTTCCTATATTCAGGAAAGCTTAAATTGGTTTTAGTAGCTTTACAGAAGGAACATCTACAGTCAGAGTGAGGAGCCTCAGGCCAGGGGACCAAATACATTCCTCCACTGTGTATGACACTTGGGACTCTTCCTAGCCACATGCCCTCTCCCAAGCTATAGCCTTCCCTGACCCTGATTCAAATGCCACTTGAATGTTCTCTTTGACTGAAACGTGTCCTTGAACTCTGAGGATACCTATTGCTTGCCTAGATGGATGAATAGGGTATGTGTCTGTTTGTGCATAGAAACTAGGCTACTTTACTAAGGTAAAATTAGCATTCATTCTCCCACCCACTTTTCCCTCTGGTCCCACCCACCACTGACATGCAGCTCCCAGAAGGTTATACAGAAGGGAATGTCACTGTCAGGCTGAAAGGTTTCCTACAGAGATCCCTGTTCCAATGAATTCAAGTTTTCAAATTTTGTTACAGATTTCTTGCTCTCTGTGAGAGAAATCTAAATTGCACAGTCATTTAATAGAAATGGTAAATATGCTTTCAACATCTGGGAAATAAGTTTTTTTTAAAAAAACACAACTTTTTTTATTTGTAGAGGCAAATGGAACCCTGATTGTTTGATGATTGATGGATTGATTTCCCAGTTAGGCCATTCCGTAGTGAAGTTGTGGCAGAGAGATGATGGAGGAACAGGAAAATACCCTCCTCCTACATTGCATGTAAGTATGATTGGTGAAGATTTTCTAATATTTTAACAAATGGAATACTGTACTTGACTCAGTGTGTTCTGCATTATAGGCACTACTTGATCTCTACTTGTTGGAAAATATTGAAGATCTCTACAAGCATGCAACTGTATCCTTTCAAAGACTTAAATATAGCGTTGTCTTTAAAATACATCATACAGAGAATAGCCTTTTATTGGCAATTCATGAATGTGTAGAATTTAAGGGGTATGGGGTGTGATGAAGAAAACGTAAGATGTCCAAAAACACGGAATTGCAAAAAAGAGCAGTATCTGCCATCTCATGGACTTAGAGAATAGCAACCTGAGGACTGTGCTACAATGTGAAGAACAGAACCGCCAGTCCTGTCACCTGTGCATGTATTGCACACCATAACCAAGGATCTCAAATTACTAAACTAAATCATTATTTAAAAGCTTCACAGTTTTAGCTTTTTCTACTCCCCCCATATAAATTAATTGTATATATTATTTTTGGGACCTCATAATTTTCACATAAGCATAATCTGTTTCTTGAAATACAACCTTTTTACATAAACTGGTTCGATTCTTAATGGAATAACATTGAGTTGATTCTCTTCCCCCACCCCACCCCCAGCTTTTTATGTTGGACACTTTACTCTGCATTTCTTTTACTCTGGTGAGAAACCCTCAGATCTCCCAGACCTCAGTCTGAACCCCAGAGGAATTTATAAAGCAAGCATGACATCTTGCTGTGCTGCAAGTGTAGCTCCTTTTAAGTCTTTCTGAGGCTCAGTTCTTTGTTTAGGGGGGAGGTGCAAGTGTTTGTCTTTGTAGTTTCTTTTTAAGAATAATTTTTTATTAACTGACCAATCACATCAAATCAAACCAAATTACATAAATTCCAAATTATACAGCCGAATTTTAAATTTTTGTTGGGGGTACCCATATTTCAAGTTCCGAAGGGATCCAATCAACTTCTTGCTTCTTACTGCTGTTTTAATGTCCACAAATCTAACCTTATGGTGTTCACAGTACTATCCAGTCCTTTCTTATTATTTTTCCACATCTCTTGTTGTTATTTTCATATATTTTTCCTTTCTCTTTGTGACCTCTGATAGTCTCCGCAAGCTGGTTAGAACAGTTTGTAATCCTGCGTGGATATTATTTTTTTTATCCAGTAGCCATATCCAGACGTTTTCCATATAACATCACTTCCATACATCAAAACAGTCTTAGCGTCATTAATCTTCACCAATCTGCCTCCTTTCTCAAAACCTCTGAGGAGATTCACTAGGAATGCAATCTGAAAACAAATCCGTTCTTCCTCCCGGCTATAAATCCTTTGGCAAGATGGCGACTCCGAATTAATTGCTGCGCCATTCCCAAAAGCTCTTATTGCTTCTCGGTCTCCATAAAGCATACTTTTGGTTAAAGTTTATCTCCACACAGACCTTAATCATCCAGCTTGGGTCAGTTCAACCGACAATTCTAATGAGGAGGGGTTCTTGTAAATCACATAGAAGGAAAGTAAAAAAGCCCCCCCCCCCCTTCAGCCCCGTTGTCAACATACCCCGCCTTTGGTGTATCTTCATCGTAAAATATTCCTGTTTCTCCAGCCCGTCGTCGTCTTTCGCAGAGGTCACTTAAATTAGCAGACTTCACTCCCCTTCTTCACTTGAAATATGTGCATTTGCTTCTTTTGTAATTAATTATTCCAAATTGCTGCAACTAGTGCGCGATCAGAGACAGCGTCCAGGAGAGCCGATGTCCACACGGGGGCATTCTGCCTAGGGCCCTCACCCCCTTCTTTCGAATTAGGGGGTGATTTATGGGTACAGAAGGCAAGGGCAGTGTTCCCCATTTCCTTGGGGCAACAAGGGAGGCTGCCTACTCCCATAACAGCCTCTTAATTACCCCGTGTGGGTCGGAGAGATGGTATTGTCAGCCATCTTCCAATGCGCCCCCTAGTGGCCCCCCCATTTGTAGTTTCACTTGGCTGCTAATCCTCAGCACAGTGTCATAGGCAATAAATAAGCTTAGTGACCTGGGTTGGTTGCATCAACAAATTTTGTTTGTCTATCAAGATGATGCAACATGCACGGACCTCTAGTTGGACACTATATAAAATTTAAATATTTGGTAAAACTCATTGTTACAGGCAGCATTCTAATTCTTTAGCTATCTCTTAATTTTTTTGCTTCATACACAAAGTTAAGGTTTGTCAGCTACCTATGTTAAGCATTGCTTAATTCTAGCATTTTTCTCCATTGTAATGCAAGTTCTTGCTGTTAAATAACTGCTGCATTCCAAAAAAAACTGTGGGATATTTGTATATGTTAAATAATATTGTTTTGCAGCACTGTATTCTCTCAGTTAGGATGTCTGTTACAAATCTACTTTACTTAAGCATAAGGTTATAGTTATATAGTTAAAAGATGTGTAAGCAAAATGAAAATAACAGCTACTGCTGTTCCACAAGGGCTTTCAATGGAACTCATGCAGTTTTCTAACAGGTTCCCTAGCAGTTTGCATGCTTCAACTCAAATAAGTGGCTGAGCAAACAAGAATACAGTATACTTGGACTTTGGTTGTTCTCATGCAAATCACCAACATAAGATATTAATTATTGGAGACAAAAAACCAAAGGAAGAAGCTGCAGGAAAGATGGTTTTATGTTGTACAATGTGTCTGTTCTAGCACGTCATAGAAAACAAACTAAAATAATGATTGCCCTTAATATTTATAATTAGACAATTTATTTACTATTGGACATCATGCATTCCTGTCCAAACAAGGCTGATACTTCAGTGGGCTCCTTCCCAACCGCATTTGCAATTCCTATAGGTCTGGTTAACTTAATCCAAGGTTTTTGGTGTTTGGATCACAGTGACTTTGAGGTGGGTATATAAAGTGATAATTCATTGGTCTGTCTAGCTCAGTGGCAGTGGCTGTTCAGGATTTCAGACGGGGTCTCTCACGGCCTTAGCTGGAGATGTTGAGAATTGAACCTGGGAACTTTTGCATGCAAAGCAGATAGTCTGACACTGAGCTATGGCCCTTCTTCAGTTTAATGGCATACTAATTGAATAAAATTATAATGCTTTCTAGAGCAATGGTTTCTGTATTAGCTCTCTATTCAGGATCATAGTGGGCTGATGCTGCCAGTAGCTTATTGGCTTCACCAGTGTGGGACATGACTATTACCCTGGCAACAGTCCCTTCAGTGTAGATGGGGAAAGAATTAGAAATCATCTGGCTTTGAGCTTTCAGTTCTCAGCATCACTGCACTAGCTATACTAACACTAACACTAACTGACCTGCTTACAATGTCTTGTTTCACTTTCTTTAGTGGGAGCACAACTAACTGGTGGCACTATAGGACAGATCTAGCTGTCCTATAGAATTGGTGTATATGTTGAATTCCATAATTTCATTTCAGTGTAGAAAACTGTTTAGTAGAAAATAGATTGAAAGTGCACAGGAGATTTCTGAATATTGTCTTGGATTCTTGCAGAATTCTCTGACCTATCTGTTTCATCCAGCTACAATCAAATTGCCTTGGCAGCACATAAGGATAATTCAGTTCTTGATGTGTCAAGGAGAGCACAGGCGAGCCCTCCGATACATACAAACAATGAAGCCATCATTGATGAGCAACAGTGAAGTAACACTTCACCTTACTGTCTTGCTGTTTAACAGGTGAAAAAAGTGCAGCATTTATTATTACGTTTACTCTTTGTGATATCACTGTATTCAAGAAGAAAAATGTTCCCCAGTTGATAAGATACTAATACTCATTTTTATGGTATTGGCGTGCTTTTTAAATAAATAAATAAAATAAAATAAATGCCATGATAGCATGTATTGGATGAACACCTACACCCTTGGCACATCTGTAATACTAGTTTTTAATGTTTTTTAATGCAATTTTTCCTGTAGCAGAAATATCTGTCACAACATTAATCTACTTTTCAAAAAATGATTGCAGTTGTATGGTGGAAGCTTGGAGTGTCCTGCGGCAGCATTCTACTCGGTTAAATGTAGAAGATATGCTTAAACATGTATACGAAACCTGTCAGGGGCTGGGACTGATGGAAGATTTGCTAAAACTACCATTCACAGAAACTGAACAGGTAATCTTGGGGATGAATAACTTCTGAAAGTACAATTCTACACCAAAAAGTGATTGGAAATCTCATTGACACTATGTGCATGTGTGTTTGCATAATTAGACCCTTATTGCTCCAGAAAAGGAAGCTTAATATTCTAAATCCTTTTTTCCCCTTAGGAGTGTCTGGAGAAGTTCTTGAGGACAAGCGCTGGTGTTAACAATCATGAGTTCCTCTTAGTTCATCATCTTCAGCGTGCCAACTACATTCCTGCGCTACAGCTGAATCAATCACTGAAAGCTAATCTCATGGTAAGCCTTAATATTTTTTAATTGATTCCATTTATGAATTGCTTCCCTTAAAATCTCAGGTGGGTTGAGGAGTGGCATGGAATGGCTGGAATTCTGAACCACAGCACTCCATGCACAGCATTTTGTTTCAGGTCCCATTTATTTAAAGTTAATAGTGATGGAAACACTGAACTAGGGAGGGCATTCCACAACCAGGGAACCACCACTGAAAAGGCCATGTCACAGGTCAGCATCAACTACCACCAAGGCCTCACCTTCCAATTTTGGGGGCTGAAATTTTTGATAGGTACTTGGGTCCCAAGCCATTTAGGGCTTTATATGCTAGTGCTAACACCTCAAAATTGTTCTGGTAGCTCACTAATCTCCAATGCCATGTTTTCGGGATTGGTGTTAAGTGGTCTCTTCAGAGTGCCCTGCTTGCAGCTATATTCTGCACTAGCTGTATCCTCCAGATTGTCTTCAAGGACAGGCCCACATAGAGTACATTACAGTAGTGCAATCAGGAGGTTACTAGAGCATAGACAACTGAGACCAGACTGTCTCAGTCCATGAATATCGGTTGCTGGTGGACCAGCCTAAGCTTGAGCATACTAGCCACAGAAGGCACTTGAGACTCCATTGAGAAATTTGAATCCAAATTACAAACCTGATCCTTCAGTGGAGCAACTTATCCAAGAACACAGGATGTACGCATATCTCGCAGACATGGGAACCACCCACCCACAACACTTCCTCCTTATCAGGACTGGTCCCCATTCACTCCATCATTGTTTCCAGACACCTGACCAACACCTTCACAGCCTCTCCTGGTTCTGATGGAATGGAGAGAGAGAGTTGTGTGTCATCAGCATGCTGATGACACCTTTCTCCAAATCCACAGAGGACAGCTCTGATCTAACTGGTCCCCCACCCCTGCAGAGGGAGTCATTCACAGTTAATACAAACCTCATCAGGGTTTGTATTACTATATTTTTCAAGTTTAAAATTGGGGGTCGTCTTATACACGGAATGTTGTAATTAAATATATAAATAAATACATGCCGCCATCCATATTATTTCCCCCCAGCCTCCCCTCACTATTGACCTCATGACAAACCCTGGTCTGGTACTCCCCCGCAGCAGCCCCCGCACTGTGCTTTCCACCTGGTTCCCTCAGTCGCTCCCTGGCTACCCAGACCCCCCATTCCCCAAGCACACTCAGGCAGATCTGGCAGTCGCAGCTCCTCGCAGCGGCGGAGGAATCCGCTCTGGCGCCTGGGGCGGGGTGAGCTGCCCATAGGGGCGGGGTGCACCGCAGGGCTTCCGGAGGCTGCCTTCCTCCTCCCACTCAGCCGCCCTACAGCTGGGGGGGGGCAGCGGGCAGACCATTTGGGCCAAAGGGGCAGAGTGCAGTTTGCTACCCTGGGTGTTTGAGAGCGGAGCAGAAAAAAGCAATTTGACTTCTGCAGCATACAAATTCCCTCTTAAAGGGTTCTTTAGCTATGATTCTTGCATTGTGGCGCTGACCAGTTCCCGGCCGTTGGGGACATGTTCTCGTTCCATCTCAGCTTCCCAGCTCTGCTCCAGTGCTGCCGCCACTCCAGTTCTTATACTGCACATTATAATAATGCTGACTAGCTCAAAAAAAAATTAAAAAATTGCCTACCGTAATTACGATACCAAATATATTGGTAAAGTTGTTCTGTTTGTTGTTTCAATATATGGTACTAAATATACTGGTATATTGAATATGTAATAAAATATCAAAGTTCTGTTTGGTGTTGAAAACATTTCTTAATTTTGGGCTCAAAAATAAGGGCCGTCTTATACATGGGGGCATCTTATACACAGAAAAAGACGGTATATTATAACAAGGTAATATTCACCCCCACCCCCGATCACCATATTCTTTCTAATATCTACTATAGCAAGAAACAGATTTTGATCATGACCTGAAGTATGTCGGGCACATGCTGTATTAAGACAGCTCCATGGTTGTTATGCAGCCATGAAGTGCTGACTGGTCCAGACAAGGCAGCATCAGTGTGGATATGTGTCCTAGAATGAATTCTTCTAGGACACGCTATAAAGGTTGTTTTACCCTCAGTGCTCAAGATAAGCAGAACTGCTTGTATAAAATAGACTGTGGGTATGTGGTGTAGTATTAGTACAGTATTAATCTTAATACAAAGAGACCCTTTCAGCATCCAGGTTTATCCACAATTATAGTTTGCATGGGACGTGGGTGGCGCTGTGGTCTAAACCACTGAGCCTCTTGGGCTTGCTGATCAGTAGGTCGGCGATTTGGATCCTGCGACTGGGTGAGCTCCGGTTGCTCAGTCCCAGCTCCTGTCAACCTAGCAGTTTGAAAGTAAATAAATAGGTACCGCTCTGGTGGGAAGGTAAATGGCGTTTCCGTGCGCTGCTCTGGTTTCTCCAGAAGCGGCTTAGTCGTGCTGGCCACATGACCCGGAAAAACTGTCTGCAGACAAACGCCAGCTCCCTCAGCCTGTAAAGTGAGATGAGCGGTGCAACCCCTGAGTTGTCTACAACTGGACTTAACTGTCAGGGGTCTTTTACCTTTTTAATGTATAGTTTGCATAGTGTACTGTTGATATATTAATATTGGTCAGAAAAATCTTCCTGTCCAGCTTTAAGAGCCCATGAATAAGCAGTTCTATACAATTTGACTGTGGAACTGCCTCTCCTAACCCTGGGTTTACTATTTCATGTATTTCTGTAAAATATTAACTTAAATTTCTCTTATCACTCCTTTCTTAAACAGAATGATCGGGATCCCCGCTGGCGAGAGAGATCAGTTGCCAGAAATTCCATATTAGACCAGTATGGGAAAGTTCTACCCAGAGTACAAAGGAAGCTTGCTGTAGAGCGAGCCAAGCCTTACCACTTGCCAACTTCACTACGGCGGGAAAGTAAGTATTTTCAGTGTGTTGTGGTGAAACCTTTCAAAACTTGCTTTAAGTATTTAATGTTGTTTTTCCTTTTTTTTTTCTCCTTCAAGTTTTAAGACCAAAGCCACTGTCAACAGTTGCAAAGAAAGTTACTGCAGGAAATGTCATCACAAAAGCAACTTTAATCAATAATGTATTGTCCAAAATTGGAGAGGTATGGGTGGGAACTGAACAGAAAAACAAGTCATTTCAAAATGACATGTAAGTATTCATTTTGTTGTCGTAGGAAATTACTGCATCTTAAGTTGCCCAGTACTAAAATAGGAGTTTCACCACAGCTGTCCATATTTTTCACCTGCTTTCCATTGACCATAATGAATAGCCTGGTGTTGATACTATTAACAAAAGTGTTAATTTTTAGGGTAGAAACTTTGACAGATACCAGGGCCCCTACCGTTACGTAACATACTAAGCAGTGTGCTTCTCTTTTATATTAGTTTTTTATGAAAAGAAGGGAATAAGGTTGAGCCAAAAGAGTTGAAAAGGCAGCAATTCATTGCTTAACCTTTGCTTCCTCACCCAAACTTGAAATTACCTGTCTTCTGACTGACTGTGTGCTTTATTTATTCCTCTTTCGGAAGACAGTACTTGTGCATCTAGTGGTTTTCATGAGCTTGTCACTCTTGTGTTTTCAAATCCTAGAACTGAAGATCAACCACCTGCAGTGGATTCTTGCACTGACACAGAGATACCAGATCCATTTGTTGGGACACCAGCTACTAAATCTTTAAGAAAATGCTCCAGGTAAAATTTTTCAATAGGTGTTTGTTTGTATCCTTTGGGTGCTTTTCAGTCCTGTCGAAAACATCAGTTGTAATGAGTGAAAATTAGTTTTGACAGTTGCCTTGAATTATATATTTTTTATGTGGGCCTTTTTAAAAATGGAAGTATATTCACAGTGTCCATGCTCAAAAAAGCCTCTTCTTTCTTTTAATTACTAAACTAAAATGACAGGTGAGCTGTGATAATTTATTGATAAAAGCATAAAGCAACTTCAGATTTTAAAATCAGAAAAGCCTAGACGAATCATAGTGGTAGGGCAGAGATGGCCAAAATATCCTCCTGTTTATGGCAACACCATTTTACATTTGTATTCTGTTTGTTAATACAACTTAATTCTTAAACATTTTGAAATGTTTGCAGATTGCTTGACTTGGTGGTCCAGCCTATTCCTCTTGATTCACCTTCCCTTCGAAGCAATCTGCACATGTCACCAAGAGCTTCTGCATCCTGTATGCTTTCTAGTCCATTGCATTCCAGCCCTCGATGCTCCCTATACAAGAGCAGTAGAAGAGCACCTGAATTAAAGCTCCTAGAAACTCCTCTGGTTGTTAGGGTATGTAGAATTGTGAAGGTTTCATGAACTTGTTTGATACAGAGGCTGAAGTGCCATGTAATTAGTGGGTTCTGCCTCCCATTTTGACATGTTTCCTCCTCTTCTTAGAGAGCTAAAGCTTTGACATCTACATCTTCCTCTGGCTTTCCTGGTTTTACTCCTCAATCTATTTTGAGATCCAGCCTTCGGACTACTCCTTTAGCTACTCCAACTGCATCTCCAGGAAGGTCTATCACACCCCCTCTGCGTGCAAAAGAAACAAAAATATCATTTATGGAAGAAAGCAAAGCTTCAGGATGGACTGCTGGGGTAGGTTGGAAGAAACAGATGCTGGAAAGTAGAACATTTTGAGCCATATTCAGACAAGTTGATAGTTGTGCAAAGGACCTTAATTTTCTGCTTACCTTTTGGCAAGCTGGGCTTTAGTTAAATCTGGTTTATATATATGCATACATTGTGCATTTTAGGTTCATCTTTGTAAGTCACTTTGAATTTAACTTTTCTGGAATGAAGTATAAATAATAAAACAGCAGCAACAATAATAATAATAATAATGATGTGGGTGATTGGGTTCGTTTCCAGGTCTGCTGACACCCATGCATTTACTGTCCTATTCCAATGATGACCAAATGTGTAGAGCCAACACATACAGGCATAAGAGTCCCTTAATATACCATTTGTTACTGAATTTCTTCCTGGAGCTTTAAAACTGCATTTTGTGTACTTTGATGCATGCTAATTCCCAGGCCTATAGCCTCTTTTGCAGTCTTCTATGTATTCTAAGTTAACATTTTTAATTCAGGAAGCCCACATCATGTTCTCATGGCTGTATCTGCATTCCAGATATGAGGTAAAGGACCCCTGGACGGTTAAGTCCAGTCAAAGGTAACTATGGGATTGCGGCGCTCATCGCGCTTTCAGGCCGACGGAGCTGGCGTTTGTCCACAGACAGCTTTCTAGGCCATGTGGCCAGCATGACTAAACTGCTTCTGGCGCAATGGAACACGATGACTTGCAGTGGCATGCTTTCAAACTGCCGGACTGGTAGGAGCTGGGACAGAGCAATGGGAGCTCACTCTGTTGTGGGGATTCGTGGGTGGCGCTGTGGTCTAAACCACTGAGCCTCTTGTACTTGCCCATCAGAAGGTTGGTGGTTCGAATCCCTGCAATGGGGTGAGCTCCTGTTGCTCTGTCCCAGCTGCTGCCAACCTAGCAGTTTGAAAGTCGATAAATAGGTACCACTCCGGTGGGAAGGTAAACAGCTTCCATGAGCTCTGTTTTCCGTCATGGTGCTCCGTTGTGCCAGAAGCGGTTTAGTCATGCTGGTCACATGACCCAAAAATCTGTCTGTGGACAAATGCCAGCTCCCTTGGCCTGAAAGTGAGATGAGTGCCGCAACCGCATAGTCACCATTGACTGGACTTAACCGTCCAGGAGTCCTTTACCTTTACCATTCCAGATGTGCAAAGCCCTTGTATGCATGTGTGGATTGGTCAATGAATTTTAGTAGCTGGAGCCTGCTTGTTCAAAAATGCATGTCTTTAGAAGTAAAAACATTGACTATTTCAAGCAGAGAGTTCAGTGTTTGCCTTCTGGATCAAGGCCTTGCATGGTCAGAATTTTCTTCCCACTGGGGAAATGGTATTGCTTGTTTTAACTTGGACTGTTTTTTTTAAGATGACAGATAGTAAAACAAAACACAACACAGTTTCATCTGAATGCATTATTGAAGCTCACATGGAAGATATGTGGTCTAAGACTAGAGAAACTCCTGCATTTTCAATATGCAGTCTTCAGGAAGACTATGAAGAAGCGGGCTTGTCATCAGAATGCGTACCAGGCAATGATTTGAATAAAGCTGAACCTTCCAAAGAAACTAGTTATGGTTCTGTAAAGTCAGATCAAACTACTTCAGATTATCAAGATGCAAAATCGCCAGGTGACAACAGTGATTCCTTCAGAATCTCTCAGCCAGTGGGTTTCTCCCCTGAAGATCTTGTAAACGTACAAGTGTCAGCTGAGAGAGAAAGCAGTGAGACAGTAGCAAGGGATCCTTTGCAAATGGAACAGCAAACATCTACAGATGGAGAACAGTCGGCTGGTATGTGATCTACAGATATGCAAATGAATTAATAAGAAACAGGGTGTGCTGTAACATAGGAGAGATCCATCTAATCCAGCATTGGTTCTCCAACACTGCTAAAATAGATCCTCAAACTCCCAAAAAGGGCATGATGGAGATAGCCAAAACACAGCCACCATATTTGGAAACAGTATATCTGGCAGATACTGGAAAGGGGTGTGTGTGGAGAAATTTTCTATGATACCCTCTAATAGCAAATTCAGGTGACTGGATGACACATCAATTTGGAAAAGAAACAGTGGCTTTATATATTTGGGGGCCATCCAAGGTATGCAGAAGTATAACAGTTTGTGAATCACAAGAAGAGGGGTGTGTGGACTGCCAAATAACAACCTGTGAGATTAAAGATTACTGGTGGCAGTTAAGCTTACAAAGAGGAAATAGTAGTAGTAGTAGTAGTAGTAGTAATAATAATAATAATAATTACAGTATTTTAATATTTTTTTGGAAGCCGCCCAGAGTGGCTGGGGAGGCCCAGCCAAATGGGTGGGGTATAAATAATACATTATTATTATTATTATTATTTATACCCCGCTCATCTTGGCTGGGTTTCTCCAGCTACTCTGGGTGGCTTCCAACGGAATATTAAAATACAATAACTTATTAAACATTAAAAGGTTCTCTAAACAGGGCTGCCTTCAGATGTCTTCTAAAACTCTGGTAGTTGTTTTTCTCTTTGACATCTGGTGGAAGCTCGTTCCACAGGACGGGTGCCACTACCGAGAAGGTCCTCTGCCTGGTTCCCTGTAACTTGGCTTCTTGCAGCGAGAGAACCACCAGAGGGCCCTCGGCACTGGACCTCGGTGTCTGGGCAGAATGATGGGGGTGGCAGCAAAAATTGTAGTTGGTGATAGCCAAGCCAAAATTGTAAATTCTTGCTACTAAAATCAAGACTTACTGGTTGCAGCTATACTGTATCAATTTTTAAAAATTAGATTGAAGGATGCAATCTGTCTGTTTGTTTATGGGTTCTCCCATTCATAGGACTACCTGAAAGAGAAGGTGAAGACTATGGCTCACTTCCTGAGGATGAAGAATTTGTGATGCATCACTTAAATGCTATTCCTTACACTACGGTCTCTTCTGTGCCATCTAATGAAAGGTGAACATGTCAAGTACATTTTTTTAAAAAAAAAAACCCAGTTGTATCATGCTTCATACCTTTTACATTGTTTTGCATTCAGTTTCTTGAGTACTGTGATTATGATACATTTATTATATATTTATTAATAAAAAAAAGGGACACAGCTGGAGCACCATTTCACAGCCTTGATTGTAGTGTTTGTTTTCTGTGACCAACTATCTCCCAAACAGCATGCTGATAGTTGCAAGCTTCTATTTTGATCCCCTGATAATCTCGATAGATTGACAAATTGCAATATCAGTTGTTCAGCTTTCTTTTTCTCTCTCTCTCTCTCTCCCCCCCCAGCAATGGGGGTACCTCCAGCCTGGCATGTGTGCCAAATTTACACACAAGGCCATTTTCCCTAGCCCCCCTTTAGGTCACTGCAGAAACCATGGTTGCAGACACTATCCATCAGCTGATGAGTGGTGACTTCAAGCCTGCTACACTGGCTCTGTGACTTGAGTTCTGCTGGAGAACTTGGTTGTATAGCCTGTCTCTGCAAAAAGTAGTTTTGCCAGTTTATGTTCAGCACATGGGAAGCACTAGACAGAGGGCTTACATAGAACTCTGCACAGAGCTTCCAAAACACAGAGCATAGGACTAGTATAAATGCAAGTTTAAGGACCTTTGTCCCACCCACCTGTCAATCATCTGACATCATAATGGCAATTGGGTCTTTGACCGTAATAAAATTATGATGATTGATATGTGAGTTATCCTATCCACGTGTCCAGGTTTGCCTGTGCGTGGTGGGAACAGATAAGGATCTGACCTACTGGGTAAAAAAGGTTTCCCACCCCTACCCTAGTCAGTTCTTTTCATGTCCCACTCTAAGGCAGGAATTGACAAGTTGCCAAATTTGCCACACAAAGGAAAACTATTTTTTTTCTTAGACAGTAGTGTGCATTTGGATTTTGCATAGCAACTGCCCTGAGTGAAGTGTACTCAGAGGAAATATTCATAGGATAATATGCACATTAATACTTGTTTGATGGTTAATCAAGCAAACAGGATAGTAAAAATTAGACTTTAGTTAGCCACATCTGCAGAACTTTATAATTTGCATATAACAAAGGGGTAGATTCCAGACTTTTCCACAGAACTGGCTTTGCAGTATCTCTTGCAGTACAGCTCAATAATAATTGGAATGGTTTAAGGTATTTGTTGACAAAAATGTGTTAGTAGCTTTCATAAAATGTTTTCAAAATTCATTTTATTTAAAAACTGTAAGTGAAACTGTCCCTTACTTTCTTCTTATAAAGTCAAACAAATGTCCTAGAGTCCAGCATGCTGCCATTGTTGGAAAACAACCAGCTCCTTGATGAAGCAAGTCCCCAAGCTTTGGAGCCATTAGGAACAGATGCTGAATGTATGTATATTTGAATAATCAAGTAAATTTTCAAATGATCAAACAGACAAGGAAAATAATATTGAAAAGCTTGAAGTTATGTGACTTGATTCTCACTGTGTGCCTTTGATGCATGTGTGCTAAAATCTTCTTAGCCTGGTATATTTACTTTTATGTTAATATAGTAACTTCTGAACTATTCAAGATCCCATTTTTTATTAAATGAAATGTTTATTTATAAGTATATAGCCCAAAAACATTTCCTCTACTTATTAAGATCTGTGCTTCACATTCTGCAGTGCTGTTGTGTAATTTGGTATACTCTACAGTAGGGGAAGTGATACGCCTCCAAATCCTGTACAAACTTAAAATTTGGCTGTAATTGGAAATCTGGATATGCTTTTATTTTATTTAAAAAGGACTTAGGAGTCATTCTAAGCTATTAAATTAACTTTGGACTAAAGCACTGCTGTCTTATAAGCCAATTAAAATTGCAGATTGGGATGACTTTTTAGCATATGATACATTTTCGCAAAAGACTAACATCTTTTTTAAAAAAAAAATGGGGATATGCTGGATGATCTCAGACATTGCAAAAGCTGTAACTGGTGACGTGTTTTTCCTTTGGATTAGGAGGCCCAATTGTGCTAACAATTATTCATTGATTTTAAATGCACTAATTGTTTATTTAATGGGAGAACAAATCCAACTGCAAACTTCTGTTGTACATTGGTAGCTTCGTATCGCTGGCCGAGAGGCACAGTAGCTCAAAAAAACCTCAGTTTTTCTGATTCTGCAAAGCAGAAGTGAGCAGAGGTCCAGACAGTTCCTTAAATATTATTGGTCTCATAACTGAAAAGTTTTAATGTGAAACAATAAAATAAGAAAAGTAATGAGATGACAATCCTTTTTCAGCTGTCATAAGTATTCCTGATAGTGAAGACATTGTCAGTGTTCATTCCAAAAATGAACTTGAAGAAAGAGAAGCATTAGATGAAGATGGGTCAAAAGAAGCTGAGAGCGAAGAAAATATAGCCGTCCTGCAAGAGAAAACACCACTTAATATTGAACCTGCAAGTCAAGAAGTAAATGTAAGGGCTTCATTTAGCACTTTGGAACTTTCTTTGAAATCTGTTTGGAATTATTGGTTTGCCAGTGTAAATACCTTGGATATTTGTAAACTTTCACATGTGGGACAGCGCTTAAGGAAGCAGCTGCAGGAGAAGACAGTTTTTGTCCCAGAGCACCCACAGATGCAGATACTGCTTCCCAGGGACCATTTATTTGCATGCATGCAACTGCTGAAAAACCAATTCCATGTGGCTGTGTTCCTAGAGCTGTACTGTGTGGAGCAGTGTACAAATAGCTGAGTACAATAGCTAACTTTAAACCATTTGAATATTCCTCTAAAATTGGAAGAACTGTTTTCATTCATTAAATTTATTGAAATATGTGTATTGGAATTAAATTTATATACTTTTTGTTTTTAGCTTGTTGGTGATGGAACACGTGAAGTACACATCTCAGAAGCTGTAGTTGAGGCACTTCCGTACAATGAGCTATGTCCTTCAAGCAGTCTGAAATATCAGTACAGCAGTGATGCTATGGCGCAGCAAGTCACATGTGACGTACTCAAGAAAGATGCTGGTGAATCTGACTTTACTGGAGGAGATGGAGATCTGCTGATGTCCCAAAACAATTTTACGTTACTATTAGAAGGGGATGAAGAAGCTGAGATAGGAGATTCTAGTGCATTGCATACTTCCCCTCTTAAATCAGCCAGCGAGTTAGAGGGTGCCTGTGTAAATAGTGCTGGAAGTAACAACCCAGAATTCATCACAAATACAGTGTCTACTGTAACTAGTGATCAGATATCACAGAATACTGCTGAGGTGTTGCCTTATGTATCTGAACCTATTCAGATGGCTATTGCTGAGAACCTATTGGATGTAATCAAAGACACAAGAAGTAAAGAATTTTCAAGTGAGGTTGTGGACCAGTCTTTTCATGAAAGCATAAGTAAGAAGGTATTAAGTTCACCACAGGCACCTCTGCAAAATGTTACCGAAATAAGTAAAGATGTAAAATTGAGTCAAGTTGAAGATTCAGTGATGTCTAGCACCAGCACTGTGGAACAGATGGCACAAAATGTAAATGACCCAGTAGCTGATGGTCAGCCATTGGGACAGATGGATAAACCAGATCTGCTACTACCACCAACTCCAAGGAGAAGTGCTAGACGGGCAAAAGAAACATTGAACATTCCCGAAAGCCTTCCCCTTGGTTCTGAACAAGAACCTCAAGAAAAACAGACAACACAGGTTCCTGCTTTCCCAGGCTTAGATACTAAGGAAACAAAGGAGTGTGACTTAGAAATATCAACAAATGTTCATCCCATCACACAGGAGTTTCAGGCAACCATTGCTACAAGAAGAGGGGTTAGAAAACCAAAAGAGCTTGCATCAGAGCTTCATAAGCATCCAAGTGAACAGCTACCTTCTGCTCGCAGAAGGACTCCTAGAAGCACAAGAAGTTTAGTAGGGGATCAAGAAGGTAGTCAGTTTATCATTGACCATACAATTCAGATGATGGTAAATCCTAAAAGTGCAAGAAAACTGAAAAGCATTGCTTTCCACCTGGCAGAGAACGTGATTTCAGATCAGGAGGTAGAACCTCGTGAAGAGCAGCTGAGTACAAAACCAAGAAGAGGAAGGCCAAGAAAGCATGGTGAACTGAAAGTGATGGCCCAGTCAGAAACTGCAGCTGGGAAGCTGCCATTACCATCACCAGTTAGAAGGGGCAGACATAGAAAGTCAAGTCTACCAGAAGCCATTTCTGAACATGACATACAGCCAAGTAAACCACAGCTACCTGTATCAACTGAGCAGGAGAGGGCGCGAAGCACAAGTATATCAGAAACTGTTTCTGATCAAGAGACTGGGCTTATTAAACAGTTGCCTGTGCGACGAAGAGGCAGACCAAGAAAGAATCCTTTGAATGTGTCAGCAGATTTGGGACTGGAGTTGTCTCTGTTGTCTCCTCCCCCAACACCTAGTCAATCTTTTGTCACTCCTAGAAGAAATACTAGGAGAGGATCTGTTCAAGAAAAGACTCCAGTCGACACCACAAAGAGGAAATCTGCAAGAATTGCATCCGTAAGAATAGAAAAAACAAATACAAGTATAGAGAAAATGGATGCAGACAAATATGTTCTAGAAGAACATTCTGTACAACCAAGTGAGGCAGAGACTTTAGCAAGGAGTTCTAAAAAGAGGCAGTCCAAGATGACGGCAATCAGAAAGAGAAGCCAGTTACCATCTCTTTCTGAGGAAGGTACGGAGGAGGAGGAACACTTGCCGCAAGCAGCTGAGATTGCAGTAGGATTGCATTCCACAGACATGACCAAACAAAGGCTTAGTGAAACAGGGAAAACTTTGGCACATCGTGGTACTCTTGTGAAAAGGACCAGATACAGCAGAAAGAGTACGAAACAGAGTCCCACCCTGGATACAAATGAGACATTCTGTTTTTCACCTCCTCTTACCAAACTGACAGAAAAATCTAAAGGTACTTGAAATGTTGCCTTTGGCTGTGTAAGGCTTTTTTGCTTATTTAAAATTGCTTACTATGCATGAATTCCATTGAGGGTAAAACAAAACCGGAGCAGGATAAATACTGGGGATTTTTCTTAAAGCAAGACTGCCTATAACCCTGCCCACATTACTGCACGATATCAGTATGCCATCTACTGGGTATGGAGCCTCTACCCCATGGACCTAATTAGGCCTGCTGGGCCTTCCTATTTGGCTCACCAGGCCGTTTTAATCAACCCTCACAAACCTGACATCGGCACATATATAGGAATTGTGTACCCAAAAGTTTCACCCAGTTGTGACTTCTGAGTGCATTTTCAGCATTTTGCATATATGTATTGCCTCATCCATTACAAAAAGACCCAGTTCATGTACCGGGGAGGCATTAGGATTCATCTGTTCTGTAAAATGTGAAGAGAGCCTTAGAATGAGCTGACTTTCTGCAACAAAACATTCCAAGGTCATAGACCACAATTAGTGCAATAGGGTGTGGAGCAGCCCTCCATAAGACATTAGTTTTTACTTTGCCTTGTCCATTTGCAGTCAGCTGGTACACTACTGCTGTAATGACAGCACTGCAGCTTAACTGTCCATTCACTTTAAATCAGGGAGGGCCAGAAACTTATCTCCCCATTAGTCCCAGACCAAATTTGCTAGGTGGGTGAGACTGTCAATCATCTGATGTCACTATTTTGCCAGGTGATCCTTTGAAGCAGGAGGGTCAAAGAGGAGCATGGGGCTGCTTGCCAAAGGACTTTCAAATATCACTGCTCCAGTTTTTAGAAGTTCAAGAAGCATTGCTGAGAGGGAGAAGCAGGTTCAATGAAAACTGCTTCCCTCTCTAGAGCAAGGTGCAACTGATGGATGGCGGAAGCATGCCTTGCTTAGCAAAGAAACAGTTAGAGCTCACTTGAAGTTCCTGATTGTTCCTTTACCTGTTGTGTGCCTGACATTATGTATGACAGCTGGTTAAGGGAGGTTGGGCGTGGCTCTCCCAAAATGGCCTGGTGGGCCAAGTATGGCCCATGGGCCAGAGGTTTCCCACACCTGCTTTAAATGAAGACCCCACCTCTTTAAATGGAGACCTGCTTCCATCTCCCCGAATGCCCCAGCTATTCTCAGAAAAAGGGTAGGAGCAAAGCTGTGCTTTATGACATGTTGGCTACCATGGCGTACAAGGTTCAAAGGGTCTTAGTGTAACAAAGCCATGCCAGGTGTTCTAAGAAGCTTAAACAAAGAGTAGTTAAATTGTGGGTATATGGAAAGCTGCTCTGCACCCTGCTTTCCGCTTATTCAGGATTGCAGATAGAGTTGCATGCCTGGAATGCTTAGTTTCAAGTTCAAAAATAAACGCATGCTTTCTGATTCTAGGTGAGAAAGCAGTGACGCCTGTGCTACTCAAAGATTTCAAGGCAGACTTGACTTCTCAGTTTGTCTTCTCGCCCCCTGCTTTGAGATCTAGGAAGAAAAAAGTCTCCAGTATTTCAAGGATTGTGGAAGAGTTGGTAAGTAAAACCTTTGATCCCTTCTCCAAAGATCTGAAGAGAACAAGCCAGCAAATTTCTAGTGAAAGAGCCAGATTCTCCCTTCTGACATGATATAATGATTGGGAGATCAAGCTTTCCACATGTTTATAATTGCAATGGACCTTTTCAACACCTTTTGCAGCTTGCTAGAACCAGCTTGAGCTGTTGCTTCTTGGGTGTCCAGGGCACTTAATTGGTTTTATTGGTTTTTACTGTTTTTTAAAGTGATTAATTTTATTTAAGTTTTAAAATGTAATGGAAAAACGGTGGTTCTCCACGATCATGCTGGCTGGGCTGATGGAACAACAACAATTGGAGGGTAACTCAAATGACAAGCGAAAACAATATACACATCACCCCTTTGCTATACAGCAAATGACAAATGGTTTCAAAGATTAAAAGATGCCAGCTTTTGCAATATTTAACACACTTAAAGCAAGCTTTCAGGTTCATTGTATAGCATTTGAAGAACTGCTGACAGCAAGCAACACAGGGCAGTTATGTTGCTTTTTTTATCTTTATTTGTCAATATGAGTAATTACATGGAAAAGCAAGGAGTTTGTATTGATAAATTGGATTATCCAATTTAAGACTGGAAGCCATATATCATTATGGAACCAATGGTCTCTATCCAGCTTGTCTGTGTGCAAGGTCCATACATAAAGGAAAGGAAGCTGGTTTATGAGTGATGGGAGAGGCAAGAAAGATGGGAATAGATTTTGAGTGTGAATGTTTTAAATTACTACTGTATAGCACTGGTTTAACAGTGTCACTACTAATGCCTACCTGTTTGTATGTGGGCAATAAATTTAAAAAGTAAATAAAAAGGAGATGTCAAAGAAACAGTTTCACTTTGTGCAAGTTTACCACTCTACATTTGTCCTTTAGGAATTACCAGTTAAAGAGGAGAAGGATGCAGTCTCAATAGAAACTTCAGAGAAGCCGAAAGTAAAGAGAAGCAGAGCTACAAGGTCAAAAGCAAAAAAAGCAAGCAAGTATGGGATGATTCTATATCCCCCCCCCCCCAAAAAAAAAACTTGTTATTTCAAAACCAGTCATGTGCAGAAATTATCACAGTAATGCATTTGGCATTTGGTATCGTAATAAAAAAAACAACATTAATTTGGTCTTCTGTGGCCTTTCAAATCTTGCCAGACTCCCAACTTCCACTATCTTGGCCATGTTGGCTGGAGGTGATTGGAGTAGGGGTCAACAACATCTAAAGGTGCCTCTGTTCTGTTGCCCTAAAGCATAAGAAATACTTTATACCAAGTCAGGCCATCAGTTCATCTAGTTCAATATTGACTGTAACAGCAATCTAGGTTTCAAACAGGACATTTTTTCCAGCCTTATGTGGAGATGCTCAGGATTGAACATGGGACCATTTGCATGTACAGTTGTACCTCGTTTTGAGTCCGCCCTGTTTAGGGTCCATTTCATCGAATGTCCGTAGCCAACCCAGAAGTACCGGAACGGGTTACTTCCGGGTTTGTTGCTCACGCACGCGCAGAAGCGCTAAATCTCGCTTCACGTATGTGCAGAGCAGTGCTTTGTCAAACATCCCTTTCGTTGAGCTTCCGGGACTCCAGAACGGATCCCAGATGCAAAAGGAGGTACAACTATACTCTATTATTCTCAGTAGTGGCGCCCACCCTGTGGAATGCCCTCCCGCCAGATGTCAAGGAAATAAACAACTATCTACTTTTAAAAGACATTTGAAGGCAGCCCTGGTCCGGGAAGTTTTTAATGTTTGATGTTTTGTGTTTTTAATATGCTGTTGGAAGCCGCCCAGAGTGGCTGGGGAGACCCGGCCAGATGTGCAGGATATAAGGATTAATTAATTAATTAATTACGACTGAGCCTACAGCTAATTATTCAGTCTTCATTCATCTGAACAGAAACATAACTTGTCAGTGTAACCTCTCATTCCTCTTCCTTGCAGAGTCCTAGAGAAAGATAGCAGTTGGTCAACGCCACACATGGAAATTCAATTCATTTCTCCTTTTGGCACGCCAGTAGATGGAGCAAAAAGCAAACAGAAGGAGTCTGTGGATAAAGCAGAAAAGACTGTTCGTAAGACTCTTCATAGGAACGAGAGAATAACTAGCTTTCCAAAGCCAATTGTTCAGAAGAAGAGGCTATAACTGTTTTTAAATATGTGTATTGTACACCAATGCTTGTAAAGTCATCATTGTGTGGGATATTAAGAAAAAATCATTAATTTGGAAGATAATTTATATAAATTATTGTAAAATTTCAGAAAACTAAAGGTCTTCAATAAGTAACTCCGTATGGAGTGTGATTTCTTCAGTCAATGCAGGTTTTCTATTTTATAAGACTTCATACATTTATATAATATGTAAATAATCTTATTTTAGGAATGTTAAATAAAAATGTATACATAACAGCGATTATTGTCCACTAGATTTTTGAGAGAGAGAGAAAGAATAAAAGAGGTGTGTGGTGCAAAGAAATTAAAGAGGATTTTAATGATGGCTTGTCACTGTTGGTGCTTCTCTAATGGGAAGCTACTCTTTTTTAACAGTTTGATCTTGCAATGTTTTTGAAAATTAAAATTTGGCAGTTTTAGAATTTATAGAAAATGTTTTGACCTTTTGGGAATTGGTAAAAGGGGTTATCCATTGCATACAAGTTCCTTACTCCTGGTTGAACATGTACCTTATTGAAGTCGGAATGTAAACAATTGTATTGAAGCTGTGCAATATTTTTTTGTATTTGTCTTAACTTGGGAAAGCTGCTCTTCAGTTTATAAAACAAAATCTCACCTCAGATGTTTCATTGTTCTTTCAATTTGCTGCATCAGCAGGAGTCTCTAACATTAGAAATATTTATATGTTCGCATTTACTCACCATGGGACTCAACACTTTCAGGGATTTCACCTCCTTAAATTTGCCCCCAAATTTGATATTTTGAAATGATGCATGTTTTATAGACTTTGTGGTTACTAGAGAAATGCTACCACAATTTTGGTAAAATAAAATGGTCTGGAAATATACATTCTCCTGTAGTGTTTGACCTATATCACTGCAGCACAGAGAAAGTGGAGTCAGGTTGAATCAGATTTGTGGTTCAAATTGAGAGAGAAGCTGAAAGAGGCAAGTACTTTAAATGAAGTTTCACTAAGGATGCCCAATATTCAGTTGCCTCTTTTAGAAACGGTACACACTGCTGGCAAATGTGACCTTCTGGAGTTCCTCTTAGACATAATGTATCAGGTAACATTCAGGTAATGAGTGGACACATAAATAATTGAGGAACAAAGCAGCAGCTGTATTAGGATCCACTCTACCCTTTTCTTTTTCCAAAACAAGGTCCTAAAGAGAAAACTTGAGCGATGCACTCTGTTTTCTTTCTGAATTCCTTGGAAGAGTTCAAGCGGCAGAAGCATGCCCGGTTCGGACAGTGTGAAAGTGGCAGTACGCGTAAGACCTTTCAGTAAGGTTAGTCACTTATTTTGTCTTCACTGAAACTATCAGGCCTAAGATCACAATGGGGCAGCAGAGTGGTTGGTGATGGGAGAGGCTGGGGACTATATTTCAGAAAGGAGGAGGAAGTGTCACTTCGTAAGGTGAAGAAGGAGCCCTTCCGGTAATGGTGGCACCTTTTAGAGGACAAAACATCTGCTATGGAGGGGGTGAAGAGAGGGGAGAGTGATGCTTGGAGCAGCTGCCCTGCTGCCAGTTCTTCATACACACTCCTGTAAGTCTTTCATGTAGCAAATCAGGCTTGGATCACGGTATGCCTTTCTCTGGGTGTGGTAGGCATGTCTGGCTAGTTCAGGCAGGTTTGTGAAAATGTCTCTTCGTATGCATGTTAGGCCTTGATAGGTCCTTAAGGTTTCCTATAAAAGTAAGAATCTAGCTGAGGTTGCTTTTCTTACTGTAACAGTAACCGGAGAAGAAACCTTTTTAGAGTTAGGCTGGATCCACACTGATACGTAAAAATGCTGTAAAAAAGAAAAGTAGTATAGCTCTCTTTGCAGTTTCCCATTGCCGGCGAATCGCTGCTCTGCAGTGCCTTCTGGTGTCACATTTTTTATTATGCATTTTTAACTAACCAGTGTAGATTCGCCCTTGGTCTTGGAAACTCTTATAGCGTAGTCCCTTGATTCCAAAATTTTCCTGAGGACCCTGAACTCTCCTCTGCCTTTGTGTGTTTGATTTGTTTTAAAGCCAGTTTAATATTTGCAAGAGGCTGCTGTTACTGCATGGACTGGGTGGGTGGGGGTGGGGTAACATGACTTTTTGGTCCACAGTTAATGGATCCATTTGGCCCTAGGCCTGATAGTCGTCCACTTCATTCTGCCAGGGCTTCTGTGCTTTCTTAAATGTGTATGACAAGCAAGTGTGTAAACAGCTGCAGCTTTTCCCAATCTGCACCTGTTGTGCACCTGTCAGTCATGCAGCTTTTCAACAGGACAAAGCCAGGCTTTCTAAAACATGGGTAGGCAAACTAAGGCTCTAATCGCCTCCTAAATCTGGCCTGCGGAGGGTCCAGGAATCAGCGTGTTTTTACATGAGTAGAATGTGCCCTTTTATTTAAAATGCATCTCTGGGTTATTTGTGGGGCATAGGAATTTGATTATCCCCCCCCCCAAATATAGTCCGCCCCCCCCCCAAGGTCTGAGGGACAGTGGACTGGCCCCCTTTTGAAAAAGTTTGTTGACCCCTAAAAGCTTGTCTCAGCTGTCCGGAGTGAGGTAAACAAACATGGATATTGCCTGGAGGTGGGGCGGGTGGAAGCTGGAAAGAGATGTCTCTGCTGCTGCCAAGCCAATAATCCCTAAACAAAACAACCCTCACAGTCGGTTTCCTCACTTCAGCTGATAGCATGCATAGTACTGAACCTCTTCAGTTTCCTAGAGCAATTCAGTCTCCTAAAGGTTTGAAAAGAGAAGTGAGGCAAATGTGACTCACTAATGGAGATACTTCCAGACTGAATACAGATATGAATCTGTCTTGAGGCATTCTGACCAAGGCTAAGTAAGCATATGAGGGGCAAGAGGGTATGCATGAGCACACTAGCCCTTCCCTACAAAGCCTGGGCAGCTGTTAGCCAGTGTAGACAATGCTGCGTTTAGATGGACCCAATGGTAAGACATCACTTCCTGTGAGCCAGTGTGGTGTAGTGGTTAAGAGCGGTAGTCTCGTAATCTGGTGAACTGGGTTCGATTCCCTGCTCCTCCACATGCAGCTGCTGGGTGACCTTGGGCTAGTCACACTTCTCTGAAATCTCTCAGCCCCACTCACCTCACAGAGTGTTTGTTGTGGGGGAGGAAGGGAAAGGAGATTGTTAGCCGCTTTGAGACTCCTTAGGGTAGTGATAAAGCAGGATATCAAATCGAAATTCTTCTTCTATATTCCTACCCGTTGCCCACCATCTGTTCAAAGTGACTGTCGGCATGTGGCCTCTAGAGGCTTGTCCGAGAGTGAATTCAGACCTCTGATCCAAGAAACGTTAGCCACTCTTGCAGTGCAACACTTCTACTTTCTCTGCTTTGCATCAGCTTGAATTAATCTTGACTCCCATCAGCAACCAAATCTGGATGCAGCTTTTCACATGAGGCAAAGATCCCAAGGTCTTCTCCGGCAGAAATGTCCTTACTGATACCACCAAAGCATTTCATAATTAACTCTGAATGTCCAAAATCCATTCTTTACTGTTTCTTCCAAGCCTGTGCTCATACATGCTTCTACTCTCCTGGCATGATTACTTTTAAGTTTTAAGCCTTATTCTGAACTCCTGAATAGGTCTCATAAGGATGTGATGGTGTGTGTTTCCCTCCCCACCCCACAACATTTTAATGCAGGCTTTAAGCTTGAACTTCCTCTAAATTGCTCATTTTTTTAGCAGCACTTAAAAGATCGTGAGTATAAGAAACAATCATAATTGCTGCTTAAACTTGCATTTTCAAGCATGCATAGATCTTATTACAGTCAGTATAGCTAACTTCTAAGTAAATTTGTTTGAAGATTGGAACCTAAATGTGATGCGTTTCATTTTTGGATGGTTTAGCATGTGAAGATTTTTTTGCCCTCAATCTTCTTTGGGAAACCATCTAAACCCCCTCTCTGACAACTGCGCAGTTGGTAGAGCTTGAGACTCAGGCTTGTGGGCAAAAGATTCTGGCATTGCAGGGGATTGGACTAGATAACCCTCTTGGTCCCTTCCAACTCTGCAGTTCTATGATCCCATTATTATGGGAGGTTTGGACAGAGGCATCCCACTGCCTTGCCCTGCTGGCCTCTGATGTGAAAGTATTCTGATGGCACAGAGCTCTTCGTTCTGTCCACAGGTAGAAATAATGCCAGCAGGGAGCTCTGAAACCGGGCATTCTAGAGGTGAGGGGCTGATTTGGGCCCACTGTCATCACTTGATGTCATCAGGCCCAATTGCTGTGCTAGCTCCAGGTTGGAGCACCCCACTGCCTTCGTACCAGAGTGAGCAGCAAAGATGCAATGGCAGCCCCATTGCTGCCCAACTGGGTTTTGGATTGTAGTGTTGCAGGGCCCTTTGGTGTATTTATGTGGATAGTGATGGGAGGTACTGCGTTATATGTGTGATACATTATAAATGGCCATTTGAAATGTGCAGCATAGATGAAATGTTGAATAAGACCCTGTCTGTACTATACATTTAAAGCAGTATCATGCCACATTAAACAAGCACGGCTTCCCCCAGACAATCCTGGGAACAATAGTTAAAAATGCTGAGAGTTGTTAGAAGACCCTTATTTTCCCCACAAAGCTACAATTCTCAGCTCAATGAAAATAGGGATTAATTGTTGAACCACTCTTGAGAGTGAATTTTAATTTTTAAATATTAATATGAATTTTTAAATTTCAATAGAGAGAGAAGAATGCAGGCAGCAGATGTGTGATTTCTATGAATTGCAGCACTACAAGCATACATGATCCCAGGAATCCGAGCCATGTAAAAACGTTTACCTTTGACCTGGCGTATTGGTCACACAATGGATTTTTAAAGGACCAAGATGGCAAGCTAATTTCAGCTGGGCCAAACAGCAAATATGCAGGACAGGTAAAATGCATTTCATACAGTGATTTATTCTTTCGCAGTGCAATGCTAAAAGCATAACTACTCATTCTGCACTAGGACCAGTTCACAGGGTGGTAAAGCAGAGGTTGGATTCAGTAAGAAAACTAAAGTTCTGAATTTAAAAACCCAGTTCCTTTGCCTAGATTTTCACATCTGCACTTGGGTTGCATGTTTACAACTGTCATTGCTCTGAGCACAGTGTTAGAGCACCTTATTGTTGAACTTTTTGGAGTATCTGATATGGTCAGTGCACCAAGACCAACCTATCCATACCTGCAGTGCTTCATGATATCCAAGGGGCTGCTGCCAAAAGAAGCAAAATGTCCTTCCCAGTGTGTGCAATACACACACATTGGCACCTATTCTGGTACTGAGGACTATTTTCCTCACATTTCTGTTTCAAATATTTTACTGATTTTCAAGGAAAACACAAACATAAGCATTATCAAAATAATTTGTTCCCCTGCCTTCCCCTCCCCTCCCTCCAGAACAGAAGACTAATGCATCAAATGTTCTCTTAAGTCTATGTGTGCAGTCGGTGGGTACCAGCGATCAGGGTGTTCATTTGAATATCTTATAAAGGAGTGCCTTTTTTTAAAATAATCCATATCAGACATATCATTCAGGGCTTATACTCTATTAGTTACGGTAGTTTCTCAGATAAAACAATTGTCTGTTTCCATTGTGTCCTTTCCAGTTTTTTGCAACTACCAGAAGAAAGGTGATAAGTTCTTTGTGTAATAGGTTATGTTGAAGATTGTTAATAAACCTAGGCATGGATTACATTGTATATTCTGGTTTGTGATTTTACTTATTTCTGTGAATACCTTTCCCAAAATAGTTGCACTAACTCACATGCACATGAAAAGTCGTACCGGTTACCTTGCACCCTTTTCCTTACATTTCTGAGCCTGCATATTAAGGCAGCACTGGAGTAGGCAAGTAAGATTCTATGTAGATGTGCACTAGACACTTTATTTGTGTGTTGTTATAAATCTTACTTGGATTTATTTATTTTTTAAACCCCATTATAGAAGGAAGTTTTTCGTGACCTTGGGCAGGGAGTTCTAGACAGCGCATGGCAAGGTTACAATGCTACCCTCTTGGCTTATGGTCAGACTGGCTCAGGGAAGAGCTATTCCATGATTGGATATGGTGCAAACAGAGGCATAATCCCAGTGGTCTGTGAAGAGCTCTTTAGAACAATTCAAAACCAAGAGCAGAACAAGCAATATCAGGTTTGTTCAAGTTGTATAAAAGTTTGTAATTGCCAGCATTGCTGGATGCCTAAAACATATTCTATATTTGGGCAATATTAATTGCAGTTTTTGTGTTTCAGGGGTGTATATATGTAAACCTAAACATATTATGCCATGGTGCTGAAGGATGATACAGATTAGGCCCTAAAAGTAGTGATTCTGAGTAGCTAAACCCATAGAGATTAATCACATAAAGATTCTAGTGACAAAAAAGTCATAATTTCTATTATGGGTGTGTGTATGAAATCCGCAGCCCCAGAGTTGGCCACGACTGGACCTAATGGTCAGGGGTCCCTTTGCCTTTGTATGAAATCACAAAGTTATAAGATGTATTAGTTTGTTGTTGAGAGTTGATCTTTCTTTAAAAAATCAGTTTAAAAGGCAACTTTTCAAGCTGTTGGAGTCTCAAGAGTGTGAATAAAATGCAATAAGGAAGAGAGAAACTGGGTGTGGAGTGAGTTGAAAAAACCACTATAGCTGAGTAGGCTCAGTGCACTCAATGCAGATTGACATATGAAATTGCTGAATTTTGCTAAATTGATTTTTCAACTGTTCATAGTAGAAACGGTGATTTTTTGTATTTCGCTGTTCAATCTGCAGGTTACATTTAGCATGCTGGAAATTTACAATGAACAGGTAATTGCAGTGAATGACACTATTTCGTTCTTTTATTTTTCTGTGTTTCTCCCCTAGAACCTATACAAGAAAGGATGTTTTCTAATAACAGAGAACTTGAAATTTGTTCAGAAAGATGTTAGTATTTCAAAAATAAACCCAGTCATTTACACCCAGGTCGTGTGACACTGCACCAATCTTTTTTTCTTTTTTTTTTATAATCATATTTATTAAAATTTCCAATAATAACAGAATAAAGAAGATAGAAAAGATAAAGAAAAGAAAGAGAGAAAGACCAATTTTAAACCCTTATTTTCATAACCTTCTTTCTGGGACTCCCTCCTTCCCCTCCCGACTGTATTCCCCTTTCCCTACGTTGGTTCCACAAGTTCTCATTCCCAATTTAACCTAATATGTTATGCCTAATAGCCAATTTAAATTGCAATCTTAACATCACTCCTCACCTTTAACAAAATAGAACAAAAATTTTTTTCCCCAAAATCTACCCCGTTTCCTTCCACGAATTCCCCCTTTTCTTTTCTTTTTTTCCAAAACATGTTAAATCAAAATACCAAAGTTATATAAAAAAATAAAAAATAAAAGATAGAAAATAGAAGAAGGTTCCAGAAGTTGATTACATAGCCTTTGGATTCTAGAATTCCCCCTCCCTTCCCCGGTTTAGATTCCCTATGTCCATCAGTCTGTATGTTGTCGGCCTGGAGGTCTCAAGTCCACAGCCAAATTTTTCTCAATCCATCTTGCCGGTTTTCTTTAAATTTACTTGTTTTAATAATGCTTAATTTCAAAAATCCAGTCTAATCGAGGCCTTTAATTTCCCTTGGTCATTGTTGCTCCTCCCATTGTTCTTGCCGTGGCGTAGTTGGTCCTTTACTCTCTTGTTTCTTACTTTCTCAGGTTTCTGTCTTGTTCAGCTGCAAAACCATTCTTATTCTGAAATCTAGTATCTCTACAGAGGTTTGTTATTCAGGAACTTACTTAAATAGAAAGATTCTATTGTGTTGTCACCTCTGTAGACAAAACAATATTTTCAGTTTTGCTACTTTCCCAGGAGCTAAGACCAGTAGTACACATCCCAGAGTAGTTTTCCATATACGCCGCTTGTAATGTCCCAAAGCCCCTCTAGAGGGATTGCAATAACTTTGTGTCCTCTCATCCAAAAGTCAAGTTGTTGTTTCTTTTTCCACCCGACATTTTGTATCCATATTTATATCCAATTGTGTCAAAATTAACCAGCAAAATACTTGTAGCAAAGTCCTCTTTATATTCTCAAGATTTGACAGCTACTTTGACAGCTGTCAAACTCTCCATCTCTCTCCGCCAGGTTCTCTGAATCGCCCCGGTTCCCGGGGGGGGGGGGTTGCCTTTTCCCTCTCACCCTCGACTCTCCTCCAGCACAATTCTTGTAATGATTCCATCGTGGAATTTGGTATTTTTAGTCAGCAATAAACTTCTGAATTGATCTTGGTTTCTCAGTCCTTGTTTTAGCATGTTTACAATCAGGGAGGGGACTGACTTCCTTTTTAGATCCCCCCCGCTCGTGCCGAATCCGGAAAAAAAAATTCCTTTTTTTTTTCCTCCTTTTGTACCCGGTTACCCAATTACTCACGGGTTTTTGTTAAATGTCCGAATTTCAAATAGAAGAAGCCAGCGCTCTCCGACGAATGGCATGCGGCTGCACTCGGCAGGGGAAGCGATAGACTCAAAGTACCACGCCACTCCCTGGCACCCGATCCGTAGCCTTTAAAAAGGCTCCTTCACGAGTTGGGAGGGCGCTGACGGTACCAGCCGAGTCCCCATGTCCACGGGCCCCGTGCCCGTGGTTTTTAAGGGTCCCCGCGTCGCCGGCGCGGTAGGACCCAGCCCCTGCCGAGCCGACTCCCTCCGGAGCTCGGAGGGAGTCCGCCATTCGGCGATGGCGCCAACCCGGAAGTCCGACACTGCACCAATCTTGCATATTCAAAATTGGACGGGGTAATAATAATAATAATAATAATAATAATAATAATTTCATGCAGAAGCAGGTTTTGGCGAGGGGAGGGAAAACACCTGTATTAAGTAGCCTACCTTCAATGTTGTGTGGGCCAATACCACTGTAGTCTGATATTTAGAGAAGTAATGCCAGACTAATAGCACTTTGGGTGAGAGGTGAGAAACCATTTCTATACTAAACTGCCGGATTCTCATTCTTCAAGTATTGCTGTTTCCACAGGCTTGTATATGCAACCAAAATATTCCCTCCTTTAATCTACAAGCTCCAAGTTCCTACAAGTGTGATAGCTATTATTGGGAATGTTATTATTAAAAATATGTATATTGTAAATGTTCTGTACAGTTTTGGAAGCATGTGGGGAGAATCATATGTACACAGTGTACATGCACAAACATTGTACAGTGGTACCTCTGGATGCGAACGGGATCCGTTCTGGAGCCCCGTTCGCATCCTGAAGCGAACGCAACCCGCGTCCGTGGGTCACGATTCGCCGCTTCTGCGCATGCGCGTGACGTCATTTTGAGTGTCTGTGCATGCGCGAGTGGCAAAACCCGAAAGTAACGTGCTCCGTTACTTCCGGGTTGCCACAGAGCGCAACCCAAAAATGCTTAACCTGAAGCTACTTCAACCCGAGGTATGACTGTATTTATTTCTCATGTATATGCACATGTTTACTTCAGATCATGTGACTCCTTGAGAGTATCCATATTTCCTGCCAACTTGTCAGTTCTACAGAGTTGCAATTGTTTTATAAACCATGAAATGGGCCTGTGTTCTAGCTACATGTACCAAGGGTGCAATTATTTTTGTCCATGAATGAGATTATTTGATGTGTTTTTGTGGCATTACTGCAAGTATTTTTAAAAAATACTTCTGAAATATACTGTTCTTTGGCCAATTAATCCTAACTATATACACAAGTGTGTGTGTGTGTGTGTGTGTGTGTGTGTGTGTGTACTGTATTTTTTGCACCATAACACTCACTTTTTTCCTCCTAAAAAGTAAGGGAAAATGTCTGTGCGTGTTATGGAGGGAATGCCTACGGGTGGCACGCCTACGTATTTTCCTCCTCTAAAAACTACGTGCGTGTTATGGTTGGGTGCGTGTTATAGAGCGAAAAATACGGTATATAATCTTGTTAGGATCTCCCCTTCTTTTCAGTAAAAAAATATTCTAATAAGACACTTTTGTTTGCAATCCAAGGTTATAGACTTGCTCTCTAAAATAAAGAAGCGGGGTGGGCTCAAGTTACGAGAAGATCAACAGCAAGGCTTCTATGTGGATGGCTTGAAACTGGTGCCCTGTGACAGTTATGCACAAATTGAGAGGTTAATGGAACAAGGTACCAAAATAAGAACCACTGCTTCAACCAGCATGAATGCCACCAGCAGTCGTTCTCACATGGTCATCACCATTCAGTTCAAACAGGTATGTACAAAACACTTTAGGTGTGGCCAAATGTAAGTAGAGAGTTAGATCTTAAAGCATTGGATTCCTTGTGAGGTTTGTGCTATTTCCATGGATATATTGTAGACCATCAAAACAAAGGACTAGTTTAATAGGTCGTGCATAGTGATCCTGTGGCAAGAGTGGTACATGTAAGAGTTTCTAGTACATGTGGACAAGACCTGAGAGTTGAGCTGCTATCTGGTATTTCGTGGACTTGGCTTGTGGCGCACCATTGTCAAAATCATTGGCTTGGATGTTAAGCAATAACATTAAGCAGGCCCCTGCCATGGTTGACAAGAGAGGGGAAAATGACTTGGGGGAAGAGGGATTCTAGAACCACTAAACAGTTTGCAACATCTTTTGTGTTAGGTTTGCAATTTGAAGAATTGGTTTTGCATATTTTGAAATCTGGGATACTACTTATTTTGTTTTGAGCCAACAGAGTTTTGCTTTGATTGGTTAGAGCCCTATCAACTTGTGAAGCATGTACTATAGTTGGATGTGCTGAGTCGAGTAGTAATGTCTCCTCTGCAAATGCTGGTTGAGAGGAGGAGAACTTAAAAGACTTGCACTGATGAAGTTCCCCTTCTCTCCTTTCCCCAATGCTGCTTCTTGTAGATTTTTCTTAGAGAAGACATCACTAAGCAATCCATTATAAATCTGGTAGACTTGGCTGGAAGTGAAAGACAAAAATCATCAGGATCCGAAGGAGACAGGCTGAGGGAAGGGTCACGTGTAAATCTAAGTTTGACCACCTTAGGAAATGTTATCAGGTACAAAATAGATTTTGTGAAGTGACCTAACCATCCCTTTGGTATTGCATGAATAGTAACTTTCAATTATATGATAAGCATCTTAGAGCAAGCACCAGTATTTTTGCTCATTAGTCTTTAAAGCACCAGGTACATAATATATTTTTTAAAAAATCCTTATAGTTAATATATATACGACGCTTCCAGTCTTAGAAATCCAAACTTAGAAACTTCCCTGAGTAGTACGCCCTTATTTCAGAAATAAGAGAATCTCACTTTTCTGTTAACTTCCTTTAAGGGATGTTGTTGACAAACATTTTAATGTATTATTTGGGATATTAAACTTTTTAAATACTGCCACTTTTTTTTTTAGCATTTCCTGAACATCAGCCCACATCCCATCTAGTGACCTTAAATGACTAATTCTCATATGTAACAGTAACAAATAGAAATTCTTGTGCTCTTTAGCTTTGCAACATATTCAGAGAATATGGTATTCAGATATATGATTTATTTATTTTAAAGAAATAAATCTCCTGTTCACCCTCTTTCCCTTCTATCATTTATTGTTCTTCTAGTGCCCTGGCTGAGGCTGCTGTAGGGAAGAAAGTATTGCACGTCCCATATAGAGATTCAGTTCTTACAAAACTCTTGCAATCTGCTTTGGGAGGAAACAGCAGAACTATTATGGTAAAGCTATTTTTTGGGTAAATTTGGTAAATTATAGCAATTTTCTCCACTAGAAGATGAAAATGTGTAGTTTCTTGTTCTGTAAACACATTTGAGACAGTGTACATAATTATGTGTTCTTTGCTGTTTGGGTGCAGTAAAAAGGACTGAAAAAAATCTGATACACTGGCTGCTTGGGAGTTGGATGCTGATTACATCACCTAGGAATGAGAAATATTTCCCCAGCTCTGGCTACTGAACTGTATTTGCATATCTTATCCTCCCCCATCCCCAATTTCAGTCACTGAGATATTTAGAATTTCACAGCCAGATTCTCTTAAGCCGTTATCTGGGCAGGTATATCATCTGAAGTAAAGAGGCTGTTGTGTCTTGTCATGTTAGTGCTGCCTTCAGCAACCTGTAAAGCTCCAGATGTTTTGGACTACAGCACATACTGGCTGGGAAGGATAGGAGTTGTAATACAAAACGACTAGAAGGCAACAGGTTGCCGAAGGCCACATTAGTGATTCGTGAAACCGCTTTCTCCTGTATATGTGCAGTCAAAGCCATTCTTGGGACACAGGTGCTGTGTGGAAACATTAATGCAAACTCCAAAATATGCAGTAAGGCAATTACGACCAGCCCATATGTCACAAAAATGTGTTAAGCATTTATGTTTTTCAGAACTCCGTATTAAGTTGAATGTGAAGAAAAACAGGGCAGGGGGAGACAGGGAGCAAACCAAAAGTTGGCATGAAATTAAAGCCACAAAGTCTTTCTGCTTTAGAAAGTTTGTTTGCTAGTTTGGTTGTTCCTAAAAATGTTTCTCTACTTCTTATTTTGGAGGTTCTCCACCCACGCACCCCCACAATGGAGCAGCATGGCTTGCTATCTGTTTTTGTTTTTGTTTACAGTATTTTGTTATCAACATTTATCTGAGAGGGGTTTATTTGGCTAAGAGGTCTGCCAGTTACCAATTCATATTCTGTTAGTAGTAGTCGCAGTATAGAACAAATAACTGAAAAGAAACTTGTCCTTTAACATATTTGCAGATTGCAGCTATTAGTCCAGCAGACATGTGTTATGAGGAGACGCTGTCAACTTTGCGATATGCTGAGAGGTATATTGTTTTCACATCTTGTAAGAGAAGTGATTGGAATGGATTTCAAAGGAGAGCAAGAAATTAAATAATCATTAGCTGCTATTTATTTGTGTGGGCACATACTACCCTGTTCAAGATCGGATCCACCCTGGAAATGTTAGGTTAAGGTACCCTAGACCATTAGGTCCAGTCACGGACAACTCTGGGGTTGCGGCGCTCATCTTGCACTATAGGCTGAGGGAGCCGGCATTTGTCCGCAGACAGCTTCCGGGTCATGTGGCCAGCATGACTAAGCCGCATCTGGCGAACCAGAGCAGTGCACGGAAATGCCGTTTACCTTCCCGCCGGACGTGCTTTCGAACTGCTAGGTTGGCAGAAGCTGGGACTGAACAATGGAAGCTCACCCCTTTGCGGGGATTCGAACCGCCGACCTTCTGATTGGCAAGCCTTAGGCTCTGTGGTTAGTTTTAAATGCGTACTCCTGAATTAGAGGTCCTGTTCCTTTTTCCAAACCAAGTTAACTTCTAGAACACATTTAGGGGATTTATATGGGATTGACTACTTTTTTGTGAATGGCCACTGTTAAGAATTTAATTATTACCATCTGAAGTTTTCTACATTTCATTTATTTCTAAGTGCATTTGTTCAATCCTGTGTGTATATTTATCTGCAACTCATAATAATGTTTCGTGCATTCAATGGGGTGAACTATACTCCAGTAAAGCTTAAGTCATAATAAATTTGTGAGTCTTCAAGCTGCCACAAGACTTTGTCTTAGTCTTGCAGCAAAAAGTAACATGGGAACCCCTCTGGAAATCAAGTCATTATTGTGTTTTAATTATATCTCATGTCAATCCTTTGCTGCAGCCCAGGGAAAAGGGAGTGTTGAGGAGGGGAAGCAATTTAAGGGAGACTGGGATGTGTTTTTTCTCACTGTCTGGAGAAAGAGAACTGGGCTGGGCTGCTTATTATCTTACAAGAGGAAACAAGGGCCTTATAGCACACAACAAATCATGTTGCCATGACTATTGTTTTTGCATCCCCCAAATTGCCACTGAAGCTTCGTGAGGGTATGTTTCATTTGATTATGTTATTTGCTTTTGCTATACAGCACAATAATAGTCGTTGTCCCCCACCCCACCCCCGGTTTTTTTTTTAATCTGAAAGAACCAAAAAGATAAAGAACAAAGCTGTGATAAATGCAGGTCCAACTGCGAAACTGATAAATGAGCTGAAGGCAGAAAATTGTCATCTGTTGTCCAGATTGTCAGGCCTTGGAAACTCTGGTAAAACGGTAGCCGATGAAACAAGTAAGTATTCTTGAGGAAGAAACAACATTTATTGTATTAGAAGACCTCGTGTTACCATTCTGCTGCCTTTTCTACTGTTTTCCTTTTCTGAGAGACTTATACAAAGTGGGGGGGCTTGGGGTCTGAGGCATCTGGCTCAAGCATACTCTATTTAGCACACCCCCCCACCCTGCCCTCCAACTACAGCCCCACAGAGGACCTACCATCTGTTTCAGGAGGTCCCCTAGCCCCTCAGGAGCAGCTTTCGGGGAGGTGGTGGAGAGGGCTGTAGAGGTCCTTGGAATCCAATCCACTGTTTTTAAGGGAATGAGCCCATCAGGAGTGTATTAAGGCAAACGGAGCTAGGTATGTTATACCTGCCTTGGAAACAGGTCACTCACATGCAAGAGCTAAATGCTGAGTCATTTGTGGCGCACTGGGGTTGGCATCTTGCCTGCCCCCTTGTGGCAGCACTCCTGCAGCTGCCAGCTCCCCCATTTCTCCCACAGGTTGACTCACGGGCTTTACCCAGAAGCAGTGCTATAATGCACCATTACAACACTACTGACACCAAGTAAGCCTGCTCGCTTGTGAGCATGAGTCTGGTAACTATTCCACCTCTCCCTGTAGTGTTTGGTTGTGAGTGGACCTCAGTGTAGCCCCCCTCATGCCCCCTGCAGATCCAGGTCCCCTCCCCCTTTCTGCCCCTGCGATTGTGCCTGCGCTGGTGCCAGTTCTGTCACCGCACATTGTACCCTCACTTGTTGCTGTGCCTGCACTTCTGCTACAATGCAACAGCGGCAGTGAAGGCGCAGCGCCAGCTGTGAGGGCAACAGGGTTGGGTTGGCAGCGTGGACAAACCCCCAGGGAGGCTGGCAGCAGCCCAGTGGTGGGGGTGGGTAGGCGGTCAGATGCACTGCCTGAAGCAAATGGCCTCATCACCACCACCCCCAATAGCTAAAAACACGCTGAACCTCACAGGATCGGTGCTGCTTGAGCCTCAGTCTAAAAAGGATTATTCCTTTTGCAAGCAGTGCAGACCTTGAAATACTATATAAAATACTACACCTGACCTTATAAGTAGACAACATTTGTAATGCAGTGCCTACCACGTGACATAGGTAATGTGAGCCAAAGTTACTTCAAGGATCTCCAATATGCATAAATTAGGGGTAGTAAAATAGATCCAGAAACCTTTCATCAGTTTTTCTGGTAGGATAGAAGCACTTGAACATACTGTATGGCTAAAGTTCCTAGCTATAAATATTTCACTAGTGCTTAAGAACTGTTTGTTTCAGTTACGGAATATATAAGAATCATAAATATCTGAGTATTTCAAGCCTGCTATTTCAGGGTGGCTTAAAGAAGGTACCGCAGAATTCATTTGGAGAGAGAAAGAGTGAACACTATATATATATATATATATATATATTGGATTTTTATTGTTGTTGTTTTCATATTTCATCCATAATTAGTTTAGTTTTGTTTATTCCTTCCAGAAGAGCTTCGCTGTTTGCTAGCTGAAAATGAGCTGCGGATTCAAGCCATTCAGGCTACCTGGGAATATCGTCTGGAAGAAGCCCGGAAAGAATGGGAGCAGCAATATGCTGCAGTAACCCAGGTCAGGACACCTGGACACTGGATGTCCATCCCCATCATTCCTCAGCTTGAGAGCTTTCCAGTGTTTTTAAAGTAGCAATTGTTGGAGCAAAGTGCTGGACCAGACAGTTAAATTCTGTTTTTTCTCCCAAAGAATCCTGAGAACTGTAGTTTGTTAAGGGTGCTGGGAACTATAGCTCTGAGAGGCAAATTACAGAATCCGAGACCAGGGAGAAGAGTCGGTGGAAGAAGATTGGAAGAAATTTAAAGACTATCTACAGAAATATTGCAAAATCAATGAATGTTAGAATGATGTTAGAATGAAGTTAAGTGGTTTAAGCAGCAATGTTATAAAGGTGTATGTAAAAATGGACTGTTAACAGGTGAGAATCCAAAGCTATAACATATTAAGTTAAAGGATTGAGAGAAAATAAAGAGGGAAAGAAATTGCTGAATTAACTAACTGAATTGGAATACAAAAAAGGGAGGTATGAGGAGGTCAGGGAAGCAAGGAAATGAATGTAAGGCATGGAAAGATTGATGTATTTTTTAAAGTGTTTTTTATTCTTTTTTCTGTATTTTGTATTTTTCTTGTATTTTTACTTTTGTTTTTTTGTTTTTTTTTCTTCTTTATTTATGTAATTCTTTTCTTTGAAACCTTAATAAATATCATTTAAAAAAAAAAAGAGAGAGAGAGGCAAATTACAATTCCCAGGATTCTTTGACGGAAGCTATGTACTTTAAATGTATGGTGTGCATACACCCCAAACCAGAGCTTTCCAAACTTTTCATGTTGGTGACACACTTTTTAGACATGCATCAATTCGTGAGTAAGTCATTTTTACTAGCAAACCAGAGGTTAAAGGTAACCCCTTTCCAGCTCTGGGAGGAGGGCGGGGAGTGTTTGCGCAACACACTGCAGCCGACACACTAATGTGTTGCAATGCACAGTTTGGAAAGCTGTGCTCAAAATGTTCATTTTATCTGGTTCAGAAAGGCCGTCCTCTTCTGAATGTTTTTAAAACAATATGTACCTAATTAGCACGACTATATACCATGTACTTGGGAGTCTTGTGCAAGTAGGCTTCCCCATTAATTTCAAGGGAGAGGGCAGCCCGTCCTACAGAAAAGGATGCTTGCTCAAAACTTCCTTTGCTATTGAAATGAGTGAGAGAGCTCTTGCTGGTGGAGGAAGGTACTACAATACAGGTTGGCACCTTCCACTTGAAGAACTTATTGGATTGTGGTGAGCAATGGCTGATATATTAATAAGATTGAGCTATGCTTCTTATAGCAGCCACCGCAGCAGCAAATATTGGAATGCGTCACATTTTATTGGGTATAAAATGTTGCAGTGTGTGTGCTCAGAAAATATCGTTCTATAGAACTAGTGTTGAAGGATTATTATTATTATTATTAATTGAATTTGTTAGTCTGTATCTTGGCCAGGGCAATGAAAAGTGACTTACAAACAAACAAACAGACAAAAAGAAGAAACTCCACATAGATACTTTAAAACTAAGAGGGAAAAGTAATACATTAAAAACATGGATAGTTAAAGGCCCAAGGCCTAGATATAGAAGAAAGCTTTTGCCTGGCACCTGATGTCTCCAGGCAAGCCTCTCTGGGAGAGCATTCCACCAACAAGTAGCCACCACCTGATTTTGCCCTTTCTCATGTTGCCATCCTCCAGACCTCTCATGGAGAAGGCACATGAAAAAGGGCCTCAGATAATGATTGCAGGGGCCAGGTCCGTTCATATGAGGACTGGGTGCAACAAATTAAAAATGCATGCAGGCGTATGGGAAAGAGCAATTGCGAAAAAGGCCTCTATGTTGCTAATAGCTGCAGAAACATGTATTTGGTCATAGGGTGGTGTGATCAGTTATCAGGAACAAAAATATAGGAACAAGGAGTACATGCAATTACTATCTAATCTTGAGAAACATAACAGTGACAGAATGACGGGGGGGGGGGTAGGTGGTCCAGGAACTCTTGCATCCTATGGTTACAGATAGACACACAGATGTCCTGTATGAATTCTATGTCCTGTATGAATTCTTACCTATTCCTACATTTAACCTTGAGCATTTTTATTAAAGTAGCTAGATTTTTCATCAGAGGAAGAATTGCTAGCCTTGTTTATGACCGCAGGTGCAGTCTCTGGAAAGAAGAGACTACTTATTTGGAAGCCACTTGTCACATATGTTGTTGGCTGTCATTTAGTGGGAAGAGTGTGCTGAAATAAGGTTTAATTAATTCCACAGGAAAGATGGATGATGGAGACATGTCCTTATCTTGTGAATATCAATGAAGACCCTCAGCTTTCGGGCGTTCTCAAATATTTCATTCAAGACGGTATTATTTTGTTTTAAGTGCTAAATGTGTGTTGCTCCATTGGGTGATCCATTTTATATTATTACACATCTGAGTAATGTAACCAAAACAAGTGAGTCCTTTTCCAAGGAGGTTGCAAACAAAACTTTTACCCCTGGGGAGACAAGATGGAAGGGTGGAAAGGGTAATTCAGTAGGGCAGCATATTTGCTTACCCACAGAATATTGAGTTATGGAACAGCATACAAATGCTTAAAATAAAATGAGATTAATATGCACAATTTCAGTTACACATGCTTTTAAATGTATACCTTATTCTAGTTTATTGTCTAGCATATTGATAAAGCTTTTTCTTTTTGTAAATTAACCAACTGCAATTATATCCCCCAAATAAGCTCACTGCTAGCCACCCAGATTGTTCTTGTCTTTAGCATTTCACAGGGAATCGTGTTTATATACACCGTTAAAAAGATGTTCACCACAGTTTTCCAAAGCAAAGTTTACACAGGAAACATTTTATTTCAGGTTCTTCAGATGTTGGTCAATCATCCTCAAATGCGATAACTCTCCGAGGTTTAGGGTATGTAGATGAGCTTATTCTTTTTCTGCAGGAAATTTCATCAAGAATGTGGTAACTTTTTTTGGTTTTGATTATAATTAGTTGGGAGGGAGATAGAAACAATAAATATGCTACTAGATCAGGGGTAGGCAACCTACGGCCTGTGGGCCGGATGCGGCCCAATTGCCTTCTCAATCTGGCCCACGAATGGTCTGGGAATCAGCGTGTTTTTACATGAGTAGAATGTGTGCTTTTATTTAAAATGCATCTCTGGGTTATTTGTGGGGCATAGGAATTGGTTCATCCCCCCCCCCCCCAAGAATATAGTCTGGCCCACCACATGGTCTGAGGGATGGTGGACTGGCCCACGGCTGAAAAAGGTTGCTGACCCCTGTGCTAGATGATGCTTACTAAAGTTATTACCTGTCTCTGTCACTAAGGCTAACATTGCAAGATATTTCATTCAAAACTTTGATGTGGGTTTAATTTATTGCTTTCTCTTAGTTTGTCTTGGATCATTTGGTCTTTTCTATAAGTGAGGAGGGTCATATGAGCACCGGAGTATCAGTCCTGTGTTTACATGGTTGAGAAGTGGGAATGCCAAACAAACTTGAATGCAGCCTCAAACACACAAGGGACCTCATTTCCTCTGCTTATTGTAACTGGGGTTTTACACCTATTTAATGCCTAATTTAGCATTAAAATATATAATAATAACCATTTGTCTAACCCATCTAACTATTTGCTCCATACGGTAGGGGCTCTCCAAGGTTTTAGGCAGATTTTTTAGTGAACCTTGAGATCTTTTAATTGGAGATAATGAAGGATCCAGCTTAGGACCCGTGTCATGGAAAGCATCTGGACTCTGAGCTTGAGACCCTTCCCATCCACTTTTCCTTGAGTCTTATTCCAAATGGTGCCTTATTTCTCCTTCCCTATTTTTACTAGAAATAAAGCAATGCTAATTTTACTCTGATGGTGCAGTGAAAGATGTCTGTCACGATCTTGAATAGATTGCTTTACAACTGTCTTTCAGCATTTTGGATAAGCATGCAACATTCACAAATGCTGATGGTAAAGTTACTATAACACCTCGGGATAGGTGTAAAGTCATTGTTAATGGTGTCCCCATTGCTGTGAAAACTAAACTGCAGCATCTGGTAAGTTCTTTGTTTGTTAACCATTTCCCCATGCTTTGCTGTACTGCTTGTATAGCTCAGTTTCTTAGTTATTACACTAACTCTTGCTGTGTAAAGACCAGGTTTCTAAAGACAGCTTTCAGGCTCTGAAAATATAATTAAATATAATGCTTAACAACCAATTGTGCAGTAGAAAGGCTTTCAGCAAGCCCTGTATACTCAATCCCTCAGGACCGTATTATTTTGGGGTCAAATAGTGCATATCTCTACATTGGACCACCTTCAGATCGTACCAGCGAGGACCTGACCAGATACGATTATGATTTCATTCAGTCAGAGTTGGCAGCAGCAGAAGGTTTCAGTGTAGATAAACTTGGTAAGCACTATAATGTATTAGTTTTCTTGTTGATTTTCTAGATTTGTTGCTCCTGATTTATTTGTTATTTTATTACACCTTAATATTTCATGGTAAGCTACCTACCCTGAGAACTTGATTGAAAGGTATGGTTCACATATTAATCCCAACACAAACATGGTGCTAAATTAATATGCTATGAACAAATCTGGATTAAGGTGGTTGGCGCCCCTAGTTCAGTTCCCAAAAGAAGGCACCCCCTAGCTCCCCCCAAAAAGGAATGGAAGAAATAAAGTATCCAGAAATACATCTTGAAGTATATTAAAGACTAACACATTTATTACTGTATCAGATTTTGTGGATCACACACACACACACCCTTAAGAAAATTAGCAAAAAATAAAATACTTCAAGCACATGCAGTTTCATATTTTAAATTTCTCATTGTTTTTTGCTCACTTCCTAACTTGGGTTGGTCACCAGCTCACATGACTGTTCTGCAGATATAGGAGGAGGCATAAAATTTTGCTTCCTTTAATCAGAGTGATGTATCTTTGTGTTATAAATGTCCATATTTTTCTGGGTAGTCCAACTCTGCCAATTAGTACAGTTCCAAGACTTCAACCAATCTTAATCTAGCATGATTATTGTATGTTTCAACAATGCACAGCAGCTGAAATTTCAATAACCTAGTCATTTATTTCTCTGCCATAACCATGAAAACTGTTCTTGCCTAGACTTGATGATAAGGTGCTTTTTTTCTAAGGTGCTGCAAACAGGAAGGATGGCAAGCCAGATCCCAGCGTCCTTGCTGTGTTCCATGATTATCTTAAGTTAATGCCTTTGGTTGCGGAAGCCAATCAAATGAGTGTGGAGCTGAGGAAGGTAAGTTTGCGTGTGCCATTGTTTTCTGCAGGCGAAAGTCATCCTGTTAGTTCAACAGACCTGATAGTCCACTGATTACACCTGTTGGGTAATTCTGTGTGTCCAAACCAGAGATCATCACATGCAACTATGGGAAATAACAAATTTATTTTCTTCAGGAGAAAAAGCTCCTCCTGTAGAGCTGAGAATAAAGCTTGCAAGCCTAATTCTCAACCCTGTACTGCATGGTGAAACAAAAAGAGTACATAAAGTGAATGCCTCTTACAATAGAGAGGGGCTGCATTTAACAATATGTGTTCCTGAAAGTGTGTTCAGGGGTTGGACTAACTTGTCCAGTGCCTCTGATGATTTTTGTCTCTCTGCGTTTGGGTCTACAGTCTGTGCTGGTGCTGCAGCTATCTGCATAGCTACATTCCCTTGATGGGCTATATTGCCTGCATTGTTCAATATGTACTAAGTTGTACTGTGTTGCAGGATGAGGCCTATTTTTCTTTTTTTGAGGGGGTGATAGTGGAAGTCCACTGGTGGAAGATGGTGGAATTTTTCTCCATTTTCAGAAATATCACAGTTTATGATTTTGTCTCTCCTAGAAAATAAAACTACATTATTAGACAGGAGAAGGCAACCACAAGAACTACTTGGCTTCTCCCTTTTTTTCTTTTTTGCAAGATTTACTGTGATTTAGTCCCATTCTTTAAACTGTGAGAGAGCTTATCTATCTATCTATCTTACCTATTAACACCCTACTGTTTATGTCATCTACCTCTTACACCATTTAAAAGGAACTTGCACTATAGTGATTTGCATATATACCCAATTTTAACGATTCTTGAGATATTTGTCTATTTTAGTTTTCTAAATTGAAAGCTAGTCAGCTACAGAAAAACATTTTTGATATGGTGTGATTTCTTTCTCTTTTTTTAACAGGACCTAATTTTGGAACTGAAAGTGAAAAATTTGGCTTCCTCTGACTCTAGAGGCTATGATCTGCAAAAGGAGATCATAGTTAAAGTGGCGCACAAAGTTACAAACCAGGTAAAGTAGTCTCAACCATTAGTCATGGCAAGTTGTATTGAGAAAGACTATGGTGTGCGCTTCACAGGCTACTCTATTTTACACCAGCTGGGCTTTCCCTGCCCATCCAAAGTCCTCCCTGCTACTGTCTCAATAGCTGGTTCCAGTTTGACAAGGGAGGCTGCTGGTTCTGATGCCAAAGCCCCAGATCTGGTCTCCCAAATTTGTCCCCTTTTCTTTGTATTCTTTGTTCAAGACAAGTGTAAGCTTTTTGAAAATACAACTTAGTTTTTACAGTATGAACCTTATGATTAGAATAATTCAAGTTACCTCATTTCTCCAGATATGGGTTTGGTCAAAACCCAAGTTCATCAACAGGAAGTTTTTAATGGAAGAGCTCTATCAGCGTTTCTTAGATGGAGAAGATGTGCAGGTTGACAAAGAAAGCGATCCATTCTGGGATCCCGTGGAAGTAATCCATTTAGGATCTGCTCACATCTGGCTCCAGTCCCTTGCTTATTGCATGAAACTTGAGGAACAAACAGAACTCCTGAATTCTGAAGGAATGGAGGAAGCCATCATTCTTATCAATATCATTCCATGCTTTCCAAATGGAAGGTGAGCATCTGCTGTTTGTTTTCTTGAAAGGCTACTTGGGCTTGACTTGAAGATTTATGCCTGTACCTTTAAAACAGGGGTTGCTAACCTGTGGGTTTTTAGGCGCTGTTGGACTACAACTCCCATCATCCTCTAGTATTGGCCATGGTCCGATGGAGTCCATGGGGGGGCATGGGTCAGCCACGCTTGCTTTAAAAGCTGTGATGCACCAAGAAATTAGGCAGCTGCTGTGCCTTCCCCTTCCCTCACTGATTTGCCAGCCCCATTGCTCTCCCATTTGTTGTACAACAGACACGACTTTAGGATGGGCAGAGGCTGATGGAGCAATGGGCAGAAGACGGGGGGGGGCTGTATCTTTCTACTACCTAGGAAACATGCCGATATGTTTAACAACTTGGAGGCAGAAACTTGACAACCCTGTTTCTTACTGCCTCTTCTGAAGCTTGCAGATAAAAATTCTTAACTGACAAAGAACATTTGAAGTCTGACTAGGTATAAATTTATTATACATTTGTTTATAAAGATTTCTAAACCACTATTTTGGGCATAATAGCCCTCACAAAGTGGTGCACAGCTGTGAAATAAAACAAACAAAACCATCTGTTTAAAACATTCACCCATTAAACTGTAGAAATTGATCCAAAATGGCAATGAATAAGTTGCAGATTGAAATAAAAATCTATTTTAAACAAAGCAAATAATGGGATGCGGGTGGCGCTGTGGGTTAAACCACAGAGCCTAGGACTTGCCGATCAGAAGGTCCAGAAGGTCATTGGAAAACACAAGAATTGGAAAACACAAGAACTTCCCACGCTGGAGGAATGGCAGATGAAACTTATGGACTATATGGAATTGGCGGAAATGACTGGTAGAATCCGTGACCAGGGAGAAGAGTCGATGGAGGAAGACTGGAAGAAATTCAAAGACTATCTTCAGAAACACTGCAAAATTAAGGAATGTTAGAGTGATGTTGGACTGAAAATAAGTGGTTTCCAGCTGCACAGGTTAAAGTTAAGGATAGATTAAGATTAAAGATTAAGATTAAAGAAGTTTAAAGAAATGGAAATTTGATTTTAAAAGGGAAAACTTTAAAGTTACAGGATATTAAAATCAAGGATTAGGTTTAAAAAAGTTGAAGTTATATATTTTAACATTTTATTAAATTAAAGATTGGGATTAAAAAAGTGGAAAAGAAATTGCTGGATAAATAATGTGGATTGGAATACAAAAGAGGGAGGTATGAGGAAGTCCAGAAAATAAGTAACTTAAAATTGGAAATGGAAAAGAGAGTTTGTTATTAATTGTTTTGTGTTTATATTGTTAAGTTTTGTATTGTTTTTTGTGTGTGTTGTTTTTCTTTTTTTGTTTGTTTAAAACTTTAATAAAAAAAATATTTAAAAAAAACAACAGAAGGTCTATAGTCCAGAGCGCAGTGCTGGTTTAGAGTTACATCCAAATAAGATCAAAGTCACTACCATCTTGCATATTAATTCCCATTTTCCCCATTTTATTTTTAAATAGAGCCTTTGGAGAGGACGATATGGTCATTGATCCTTTGGAATTGCTGGGCAAAAGAATTGATTTCCAAATTCACATTTTACAATGCCTTGGAGTCAAATGGATAAAAGAAGTGGCACAGAGAGGGATTCAGATTGGGTATTGTTAGTTTAAAGCTTCCTGTGAAATATTCTCAGTTTGGCTCCGGAGTAAATAACAATTTCACAACTGAGTTTTCTTTTGCATGTAAACTTTACCCAAGATAGTAATCTTTTCAGATAATGTTGGGTATCTGAATTTCTTCAGTTATGCACTTAAATCCATTCTTGACTTGCTGGTCTCTTTCCTGTTGTTGCTGATTTAGTAAATAATTTAGCTTTATAACTAATAGATTATAATGATCTCCACGGCAACTCCATGGGTTGTTGCAGGGTCAGCCTGTGCTTTTTTCAACTCCTAGTATTGCACAGCACTGTAAACCAGGAGTAGGCAATAGGATGTCCTCCAGATGTTAATGGACTCTAGTTCTCATCATCAGTAACCAGGAATGATGGGAGCTGGAGACTAACATTATCTGGAGGGGCCACAGGTTCCCCATCCCTGATTTCAATGAAGCTTGTTCAGAAGAACTTCCTAGTGAACTGTGTCCAGTGGATGCTACTGCCTGCTAGGTCAAGTAGTCAAGATTAGAACTGAGTTGTACATATCTTCAAGGGAAATGTATTTTTGGAAATTGTGACATTTTTGGCCGAAAAACAGTATTAAAAATGACTGCCATAAAGAAATTAAGAAACCATTTCATGAAATTTATTGGGCATGCAAGACAATTTTTTAAAATTAATAAGTAGGAAGGAAAATCTAACTTTGAAATGTTGCTTCAAGATTGTCATATTTCTGTTATTTCAAGCAGTTGATCTCTTTGGACACAGACCTTAGTTTTTAATTGGGTCTTTGTTTGTTTTACTATTTTAGATATAAATTTTATGATCTCCCATGCTCATTATACACAAAGCCTGTTTGGAAAAATGTGAACCCGAAGATAGAAGAGCTAGTAAAATTTTCAACCCTTAATATGTCCCATGATTTTTTGAACTATCTGCAGAAAAATGCTCTAATTGTTGACTTGTGGGGGCTTCAAGGTATGCTTTTGACTTTTTATCTTGATAAAGCTATGTATACACCTTTATATTCAGTACTTTGTATTTAAAAGCATGGCTTTTGTTTGGAAAGATAACATAAAGCTGCCATGTACAAAGTCAAACGATTGATCCTTCTTGCCTAGGCTTGCTTCCTCCAACTTGTGGTGGCATGGCATGTACATCTCATTAAACCACAGTTCAATAATAGTTTATTAAGCCATAAGCTGCCCCACGGACAGTCAAGCAAACCTTTGTTTCATCATACCTTGAGTCATTTCCTCCCCCTGGCTATTTCCACCATCTCCTGTCTCTCTACCTACTATCCCAAAAATCTTTGTGGTGCCCAACTCATGGCACTTCCTTTTTCCCATTCCTGTTGGACAGTGTGTGGAAATGTTCCTGAAGTTTTTAATCAGCTGTAATCAACAGCCAACTCCCTTTCCTTGCCCCATGAAGAAGAGTTTGGATTTGATATCCCGCTTTATCACTACCCTAAGGAGTCTCAAAGCGGCTAACATTCTCCTTTCCCTTCCTCCCCCACAACAAACACTCTGTGAAGTGAGTGGGGCTGAGAGAAGTTCTTTACAGAATTTATTTCCATTCCTCTCCTCACAGCCTATCAGCTTTATTTCCCTACTCACCAATCACCCTGTTGTGTATTGACCCTCCTGTCTTGTCAAACCAAACCTGTGCTCTTAGTTGCTGCTCTGCATTACAAGCAGCAGACTATGGCATGGTGAAAGCAAAAGGTCTTTCAAGCTGCCCTGCACCTCTCCTTGAACCTCCAGCTTTTGCATGTTTACACAGCAGTATGAGGCTGTTTGTAAAAGGGCTTTCAAACAGTCCCATGCTCCATTCTGAAGTCCTGACAATCAAGGCTTGAAAACACCACATCATCTGACATCAAGTGATTGGCAGTTCACCCCTGCTTTTAATGTTAATCTGTGGTATGTGTTGTAACTGAATCAAAGGTTTGGGCAGCTTTGTGGTGCTGCAAGTAGGTCATGCTGACTTTTAGCCCTGTACAGTGGTACCTCGAGTTACATACACTTCAGGTTACATACGTTTCAGGTTACAGACTCCGCTAATCCAGAAATAGTACCTCGGGTTAAGAACTTTGCTTCAGGATGAGAACAGAAATCGAGCGGCGGCAGCAGGAGGCCCCATTAGCTAAAGTGATGCTTCAGGTTAAGAACAGTTTCAGGTTAAGAACGGACCTCTGGAACGAATTAAGTTCTTAACCCGAGGTACCACTGTACCTTGATTATGTGTGGTTGGGCCCTTTATGATAGAATAAAGAGTGCTCAGTTATGTGAGATGCTAGGTAGACCTTGAGTTTAAATCCCCCTGGCTCTTCTTTAGAGAGCCAGTGTGGTGTAGTGGTTAAGAGCGGTAGTCTCGTAATCTGGGGAACCGGGTTCGCGTCTCCGCTCCTCCACATGCAGCTGCTGGGTGACCTTGGGCCAGTCACACTTCTTTGAAGTCTCTCAGCCTCACTCACCTCACAGGGTGTTTGTTGTGGGGGAGGAAGGGAAAGGAGAATGTTAGCCGCTTTGAGACTCCTTAAAGGGAGTGAAAGGCAGGATATCAAATCCAAACTCTTCTTCTTCTTCTTCTTCTTACACTTTGAACTATTGACACAAAACATTTTGAACTCTTGCTGGCCGATTCTGCTTGTTCGTTGTGAGACCACGACAGCTACAAGGCTTTGCCCTACTGTATCTTATATTTAAAGCATTTAAAGTTAATTACATTACTCAGCAGCCACACTCTAACCCCACCTAGGACCAATGACTAGACTAGTGCAGTTGTTCTCCCAGGAGATGCTGGCACCTATATCCAGCACCCTTGTTTCCCTAGGATACCTTGCATGTGCAGTATCATAATGGCACATGTTAGACAGGAGTGGAGTGGCAGCAGACACCTGAAGCAGCAGAATAAGGTAGCTTTAGGGGAAAGAGGGGTAATTAAGGGGGGCTGATGATGCTCTTTCTAGGAACATGCTGTTCTTTGTTACCAATGTTTAAAGTGATATAGGATGAGAATGTGGGGGATATAATCTATAATTGCAATATCTTCCCAATAATACAGAAGGATGTGTGCAACTGGATTCCTCTCGGCAAGACATGGCATTAACAAGGGAGAGCTCTATTATCATTGATAATCCCAGAGCTGAGGTTCTGAGACACACCAGTCTGGTAAGTGTATTTTTGGTATTCTTGCATGTGGTCAAAGATCATAACCAAGCAGTGTCCCAATTTCATGTAGCTTATATGGCAGGTGTTTTTTTGCTGCTAACATGAATTGCTTTCCCCCTGCCGTTGAGAATGGAAAAAAATCTAAATAACCCCAGAAACAAACTTAGGGACAAAAAACTGATAACTATTTACTAGGGACAAATTCAAGGCAATAGGGACTTTCCTTGTACATGGGGACAGCTGGAGTCTATGCAGCCATATGATGGCCAAATGTGCCATGAAACCAATACTGTTTCCATATGTACACATTATTGCATATGTACACACTTCTTTGTGATAAGAATTTCTTCTATTTTTAGGACACAGAAAACCAGATTGCTGAACTTTACCAAAAGCTGTTAAAACTAGAGCAAGAGACTGAACTGCTTAGAGATATTAACAGAGCTCTAAGGGAAGAAAATGTACTTCTGAAGGATAAATTGAAAGTGTGCGAGATGGAAACCCATAAAAGTAAGCACCTGACCCCTTTTAAAAAGGCAAAGGACCCCTGACAGTTAAGTCCAGTCGTGAATGACTCTGGGGTTGTGGCGCTCATCTCGCTTTACTGGCCGAGGGAGCTGACATTTGTCCGCAGACAGTTTTCCCGGGTCATGTGACCAGCATGACTAAGCCGCTTCTGGCGAAACCAGAGCAGCACACGGAAATGCCATTTATCTTTCCTCTATTTATCTGCTTGCACTTTGGCCTGCTTTCAAACTTCTAGGTTGGCAGAAGCTGGGACCGAGCAACGGGAGCTCACCCCATCGTGGGGATTCGAACCGCCGACCTTTCGATCAGCAAGCCTGAGGCTCAGTGGTTTAGACCACAGCTCCACGCGACCCCTTTTACTTCTGCTTTAATTATGTTGAATTTGACCCTCTTCGGCTGCAATCCTGAGAGGGTAGGGGGAACTGAAGGCTGTTTAATTCCATACCCTGAGACCTGATGGGCTCTTTCCAACAGGGTGGAACTGAGGACGGAGGAGAATTCTTATATTCCCTCAACCATTTTATAGTTTATTTTTAAACTATAAACTATAAACCAAACTATAGTTTGGTTCTAATAGGAAGAAAATACAAGGGAGAGATATTTACATCAGCTCCTAAGCTAGTTTAAGTGTCTTTCTGGTTTGGAGATATGTCAGGTGGCTGAGGCAGCTTTGGATCCTTCAAGCCATTATCTGGTTCTTCCTCCAAACTCTTCCTGTGACATGCTCACTACTTTCTACAGATGTCAGAACTCCAATGCTGGTAGGCTCAGGGTGTTGGAGGTTTCCTTGGTGGCAGGGAGGTTCCCCTCCCTTATGTAGGAGAAGGGAGTACCAGTGTATACTACGTCCTCTTGCATGCCCTCCCAGGGCCATAGAATTGTAGCCGTAAAGCATTAACTGCTCATATTTACTTTAATACATTTTGGGACAGGTGACAGCTGGCAGGTTTCAGGTGAGATTATCATGCTTGATTTATTGTAGTAGTGGCCCATCTCAAGGTCTCAAAACAAATTTTGCATTAATATATGCATTGATGTATCTATGTAAAAATGTTTTACTTGTGCAAGATGTTCTGCTTATTAATGATCAAAAACAGGATTACTATTTTTTACATCTATTGATTGAAACTCAGGACAGGAAGTTGGCCTTGCCCCTGACTGCAAAAGTCTGCTAGTAACTTCAAATTAAAAAAAGTTTTAAGAGGAAGTGAAGATGAGCTGCAAGTAAAAGCCAGGAATCTCAGCACCATTGAGTATGGAGCATTTAGCTTTTGCATACCTTTTTGTACAGATTGCTGGAGGGGGGCAACAAGAACACCAAAATTCTGGCCGTAAGTGGCTCTTTCCTTCTGTCTGTTGATACTAATCTTCACATCTTCCTGTTTTAGGTAAGATCTCAAAATCTCCTACAAAACCCCAAGCTGCTAAGGTAACTCAATCAGCGTCAAAAGATTCTCGCCCAGTTTGCAATTCTCGGATGAGCTGCGATGCAGAATTTGCTAAAGCCCTCAAAGCCTTCTACCAGAATATGAATGTGATCAGAGGCCAGTTTTTGAAAATAAAGCACTGCAGAGCTCCGGTATATATATATGTTAACTGATTCTTAAAAAGACAGGCTGAATCTATCCTTAATTTTTTTTCAAAATAATAATAATCAGTACAATCCTTTTGAAAACATCTACAGTGAACCAGTAGAAAATTCTCCCAGGACTGTAACTTTCCTCTTTTGCTGCTCTCTTAATTCTACAGCTCTTAAGAATGCCCAAGTGTTCCTCACACTAGGAGCCAAATAATGAAGTACATAATGTTTTCCAGACTTGTAAATGTATTATATTGCAGGGCAAATGCACCTTGTGTCCAATGGGAGGGTTTATTTATTTATGAAGGCTGAAACTGGGACACAGGAATGCAGAGTACACCTCTGCTTTCACTTCCATTGTCAAGACTGAAGAGCTTTTGAATAAAGCTGTAGTACTGCCTTCATAGTTCACCCCCCACTTAGGATTTACTGTTGCTCGGGTGTGTTCTTCCTTGCTGAGTTAAGTTGTCCATTTGCTGGTGTAAGCTATCCTTTCCTTTTCACACTGCAGCTTCTGCATTTCATTTCATTTCCAGGAAGAAGATAATGTGCAACTACTTCGACATTTTGCTGAGAGACAGTCACACATGTTAAAGGACTTTGGAGAGCAACTTGAGTCAAGTATAAGTAAACTGAAAAATGATGTTGCTTTGATAGTTAAAAAGAAACGGGAGAGGCTAGGTTGCAGCAAACCATAAAGTCATTGTATGAAATAAAACAGTAGTGTTTCAGTATAATTGTAACTGTGCTAAAGCATATGTTGTTTTGTGTCACTACAAATTAAGAGCACAACTTACATATTTACCAGACCCACCCTGGACACAGCCGCAGGAGGAGAATAATCTAGTTCCAGGGTATGATCTGAAGGCACCTGAGGCAGTCTCCTTGCTGAACAGGTCAGGATCTGGTCAGTGCCTGGGTGGGTGACCCATGATGGAAGAAAGGTGGGGTAGAAATGTAAGAAAAGAAGTAACAGTGCATGAGAGTATTAGAATGTGCTGGTCATTATGTATCATTGATACCTCTACAAAAGTGTTCCTAAGCTCCCTGTGTGTAAATTACTCCTGCTGTAACTCCTGAGAAGGAAGTAGATGGGAAACAGCTATGGGTCTGCCAGTTCTGAACAGTTTCGGGCATTGTACTGTGTCTGTGGTAGGAGAGTGACAGTTCCATTGACCATTGTACTGTTCTTACACTGACATAAGAGGAATTGTTCCATCAGGAATGTTTATACACTTTTTCAAATTTGTGCACTAATGCCTTATTCAGAATAATCAGTGTTGGAATACTGATCAGTATTTGGAAAAGTCGTTTGTCCACTTGTTTGTTCTCTATGTTAGGACGCTTCTCGATATAGGGGTGCCAAACGTGGCACAAGGGTTTTTGAGGGGGGTGGTAGTAGGTTATACCGCCATTTGGACATCAGGTACCATTTTGAATCAAGGTGGCGGACTGAAATGTGACTTTGGCGTGACATTTATTGGTCTAGGTTTTCTGCAAAATTCAAGCACAAGGATTCCTGAGGTGCGGGTGGCGGTCTCTGTCACTGTATGGGTGCTGTGCACAATTTTGTTCCAACTATTGGGCCAAAATATGACTTCACCTGATTTTTGGTGTCACGGGTCCAAACTCACAAATTGCATGAGCCATTTAAAAATCACAGTATTTTTTGGTTTCTAAAAATACCTGGGCAGTCCTCCAACAAACCGCCACCTGGATGTCCTCTTATGTTCCTTAAAACAGCCCCACGCTCCTGAAAGTAGCAATGTGTGGAGGGGAGGCTAGAGCATCTAGAAGGGAAAAGCAGAAACTCATTTACACAGAAGGGCCCTTGCTGTTACATGCAATACCCTTAGCACCCTACCTGTAATTTGGGCTTAAAAGAGGGACTTAACTTGTATTCTTGTTCCATTCCATGGTCTACTAAAAATGACAGTGGATTACTGCTTAATGCTTATTAAAATGGTTGGCTTTTAAGTACAGTGATCTGTGTTGAGTTAAACAGAAACCAAGCAAATTTGGAACCCTCTTTTATTACACTGAAAAATGAGAACAAAGGGAATTAATAAGTGCTAGAAATCTTTCTTCCTTTCACAATGACATATTTCCCCTGCCTTGAGGATGTCTCAGTACACAGGAAAGGAATGTTAACTGATCAGGTATGCAATGAAGCTACCGATTCAAGCAAGAATATTACTACGCTCCCCTCCACCAAGTTCATATTGAAAAAACATTGCAGGCAGAGTCCAGCTAAGTACCATGAAACCTAACTTAAGCATAATGAATTGGTTCCATTAGTGACAAGAGAACTATGTTTAATCACAGAAATTGCAGTTGTCAAGGGGACTTGATCCCAATCTATAAGAGTGTAGATTACAGTATTAATTGTGACAAGGTATAGAAGGCTAGGGAAACCTGTCTGAAGGAATGCCCACACAACTTACTCAAACTTACTGAAGACACCCTTTCGTTTTTCAGTTTGCTTTCTCATTACTGATCTTCATAGAGAGTTAATTGGTTAAGGCACAGATTTTATAGTAGTCAACTTTCACAATTCTGAATAAAAATACTGCAGTTGTAATTTGTTACTGATTTTTTTAGTTACCACAGCTAGTTCAGTCAAGCCCTTGATTCTAAAAAGCACTATTATTTAGCACTATTAATATTAATATAGTTTTCTTTTCATTTAACTATTGCTGTGCTACTGTGCACATTTCCAGTAGTAAAAGTTCAGTCTTATATCCATTTTGAGCAACAATATGAAACATGTTTTCACATTACATAAGATTATGTCAGTATTTTATTAAATTTAGCAACCATTTGTAGCTGATCTTTTTGGTATACAAGTACCATACAAAGATTTGTTGGTCATGCAGCCTTCAGGATGTTTTTTCTTGTTTCAGACTTCAGGCTGGCTAATGACAGAAAACTCAATTCCATGCTGCTTGAGCCTGTCAATAAGTTTTGTATTGGAGAATGCAGCCCCAGGAGAATAGACACCACCCCTGTAAAACAGCCACACATTTGGGGTTAGTGACATGTAGCTGCAAGCAAGCTTAACACTTATTATGAACAAATACTTACTGAAAATGGGATAGTTAAGTTCCACTCCCCCCTGTGAACCTTCAACAAATGTTTAAGTTAATTCATGAACTATGCATAGAAAAGCTTAATAATGTAACTGATTGAAATACTTTGTTATAGTTTTTAATACTGAACTTGACATGAAATTTTACTATTTCTTAATAAATATTGTGATTGACAAACCATTAAATGACCTAAAGCTTGTACCTTACAACATGAATTAAGGTCATTTGCAGATATAATGGCATTATCACTCAAGCACTTTTTCACATGTTTGCAATAACTCAACTTGACAGAAAGTTTAATGCAAATGCTGGCTGACAAAGTGAGAGAAAGGGAAGTTACTACACCATAGAACTGTGCAGTGCTTTCAATCACTTTGATGCTTACTTTCATGCTAATATATTATTTATTCAATTGTATCCCATCCTTCCTTCCCAAAGAGTCGGGAATGGCAAACAAATGAAATGGTAAGAATACAAATATTTTTTTTAAAGAAAGAAATCAGATACAGTACTATTACAGCCAAATAATTTAAAGGCTGCTAGGAACCCTGAAAGTGTAAGCTATTTCACATCAAGAAAATTAAGACTTACTTTTTAGGAAGAGAAGACTTGTCCTTCAGAAGTGCCACAGCTGCCTGAACCATTGCAATGGGTGTAGCAATGTAGCCAGCCTCTACAAAAATATGCGGGAGGGGAAAACACTTCAATTACACTCATCATTTTGACTCTTGGGCTGGGGTGTTGTTTGGAGTGGTTTTTTTGGGGGGGTGTTGCTGTTGGTTTTCTCTATCTTAATTTTAGAGCTTATGAGATAATGTGGAAATTGTTCAGCAAGGCTGTGTATTTTTTGACATTTTATTTATTGTTTATGACTACTTTTGTTATGTTGCAGTAATATACTTTTTCACGTTGTAAGCTGCCTTGAGTGTGGTTTGAACTGTGGAAAGGCAGCATACAAATAAAATTACTTCTGTTTCTATCATTTCTAGAATTTGATTCAAGATTAAACATCTCCCTAAACACTGGGCCAGAACCATCTAGCTAGCATTCCCCCCAGGGCTGTACATCTATGTACCATTTGCTTTATTTTCAGCAAGTATATAAACTAAATAAGCATGCAACAGTAACACACACAATCTAAATCTCCCAATAACCTTATGAGCAGTACATAAAGCAATCATCTGCCTGTTTCAGTCAAAAATCACAGTATAATCAGAATCAAACAGCTCAGCTAAATTGAAAGCATTTCATAAAAAGCAGCCAAACCTTCCTCAACAAGCCCCTAAACAGGAAGGGCATCTGAGCAAAGGTATATTGTTAAACAAAATTTGCTATACCTGGTCCCTTTACTTGGGTGCAGATTTTAACATTTGGTTTGCCCAGCTGTAAATCTTCTTGTGTTCTGTATCCCTCACCAAAAAAAGTCATTTCAAAGGATGACTCTTCCATCTGTAATTCAAAAGACAAGAAAGAAACAGCATCAAATCTCTAGGCAATGCCACAGTTTCTATAAAACATACATTACTGCTTATACTACTGAATTTCAGCCCAGTTTAACTACAGTGAACTACAACCAAAGTTGAGGGAGTAGTTAGTTTGTGTACAAAAAAACCCATTGTAAAATGTTATGCAAAATAAGCCAGTTATTAGTACTTCACAGTACTAATGTGGATTTGGCTGAATGGATTTGGCTGAATACAGTGTGACTTGCACTGCAAAAAGTGTGGTATTTACCACCCATAAAATAAATTTGAGGTTCCAGACTGTCTTTGCTATAATCCAATCCAGCACTCGTATATTGTCATTTAACCTTCATAACGTTAAAATTATCTCAGTGGTCCTGCCACATGTTTGGTCTCAAATACTGCTTTTAAGCTAGTTTCTGAATAAGAAACTGCAAAAGTAGGTAGAAAAGGTTCATAGTCAGAATAGAGTAGATATGGGTTTCAGATTTAAGCTGAGATTTTTTTCCAGTCAACTTTCATTGAAGACTGTAAGCACTGGATCCAACACAAGGAAAGATTCACAGCACACACACTCATCCAACATACACTCCACAAAATTTCACAAGCTGTTGAACAAAAAGGGAAGGCCAGAATAGCACAAGCAAGATAGGTCCCACTTCAAACAAGGAAGGAAAACAAAATGTCACCCCAAGAAAAGGGTGGGTCAAAGATTCTGTTGGAGTGATACCATTTTCCTGCCTTCAAGCAACAGGAGAACTAGTGTTCGCTTGTTCTCCTAGTGCTCACCTGAGAATTTATTGTTATACATGGGTTAAACATGTCTGCTGAACGTTTACTTCAATATTCACAGTGTCCCAATATTAGAACAGTAAGCCCTCAACTTAAGCACATTAAACTTGTGCATATTCAGCTTTATGCGCTTGGCAAAATAATTATTAAAAAATGAAAAGGGTGCAGTGTTGGAAAAAATGACTTTGACAATCCCACCCACCATTGAACTCTATGGGTTTTGACTGTACACTATTTTGGCTTCATGCGCGATCCTTGGAATGCAACCTCAGCGTAAATTGTGGGCTTATTATACTCCACATCAGACTACCCATCACCCTTTCCTTTACCCATTCCGCTTGAAAGACCCCAAGATGCCGCCTCCTCCACAATTTTCCCAGTATTTAAACTACAATCTCACATAGAATTAAGGAATTTTCCATTGCTGTAATTAGTAAGCTAGTCCACAGGTCACAATATACTACTGTACGTCATGCAATATAAACAATACTAAAAACAGGAGAAAACTACTCATACACACAAAGATATCAGGCATAATCAAAAGATACATAAACAACAGCCGCTTCTTACTTACACATATAGAAGTTTTCCTGTGACACTGTAATTATGTAGAAAACGGTCGCATCAGAAATACAATCACCTAAGAACAAAAGTAGTTACCTGTTTTTCTGTTGGTCCTTCCTTTGTGAAATGTCCCCCAGAAAAAAATTCGGGATACTGAAATAAGACAACCCATAATAAATTCCAGAGTAATAGAAGAAAAAAAATCAAACTTCCAAAGTATTTAAAACAAAACCTACTTTTAGCAGGAGCTTTCTTCCAAAGTTGAATTTCACAAGCATTAAAAATAAAAGGCCAGCAAACATTAGCTTAATAACAGTTCCAAGACCACCCACAGTCGCGTAAGCAGCATACTGCACCTGAAAAGAAGAGAAATTTTATATCAATGAAAACCTGTCAGTTTATGTATAAACTATTCCAGAATACAGATCTTAAAGAACAGCAATTCACAAACAACCAAGCCTTGCTTAGGTGACAAAGAATAAATCCAGAAATAGGCTAGATATGATTGCTAGCTTTAACTGTGGGCACTATAAGAGCAGCTGGAGGCATTAAAAGAAATACAATTTTCTTTTAGTACTACAATTACAGTAACACAAATACGTTATCATGTGGCACCACTGCAGAAGGAGTGATGACAGCCTTGCTGTTTGACACTTTTTCCCATTTCAGAGAGCTACATGAATATTCCCACATAAGTGGCAGTGGTGACAGACATTCAGCAGTAATAAGATTTTCCAGAAGCTCATAAAGTAGTACGGGCCTGCAATCTTTGCAGTGTTAGGCACATGAATTCAATATGATTTCCCCTCAGGCACCTATGCATATTATTGCAAGTTTCACATTATCAGATTCAAAGATTTCACTGATGACAGGACATTCTTTAAAATAGATGTTTAAGTAAACTTACAGGTGTTTCTTTCAGGTCTGTGTGCAAATAGTGCTGAGTTCGTTTTACTACAGAGACATCTGATCCCATGAATGGAATGGAATATTGTTTAAGTTCGTTACTGTAAAACAGTGCACCTCTGCAAAAACAGAAGCCAGGACAATTAAAACAAAGCTTGGCAAAGTGTGTTTCAGACAAGGCACTATCTAAAACCTGTCCTTTCAAGCACATAAATCTGTATAAAGAAATTCTACCAGAATGCTTCCTTTCATGAAGCATTCTGCTTCATGAAATTCACCTACAATTTTCCTTACCTTACATTCCTTCTGGAAACATCTTCTGAGCTACGTAAACAATAAATTCTAATCCACAAAAGTAGTATACCTTCTCTTAAGCTTTCTTCCAGTCACTGGAAGGGGTTTGTGTCCTATTTGCCTTCGAATTTTTTTCAGACTGCCTTGATCTGCAAAGCCATGTATAGCTGATTTCCAGGTCCCATCATGAATGCAGGAACCCTGTTAAAATGTTATGTTAATTCAATATACTATACTCACAACACATCTATACCATTAGCCACAATAATGAAAACATACCTTACTTATACACCTGATTCAGTGACTAAATCAAAGTATAGCTGAAAGCTATATACTTGATCCTAAGCATGACCATTTTCTCACTTCACCTCTCCTGTCCCCTCACAAAGATTAGTGTGTCTGCTCCTATGGCATTTATCGTCTGCTGTAGGAAGCAGGAGTGTGAGTGCATTCTAGTGATGTCTAGTCTAATCTGGCTAGCTGTGTGAAGCACTAATGAGAACACAGCATGTATGTCTGCAGGATTTTCACCCCACAAAAACCGTTTGCATAGACAGAAAGTAACCTGTTTCTGCTCAAGGATGTGTCTTACTAGACTGGGCTGAGTTTAATATTGCATCTACTCCTCCTCCAACAGTGTTATAAAAATCTACCCAACATCAGCTATCTACCCAACATCAGCAATAAAGCAATTTCTTACCACCTAACAGAAAGCATATGCTTAGGTAAGGCTATCAAACTGGTATTGCATTACTTGAGTACTAGAAGCGCTATAACAGAACAAGCATTAAAGAGTGATGTTCTTCTGTCTGACAGTTTTGTAGGCTACCACTACCAATACAACAGCCAATGTAATAATTTATTTTTATATTGTCTATATGATAAGTACCTACAACAAACTTAGCTAATAAAGAAATCAACCAACCTGTGGTCCAGATTTTACAGTCAGGAAACTTTCAACTGCAGTTAATGTACCTGGGGGGGGGGGGGCGGGGAGAGAATTAATCATTAAGTGTGGTTGTAACAAAGAATTAAACAGCAGTTTATACTCACGCTGTCATGGCATCAGATAAATGAAGATACCAGGACACATTGCAAATCATGTACTGAGAAGCAACAGCTTGATCATCATTTCATTTGAGATTCTATCAGTACTGAACTTGCCACCTTGTTTTAAGTCACACACAACCTATTTTAATGATAGTATTTCCAGAATTGTGCAACTTCTAATCAAGTACACTTTAGACGTTGGAAAAATCTCCATAGGCCGTAACAAGCCCTGTTTCTACTTGGGATGTGTGCAAGCAACTCACTACAGAAATGGAGCAGTCTGTGTTATTTCTACATCCCTTTCTAGCTCTGTACTCCATTCCATTAAGGAGCATAAGCTCCAAGTTTTTGTTTTTTGCTAATGCAGCAGAAAGACTGACTGATGTACATTATTTTAAGATGATGGTAACTGAAGATATTTATTACTGCATAGCTTAATACAGCAGAATTCTGGTAACTATAACAAATATTTTGTAGCAACATCAGTGCTTGTGAAGAATTACAGAAGAAGAAGAATGCAGAGCATATTATTGTTCCTAACTACTCAAATGTCATTTTAACACTCCACAAGGAAAATAATTTCTGCACCACACATCAAAATTGTGATTAAGTTTAAGAATCACCTTTCAAAGAGTTTCTGGTGTACAATACTCCCATATCTGCTGGGATAGAGTCAAAGCCACAGCTTCCAATAATATATACTCCTTTTTCTGCAGCTTTGTCATTGTAATTCAGATACATTCCTTCCAGGAACTGAAAGAAATGAAACAACATTGTACTGAAAAATAGATAATATTCTGTCTCAATGTTCAAGCGAAGATGATAACTTTCATAGCTGTGTCACTTGCACTATATTCAGTGGCTGATGCTCCATTTTGCAACATTACAGAAGGTTATTATATTATTATCAAAACATTTATTGAGATGGATGACAGGGAGGGGGACCCACCACAACCAAACTCAGGATCCCTGACTGCTGATGCTTAGGATGGTGCAGGAGCTGCTATTCAATGGCAGTATCACAAAGTTGGACACAAAAAATAAAATTCCTGCATGATGGTAAGATGTGCAAATATGAATAATGTCTTAATACAATTGCGAAGCTGGCTTGTTTTCTCAGTTTCTCATACCTGAGGCTCTCCACTGATGTCGATACAGCTTGTACCATTCTCAACACAAGCTTTCACCACAGGCTCACCAAAAAACCTGTACTGTAAGAAGAAATAAAGCAATTACTACTTTAATAAATTATACTATGCTACTTTAATAAATTATACTATGCTACTTTAATAAAGACAGTAAGTTATCTCACCATGTTTATGTAATGGTTCTAGGGGTTGCTCGTGCGTAAGCTTGTCCCAACCTCTGGCTGGGTTGCCTGAGTGAACCTTTCCTGTCCGGGCAGCCACTTGCCCGTGACTGTCTCAGTCGCTGGCAGAATCCGTCAGTGGGCGTTTCTTAAACTTCTTCTAGCAAAGAAGGTCTTTGACACCAAGTCTCCTCCTACTCTCCCTGCGCGGAAGCCTTCTGCGCAAGGAGGGCATAGGCAGCGGAGGACCCTTCCTCTCCCCGCTGGTTCCCAGCAAGGAGTCATGGGACCGCCTCACCGATTCCCCCATCTGCCCCCTTCTCCACTGGAGCTACGTTGATTCTCTTCCCCAGAAGACGGGCTGCCTCTCCCACTCCCGGGACGCTCTCTGGGATCCCTTTGGAGCTTGCTCTCTCCCTCGGACACTGATGGCAGTTCCCTGACAGTTTACATATTTGAACAAGGTTAGGGTTAGCAATTTTAATTTCTAATGAAATTTTAATCAATAAACACAATGATTAAAACTATTTAATTAGCATTCAGATTTTAAAAAACATCTCCCTCTGCACACAATCCTTTCCTACCTCCTCTACCACAACTACAGCATGCACGTTTCAGTTATTAACCTTTGCTCTGGATTTAATGAGCTGGCAGACCTTTGCAACTGAGAATGAAGCAACAATGCCTTCCTCTTCATCTGCCTTCCCACAGCCTCACCACACACAGCTGCAATAGGCACTGTTTTGGGGGAAAGCAGCAGCATATTTTCCACATACAGCAATTTATCAGCTATTTGCTTTACTTAATAACTGCAAGTATAATTAGTATAAACAGAGGGAAATTATTTACGGCAAGAATTATTTAGATGTTCACTATACACACTGGGTTAAGAGTCAAGAAACAAACTGAACTGGTTCAGCTGCTATTATTAATACAGTCTTGTACATTTTACAATGGCCTCGAAGGACTGTCAGGCCCTACTTGCTGATTTCTAAGCCTGCAAATATGTAGTGGTGCAATGGTGAAACTAGGAATCACTCTGCCCACATTCGAACCTATTTAATGAAGTTACTTCACTGTCTTAATATCTGCTAGTGAGGGCTGGGCATAAGCCTATTTCACAAGGTCAAACTAGAATAATCCCTCATTTTATGCACATCTGACTTGCACAATTTCAACCATTGTAGCTAAAGGTGGGCTGAGTGAAATCACGCAAGTCAAGTTCCAAGCAAAGTAGAAAGCTTAAAAGCTTTTCTCACATCAGGCTTACTTGGGTTACCTAGCACAGAAAGAAATTTTAAGCTCTCTGCCTGGCTTGCTGGGCAAGGCCTGCTGGGCGTGCAGGCTGCCTCTAGGATGCAAAATCTTGCATGAACTACCCTTCCAGGGCCAGCACACAAGAACGGGTCTTGTCCAGCAAGCATGGCAGAGAGTTTGAAAGCTCTTTTCACACTGAATAACCCAAGCACTCTGGCATGAAAAGAGCTTTTAAGCACTTGGCCTTGCTTGCTGGGCAAGACCTGCTCAGTGTGCAGGCTCTGGGAGTACTGGGGGTGCACTCTCTCTCCCTCTCACCTGCTAGCTGTGGGGCAGCTCCATGAGTTTGACTATACACAATTTTTGCCAACACATATAACCCTTGGAACTGACCCCCTGTGTAAACAGAGAGATTACTGTACTTCAAATGCCAAACAACACTGTCAAATTACAACCCTTTCTGATAACAACTGCCTCATAATTATTTTTAATATCTGATCACCACTATAGAAGAGTGATACAAACATTATAAATTAATAAGTAAAAATATAGGATTAATATATGCCTTTGTTTCACAATGGCAGACAGCAGAGTTGCCCCTTTAACTTTTATTCATCCAGAAAATATTTTGGTTTACGTACTTAGAAAAGATTTCTTTTTCAATGTTTGCTAAGGTAATAAAAATATTGCAATATATTGAATCTTCATTTTTAAAGCTTTTAGTATCATGGGAATTTTTTACTTATTCATTTTCCAAAAGAGGAAAATACTTACTGGGCCTACACAGTTCAGAACAATAGCAGCTTGTTTAGCCATATTAGCAAGAGAGGATGGATCACTGACATCACACAGTATTATGCCAACTTCTGACTTCAGCTCTTTCTTTCCTGAAAATGTAAAAGAGAAATGTTATAAAAGAAGCCTGGCACTGTATAATAATTGCTCTCTAATATACACATTGCTTCTTAACCTTCATTATTTAGTTATGAATTATTAGATGAATGGATCAAACCCAGGTCATTTTTAAATCGTTTATTTTTTCAACTACAGTGCATTTGCAAAATAGGTTACTTTGTTCTGATAAAAATTCGAACATCTACCCCCCAAATATGCTTTTTCAGTATAAAACAACTGTGCAAATTGGAAGATGGGACTTCTTGCCACAAAAGATGACCAGAAAAATCTCAAGAAATTATTGAAAACTATTTAAGAGAAATACAATGCAACAAATCAACCATGTAAGTGCGTGTCACAAGATTATCACTATGACATTTTATTTTAGTCATTGGCTTAGAATGAGCAACAACTCTGGTTTTAAAGATAAGTTTCAATAGGGTTTCCCCCCTTACGCACGTTTTAACTTAGCAACCTCAGCACCACACAACCTTTTTCCAAGACTGCATTTATTCATGCAATATCAGAACCAATACATTTTCCCAGCCCCAGAAAGCCTTGGGCTATAAAGCAAAAGAATGCAACAAGTGTCAAGTGAAACACATTAATGAACCAACAAGCATTTTCACAATAAAAATTGTGTGGGCTAAGAAATCTGAAACAATGCTCAGCTCAGTTATACCGACCAAGCGTGGGAACCTCTAACTAGAAAAGGCTAGCATATACAAGTCAGGACAAAGTAACAATTAATAGTTGGAGAAGTACAATGTCTGAAACAGCAAGAACTAAAGAACTCACACTGTCACAAAATGACAAAGAACACAGAAAAAAGCTGACATTTTAAACAAGAAATGGGCCCATGTATGCAACTAACATGGTGATACAAGGCCCCAATACACTGTGGAGGATGTTTGGATGTAGCAGAGGTGCCCCTCCACTTAGCGCTGCCTGACTCCATTGGTGGGGGGACTTCCACAACTGCAGAGGTCCTTATCAAAACGATGGCTGGACAGAAATCACTGCTAGCACCAACAAGCAGAAACCCCTGAAACAAACTCTTCTAGAGTGGGAAAGAGGACTGGTTGTGCTGGCCAATGATCCACTAGATTTTAAGCTGGTCCAGCTATAGGCAATAGACCTTACCTGCGCCCAACTGAAATGCCTGCCTAAAGACAACAGAGGAAAACATGTAATGAAGCTGCTTCTGCCCTTGCGAACGTAAGTAGCAGAACTGCAGAAGTGGCAATGGCTTTGCAGCTGAGTCCAGTCCTGCTGCTCCCAGACGGGTGCTAGAACTGCTCCCTGAAGCTACAATTTTAAGTCATGGAAACATTCCGGTTGTTAGTCAGGAAAAAAAGGAAACAAAAAACCCTTTGCAGTAAAAAAATATGTATCACAAACAGCATCATCCACCTGGGTTTGGCAAACTTGGGTTCAATATCCCCCTCTTCTATGGCCATATCACAAATTCTTGGTTTCACAGTGCAATCCTAATCCCCAGTTAAAATGGGTGGGAGAGGTTAGCACATTGTGTATCTTCCCATCACCCCAGTTGCCAGCCATAAATGAGCATAAATTATTATTATCAAGCATATTTATCCTACTCTCTGATGCCAGAGTGGCTTGCAAAGAAAAGTCAGTCCTTGCCCTCAGGCTCGCAATCAAAGAGACATGACACAACAGGAAAAGGGGCTGGGAAGGAGTAGGAAAAAAGCAAGCTCAGGCAATATTTCTTAGTTACAGAGACCTTGCAATGAGCAGCAAGAATTGAAAAATTTGGCGAGGAGTCAAACGTTGCTGTTCTTTCAGCAGAGCTGATGGAGAGCATCTGCAGTTACATTTCCCCCTCTCTCTCACAGCCTGACAGACAGTTGGGGGAGGGAAGTTGCTGTTTATTTAGGAACTGATGAGAACACTGTGCAGTCCCATCTCTTCCTTTCCTATAGCCTGATGGGCTTACCCTGGAGTAACAATTTACATAGGCTGAGAAAGCTATGTTGGAGTAAGGAAAGCTGGCATGGAAGGCACAAAGGAGTGTGTTAAGGGTGGAAAATTGCAAAGCATCCCAACTCATTTGGTCTTGCTCATAGAGCTTGGAGCTTGAGCTCAGTGTAACTTGCAGCACCAAAAAATAAAGGTGCAACTAATTCACTCCACAAAAATCTAAGAGCAAGGCTTACCCTGCCCACACCCCTGCTAGAAGCAGTTAGGAAACAGCTTAATTTACACAGGAGATACACAGGCCTCTTTGTTGGGGGTTAGGGTCGCCCTGCCAATTCCCTTCTGCAAACAATGCCAACTTTCCAGCTAAAGTTGCTGTGAGAATAAGCACAATAAAAACTGTAAAGCCCTTTGGACTTGGAAGGGTTATTATCTAGATCAGATTTGTAATAGTCTGCTATCATCACCCCTGCCCTTAAATGGGATGGAAATCCTCCTGCTTGCTTGAACTCGGGAGAGGACAGCTGCACAGTGATATGCTCCCTACTCACTCACCTGCCCTTGGATCAGTAAGATGGGAGGAACCACCACTCGTTCACATAGCTCCAAAAGAGAATTAGGCCTATCCTGCATGGGCCCATCCTGTCTATCAGCAACTACTGGTCATGACCAGGGCCATAGCAAGGGGGTGGTGAGGTGGGCCCCCGCCAGGGGCGCAGGTGATGGGAGGGTGCAAAACCAGCTAAAAATATGTCCATAAATACAAATATTGATTATTGCCTCATAGGAAATGGTTTTAAATAGAGAGTGAATTGAATTTGGGGGTTGGGGTTGGAGGAGAGGCGAAAAGAAGAGCTAATTTGTCCATGGTTAGGGGGCGCAATCTGAATGGTTCTGCCAGGGGTGCAAGATCACCCAGCTACGGTTCTGGTCCTGACAGCTGAATGTCATGGCTTGTGGGCTTCTGCAGTCACCTGTCCGGCCACTGCAGAGAAACAAGATGCAGCCAGACTAGGTAGTCCTTCCGTCTGGTCCAGCAGGGCTCTTCCTGGCACCTGACAGGCTGCTGACATGGGCAACCTGGCCGTTTTGCAGTGAGCAGCCTACCCCCAGTGGTGTCCAAACTATTTTCAAAGAGGGCCAGATTTGATGAAGTGAAGGGCCATAAGGGCCAACCAAAGTTGTTTTTTTTTAGGGTTGAAGTTGCTGAGCTTTTTTATGATTTTACCCCAAAGTCCTTGAGCTTTTTTTAGGGTTGGAGTTGTTAAGGTTTTTCTGGATTTCACCCCAAGAAATAAACTGCCACAGGGGCCGGATTAAACCGACCGGCGGACCGGATTAGGCCCCCGAAACGGACTTTGGACACGCCTGCACTAGGACTTTGGACATGCCCTTATCGCTCGCTCCCTTCCACCACCCTGGAGACAAGTAATCAGGCTGAGGTCAGGGTCCGGGGCTACTCATTTTGAGGGAAAGAAGCAGCAGCCCTTGGGCCAAGCAGAGCAAACCACCCCCCACTCGCCCGCTCCCTTACCCAGCTTCTCGGCCGCCTTATCGACCGCCGCCTGCAGCTTCTCTCGGCTCCTGCCGGCCACGGCCCAGCGCAGCGAGCCTCGCAGCTCATCCTCGCCGGCCACCCGCGCCACCTCCTGGACCACGTACTGCCCCGTGAAGCCCGACGCCCCGAACACCACCACCTCGAAAGGCCGCCCGGTCGCCATGGGGACGCGAAGAAGGCGCCGCGCTCAGACAGCGCGAGGCGAAGAAGCGGAAAGGCGCTGCGCAACGGCTGGCAACCCGCGACTGCCGATGGGGAGGGGGCGGCGCCGCGGACAACGGTCCCGGCTCGCGCTAGCCTCACGTGACCAATACCCGCCCCCAGCGCCCCGCCCACTAGCGGCTCCGCCGTGAGAGGCCCCCGCCCCCAGCACGCTTCCAGCGCAGCGCCTTCGCCAGTCTCGGCTGGCCCTGGCTGCTTCTTTCCACACCCGTCGCTGCCACGCCCCGTGAGGCCTGTTTGCAGGAGGCGGGAGTGGATTGGCGGAGTCTCGTTCTCCACGCGTTGGGAGGCGACGTGCAGGCTCTGGCGATGTGCGTGCTCGTGCCCGAGGCGCATGGTTGCAAATCCTCGCCAGCCTAGCCGCGAAATGGAGGATGATAGGCAAAAGGGCTGCATGTTGGGCTCGAAGCAAGAGGGCAATAATAATAATAATAATAATAATAATAATAATACAGTACATTCACAACAGCTGTTCTCTGCTCTTGGGGACCCTCTACAGGAAACACCTCGGGAAAGATGGGGTAAAATTGTCAACGTTTTCCTTTTTTTAAGGGAAATTCCCTTATTCCAAATAGGATTTCTCGCAAGGAAAGGGGAAAGTTGACAGCTATGGCTAAAAGCTAATGCACAAATAGGCAGCTATGCTCGGGTGCATGGTACAGAAAGTGTGCCCAAGGCTCATGCCTAGAGCCATGTTACAAGTGTGTCTTGGGATTAGGCCCACGTGGGCAGTAATTGGGTTCGAGGCAACAGGCCAGATAAAGACTTCTGTAAAATGAAGCATTGGACCACATATAATACCAGGGTGTATCATGGGATTCAGCCTCCCAGTGGTGGGGGTGTATTCTTGGGATAGCCCAAAACATCTTTGGTGGAGGGTTGCAACCTCTGGTGCTTACTTAACTGACACGGGACAGCAAACTTCCTCAGTAACAAGCTGGGACAGACAGCATTAGCTTAATTTACCTTACACACTGCTTCAGTAGCTTGTGTTTGTGAAGTAGTTTATAAATCTGCAAATCATTTGTGTAGGAAATTTTTCCATTCAATTATTTCCAAAAATCCCGTCTAGAGGATTTCACCCCCCAAATCACACATCTATGGGGTTCTGTGTCTGCTACTCATGATTATAATAATTTCCTCAATAACACAACAATACAGTAAAATACTGTACTCCTACGTGAGAGTATCCACTTTGCAGGACTGGAATCCTCTCTACAGCCATGGTCCAGTGATCATATTCTCAGTGAGAGGAGGATAGAGTATTAGTAACATGCCCAATATGATATTCTCTGTACTGCAGATTTCAAGGGTAGAGAAGCATGACAGAAACTGCACACTTATAACCTTGCACTCATTTTTTCCAAAATAAAAAACACAATTGCATTCTAAAGTGCTTTTAAAATCTTGAGCCAAAGAAGTCAAATTCTACTTCAGTGTAAACAAAACATTATTTCAGGGGTAAGTGCAATGTACTGATACATCCACCATGCGTCTGAAAGTCCAAACAAGTTTCACAGTAGTGTTCTTGGGATGAGTTTCAAAATGTAAAAGACTATTTAACTACAATGTCAGGGGTAACGTCTCTATATTTAATAAGGTGGTGGTGCAACAAATTACAGCCCATGGATATGTGGGAAGTGCGTGGGTTGCTGTAAAGATTTACATTACAAAGCTGTCAGTAGGTTAACTATCAGTTGCCAAGTTTCACTTTGGAATCGCCTGTTCCTTCAGACAATTTAGAAAGATTTAAGGGTATTATTTGCTTTAATTATAGAACCCCCAGCAACAAGATTACACAAAATTCTGCCAGGAAAGAGTGTAACTTTCAATGGAAAGGAAAACTTTCTGGGACTTTATGCTGACAGTATTGTTTTATATACATCAGACCCAGTTAATGCTAGAAGGTATAGAATGGAATATGTTTTTCAAATGTCTCTCAAATTAACGTAAATTTTCAAAAATTGGAAGTAATGTTCTTTCATATTCCCCTGCAACTTTAGGAAATCTCCTAACATTTTACCAATAGCTAGAAAAAGTTTCAGGTATTCAGATTACTTATAATTTAAACAAATCATATCAGACAAATTATAGTAAAGTATGGAAAACCATAAATATGGGCATACAACGCTGGAGCAAAATGAAACTTTCTGTTATGGAACTAAACTAAAATGACACTTGTTCCAAAAGTATTAATTTCAAACATTACCAGTTTGGCTCCCACCAGACCATATGTCCAAATGGCAAACAAAACTTAACAAATTCATGTTTAATCAGACATCTGGGATCAGACACCCTTTCTCCTGGGCCCCGTTCAGAAAGTGGTGGAGGGGGATGAGTGTTCAGACCCCTGGGCTCTCACTTGTGGGGTGCCTCAGGGTTCTGTCCTCTCCCCCATGCTTTTTAATATCTATATGCAGCCGCTGGAAGAGATCATCAGGGGGTTTGGGCTGGGTGTTCATCAGTATGCGGATGATACCCAGCTCTACCTCTCTTTCAAATCAGAACCAGTGAAGGCGGTGAAGGTCCTGTGTGAGTGCCTGGAGGCGGTTGGAGGTTGGATGGCTGCTAACAGATTGAGGATGAATCCTGACAAGACAGAAGTACCGTATTTTTCGCCCTATAGGACGCACCTAGTTTTTTTGGGGGGAAATCAAGGGGAAAAAATTTATTTCCCCCCCAGGTTTGCGCAGCCATCCCCAAGCTAGAAGAGGGAGACGGAGCGCTCCGTCTCCCTCTTCTGCCTTCAGGGACAGCCTCTCTAGCCTCCGTGGGGCAGCGGCTTGCCCCGCTATCCCACGAGCTTGTGGGGCTGGCGGGGAGGAGAAGCAAGCTTGCTTCTCCCCCCCCCGCCAGCCTCCAGATCAGGTCAGGGAATAACGGGGTGGCGGCGCTCTGCCTCCCCGCTATCCCCCGAGCTTGTGGGGCTGGCGGGGGGGAGAAGAAAGCTTGCTTCTCCCCACCCCCGCCAGCCTCCAGACCAGGTCAAGGAATAGCGGGGTGGCGGTGCTGCGCCCCCCCGCTGTCCCCCGAGCTTTTGGGCTGCAGGCTGCTGCCCGCAAGCCTTGCAAGCCCGCGGGACCTCCCGCCGGGCTTGCAAGACTTGCGGATAGCTTCCTGCATTCGCCCCATAGGACGCACACACATTTCCCCTTCATTTTTGGAGGGGAAAAAGTGCGTCCTATAGGGCGAAAAATACGGTACTGTTCTTGGGGGACAGGAGGCGGGCAGGTGTGGAGGATTCCCTGGTCCTGAATGGGGTAACTGTGCCCCTGAAGGACCAGGTGCGCAGCCTGGGAGTCATTCTGGACTCACAGCTGTCCATGGAGGCACAGGTCAATTCTGTGTCCAGGGCAGCTGTTTACCAGCTCCATCTGGTACGTAGGCTGAGACCCTATCTGCCTGCGGACTGCCTCGCCAGAGTGGTGCATTCTCTGGTTATCTCCCGCTTGGACTACTGCAATGCGCTGTACGTGGGGCTACCTTTGAAGGTGACCCGGAAACTACAACTAATCCAGAACGCAGCAGCTAGACTGGTGTCTGGGAGCAGCCGCCGAGACCACATAACACTGGTCTTAAAAGACCTACATTGGCTCCCAGTACGTTTCCGAGCACAGTTCAAAGTATTGGTGCTGACCTTTAAAGCCCTAAACGGCCTCGGTCCTGTATACCTGAAGGAGCGTCTCCACCCCCATCGTTCTACCCGGACACTGAGATCCAGCACCAAGGGCCTTCTGGCGGTTCCCTCACTGCAAGAAGCCAAGTTACAGGGAACTTAGAGGGCCTTCTTGGTAGTGGCGCCCTCCCTGTGGAACGCCCTCCCACCAGATGTCAAAGAGAACAACAATTACAAGACTTTTAGAAGACATCTAAAGGCAGCCCTGTTTAGGGAAGCTTTTAATGTTTGATGTATTAGAGTATTTTAATATTTTTTTTGGAAGCCGCCCAGAGTGGCTGGGGAAGCCCAGCCAGATGGGCGGGGTACAAATAATAAATTATTATTATTATCTCACACATTAAAATAACTTTTGCTGTATCTTCACCCAACCATTGATTACAATGCATCTCAACTCAACAACATGACAGACCTAATGTCTGGCAATAAGGGAACTCAATGGAGCACATCAGAGAACTTGAAAATAGATGGTGCCCGTATAAAAGTAATAACTTTAAAAAAAAAAAAATAAATTCTGCTCTTTACACTGGCTTACAAATCCATTTACACCCAACTTTCAAGATTTGGACAAAATGAGAATAGGTTATGGTCCAAGGCCTCCCACCCCATGTAATGTGTATGTAATGGAAAACACTGCTACCCAGTTTTCAAAAATAAATATAGAGCCTATAATTATAGATATGTGGAAATAAAATAGTTGTATTATTTGAAATATTTTTACAAAGATGGACAACCGCTTACCACTAATGAGATGCAAATTCAATTGGGAAATATTCAGATACCATGGTTATTAGGCTACCAGTTAAGGTCCTTTAAAACAAATTCCCAGGTTAAAAACAAAGCCACAAGACAATTGTCAACATATTAAAAAAATAATAGTGGAAGAAAATATAACAAAAGGACTAATATCATCTTTGTATAAATCTGTTAGAGAGGTTCGATGTTGTCTTCAGCAAAATTTGAGAAGGTGGTAGGAGCTGAATTGAGATTTAGAAATTAAGGAGGCGGAATGGGATAGACTGTGAACAAAAGTGCCATGCAAATCCATATCAGCAGCAACCACAGAAAAAGTTCTTAAAATTTTGCACAGCTGGTACTTAACACCTAATGTTCAGAGTTATTATTTAAAACATCAGTACAATACCGTTTGCGAACTGACTAAGTATCAAATTTGTTTAGGCTTACAGAGCAATCCTTACAGAGCAATCCTAAAATTCTGAGCAAGGAACAGAAAAAGGACTCCATCACTGCTATTGCTCTGCCACCAGCTGCCCTGATTGCATTCGGGATTGAATGGAGGAAGTATTGGATTGGTAGAATCCAAAGCCCTCCCATTCCTCCAACACACCCTCTTTTACACCTCTTTTACACTTCAGTTGAACTTACACTGTTCAACTGAAGGAAAGAAGAGAAAAATTGACTGTGATGGGTGGGAAAAAAGAAAAAGGCAACCTTCCCCATTCCACCTTGTTTGGTGTGATTGTAGCAGAACTTAGGAAGTGGAAATTTATCCACTACAGACTCTTCCTCCTCCCTAGCAGCCTCTCTTTCCACCCCAGCTGCCTAGTAGTTAATATTATTATAAGTTGAGGGTGCCAAATGCCTGACTTCAGTAAATGGGGATGCCAAACCTGTTTGGCTTAAGATGTGTGTTAGACTCGTGTATTAGCCAATCCCAGTGAGTATTTAAGCTTTAGATAAGCTTTAGATTCAGCAGGAGGCCCCATTAGCTAAAGTGGTGCTTCAGGTTAAGAACAGTTTCAGGTTAAGAACGGACCTTCGGAATGAATTAAGTACTTAACCCAAGGTACCACTGTATTTAGGGAAGTTAGAGTTCAGAATGACAGTTAGGAGTTAAGAAACGGAGTTACTAAGCAGTGGCTGGAGAGAGAGAGTCAGAAAGCAAGATGCTGATGTCTGTTTTGAATCCAGTGCTGTGGCTTTGGGAGAAGCCAGAACCCCTTGGAATGTAATGCTGGAGACCCCTTCATTGAATTTAGGTTGTATATATGTGTAAATAAACCATATATCATAAAGACGTCACAATCTCTGTTGTGCCTCATTGCCCCAAAGGGAAAACAGATCCTGGGTTAAATGCCTGCAATCCTTGGAATCTCACACCACTTGGATATTGGGGTAGTGTGTAACAATACTTTAAAAATACTTCACCTTTAATTCACCATATCTTCTTTGACTTTGCTCACTCCTACATATCAAAGTGTGAGAAAAAGATACACCTGAAGCCAGAGGCATTTAACATATCTTTAGTATTTCGACAGTAATACAGCATTTTGCGCGTTTGGCAATATTACTATTACTAAATGTTTATCACCAACAGGGATAAATCAACACAGCTCATTAATGCATACTGTTCTGGTCCAGAGGGCTGACTGAAAAGACTGGCATGGGAAGGGCAGAGATTTCATGGATTAGTGAAGAGGAACAGTGGAATATGAAGAATTAATTTAGGAGAGATCAGAGAGGTGAGGTTAGAGTTGTTCAGGGAAGACTTTGATAAAGAACAGAAATGTGTGGAAGAGGTTGAAAGAAGAGATTAAGGTTAAAAAAAAAAAGCAGTTAATCCTGAAAATTGAAGCAGCGTAAATCCTGAATGCATAGTCAAAGCTGGTATATAAGCAATGAAATCTATGGAGGCCTAACCACACCCTCTGCTGGTTATTGCAGGTATTCCTGTATTTTATTTTTTTTTTAATTATTGAATGATTTTATGTTACAAAAAACAATACAGCCATACTACCACTAAATATAATTAAGAAATAAAAATTACATACATCAATATTTAGTTTGTTGTTTGTTATTTGCCATCTTACTTCCTCCCAAACATTGCATACAAAAACACTCATACAGGTATTCCTGTATTCTTAGAGACCGATTTACTACTGTTATTTCTATAGGGCTGGGTTCAGAATTCCTGTGAACAAAACTCATAGGATGCTTTTGTCAGAGGAAGGGTGCTCTGGAATGTTGGCCCCCCTCTCCCAAACATTGTGGGATGGGGGTTGCAGGCAGTGGCAGCTGCTAACATTTTGACTTGGTAGGGTTACAGTGTTTAACCTTGCTGTCTTCATCACAATAGGGCTTGTGAAGCACTTACTTAGGAAAGTATGCCTTTACACATGTGCAGAATCACTGGCGGAGGAGCGTACCGCCGCTGGCAGTGCGATTCCGGTGGGGTGCCATTGTGGCTGCCTCCCTGCCTGCGCTGGGCACCACGCCCCCAAGACGTGCGCCAGCCATGCCCCCGCTTGCTCTCCGGCCCCCGGTGCCGGAGCATGAAGCTCTGCCACTGTGTAGAATGCTATTGTCTCTCCCTTTCTTGAAAAGGTTATTCTTTGTACAGCTATGGACAGAGAAAGAGCTTCCAAGTAAGAGAGCCCAGGTTTGATTTTCAGACAAGAATGACTCACATTGCACCCTTCCTTCTACACACCTGTAAGAAATCTAAATGATTTTTTTACTGAAAATAACTTCACAGCAAAACCAAATTATGGAAATGATCGGAGGATGAAATGTGATATAGCTACTTGTCTTTCTAGTTGCTCATCTTATTTCAAGCTCAGCAGTTAAGTTCCATGGCCTTTGTGCATTGACACCCTTTGAAAATTTTATTTTGAATATGACTGAGCATTCTTAAAAAAAAAAGGATGATGCTCAGCAACCAAACAATTATGAGAAACAGTCCTAGGTGCCAGCACCAAAGAGGCGGACTGGAACAATTTATGGGCCAAAAACCCTTTAAGATCAGTGTTAATTCGCAAAAGGGAGAATTATTTTAAGTTAATTTATACATGACATTTACACCTTTAAGATACAGTTACATAGATGAAACACCTACCAATGTGCTGAAGAGAAAGTAAGCCCTTTCCATAGGTGGCAGTCATGTGAACTTGTGCAGACATTACGGGAAAGACTATTTGTGGAAATAAGTGATTACAAATCAGCATGTACAATGCAATCCAAGCATGGATTTATTAAATATATTTAAAGAAGATCAGTTCAATTTACTTCATAAGCAACTCATCATTTTTCTCCTGGTGGCAGCACAGTTACTCATAGCACGAAACTGGAAAGGACTTGAACACCTACATATCACATGATGGTGACAGAATGTATAGATTATTGCCGTACATGAAAAATTGACAAAAAGGGTGCATGCCTTGAACAACACACCCGATGCAGATGCTTTTATTGAAATACGGTGCCCCTTTATAAATATTTGAATGAACACTTGGAAGACGGGCACCCACCAGGCTTATGGTAAAATCTGATATATTACTGCTCTTCTGTTCCGGGGGGTGGAACTGGAGAAAACTTAATATTTGGTTCATATTTTGTTGCAAATCAATAAAAATATTTTATATATGTAAAGAATGACATCATACCTCTTATTTAGAAATTAAGCCACAACAAATGTTTGAATTCATGTCTTGTTTACACTTACACATCCGTTGCCAAAAAGCTAAATACACAAAACTTAAAAATGTGAGGAACAGTTGCATGCAGTTTTGCTCCCCTGCAATCAGCTGAACTATTTATTATACAAACTACTTTCCCCCTCTAAATTAAATTAACAGCCAATAGACAAACAAATGATTGTTGTGGGCTTCCTATAGGCATCTGGTTGGCCCCTATAAGAACAGAATGCTGAGCTAGATGGGCCTTCAGTCTGATCCAGCAGGGTTCTTAGACAGTTCTGAACAGGACAGGCAATGAGATATGGAAAACACAAACAGCATTCTTCTTTTTTCTGGGACATTGTGGCAAATGAATTCGGACATATCCATCTTTGAAATTCTATACTGCAAGAATACTGACCATAGATTGGACTGGAGATGGGACAGTGACTTTGTAAATTAAAGTCACTAGGTGGCACTATGGCATTGTTTTCACTTATTGTGCAGAGAATGTGTGTCTAAGGCTGATAGTACCATGTGACTGTACGTATTCCTCTGACCCTCTCAGGAGTTCTGCTTTTTAAAATACAAAGAGGTATGTCCTCTTATGCAACTAGGAAAAGGTTGTACAAAGGTTCCCATCGTATGGGGAAAATTTGGTAAGGCAAAATTCTGTTGGGGAAAAAATAGATATGCTGATACCGGCAGTGAGAACATGAGGGAATAAAGCACCCTGCTATTTTGCAATTACATTAATAAATTAAATAGTTTGAGAACAAATGTTATGCATTCATTTTTCACTTAAGATACTTGCATGCTGCTTTCAAAGCAAACCTCACATTGTTACTTAACATTGTTTAAAAAAGCCACTACATTTGAGGTGGTTGGAGAAGAGGAAGTCCACCACTCAGAGGCAATGACTCCTCCAAAGTTTTGGGTAGTGGTTGTTTTTCTTTTACACAAGGTACTCCAGTTCCTCCATCTTGGATTGAAGACATTGATGTTATTTTTAAGCAGTTTCTCCTAATATCTTTTGTTCGCTTTTAAATAGATGTAAGTTGTTTGCCAAAGCGAACCTTCTCGATAATAATAGATAATAATAATGGTATCTGGGGTTAATTTATAGATTAGCCAAAAATAATCTGGTCTGAAAACTGACAGAATGAAATACAGTGTAGAAGTTTTGCTTTTAGGCAAAATATAATTATGAAAACTTGAATGTAGACTTCTAGAATGGAGTGCATGTGAAAAGGATCTTGGAATGGTAATCAATCACAAGCTGAACATAATAGCAATGTGATGTTGGCTGAAAAAAGGGATAATGGGATCTTAGACTGTATTAATAGAAACATTGTTTCCAAGTAAATGAGAGGTAATAATTATACTTTGTTCTGCATGAGTCAGAATACATCTATGTCCAGTACTGGGCATCATAGTTAAGAGGGATATATTTTATTTTATTATTTATTTTATTTATTAAATGTATGTATCACCCTTCACCCAAAGATCACAAGATAAAAATACAGGATAAAAGCACAAATAATAGAACAAGAGCAAAACAAAAACACACACACACCAAACACATTTAGAAGGCTGCAGAATATTAAACAGCCAAGGGCCTGCTTGATGAGGAATGGTTTTACCTGGCGCCTAAAGATATATAGTGAAGGCACCAGACAATTTTTCCTGGGGAGAGCATTCCACAAACAGAGAGTCACTGCAGAAAAAGCCCGTTTTCATGTTGCCACCCTCTGGACCTCTCATGGAGGAGGCACACAAAGGGCCTCAGATGATCATTGCAGAGCCCGGGTTGGTTTATATGAAAGGTGGTCCCTGAGGTACTGTGGTCCTGAGATGTTTAAGACCATGGATGGGGAACCTGCGACCCTCCAGATCTTGCTGGACTTACAACTCCCATCATCCCTGACCATTGGGCCATGGTGGCTGGCCTTATGGGAGTTTGAGTAAAACAACATTTGGAGGGCCATAGGTTCTCCATTCCTGACAGAGACAAATCTGAACAGACTCAGATGAGGGCAACACAGTTTGCCAGTGATGTGGGGGGGAAAGGCCTATGAGGAAAGGTTGAAAGGAGCTGATACATTTAACCTGAAGAAGAGGAGGGAAAACATGGGAGTACTCCTTAGATACAGGAAGGATTGTCAGATAGAAGAAAACAATCTAGTACTGGACTAGATTAACCAGGGCTAGTTTAGATCTTAAATTTCCAGGTGGGCTTAATTTATAGGAAGGTGCATTTCCAAATGTAACCCTATGCACATTTACTTGGTTTTAAAACATCTAGTTGAAATCAGTGGTTCTTAGTTCCAAGAAGGTATTCATAGGGTTGGCTATATGTTGGCCTTACACAAGGATGATATTACACTAAATTACACTAAGACAATTCCCTAAGTAGACTGCTGATGACGAAGTGTTTAATTTATAGGTGCCTGCACAACATACCCCATGTTACTGTTTTCAGATGCAGTAGACATACCGTATTTTTCACACCATAGGACGCACCGGACAATAGGACGCGCCTTGTTTTAGAGGGGGGAGAACAAGAAAAAAAAATTCTCCCCCTCTCTGCCCAGCGCCTCTTCAGCGAAGCGGCAGGAGGCGCTGCGCAGAGAGAGGGAGAATTTTCCCCCTCTTGTTTTCCCGCTCTAAAACAAGGTGCCGTTTAAGGTGCGTTCAGGCGGCTACCTTGGAAGCCTGGAGAGCGAGAGGGGTCAGTGCACACCGACCCCTCTTGCTCTCTAGGCTTCAGGTTCCTTTCGACCTGCTCTTTGGGGCTGGCGGGGGGAAGCCCACCACCAGTCCCAAAGAGCAGGTCAGGGAGCAGCGGAAAGGCGCAGCGGAGAGGCTGCTGCCATAGTCGCACGTCACTTCTCCAGCTGGGAGAGGGTCGCGGGGCTATGGCTTCTTTAGCCCCGCACACGCTCTCCCAGCTGAAGAGGTGGTGCGCGGCTATAGAGGCTCCTGCCATAGCCGCGTGTCACCTCTCCACCCGGGAGAGGGTCGCGGGGCTATGGCGTCTTCGCTCCATAGGACACACACACATTTCCCCTTCATTTTTGAAGGGGAAAAAGTGCGTCCTATAGAGCGAAAAATACGGTACATCTATCTTATTGTACATAGAATGTGGTTTACATTGCAAATCACATGTCTGTAATTATGCATTATAATCCAGGTCTCGTAAATGGTAAGGTTTGTTCTTGGCTACTGCTCGTTTTTCATTTGGAGAGAAACAAACCTTGAGCCTGAGTTTAAACATAATGACAAGCCAGACTATAGCCGATTTCCTTGCTGGTGTGGCCCCTGCAAGAATAGGAGAGGCGGGGAGTGCCTGCTATTGAGGAGTGGGCACTGGCACAATAAACTATAGTTTATTGTCACAATGATTTAATGAGACATGCAAACCAGGCCAATCAGTAAAGGCTTCAGTCAAAACACTGGGCAGACCGAGAAAACATTTGTGTGGTTTTGTATTTCCCATTTCCAGGCAGTAAGGCTCCTTATTTTTTTAGCTTATCGATTGTAAGCTTTGCAAAGTGCATGCCTAGGGGGGGAAATACTGGAACAGAAAATTTAAAGCATATGGTGGAACAATTATTATTATTTCCATAGCACTAGTTTCCTCTTGTAACACTCCCTTTGCAATTTCAGCTGAACTCCACCCACATTGTCAGAGTTGCATCTTAAACAAAAGTTGAAGTAGTACTATCTGCTGCAGTTCAACTTTTGTATTTACATGTTTTCATAAAATAAATAATAATAATTCTCAGAAACTGCAGCATATTGGAAAACATGACAAAATATGATCTTCCAGATTAGATAAGTAGTTTAATTAGAACAAAATCACAACTTTGTTCTTAAGTGATTGTATGGAAAATCTTTGTCGCACTCCATTAGGAGCAGGGAATGGGGCCACCATTTCTTGGCTGAAGCAGATGCAGCACTGGGCTAGGAATGGCAGAGAAATCACACAATTCCATAGAATTAAGTAGTTAAAAACAACTTAACTTTCATTTTTAAAGAGTAGGTGCTTGGGTCTGAGAGTTCCCAACTGCAGAGTGCTAGGGGGTGGGGGAAGGGAAGGAACATGAAGATGAACAAGAAATCATTCACAGAGTTATCCCAAAATAAATTTAATTCACCTTTAATTCACCTAGCAATTATGGTAACAAATCTCATGAGTAGTTCAGTGAACCTTGTTCAAATGAACAAGTTCATTCCAAGGCCTGGTTGTAGGTCTGCTTGTAATTCCTTATAAGTCACTGTAAAATAACAGAGTTACTAAAATGCTTTTTGAGAACAACGGCAAGTAGTTATCCAGAACACATTATTAAGGTCTACATCCTTTATTAATAACAGCACTCAAAAGACTCAATGCATTTTCTCAGGGACACTTTATTTTTGTTCGTTATATTTAGAAGTCACAAGCTTGGTTGATGCTTTCAAATAGTAATTTCCTCCCATGTTATTAGTAGCCAAGGTTTGATTTATCACATCTATTATTGACTTTGATTTGCCTTGACTTTACACAGTAGCAGAAGTTAAATTGCTATGTTTTCTTATTCTTACGAGTGTAACAGCCCTTTTATTGGAAGTTCAATAGTATGTGAGCTAGCTAGACTAACAAAATTCAACTTGATACCCAATTTGGCTTTAGGATTTTCACTTGCATTTTACTGAAAAAAGCTTAAGGCATTCCCATTGTTGGCAGTAACTGATTGCACATCCACTGAGGCACAATCACACACATGTACAATATACTGTATAAAGATTAGCAAGCTGGGAGGCAGTGATTGGACGAAATGTGCCTTATTAAAGTAGAAGCAACTAGAATTTTCTTTTAAACAAATGTAGCTTAATATTCAGCCAATTGTTTTTATATATAAATTTATAAACGTTCCACATCCCATGTATTATAGTATAATTTGGAACAATCTAATTGTATTGTCCTAGCTTTCTGCTCTCTCTCACTTAGCTTTATTTACAAGACCCAGCCATTGACAACTAGGAGGAAACAACCATGAGAAATGGGTTATAGCTCAAGGCCTTTTGCATACATGAATTACAATGAAAGAGAAAAACTGTTTCCTACCTTCTAGTTCCTCTCAATTCCACAGCAATTTGGAGATGCGCTTTTCATTTAGAGCGGTTTCAACATGGAGGTTGAGACCCAACATAGCTTTATACAAGAGCCTTCTCTTTCAAATTGGTCACATTTGCATAAAATGTTGGCGGAATCAGAGCCTGAGATACTATGGAGAGCAACTTCAGCATATTTTAAAGGCCAGGTAGAGCAAATTTTGTTACGTAGCCAACCATCTGAAAGGTCACCACACAGCATGTGAACTATCATACCAAACAAGAATTAGTACCAACGTTTTACTGATGTTTTAATTTCTTATATGAACCAACTGGAATATCTAGCTACAGGTCAGGATCACATGATCAGCAGAGAGATGAAGCAGCACATGCAACATGGTCAAAAATTTGAGACTGCTTCCGTATATAGTGCTAATAAATGAGATCAACCATAAGACTGCTCTAAACCCAGCTCAGGACACCAGCCTATTCTGTTGCCCTCCACCTCAACAAGGGCAGTATAGGTGCTGTGGCCTGGGCTCTGTGGCTGCAGAGTATGTCAGTTTAAGGTGGTATAATGATAGGATTGCCATAGTAAAAATTCAAAAATATACAGAGTCTGGTGGAGCAGGGTGTTACAAAATAAAGGAGATCAGTTCTGTTCTATGGTACTGCTGTGATCTAAAATCAAACAATTATATATTTTTTTAAAGGGGCATCTGGCAACCCTAGTGCAAAGTGAGATATTTTAAAATCTGCGTTGTATTTCTCTTTTAAATGTGCAATAAAAATAATTTTAACATTACTTCTGCCAAAATGAACCTAAGTACAAGGCTTCTTGATGGCATACTTAAAAAAAAAATTTCAAGTTATCATTCTCAATGTTTTTGGTGATCAGGAGCACAAACATTTAAAACAGAGGTGAAACTCGTGGTTGCTTTAAACATTAATATTCAACAGAACATCAAACTGAAAATTACAAAACCCCAAAATATATAGTAACTACATAATTATAGATACAACATTATAGCTACAGAAGGCATGCTCATCAACAATCCATCAGAAAATTACAAAATAAAATAATAAGAAAATTCCTTTACAGATCAAGCTAACTTAATAAGAGCAGACAAAAGTGATGTACTGAACCAGCCAGTAATCAGGTTTAAAACTCATGCCTCCCTTTTAGAAGGTTCAAGCACTGCTAGAGTGGAACACAAAAGGCCTTTGGAGTGCACATGGAAAACTGTGTTTAGACATAACGAAGGCCCCCCCCCATTAGACACAAAACACATAAAATTGCTAACTACCCCATTGTAAGACTTGCTCTGTCAGCACATAAATCTTCAGGCCAAGAAATCCAAGTACAGTATAGTTGGGAGGGGGAACAAGTGTGCTTCTGAATCCTTAGTTTCAAAAGCTGTTTCCTCTCCACCAAAAAGACTTCCTATACCCTGGAGAACTGCAAGAGCAATCTCTGGTGGTGCGGTGTGAGAAACTGTAGCCGGGGTGGGGGTGAGGGGTAGAGAGGACAATACTAATGTGGAAAGATCTGTGCACAGGCAGCTAAGGAGCTCTTTGGATCCTAACCATGGGCTGGAGTATACCTACAGCTATGCCAGCATAACTCTACAACTAACTGCTTTGCCAACATTGCAGGCTGGCCAGCCAATGGAACTAAATGGAATTGGTGCACCAGAGGTCAAAATGCAAAAGAGTCTTCTCCAAGAAGGGCTTGGAAGAAAGAAGAGATCCAATCCAAAAGACATACCCAGACTGCTAATTAAACAGGTGTGCCAGGTGTGCACTCTCTCTCTTTCTCATCACATAGATAGAGACGGGGGGGGGGGGGAATCTAGTTGCATAACACCGGCCACTTAGCAGAGAGGGGACATACCTAGAAGAAGCACTACCAGTGTAGTTAACGTCATTCTTCTGAAGAAAAAGCGTGATATAAAAACCAATCTTTTTCTTACCAATTCACATTAAGATGGATATCCTTTCAAATGCCCCAAAGCCTTCCCTTGTGAGGTTTAACATTCAGAACACCGTTTTCACGATTTAACTTTCACTGCCATTGTACTTTTGTTTTCTGCACAGCCAAGGCCTTAATATTGGTACACTCTGCATCATACACCACTAGCATATTCTGCACACACCTTTAGTGGAATGCACTAGAGTCCTGGAGACTGGTTTCTAAAAATATAAGGTTGGATCCATACTTGCCCCTCTGTGAACAGAAAGGCTCCTTCCTTTTAGAGAGGGAACTGGGATCCAGCAGAGGCTGCCCATGAAGGAAGGGGTGGTGGTGATTTTCGCCAATTCCCTCTTTTGTCTTCTGCCCCCACCCTGTTTCAGAGGATTCCACAACACTTTGGACAGGTTTTCAGGGGACAAAGAAGACTGCAGGGGGGAGAGAGATTAGCAAAAACTGCCTTCCCACCTGCTTCCTCCAATACGAGCATAACTGTTGACTGAGAGCTTCAATCAAGCCCTTAATTTCATTATCAACTAACAGATTATACCATTAATTTAAAAAATAGACATTATATTCCAGTTTTACAGTACAAATGTATATTTATACCAGTTGCTAGAAATGGCAGGGGGTTTCCCACGGCCATCTGCTTGGCCACCAGGAGAACAGGATGCTAGACTAGATGGGTCACTGGCCTAATCCAGCAGGCTCTTATGCCTGATTATTATATAAGCAATTTATTCTTGGTAGGGAGAGAATTGGAGATTTTATCCAACTTTTCTCTAGTCTCACATATCATTATCAGAAAGCTTAAGAAATGCAGATTAGAAGGAATCAGCATGCAGTGGATATTTAAAAAGAAAAAATTACTGACACTGAATAAGAATCAAGTTCCAAACAGATTTCGGCAGGTATCAGTCATGAGTCCGGTGTTTGTTGTCGTTTTCAGTTATGGAATTAACAAAATTTTCAGCTAAAAGGAAAACTAAGAATGTACTGTCACCACAAGATAGACTGAAGCTCATCTTTTTCATGGGTGAGAGAATATATATCAGATATTCTTAAGCTGATATGCAAGCTTTTTCAGAGCTTTCTTAATTATTTTTCCCCTTTTCCTTCATAATTTGGTCAAGGAGAAATCAATTGCTTTATTAAAGCTAAGGCAGTTTTGATACTGAGGCTTATTTTGCTCACTACAAAGAAGAAACCATATTTGCCACTGAGCATAGACTCAGTGGGGAAGTGTAGCTGATAATGGCTCCCTGGACATGATAGTGGTGTTTGCAAAAGTGTTGTTTTCATTCTTAGATGTACACTTAAAACATAATAGTTGTATATCTAAAAAAGAAATTTCTGACATAGCCCTTTACAAGGGATGCAGATGGTACCATTTATTGGCCGTAAAAATTATTTAAAATGCCATTTTTTTATTGTTGCGGCAAACGTTTTCTTAAAATCCACTTTTAAGGAATCTACAACTAAAAAGCTGTATATGAAGCAATGGAGGCATCCACTCATTACAGCTGCTACAATCTGAAATGCAAGACAAATTAATTAACAACTAGGCTGAGGGCTCTGATTTCTGCTGCACCACGCCAATAAAATTACAAAACTCACTAGGACAATTAAAAATCAGGACAAACAGTAATTAAACCCAAATAAGGTACGTTTCCATAAAATATGGACTTATTGCATGATAGTTGAAGACAACATCTTTGCATGATCAGCCAGAAAGACAATATAGTCCTGCTCTAAGTTTACACGGATTGCATACAATTATGTGGGGACTGGAAACTGTAGGGTAGGTGATAAAACTTTTTCTCTTCTTTATTTCCTAAGGTTGGTGGATTGCTGTTGAAAGCATCACACAAAGGTAACAGTAGGGCAGTTTATCAGTCCGTCATGCTGCCTCATGATATAGTAGCATGAATTCCACTTATGCACCCCTGATTACAGGAAAGTATCTCCTGAGCAGAGGTACTTCCTATGTCATTCACTGTAACTCTTCTGAAGGTGCCATGGTACAAGCAGCTTGAAATATTTTTCTCTCTTCAACAATTGTCAGTGAGCTGTCAGCAATTTCTTCTATGTGAAGGATAGCCAGTGCTTAAGTTCCTCTACACCCTGCACTATTCGAGTATAATAAAAGTCCATATTGGCGGCAAAGTCAGTACATACAGGAGATTCTGTGTCACCAAGCGTGCAGTACAGCGCAGTTCCCCCAACACTAAGGAATACAGTTGCTACGCACAATAAGATCAGCAGAACACAGGAGCCACCTCCAACTTCCTCTGTAAAGATAAGATACATAACACACAGCTGTTGAAATCGCAGGCAACCGAACTACTTTTGGACTCTTACAAGATAAAGATGCATGGCTTTATCACTTTTTTCTACAAGACCCTCCACCCCCTCCGTTTACCACCCAGCCTGATGATGAGTTCTGGAGGACTCAAAAGCACCTTGCTCACCATTTTATGACACGTGGGTTGGTGTAACAAAGGCATTGCCTTACTATGGGTCAACATGCCTTTGCGTGAAATGGAAACTCTTCGGGAAACTTTGCATGAAATGGAATGAATGTACTGTGTATGTCGCCCCCCCCCCCCCGATAAAAATATAGAAACAAAATTGGAAGAGAACAATTTATAATAATCTATGCCACGAGTAGCTAAAATGTAGGGCAATGCCTAACATCACTGAATACAGTGTAAGTTTTTTAGTTCTACAGAATTGTTCATCAGGCTAGATGGTAAACACAGCAACTATGGAGTGGGGAGAGAAGAGAGGGGCAAAAATATTTTGCCTAAGGCTGAAGCTATGGAATCTGTATCTGGTACCAGTCTTACAATGAAATGTGGAAGGAGGTAGCAGATATTCAAAGGATGCTATATAGGGCTATGTGGGCAGCAGTTTGCACCAGTGCCTGTTGTGAACGAGAAGCATAAAATGGCTAATTTTCCATTTCTGAAAACAAGAACTAGTCTGTGTCCATCCTTAAGCAGGAGACATGACGATCCCTTGTTCAATAGATTTCAAGTATGCCTTAGTTGACTGCAACTCATATTGTGTAATTTGGGGGGCAAGGGCGGGGGGTTGTGATAAACAAATGCAGGGTACCTTGGTCAAATGTGTCTTCCATTTCTAGGAATCTTACTCTTCTTTTAGACTCTCTCCGCTGGATCTGAGCATCACTGTCATCTCTCTTCTTTAATATTGACACAAGCCCCTCTGCAGGAACAGTCTGACAGGAAAGATAAAAGAGGTGCTTTTAATGACAGACTATTAAGTGACTGGACTGCCTTGCACATCACAATATAGTAAACTATGGTTTACTGCTGGCTCCCAGAGAAGAGCTCATACTTATTTGCTCCTCCTTGGTCCTTTTAAGAACAGCATCTTGTCTGGTTAAGGGATCTCCTCCTTACCTATGACCAATAGGCAAGTTTTTGTCCTATGGTTACTAATCATGATTAATAAGGAGACCTCAAACTTGGTTTAGCTCAGGGGCGGAGTTTGGTAATCTTTCATAATATGGTGCCCTGTAAAGTCCCAAATTTGGCGCCCCCAATGGATCTTCTCAATTATTTATCTTTTCAATTTTGCACCCCTTCAGCTCAGTTCCCTATGCAGGAGAACCGCCTGTACCACCCTAAATCTTTTACTGCTTAGCTGTACACTGAGCTGTGCTAAAGGAACTGGGGAGGAGCAAAGCACATGTGAATTTCTCTCTAGGAGTTGGCACGTTTGTGTGGTCCTGGTAAACTGTGGTTTGGCTTTCCCTTGATGTGCAAATTAGGCCACTATGTTTGGCTTTATATACAGTGGTACATCGAGGTACAAACACCTTGGGTTACAAACACTTTGGGTTACAGACTCCACTAACCCAGAAGTAGTACTTCGGGTTATGAACTTTACCTCAGGATGAGAATAGAAATCACGCGGCGGCAGCGGGAGGCCCCATTAGCTAAAGTGGTGCTTCAGGTTAAGAACGGTTTCAGGGTAAGAACGGACCTCCAGAACGAATTAAGTTTGTAACCAGAGGTAACACTGCATTTCATTAGCTACATAATTGCACCAATATATTCCAATAATTACGCAGCATTATATAATTTATATTACTAAACTATGACATTTGCTTCTAAACTTTGCTATTGTTGGAACTTATAATTAACATGGTTATTTTGCAAAGAATTTCCCCCTAAATCACCATAAACTGTAAAGGTAGTGCTATACTGTGATTACAATGTAACATACAGTCTGAATAGTCATATTTTTTCTTTATGTTATTTATTTATGATGAAAAATATTTATGCTTTTTCTTAGCTAAAAAGTTGCCTTTATTCAATTTGATTACAATCTCTTTATATATTTAAAGGGGTTTCCTTCTCTTACACATACAGTTAGACACTCAGCTCAGCGTACATCTCTATGCAATTTTAGCATCAGGAGGGCATAGGTTCCTGATTTAAGGGATCTTGTACTTACTACAACTCTCAAATCACAATGTAACTCTCTGCTGTCTGGAAAATGACCACATGAGTATTACAATTCCTTAATGGATAATGCTAACAACATCACTTCTCATGAATGATACAATCACATCAGCCCCTACCACACTGTGACTAACACCAAAGCTCATTATGCAAAGAAATGGCTGACAGAAGAGTTGAAAGTGACTAGTCTCATGATAAAGTGTGAAGACAACCCTTCTCAGTTTCCACCCACAAAGCAAATCTTCAGATTTTGCAGTGAGACTTGAGATGGACTCACTGCCTTGGGCATGCTCAAAAGCTTCCTGACACTTTATTTTGAGACTACATAGTTGGTGAGAGTCATTCCCTGCTATGATGGTATATAATCCAGCAATAAAAGGAGAATAGTGAGGCAGACTGAGGAAAGCGCGAGACCAGTGAAGGGCCCACTTTCAGCTGCTTGTGTGGATAAATTCAGACACAGTTTGATTCTTCTGTGACGCATACAGGCTACTGCTGCACAGGTTGGAAGCTATTTCGCCACACAAGTGCCCCCTTGCTCAGATGCTGGGAATGTAACAGAGCATTAGAATGGGCGCAATCTTGAAAGCAAAATGCACAATTACAAAGCACATTTTTATAATGTCTCTAATGCATACTTCTGGTATTAATAGTTTTAGTTCTATCTGAAAAGAGAAAATCAATAAGCTGAACTTCTAAAAGCACAAGTACGCAGAGCAGAGATGTTAGTAGCTTGTCTCTGAAGAGGGAGAAGTTATTTGTGCTATTTTGGCAAAACCATTAATAATACTTTATGAATTATTCAACATTCAAGGCCGCTGCTGCGCACATGCTACTGCTATTATAATTTTATGTGGTCAAGCTAGAAACAAAACATTGATCGTTGTTTTTTGATAATAATATACATAATAATATAAACCCTAACAGGAAGATTGCACCCTGGAGTATTAGCTGTTGATATGGAGACAACTGGCAATATTAAAGGCTTCATAATATGTTCCATATTCCAAGCAACTTGGAACATGTATCATTTATCTGAAGATAAACTTTCAGCTCCTAGTAATTTACTATTACCCTGCCTTGACTTTGGAATTGCATTGTGCAATGCATGAGCATGGATACAATAGACAACCATAACTTATATAAATAATGAAGGCTTGCTAACTTGGAGTAAGCCTCCAGGACATCATGGGTCCTACTTTCAAGCAAATAAGGGGTGTGCATATATATCTTGCAGACTGTTTTAATGTATGGGCATGCTTTTGGTTTCCCCCACACCAACAGTTTCACACAAAGATTTGCTTTCTGAGCATTACATGTGGACAATAATCTATTTTCCATAGATTAGCTGAGTGGGGTGTCATTGTCCATCACATTATTCTCATCCTGATACAGCATATTTCAATGCTTCATGCTGAACACGCATGCAGATCAAGCATGAGGGTGGGTCAAAGGTCAAATTATGTGTTAAAATGTCAACAGAATCTTTACTGACATTACTTTTAACGCTATAGTCAAGAAAATTCCCCTGTCTTTATGAACTAAACAAAGCAAAGGTCAAATTCTAAAAACAATGAATACTGAACAGCTGATCACTCACAGGCTTCAACCAATTATTCTTATCAGCCTTTGAGGGTCCTTGGCTAAGGCTCCCTCAGTGGGGTCCCATTCCTAAATGGGCCTACCCAGTCGCTGTCCCTCTCACTCTCTGTACCCAAATCACACCACTGCCTGTAAAAAGAGAGCAAGGCAAGTGAAGGTTTCTCCTGATCTTTGCTCTTGTCACTGCTGACATGCTTGGAGAGAGCAGGTGAACAGACTGCAAAAGCGAGACGAAGGCTTTGGGGGTCATGTGAAACTAGGCGGGTGCCCAACTACACCAACTCCAGTCCTGATGCTTGTAAATCTGATCAGAATAAAACAGGAAACCTAATAAAACTACTGGATTGCTCTTGCTTCCCCTGCAAATGCACAGCCAAGGCAGGTAAGCCAGAACATTACAGAGTCTTACATAGTACAAGATATAGCCCTGCTCCAACACCCCTCCTTGCTTTTCCTTGATTTATGTATCTCTGAAACACATACCTCCAGTTGACACAGCCTAGGGAACAAACTCCCTCTAAAGAGAGCCAATATTACTCCATATTTGGCCTGGAGAGATTGCTATTGAATGATGCAAGGTACTCTCTGTCCCCTCTTCAGAGACCAAAGTCTGCCTGCTAAGAAGTCAGAGCCCAGAGAACAGCAAACCTAGTTTGGAATTACATAATGTTTCCCATAAGAACACTGTATCATCAGCTTTTGCCTTCTTACAGTAAACATAAGATGAGGGGAAGTAGGAACGAATGGCATTCAAATGGTACTTAGAAATGCAAAAAATAAATAAACATGGGGTGCGGGGCTCACTATGTTTATGGATACTGAAGTTTAGCAAGTGTAACATAAAAGATGGCTTTCCTCTTAAGTATTTAGAAATATAGAAGTTGATGCAATTTTGGAGCAGATTTTTGCTGTATACAATACTCCCTTGAGACATGGTAAAAAATGAGAGAAGATAATAAATGTATCCAATTGTAATCCTTACCCATAAACTAGGTATTAAGACTGAAGGTTTATAAGAAGGATGTTTAAAATATTGCTAATAAACTTCAAAAACAAACACATCTCTTTGCTGTGCTGTTCCAGTTAACAAACTGTGCCACTGCTACTGGACGAAAATGGAAATGACTGACTACTGAAGACGAGTTTATTTATTCTACTTCTGACAGTTAGCCTTAGGGATCAATCTTGCCTTCAAAAGAGTTTTGAGGGGGGGAGGCAGAACTAAACAGAGAGCTCTCTTCCTTCAACCTTTTACAGAGCAGTGCATAATAGATGGCCTTTGGTGAACAATATTCTAGATGATTCATTTAGCATGCCCAAAAGTACACTGTGACCTCAAATATGTCAGTCAGCTATAAAAGTATGGTGTGTTCTGTCTCAATCTCTGACTTCTGATGCTGGCACTATGTGCTTTGGAACAGCAGTAAAAAGGATAAGTCATTATATCCTCAGGCCTTTCATTTACCAACGGTATCTAAATCAATCAGAATAGCTTAAAACTCCTTTGCGAAGTCATTCTGCCCATTTTCTTGCTGTTCAACTTAAAACAGCAATGGTAGAACCAAATATATTCTCACAAAGAGAATAAAATACACTCACGATTGTTCATCAGCCAGCCATGACTAGAATAACTGAAATGTTATTGTTAACCTCAGTTTGAGGTAAAGCAAAAAGGTCTGAAATATTCAAGTATTTTTTTACAAATGCCCCAGAGAGCTTTTTTCATTCTGCGCCCCCTCCTCATGATTACTTTTGCTACTGTTTGGCCTCTTAAGATGCATAAGTTTATTTATTTTATCCTCTTATTTTTCATAAAGAAAACTTTACTTACCTAAAACTTAATCAATAAACTTGGAAAGGAAAAATAAACAACACATCCTCCTAAACATGGCTTCTTTTCAGGAAAAAAACCACTACTTTTTTCATGCTAGAGAACACAAATAATATAAACCACAAATAGTGCCAACAGTGTTGGAAGTTATTTTTGCCAGTGTTTACCTCTGCAATCTCTATTCGTTTTGCAAGTTCATCAAGTGAAGAAAAGCTTTCATCCAGTGAATAACCTTCCGGTGAACTATAAAGTGCTTGTTCAGGAGGCATATGTGGAAGAATTTCGGAGTCCCCTTGGCTTGCTAGGCATTTAAAGGACTCCTCTCTGTCTGTTATGCAACCATTTAAAAACCGATCAAAGAGGTCTTCTGGTTCTTCATTTTCACCTTCCTCTTCCAGTACTGCTGTTTCCTCCTGTATCCCTTCATATGGAACACTGTCCAGTTCAGGCATGTTACCTTCAGCATGCACATCCCCGGTAATGTCTGATGTTCTGCCCTGCACAGATTTCTTATCACTTCCATAAGCTGTCTGTTGCTGGTGCTTGTTTAATACGTTGCTCCCCAACGGAGTACTGGAAATCACAATAGAGCCAGCTGACCTGAGTAAGTTTTGTTCAGACTGAACAGTTTCATCTGAGGGAATTAGATCAGGAGGCATATAATCAGCCTCTGTCAAAACCAATGTGTCTACCATTGGCTCACTAGAGCACTCTGCTGCAGGCTCCTCAGCAGCTGCTTCTATTTTTGCTACATCCTCAGAGAACTGCTCTTCTCTTGGCTGCAGACTGTCATCTTCACTAGCATCCTTTGTAGATAAACAGCCTGGCTGAGGCGTGCCCAGTGTCTCTGTGGGCTGGGTGGCTGGCTCTAGTGTTGATTCATCATTGCAGCGCTCCTCCTCCATGTGGTGCTTCCCCACAGAGAGTCGAAGACTTGCCTTCTCTTCAAGCCTATGACGCTTTTCGGGTTGGAAGCTCTCACACCTCTCACTCTCTTTGCGATTGTTCTCTTTCTTTGGTTCAGCGCCAGGCCAAGTCTGAGTATCTAATGCAACAGGGAAAGAGTTCAAGCATTTAGAAGTGATTCAATACTTCAGCATTGTAGGAAAAAGAAGAAGAAGAAAAATCAGCAACCTGATAGCACTACCCGTTAATGTTTTGACTGAATTCCTGTCTGGCAGCAATTGCTCTGCTCTACTAATTTTCATGTGTAAAATACAAATCATAGTTAAAGTGAAGCAGCTAACTTGTTTTCTATTGACTTTTAGAGCACTTAAGACACCTCTACATACCCTGCTGAACAAGGGTGTGATTAGTTACATATCTGCAAGTTTTCCTTTGGCTTTGGCACTAAGTGGCTTGATTTCACTTAAGTATTTTATACAGAAATTACAAATTGCTTTAAACATTTTAAAGGAAAGGGAAACTGTGATGAAGATTGGTTGCTAAAAATATAATGGTAGCTTCAGTAACTATAATTAAAAAGGTACAAACCATACTGTTTACTGAAATTTTAAAAAAACCTTCATATGAAAGATTATAAAATCTCCATGATGCAGCCCTATGCACCACTAAGTATGTATAGGTACCATTAAAAAAAGTATATTTAACTATGCAATGGGTTGTTATTGGGCAGAGTAAAGGCTGGGGGGGAAGGGGAAGGAAGATTTCTTGGCAGAGAAGCCACTGATTCCTAAGCCCTGCCAGCTTGCAGGTGGGAGCTGCTTGTTCTTTCCCCACCTGCTGCTATTGACAAATGTTTCCTAATTTCCCTCCCATTGACTCTAAACAAATTAAGTATGACAGCTCTGTGGTTAGTTATTTGGTTTAGGTATGTGTGTCAAGGGAATGGGAGGCATCTTCTGGTCTACCCAGCAGGTCCCTTTTCACTCCTTACTGCCATCAGCAGTGAAGGAGCAATGGCAGAGGAACTTTCTGCTACAACTAGGCCATCAGCCATAGGATGGCTCCCTTAAAGTTTACTTTGATAGAGTGGATGGAAATGATCTTAAGTGATAACAGTATCTTGTGTTTTGAACCAATGCTTGCAGTGCCCCGATGTAGTACATCACACCAGGATACCTGTGTAGCATCAACAGATACAGAACAAGGAGGAGATGATGGAGATACATGCCATCCAAGGGGTCTAGAAAAAGCTCAAAATCCTATTCATTGTCACAACCTGTCTCACATGTTTATTTTAAATACTTTTTTAAAATAAAAAACAACAACCTCATAGAATGAGAAGTACCGCCAAAGCAAAAAGATCTCTCATGTAGAGAAAAAAAAAATTTAGCAGCAAAGCATAACCAGAAACCTTAGGGAATAAAATGCTAGGCTCAGTTTCCATACCATATTTAGATAAAGCTTATAAGTTTTAGAGCAACAGATACATAGAAATGCAGGCACAAAAACTTGGCTACCTTCCCATAAGGTCACGTGAGGACAGAACCATTAAGATTTCTCAGAACAACATAATTATTGATAAGAACAAATAGATATTTTGACATTTTCTATGTAGAAAGATAAAAATGCACTTGAAGAGTCTCTTTTCCAACTAGAAGCTTTGTTGTGGAAACTTGAAGATCTGCACAACAAAAGCATTGGTCATGCCTCTATAGCGTGAAGTAGTCATTCCTTCAGCGCACCAAAAGGCACTGACAAAAGAAACTTCCTTAGTAGGGCTGTAAGCCTCCTCAGGAGGCCTGGATGCTAAGGGGATGCACTGTCTAGCAAAAACCTTTTCTGCACACAGTGTGGCAATCAGCAGATCAGAGCTTGCTTGGGAACAAACATCTGCTAATGTGATGAGACAAATACATGTAACTTAACCGCTGATGACATTACCAGGGGGCCACATATATGAGGCGTGAAGAGAGGACCTGAAGAACACAGACCACAAGGAAGCGAAACAAGATATTACTAAAGGGGTCAAAGAGGCTAAGAGGTTGCCTGAGATGAAATGTGATCGTAGCGAGAGGACATGTTCCTGATCTTTAGTGAATTGATTGATTAGGATTCATACATTGTCCTGCTGAAATATACTGCTTTGCTGGCACCACCATTTTGTTTGGATGACCTCAGTACTGGAGGACAGCATAGGGAGCAGCTTAGGTTTCTGTATACTAGCTGTTCTGAAAATAGTCACAGAGAAAAAGCTAGCACAGGGAAACGTCTAAACAAGAATTATCTAACACAACTAGCTTGTGTTGATGAAGATAAGTTGATACCAAGGCATTCAACAAAGTCTCCCTGGTTATAGTGGTACCTTGGTTCTCAAACTTAATCCGTTCTGGGAGTCCGTTTGACTCCCGAAATGGTTCGAAAACCAAGGCACGGCTTCCGAATGGCTGCAGGAGCTTCCTACACTCATTCGGAAGCCGCGTCGGACGTTTGGCTTCCGAAAAACGTTTGCAAACCGGAATACGCACTTCCGGGTTTGTGGCGTTTGTGAGCCGATTTGTTTGGGAGCCAAGCCATTCGAGAACCAAGGTACCACTGTATTTGATTTTAGGGCACTTTGGAATCAGCAGAGCCTTCCTTGGGCTAACTGGAAAAGCTCCAGTTTTACTTCCACCTCAAGATCACAGGCACACTGGCCATGTCCCTTTACCAAAGGTGTTAATTATACTCACAAGCAGAAAACCATTGTTTGCTAATGATCCCACGTTGTGGTTGGAATTCACAACTGATTTACCATGCAGTCCTGTACTCAGAAGTAAATCACAATGACGGCAATGGGGCTGACTCTTATACTGGGTATAGGATTCCTTGATTATACAGTCCTTTCAACCCTCAAGCATGCCACACACCAGCAAGGAGAAGGCTAAAATCTGTAGGCAGCAGGCAGGTACACATCCAGGCAGACAACATCTCTGCAGCCAACTGCTCCACAGCCACCTTTAGCCTCTTTTTCTATTTCCATGCTAATTTTAGCAACGGTGGTGGATGTACAGAAGGTGGACAGCGTTTAATGTTAAGGAAATGAGGTCTATTATTTGAAGCCACTGCTCACACAGAAGCATAAAATTGTATAGTTGAAAGGGACCATGAGAATTATCTAGTCTAACTCCCTGCAATGCAGGAATCTTTTGCCCAATGTGGGGCTCGCATCCACAACCTTGAGATCAAGAGTTTCATGCTGTAACAATTGAGCTACTCTCATTCCTATGTTCTGCTGTTTTCTAAGAGAAGTCTATGGCATCAAAAACGTAATCACCTTCTTATATTACTCTTGTTAGAAAAATGCCTAGCTAGTGCTATTCTAAATTAAAGCTTTCTAAACACCGACATGTTTTAAAAATAAAACTGAAAAGATTTACAAGAGGGATACCTGAATCACATGCAGCCGCACCTCTTTCCTTAAGATCTTCAGATATCCTTAACCCTACAAAACTCTCACGTTTCAGGGATTTTTCTTTACTTATTAGCTGAAAAACACAACAGAATTCCTATTACTAAATTTTGGTTTCGTTTCATTTCATGCAGTACAGGTTATTATGCAGTGTAAGCTCTACACATTACATTTAGCACATTATAGAACACCCAGACATTTACTTGTAAAACTATGCCAAGAAAAAACTTCACAGTTTACCTTGCTTCGGAAGACCAGCGGCCTGCAACCAAAAAAGAAAATACAAAATAAACAGCTGCTTCCACCAAAATATTATTCACAAAAAACATCATCAAAACTAGACGACAAATCAGATTAGTTCTTTCCATGCTCTAATATTAGCACAGAAGTTTCCAACACTGAAACACTATCTGTGCCAGCATAGTTTTAAAGCACAGAGCCAGACCATATGCTAACGTCATTACAAACTGCCAATTATTACTTAATGGCCCATAAGGCAGTAAAAGTGGTGAAATCAATACAAGAAGTGCTCTTATAGAATGTGTTTATACAAATGTATCAGCTTTCAAAAAATTGTCCTGAATTGAAATTGACCACTCAAAGGAATTAATAGTGCTTTTTAGATCACTGAAAGTACCACCTGAATAGCACTACTTCCTGTTTCTAGCGACACAAGAGAGTTAGGAGTGGATGGGAAGCTGTGAAAAACTAGCCTCTCCTAATATTTTGCAGCACATAGGCAGCACACTCAGTTTCCCCATTTTGCTCAATCTTCTAGTCTTCCACAGAAATAGCAACATATTTAAAAAGTGGAAGAAAACCATAAAAATCACAACACTGGCAGGACAGCTCAACCTTTTAAATGTTGTGCTTTATACTTCAAGAGCCTATTTCCAATAAAACAAATTATAAAGTAAAAATAAAAGCTTAAAGACAAACATAGGTGATTATTAAAATGTTAACTGCACACAATTCTTACCATTGACAAGAAGCAATTTGTCCACAATGCAGTCCAGAGCTGCACGGTGAGTTCTGCATGCAAAACAGTGCTTCTAACACCCAAGCACCTTCATTTTACTGTCACTTATATATCACATTTTTACACTGCCTTTCCACCAAGCAGCTCAGAACAGCGTCCTCAAACAATCACGATCCCCAATAAGTTTCATGGCCAAGAGGTTATGTAAGATCAGGTCTCTCTGGATTGCATCCAGCTCTCTGGCCACTACTCCACACTGGCACTCTAAGAATTCTCTCCCTCAATATGGCACTTGACAAGCAAATTCTGAAACAGCGGGAAGCGGCTTCAAATGCACTGAAGAGAGATTTCATTTTTTGGGTTGGAAGTAGGGGAGTTAAATGTTCTGGAAGCAATTCCTGGTGCATGTGACAAAGAAACCTCTCATTACTGGAGCCTCTGATGTGATAAATGCAACTATAGACCTGTAACACTTACTTTTAAAATATTGTGACTGTTAAGTAAAATAACATTAAACACAGCCATGCTCTTGGATCTTAGCGCAACTAGCGGAATAACAGTTTATGATCCATAATAACAATACCCCGTCCACACTGACTCATCTATTAACTCTCTATATTTTTTTTAAAAAATATTTATTAGGGTTTTCACAATATTACAAAATGAAAAGGAAAAAAAAAGAAAAAATACAAAATAAAAATAGTTTAAAACAATTCAATCTTTCCATCACTTATCTTTCATTTGCTTGTTTCCCGGACCTCCTCATACCTCCCTTTTTTGTATTCCAGTTCAATTTATTAGTTCAGCAAATCCTTTCCCTCTTTGTTTTATCCTGATCTTTAATCTTAATATATTATAGCATTAAATTTTTACCTGTCAAAAATCCATTTTTTCATATTCTTTTATACCATTACAGCTAAAAACCACTTAACTTCAATCCAACATCATTCTAACATTCATTAATTTTGCAGTATTTCTGTAAATAGTCTTTAAATTTCTTCCAATCTTCTTCCACCGACTCTTCTCCCTGGTCTCGGATTCTGCCAGTCATTTCTGCCAATTCCATGTAGTCCATCCCCTTCACATCTATTAACTCTCTATCCCACCCTTGCTCCAAGGAGCTCAGAGCAGCATAAGTAACTTCTCTCCCCCCCCCCCCAGCAATTTTATCTTTACAGCATTGTGAGAATGATTCACTTATGAGATGGTGAGCTTGGGGAAGATACTTAGGGAGCCATCCCAACTACCCGTCTTCCCAGCAGAGCTAAATGGGGGTGCCGGGACCAGCACTGCATCCATAGCCCTGCTGTGCATAGTGATTGAAGTGGAAGGGCAGGCAGATTGCCCTTCGATCAGAACCAGATTGAACTCTATGCTGTCATGTGATGGCAGGAGGGCCAGTTTGGGCCCAGGTGGTTCCCCAGCCAGCTCAGCCCTGCCTTCACCCTTGGAATGTCCTGTTTTGGGGCTTTCTGCTGCCTGCCACCAGCAGGGATCCTGGCACTGGCACATCTGCCAGCCCACACATTTGGCAGGTGAAAGGGGAGCCCCTCATCAGCAGAATGACACTGGCATCACTCTGCAGCCAGCATGAAGCCATATCTCTAACCAATCTACCCCATTCCTGCCTGGAACAAAGGGGTTTGGATTACTCTGTGAGCTTCAAGGAAGAGCAGGGATTTAAACCTGCATCTCCCCATTCTAAGCCCACCACATTACAGTGGATATCTACCACACACAGAAAGCTAAAGATCAGTACACTGACTATTACAGAAGGCTCAAAACTGGATATTTTTATTTCCCCAAAACACATGCTATCTCATTAAACTTTACAACAATCCTGTAATGTAGGCCAGTATTATCCCCATACTTCAGACAGGGGTTGGGAGTGGTTTGTCTGAAAGCCGCCTAGTGAATTTTTGGCCAGGGTGATATTTATATTACGTCACTCTTAGGCTTTTATGCTACAGTACTGTAGTGCACAGAAAGAACAGTGGAAAAAGTCTACCTCATAGCAGCAGCACAAAAGAAGCCAAGTCATGCCAAGGACATAATTTTGGCCAGCGTGAGTTTTCCAGAACAGCTTTCAACAGGGAAGGCAGGACGTGAGTGGAAGAGGGAGAATCTCCAGTGCTCATGCAATTGGGAATGGAACTCAGAAAACCAGACAGGGTATTCAGCCCCTAACCCATTTAAACAATCCTCACATTGGAGAAGAAGAGGCTTTCTGGGGCAGCCAGAAATCTAATAGCTAAAAATACATTTCTCATTAAACATGGGCTGGAGTTTAAATAGTTACTTTGGGGGTTTGTGTGACAGTGTTAATAATGGTAGAAAAGAAGGGGTGGGAAGTAAGGAAGGCAGCAGTGGACAATTCATCCAGTAAATGAATGGAACGGTGAAGGATACAGCAATAAGAGTAAAGTATGGGAACCGGAGAACTAGGGTAGAGAAAAGTAATTTAGCAGGAATATTGGAAGGTTGGAACAGTGGCAGGTAATAAGGAAAGGGCAGGGACATGATGGAGGTGAGAAAGGGTAATAGGAGGAAACAAAATCAAAGTGGCATATAGGAGACATGATAGGCAACCTGTCAAGCAGAAACGTGGAAGGTGGGGAAAAGGTTTTGTACCAACCTTTCCCCTTTGTGGAAGTAAGATTCCTGTATACTTACTTCCTCACATGTCATAAGCTCTCCTGGCCTATTTGACTGACCCTCCACTCAGCCCTGTCCCCTTAGCAAATTTGGTGTGTGCTCCCAGCACTGGTATTGGGGTAATCAGTATTAGAGTTCGACCCTTTCTGCATTGTTAAATATGTGAAGCTGCCTTACACCTGAGGTCCAGTGCCGAGGGCCTTCTGGCGGTTCCCTCACTGTGAGAAGTGAGGTTACAGGGAACCAGGCAGAGAGTTTTCTCAGTAGTGGTGCCCGCCCTGCGGAATGCCCTCCCATCAGATGTCAAGGAAATAAACAAGTATCTGACTTTTAGAAGACATCTGAAGGCAGCCCTGTTTAGGGAAGTTTTTTAATGTTTGATGTTTTATGGTGTTTTTAATATTCTGTTGTGAGCTGCCCACAGTGGCTGGGAAAACCAAGCCAGATGGGCTGGGTATAAATAATAAATTATTATTATTACATCTAAAGATGTGGGACCACCATTGATGGCTCTTGCTGGTGGCCAGTGCGCAGAGCCTCCAATGATTATCTTAATGCTTGGGTAAGTTCATGCAGGTGTAGGTGATCCTTCAGATAATGTGGTCCCAAACTATTCTTTTAAGACAAAAACCAGCACCTTGAAATAGGCCTGGAAATTAATAGGCAGCCAATGTAACTGACTCAGAAAAGGTGTAACATGATCCAATACGTAATAAGTATGGAGTTGGATGGTACCTGTAAGAAGGGGACTGGGCAGACAATTTGAGCCTGTGTCCTCTTCTGGCTTTCCATCCAATTCATTGTACCCAAAAAGTTCTGTCAGTCACCCATGAAGTCTGCAGCTGTTTAATTCCTGATCAAGCAAATATAATCCACACTTTGATCTTGGATTTGAGTGTGACCTGGTATGCATTACCAAGACCACCATGCAGGCACAGCCAGCAAGAATCACTACTGACATTGGCGGCTGTGAGCATTCCAACTGCCTCAAGCCAGCTGTCTGTAAAAAGAACTGTGTGCTGGTGACTAACTCATCCCCGGAGCAAATATCATCTGCTCCACTCTAGGATTGGTCTGGAAACTTAGTGATTTCAATGAGTTCTTACTCTCTGGGTGCAAGCATTTGGGCTAGAAGATAGTGAAGAAACAGGAACAATTATAGCTGAAATAGTGGGAAACCGACTCTGAACCATACTGAACAGAGATTAAAACTGGGTAGATGGTATACAGTGGTACCTCAGGTTACATACGCTTCAGGTTACAGACTCCGCTAACCCAGAAATAGTACCTCAGGTTAAGAACTTTGCTTCAGGATGAGAACAGAAATCGTGCTCCGGCGGCGCGGCGGCAGCACCACTTAGCTAAAGTGGTGCTTCAGGTTAAGAACAGTTTCAGGTTAAGAATGGACCTCCGGAACGAATTAAGTACGTAACCAGAGGTACCACTGTACTGTACTTATGTGTACTGGTAGATTTGTGTGAGTTGTGTAAATAGAATGATATTGAATGAGCAACATATATTACATGATTTATGTAAATACAGGCCACTCTCAAATACATGGGGGTTGCATTCTGGGGATAGTACGTAAAGCCAAAATCACGTATAGTGAAAACACATTGAGTTCAATGGTGGGTGGGATTGCCAAAGTCATTTTTCCCAGACACACACACCCTTTCCATTTTTTTCCTGCCAAGCATGTAAATCGTAATGCTCACAAGTTAAATGTGTGGAAGTTGCAAGTTACCTGTATGAGTCAGAATTGGGTGTGATACGTTAGTGGGGGGAGTATTGCATGTTTTGAGCTAGAATGTGCCTTTGACAAGAGGAAAAGGATCCCTGGATCTTAAGATGTTTTCAAAATGTGCTGCTATGATTTTATTTTGGGAGCATCTTACTGTTTTATATTGTAGTTGTATTACGGTGCATTGTATTATATTGTAGTTTCTCAGTTTCATTGTTTCTTACATATTCATATTGTATTTGCTATTCTGTTAACTCATCAGAGACCGTCTTAAGTGGTATAAGAACACATGAAATAAAAATAAATAAAATTAGTATGCTCGTATGGCGAAGGAAAGCATGCTTTTGTGAAAGTGGGAGTCTCCTTCACGTTTGATTAACTTTGAAATACTTCAGGCACCAAACTTTGAATTTAAAACGTTTATCTTTAGCAGTTAATTTGGGTAAACGGTTAGTGATCTTCCAAACCATGTGATCCAACCTCCTCTGTCACATGACAATTTCATCTTCCCCTTTCTGGTTAGCACTAATCATAGCAATCAGTTAAGATGTGGAAACCATGGTTAATGTTAAACACAGTTTGCACGATTCAACTGTCACAGCAAAACTAAGGTTAGGCAACCGTGGAAAAAAAGAGAGCCCATTGTATATTCCTTATTCTTCCAAACCATTGTTTTGGAGGATTCCTAACATGATATTTGAATTGAGACCATGAAGATTTTGGCAATTTCATCTTCTAATAATTTTATTTTTAAATTTTCTTATCAAGAAATACAACAATGCACAAGTATTACAAGCAAACAAAGGAAAGTAATTAATCTAAAAATCCAGTCACAGTCCAGAATTCATGCTTAGTGTTTTGGGTTTTCTTTTTACATTTTCTCCCTTTGAGAAACAGCTCTTTGGCAAATGGCTTTTGAAAATCTGAACAGTTTCAACCACTTTATTCTGCTTTTCAAAGAAAACAGACAAGTGTTCATTAGGGCCACACAATCCCTGAGTGCACCTAAACACACACCAAAAGAGAATTGAACTAATTGAACCAGTATTGTTTTTATTACTTACTCTTGATGTGATGTGCAAAGTTTAGCTAGTTTGTCTAACTCTTCATTATTCAGGACTTTAGCAGAACGTTTTAGAGCTGGAACCTCGTTAGATGCTGCTGCTTTCCATTTTTTTTCTGCAACAACACATAATCATTTTATATTTTTGTATATTAAAAATATTTCAGTGTCTTCAAAAGCAAAATGTTTTGAATAGTCTCTAGACAAAGAGGATTCAACATAATGGAAAAACAAAAATTACAGCACAGAGTAACTGCAATGGTCCATTAAAAGCCAGAAACCTGACTGAAAATAATGATGTTCCTTTTCAAGGAAAATATATCATGATAAAATAAAGAACCACCACTGATCACTGTGCCTACACACAACAGTCACCACTAGGGAAATGTGCAGCTATTTTTATTCTGCAACCCAAAACTTATTCTATTATAATAAAAGCAAGAGATTTCCCAACTATATGACACACTTACCCCACTGTTGTTGTATAGAAGAAAGATTCGCAAGTAGTTGCTCATGATATAACCGTTCAAGCTGAATAAATTTCATGGCTTTCTCGTCTGAATGAAAAACTAAAGGAAAATGCAGACACCGAATGACAGTCGAGCATAGACAGTGTTTTTTTCCTAAAAAAAATGTTTAGGGGTACTCTCATTTTCCTACTCATATTGAAATACTGTCCCTCAATGAGGCCAAACTTAGATTCATAAAATGTTTAGGGGTATGCATACCCCTGCGTACACCCCCCCCCCGAAAAAAGCACAGCATAGATAATGTATAATTGTGCTCAAAACTTGGCATGCACGTGCTACATGGACCCCATAATCAACTCTCTTAATCTTTCCCCCCTGTAGTCAGAAAGTTTTCCTTTTTTGGGCAATGAATTCTCTAGGATGGGTGTTTCCAGCAGTAATTTGCCATTCACATTTAAAGTTACTCAATTTAATGGAAAAAATACAACCAAGTACCACCTGGAAGCTCTTATTTCTTCAAATGACCAAATTCAAAAATGAAATAAATTTCTCTTTCAAGGGTAAAAGCTTCTCAGTTTTTGATCGCACAGCTAGAATTAAGGGGCGAAAGCAAGCAAATACCACCAACATAATCTCTTCAGACTGCAAGTGCAAAAGAGGAAAATCAAAGCAGCTATAAACATCTTATAGAATCATAGAATCATAGAGTTGGAAGAGACCACAAGGGCCATCGAGTCCAACCCCCTGCCAAGCAGGAAACACCATCAGAGCACTCCTGACATATAGAATCATAGAATCATAGAGTTGGAAGAGACCACAAGGGCCATCGAGTTCAACATGTTACATGGCTGAGTGGGGATTTGAACCCTGGTCTCCTTGGTCTTAGTCCAGCACTTTAACCACTATACCACAGTGAATCTATGCAAAGCCTGACTAAATGCAAGCACCTCCTATATTAGATTCGAGTTCTTATGCTAGATTGAACAAGCTCATGTACACTCATGGCTCATGAACAATACCTTAGTGGTTTGTTTTTTGTTTTTTACACTGTTCTTTACACATTTGAGATAACAATTTAATATTTATAGGTGTGTCCCCTGGAAATTAAGAAATCTGAATAACTGCACTTAAATAATCATAATTTTTCCACTTTGGCTTTAACCAGACCTGTTGCAGGAAACCTTCAGCCATATGCTGAGGGCAATGGCATAGAAATCAATCTTGATTTCAAAAAGGATACATTCTCCATCTTGAAAATATGTTTCAGCAATCTGCAACAGAAAGCAAAGAAGCAACTAACATTTTCAGATATTTATTATACCATTATCACCCTTTATATCATCCTCCAGAAACCACCTCAGAATCTATATCCTGCCAAAAACGTACATGAATGTTGTACCCTGAACCATGGCTGAATATACTATTTGTGAGAAGCGAGATTATATATGTTTGGATGTTTCATATATGCAATAAATTAAGATTGTAGTCCTGAGCACACTGATCTGAGATTAAGTTCCAGTGAACACAGTGGACCACACTTTTGAGTAAGTGTGTATAGATGATTGCCCTAAATTTATTTTCTACTCATTTTATCAAAGCATCACATATATAGACAGAGAAATAAGAGTTATAGCCACAAAGTTTATATACTTTCCAGCCTCTACATCTTCAAGAACTTCTGCTACAGTCCTCAGGATTATAACCTTCTATACCCACACACCTGGAAAGCAAATACTTGGGGTATTTAACTACTATGGCATCTTAAATACTAACAAACATATTGTGCCATAAACTTTTATGGACCAATCCACATTTCATCACAGTCTTTGATCTACAAAAGCTTATGGCATGATGGACTTCCCTCAATAATCTAATGGGTTGGATCCAGACTAAATTAGCTCCCACATAAATCAATGGGACTAGGAACATAGGGCGCTGCCTTATACTGAGACAGACTCTAACTCACTCTAACTCAGTGGCTTTCCATTATTTCAGCTGATAAAATCTCTCATAGTATGGCCACAGAGAAACCAAGGTAGGTCTTTTTTTACTACCTCATGGAGGCACAGGGGGAGGACTCTTGAATCCATCTGCTCAAATTCTTCTCGAAGAAGAGAGAAGAGGGCCTGCAAAGTCTGGGTTGGATCCTTTTGGGGAAAGTTTGCATTGGTCTTGTTTCCATCTTCATCTGATGTAGAACCCGTTGCTGTAATGCCAGTCTTCTCTTGCTTGGCTGCTGCAGAAGTGTTCAACAAGAACAGTTGTGGAGTCTCAGAAACATTTCAACATATAGGGTTCTGTTCAAAATTGCATGAGCAAACATCTGCTCACACAGGGGGACTTCCCATCTCTCCTCCCTGAGCCCATGGAAAGCCACTCTGGGGGTCAAGGGCCTTTTAGGAAGGGAAATGGGCTGTAGCAAAAGAGGCCACATTGGCTACAAAATGGATATAGCTTAATAGTAATAGTACTTGACCAATGCTCCTTGGGGAGCAAAAGAAACAAGAGCCAGGATTTATTCCAATAAACTATAAAATATTGTATTAAAGATGGCATAAAAAGATTACCTTCAAAAGAATTGGTTGTTTTCATGGCAACGTGTGACCTTCACTATGTTTGTGTCATGCCAAATTAGCATTTGTTTAAAAGTGCTATCATGCTTTGGAATATCTTTCAGATATATTTCAGATATTCCAAAGACATTTGTAAAGCTAATTGTGAGTGTTGCATATAATGATGGAAGTGGCATTCAAACAAACAAACTTAAAATGGAAGGAAAAAAATTAACTTTATGGGAAATTGATTTCACAGTGTTGTTGATGCAAATATTGACTAAATTCTACAACCATTTCCCCAAAGTCACTCCTGTTTGAATTAATATAGTTCAGGCTGAAAAAATTCAGCAGTACCACCTTTATGGCCCTTACTCAGGACCACTACCTGAAAGCTAGGCTCATCAACGTAATTATAAAACTACAATCATTCTGCTATAAAAGCCACTACCAACACAGATAAAAAGAATAGAATACAAAAAACACCTATACCTACCCTTGGAAGACACAAACCTACAACACAAGACAAAAGAACATGTGCCCTCATTGTTTGGGCATTTTCTGATACAGAGAACGAAAGCATTTCATCATTGCAAACTCTTTCCTAGCACCTGTTAAGTTCCCTCCTTTCTTGTTTCTGTTTTCCAACATACACCACAGATCACCAGTTTTGAATTCTACATCTAATCCCTTTGCAATCACTAGCTTAATCTTTAACTTGACTGTTCCACCTGTTGGGAGACTAAAATATCTGTTTCTCTTTACCCACATCATAAACATTTACATAAATATACAGCATTTGTTGAACAGCGCCAAAAATTGTTTTTGGTACAGTAAGAATTAAGAGTTAACGTGAATTCTCAGAATGGAACTGACCCAATTAGGTTCCTAAGATAGATCTGTAAGACAACAGTATTATTCTTTCTTAGGAAAAGATACTACAGAAGATTGTTGCTCAGCTCAACCCTTGACTTATTTATTACACTGTGCAAACACTGCCCTCCCTTGAAATCTCTACATTCCTGAAAACAAACCTGCATTGCCTTTACATGCATAAATGTGACATCTCATTTTTATCTGGTCACAGAAACCACAGCTGATATGTGAGAAACAAACTCAGAACAAGAAGATTGACATGTCAAATGAACAAGAATGCATTAATTAGAGCAAACCTAAACCCTTTGTGTTGGCTAAGAAGCCAGCTTCAGAAATATCAGTTTGAAGTTGGCATGCTTTGAAACTAACCAGAATTTGTTATAATCTATGATTCCTAGTTCAGATGACCGGCCAAGCTAACACAGGGAAACTGAAAGCTGGTGGAGTTCTTCTACCAACCATGCGGTAGGAAGGAAAGTGTGAACCTAAGATGGCAAAATGCAAACCTAAGCTTCCCATCCATTATAAGCAAAAAAGGCCTACAGTGGATTCTGTTTTACATGAAATAGCTTGCACAACAAATCCTTACGTTATGATATCTTGTTTCTGCCATGTTTGTATCTCCTTAAAATAATCAAGAAAAAAACAAATTTAACATTTAAATTGTCATTGTAGTAGAGCTTAGACTGTATGAAAAGTATCTTTTCAGTCTTCAACTATGCAAATCTAAATTGCCTTATTTTAAGCAGTTTATTAGCTGTCTTTCTACTTAGTGTACACAAGACAGTATTAAAAATGGAAATATGAACTTATCATACACCCATTTCTATACACCCCAAGTATTTGCCAGTTCAGTCCTTCTTAATATGATAATGCCATCTAACCAGATGATGAAGATGAGTGATTGCCATTAAAAAAATATCTTCAACAGAATGCATTTCATACAGTGTAGAAAATCATACAGAGGCAGAAAATAAAAAGGGTTAACTAACACCTTATGAAAGAGGGTGTGACGGATTTCATGGAAGAAGTATTGTGAAAGGGAGTTGCAGATGGCAAAATCAAAGGTTTAGGTGTATTCAACACATTACATTTATTATATTTGATGTATGGCCTGCTTTATAGGTCAAATTAAACACATTTAAAGCAAACTATGGTTTAAGGTGAACAATGTGTTGGAGCATGCTGCTCAAGAGTTCGCATCTCACACTTCCCCTGTTGTTGCTGCCACTGCACCATAAACAAAGCAAGCCAGAGTTTGGCCTGTCATTTTGTCTGAATCCAGGCTCACTGCCTACTCACCCCCCAAAATGAGCTACAAGTTGTAAACCAGTAACAAAGCTTGAATATTGGTTGTGGCTTGTTGGGAGAGAAGCAAACCACGGACCTGAGTGTGGTGTGTGAACTGGGCCATAAAATAAACTATTTTGGACCTTAAGCTGCCTCTGTGTGGCGACTAGAACTGGGGGCAACTTCTGCTACATGGGCATCTCAGCTCAGATTCCTGGCAGATAACTCTATCTGGCAAGCAGAAATGCTTGCACTGACAGAGCGATTAAATCAGTATGACACTGAAATTCCTTCCTATTATTTTTATCAGTTGAAAACAAAAATTAGATTTTAATAGCATCTACTCTTCAAATACGCGGGTGGCGCTGTGGGTTAAACCACAGAGCCTAGGGCTTGCCGATCAGAAGGTCGGCAGTTCAAATCCCCGCGATGGGGTGAGCTCCCATTGCTCAGTCCCTGCTCCTGCCAACCTAGCAGTTCTAAAGCACAAAGTGCAAGTAGATAAATAGGTACCACTCCGGCGGGAAAGTAAACAGCGTTTCTGTGCGCTGCTCTGGTTCACCAAAAGCGGCTTAGTCATGCTGGCCACATGACCCGGAAGCTGTATGCCGGCTCCCTTGGCCAATAAAGCAAGATGAGTGCTGCAACCCCAGAGTCGTCTGCGACTGGACCTAATGGTCAGGGGTCCCTTTACCTTTTACTCTTCAAACAACACTATTTTCTCTTGTAAGAAAATGGCTTGTTAACATTTGCCTTCTAGGTGAATGCATTCTAGGTGCATGCTTCACCTGTCAGGATTGCAGAGTTGGCTGGGAAGGTAGTGGCCTTGTAGAGAAGATATAGAAAGACCACACTTTTTGAGAACAGTAACCATAGCAGGAGATACCCCCAAGTCACGTTATAGGTTAAAGTACAGGTTAGTACAGGTTAAAGGCCTGTACTATGAGTAATAAAATGTATATTGTGGAAGTTATTGTACCTTTCCTGCTGGAACTTTTTGTTTTCCTTGAACTCCTTTTTTCAGATTCACCTTTTTCTAAAATGAGCATTTCATCTGCAGTGAAGCTTCTAGATGGCTTATTGCTTTCATCTTCTTGGCAGGAGGACGTGTAGTCTCCACTGTCCTCATTATTATTAATGCTGTCCTGCTCAACCTTTCCCATTGTGTCGTCACTGCTTTTCAGAGTATCGTGCTTGCTTCCATTAAGCTGATTTTCATTTTCATCTGGTGAAGAAGCTAAGCAAGCTTTGATCTTTTCCACAAGTGTGTCGGTACGAAGTGAGCCTTGTAAACTTAACTGCAGGTCATTTGTAGGAGATTCCCTGTCATCCATTAGAGCGTTCCTAGAGTGAACTTTATATCCACTTAGCACAAATGATCTTCAGCTCTAGAAAGGAAAAAAAGGCATTGAGATTTATAATAATCAAAATCCAAGTCATGTTTTGACTACCTAGCTATATTAGATTATATAGTCCAGCCTTGTATTTAAGCACTAGCCTGGTTACCATAGGATAGGTGATCAGGAACCGCGTGTAAGCGAGTGCATGGAATTCCACCCAGGCAATGAGAACAGCTTGGCAAAGGACTGACGAGAGCTCTGTCATTCCTCTGGTACTCCTCAGACATGCCTCTGGAAGCAGCACAGAGATCTCAGCAAGGGTGATATCTGATGGGCTCCCTCCTCTGTCAGTGGGCCCTGAAGGGCTGACCTGGCAGCAGAGCCAGGCAGCTGAGGGGACTGACACCATTTTGATTCCCAACAATGCCCCAGAGTGACACTGTATGGCACACTGTGGAAAATAAAAAGGGGTTGTCTTGTGCTGCTCAGAGTGCCAGGCTGTGGGGCAATTAAAGGGGGAACATGGCAGGCATCAGCACAGGACAGTTGCCCACGGAAACGAGGTGCTGGCTCTCCTCCAGAGGCAACCAATGTTTTTTGCAGGCCTTTAACTTTTGTGGATTCTGTTTTTCCACAAGGCTAGTCAAAGAGGTTCAAGGGATTGGACTAGATGACCCTCAGGACCCCTTCCAACTCTATAATTCTATGAGAGTAAACTAAACTGTGTGCATTGGCATACTTTACAGTTTCCTATTTCAGTGGTGCCCTGTGCGACGAGAATATTCCGTGCCCCCACCTCTCGCCTGTCATTCTATATCATAGTTGTGATGTCTCTAAATCTCCACGCCCAGTACAACTGAACCAGTCGAGCTCCCCTAAATCCGCCTCTGCTGTACATATCATTCTGGCAATTTAATCCAAGAACGGTAGCATTCAGTGGTAAAATACCAGCACCGTACTTTGTGGAGTCGTAAATTCAAATAAAAGCTCAACACTCAGAAAAATGCAGATGTATATTTGTTAAAACTACAAATTACTTAGATTAGCCATATCCACCCACTAATTGAAAATCTGCTATTTAACAACAAAATGACTAGCTAAAGAAAGGGGCCTCCATATAATTAAGAAAATTGTCCTACCAGCCCTAACATTTAGAAATTAAATGAATTACACATTTGTGATACACTTTGCAAACCTTAAACATCACAACTGCTATCATAAGCAGGCATTGGCTTTCACACCCTTTTTTTTTTTACAATGGAGGAAAATGAAGCAGAAATACTTACGGTAAATGACTGCCTAACAAAGAGGAAATCAGGCAAGACTGTACTTAAACAAATGAACATCTGTGATCTTTGAACAGCCACTTCACATACAAATGGGTGATATTTAACCAAGTCATATTCAGAGCAAACCTACCAAAAGCAATAGATACTGGTGGGTCTTTTCTGAATATGATCAATGTGGGATATAACCTATAAACGAGAAAACTTTATTTATTTATTTATTTATTTATTTGCTGACTCACCCATCCACCCAAGGCTTGTTAGTTCAGGAAACAAGACAGCAGAATGGGACAAACTGCTTGTAACCAGTGCAGTGCTGTAAAACACATTACTCCAGCATGCAGGGAGCTATATGAGCAGATATGGGACACTCCTGCCAATGGGAGCTTAGTCTGGATCTAAGCAGTAGTTTTTAATTCAGTTAAATTGTTTCACATTTTACACTACTTAAAAACCTATATTCTGATTTCTAAACTGAAGCTGATAGTATCCAGTTTGTATCTTTTATCTAGTTTACCTTTAGATTTACTGAATCTAACTCATCTCCCTCTTCCTATTTACTTCCTCTAGTATATTTGTAGTGTTCCAGCAAAGCTTTCCAGTTAGCTAAGGGAGACTAATATTTCCTGCTGAACCACTAGCAGCTTACTAAGCGAACTTGCTCAAGCTATTCTACCTGGGTGTTGTTTGGTAAATTTCTTGTGCTTATTAGCAAGGATGATTGAGCATGAGCAAATACTAGCAAACATGCTCACTAAAGCAGCTGGTGCAACATTAATATAGAATCATAGAGTTGGAAAGGACCCAAGAGTCATCTAGTCCAGCCCCCTGCAATGTAGGAATCTCAGCTAAAGTATCCATGACAGATGGCCATCCAACCTCTGCTTAAAAACCTCCAAGGAAGGAGAGTCCACCACCTCTTGTGGGAGTCTGTTACACTCCTGAACAGCTCTTACTATCAGAAAGTTTTTTCAAATGTTTAGTCGGAATCTCCTTTTTTGCAACTTGAAGCCATTGGTTTGAGTTCTACCCTCCAAAGCAGGAGAAAACAAGCATGCTCCCTCTTCCATGTGACAGCTCTTAAGATATTTGAAGATGGCTAGCCTATCTCCTTGCAGTCTCCTCTATTCCATGCTAAACATACCCAGCTCCTTCAAGCGCTCCTCATAAGGCTTAGTTTCAAGACCTTTGATCATCTTGGTTGTCCTCCCCTGCAGATGTTCCAGCTTGTTAACATCCTTCTTAAATTGTGGTGCCCAGAACTGGACATAGTATTCCAAGTGTGGTCTGACTAAGGCAGAATAAAAGGTAAAGGTAAAGGTACCCCTGCCCATACGGGCCAGTCGTGACCGACTCTGGGGTTGCGCGCCCATCTCGCTTAAGAGGCCGTGGGCCAGCGCTGTCCGGAGACACTTCGGGGTCACGCGGCCAGCATGACGAAGCTGCTCTGGCGAGCCAGCACCAGCGCAGCACACGGAAACGCCGTTTACCTTCCTGCTATAAAGCGGTACCTATTTATCTACTTGCACTTAAGAGTGCTTTCGAACTGCTAGGTGGGCAGGAGCTGGGACTGAAAGACGGGAGCTCACCCCGCCGCGGGGATGTGAACCGCCGACCATACGATCGGCAAGTCCTAGGCGCTGAGGTTTTACCCACAGCGCCACCCGCATCCCTATTACTTCCCTTGATCTGGACACTATACTTCTGTTGATGTAGCCTGGAATACCATTAGCTTTTTTTGCTGCTGCATCACACTGTTGACTCATGTTAAGCTTGCGGTCCACCAAGACCCCTGGATCCTTTTCACATGTACTGCTTGTAAGCCAGGTGTCCCCCATCCTATATTTGTGCATCTGGTTCTTCCTGCCTAAGTACAGAACCTTACGATTATCCCTACTGAAATTCATTTTGTTAGCTTGCGCCCAGTTCTCCAATCTGTTAAGGTCATTTTGAATTCTGATTCTATCTTCTACGGCATTAGCTATCCCTCCCAGTTTGGTGTCACCTGCAAATTTGATGAGCATCCCCTCAATCCTTCATCGACATCATTTATAAAGACGTTGAACAATAACGGGCCCAGGACAGAACCCTGTGGCACCCCACTTGTCACTTTTTCCAGGATGATGAGAAACCACTAATGAGTACTTTTTGGGTTCAGTCAGTCAACCAACTACAAATCCACCTAACAGTTACCTCGTTCAACCCCCATTTTACCAGCTTCCTTGCGATAATATCATAGGGTACTTTGTCAAAAGCCTTACTGAAATCAAGATACACTATGCCCACAGCATTTCCCTGATTCACCAAGTTTGTGATTTCATGAAAAACAGAAATCAGATTGGTCTGACATGTCTTATTTTCAGCACCAGCACCTAAGAACTTGTCACCTCTTCACTGTTGTGCCCAGCAGAGGGGTTGTGGTATGGGCATACTGTGTTTTGCTTTAGGTCACTTACATGTTTTCACTACCTTTAAATCTTATGGCAGATAGTGGTGGCACAGACATTATGTGAGAAATGGGAGGCAGGGGAGTAAAATAGTAATAGCAGCGGCCAGCCCACCTGACTGCTGGCCAGTGTGCCACAACCATTGTGGTAGGTGGTCCTGCAGGCGATATATGAGAGGGCATGTTCACCACCTACGGAACATGGCTCAATGTGGCTTATGAAAGGGCTGACCCTGGTGCCAGGTGAAGGGATTTTGATTCACACAGAGGTTTTAAACAATTTTAAACAAACATCTCACTGTATCAGTTGCATTTTAATGTGTAACTCGTACTGTACCAGAAAGATTTCCACCCTGCATTTAGTAGGTTTTAAAATATTAATTTAATTATTTGTAAAACCGCCCAGGTAACATGTGTTGTTGTGTGGCCATATAAATCTAATAATAAAATAAATAAAATAAGTAGCTGCGACCCAAGACTTTTTTTTGCATCGGGAATGATCCAGCCTAATTCAGTCTGCAGAGCACCTCTATTCCATATTAAAATGGCTGCAGATTTGCAGACTGGGCTTTAAAAAAATCTCACCCACCAGTACCCTCTCAGTTCCTCCCCTTCACATCTAATCTGAAGACAATCTCATTACTTTGTGATATTTCAATTGGTTGCAATGTGGCATGAACCTTTTTCTGTTTTAGCCTAATTATACCGAGCAGTTCTTCATTGCACCCTGAAGAATTAAACTCCACAATATCAGTCATTATAATGCTCTGTAAGAGGCAGGATTGGTTTTTCATTACTGGCTATTCATATGATGGAAGAAAAATAATGATATTGTATTCTGAGGAGGCCTGCAATTAAGGGTGTTTCACTAAAACAAATACTTTAACTCCTTCTCTCTTTTCAACACTTTTATACGAACGGGAATAGCTTGATTATGGATTAAAGTGCACAAAGGATTTAAGGAAATTTTGCATTCTGAACCCAGATTAGGCTAAGGAACCACAAGAGAGTATATGGGGAGTGAAATAAACATCTGGCTCTTGGTCTCTCAGCTGCATGGCAAAATTGCTGAAGCTTGACTAACATTTGACACCTGTTGCTTCATATTAAAGACCACAAAAATCAAGTGCTGTCCCTATTTTACACATAACAAAATTAAGGTAAAAATATACATAAGTTAATCCATATATCATCAACAGGCTACTAACAAATCATTTGCTTAGCCCAATACTTCTGGTTAAGAGATTCAGGAGGAAATTCTCAGATTATTCTGGCTAATAATCTGAAATACAAGTAACCCATAATGTCTCATTTATACTAAATTGCACAACATGTGCACTACAAAATGAAGTGCACTACATAAATGAAGCATACAACATTTGCACTGGTTTAATAATAATAATAATAATAATAATTTAAAAACACACAATGCCACCTTCGTAAATTAAGAATAATTCTCAACAATCAATAAACCAAGATCATCATCATAAAGACAGGGACATTCAATGGGAATTACTCCAGATGTTTTTGATTAGGGTTGCGGGGGAGAGACAGAGGAAGAAGTATTTAGGATGCAAAATCTTTTTCCAGCCCAACTTTCCAACAGAGATAATTGCCACTCAGTGCAACTGCCCCACAATGCGGCCTCATTAGTAGTTTCTCTCATCATGAGATGATTGTGTTATGTACAATCTCATTAGTGAGTATGCTCACTATCAGAAAATCTCCTTAATCTAACCTCTTGACTGTTTATGTCAGCTGGATGTTTTCTCTCCACAAAATAATGTGCTGAGAGTAAAAATACTGCTCTGAAAGCTCTTTGGGAAGTAAGCTCCTTATTCCTTCACTTCCCCTTCTCCTGAGCTTGAACTGAACATACAAATTCTGAGGTCCCTTCAAAATGTAGAAAATATGCAGCAATACATTTTATACTAACTCTGCAACGTGTAAGTTGTTTATCTATGAAAATAATATGATCTTCAAACAATCCTTATCTATCTATCTATCAAATTTACATCCTACCCTTCCTCCCAAAGGCAGCAAATATATTTGTAATTTTGTTGTTGTTTAGTCGTTTAGTAATAAAAACATCTAAAAACAATCAAACACAGTGAAACATTTTATTTTTATGTTATACTCCATTCAAAACTTTTTTAAAAAATCAAAATACAACTTATAAACACATAAATAAATGAATTCAACTAATCATGTGTCTGAACATGCCGGCCAAAACACAAATATTTTCAGCAAGCATCTAAAGAATACAACAGTGGCACCTGCCTAATGTCAGTTAGGAGTTCCAAAGTAAGGTGTGGTGCTTAATGAACGCAGTACAGACACTGCATGAAACTTGTAGAAGTGTAACTTCTGCAGATCATTTATGTAGATATTATCGCTGATGCAGACACAATGCTATACAACGAACAAGGGAAGAACATTAGAATTCATGAAGAAGGAGCATTGTCATACTATGGTCTGCTCCCAATCATTTAACCAAGAGTGGCAGCATAATGTAACCCCTGTGTGGGACCATGGGGTAGAGATGGGGAAACACGTGATAGAAAACCTGGTTTTAAAGAGTGAAATGCAGCTTGAATTGCCCAAATTCAGTAATTACTGACGACAGAGGCACCAGCTTCTCCAGAAGGTGTGAGGTGTCTGCGCATGCGACGTCCTTTGATATTGAGGGACCCCAGCCCACGGTTACCCTTTGTCTGCTAGCACTGCTTCTCACAAAGAGAGACAGAAATAGGGTGGAGAAGTCTTACTGCTGCAGGAAACAGGAAGTGGCATTAGACACACCTGGGGAATGCCTGATTGCAAAAGGCACAGGCTTGGGCCATGTGAGAGCTGAAAGATAGTTAGATTTAAGAAATTGGCACAGAAATGGAAGGAGCAAAATACTAATAATTACATGTTAGGAGAGGGAGAGGGAGAAACAGAGCAGGTTTCCAGAATTTCAGCATGATCCAAGGGTTTGGAATCATAGACATAAACGAAAGTTGTCAGAGCAACTAGAGGCACAAGTCTACAGTTACTGAAAGGCAAACTTTCTGCCATCGAGAATACTGGTGATGATCTGGGGGGATGGAACAAAGGTACTTTCATTTGTTGTTCTTGAGGCCTGCACTGTGTGATCTGACTAACCCGAAGAACATAGCAAACATAGAAGAGAGGCAAGGAAAGAGCAAAATGTGGAACAGCTTAAGTGACGAGAGGACAAAGAAAGACTTAATAATGTAATCTTTAAATGAAATAAAGAATTTTGTTTCTGAGATGGAAGATTGGACTGAGATAAAGACAGGATGCTTAGATAAAAGGTGTTATGCCAACAACATGTGGTAGGACAATACATGCTTCCCACAGCAGTATGATTTGGCAAAGGTGAATGTCGTGTGTCAATCACAACACATAGTTCCAAGCCCATACCACATTTCAACTTGTGTGACAAGGCTGTCCCACATGCAAAACAAAGAGGCCGAGAAACATAACTCAATAATTTACACCAATTAAAGTCACCTGTAGGGCTGTGCCAGTTGGAAGGAGACTTCTGTTTTATGTGGGCTAATTAATGTCCAAAATAAGGTGGAGACTTGTATCAGCAAGTAGCACAGCGATCAGATGCATAGATAAGCTTCAGCATACATTTGCAGTTCTTGCTCATCCCAGTCCAAAGACTTATCAACTATAAATGAGGATAGCCCATGTACAACCAGATTTGCTTTCTCAGTCTTGCTCATTTCACAGTCACCTGTGAAGCTAAAGGTGTTTTAGGGCATATGCAAAGTGCCAGCTGAACTAAGCATCTTCGTAACAAAGAATGGCTGTGAAGCAGATGAGGGATGAAGGAGAAGGCTGTGGAAGAGCAGCTGCTGCCTTTTTTGCTCCTTCAACTTTAAATGTAAAGGACAATGTACATATGATATATGATATAAGAAGTAGCAAGCCTATTATTAAATTATATGACCAATGATATTTGCACTGGGATATAAACTTGCTCCATATATAGTGGAAAATGATTTATTTTTTCATTTTGTTTGATAAGGTGCTCTGATAGTTCATGAACCTGCATACCAAAATCAATCTTCTTCAAAGATACCATTTTCTTTTCTTTCAGTATTAAAATTTTACACTTACAGGGACTAGAGTTTTGCCTTTATTGTCTGGGGATCATATATTTTATCTAAGTTTCAATTTTAAAAAAATAATTTAAAATTCTACTGATACACAATTGAAACCATTAATGATTCCCTACTGTTTTGTTTAGATTTTAATTTAACCATTCTTAAAAGCCATGACATATGGTTTCAGAAAACAAAGTTTGCTTGCAACAGCAAATACTGACCTTCCTTCTGGGTAAGTATTTATTTTCATTTCTAAAGAGTGCCCATCTGTTTTTCTGAACACATATACAAATTCTTATTGAGCACACTATTACAGAGGAATCTGATGTATGTCAACAGACCTGAATCTCAGAAGGGTGGGATGTTTCTCATCCTTCAAAGGTTCTAAAATACCATGGCTTAGATCTTGGACTCCGTTCCACTGATGTGATCAAAGTTCTGCTCCCAAAACACTCTCACCAACAGAATGGGGGACTTCCTGTGCTCATTTCTCCTTCCCTCTTGAAAGTATTTTCCAGTTTGAAGTAAAAACAGCCAAAAATGGCCGCCTCTTTTCTGCCAGGGAGACCCTCCACTACATGCAAAGTCTCCTTTAAGTGGGAGGAGTCCTACCAGTCACAGAAAGAACAATTAGGACCCAAGTCTATATTTTCATCATACTTCAAAAAGCACAGATTTACTACTACTATACAGGGATGGGATGAACCATTTTGTAGATTAAATGTTATATGACAGAACTTCTTGATACCGATTTTCAGAAAATTAAGGATCTGCCTTTAGGATCAGACTTTAGGCCTTCCTATGCACACAAATATTAAGTCCCATGTTCCACAGGTGATAACAAATGACAATTTTCACCACCAGCATGGTATGGTAGTTAAGTGCCAAGCTAGGGCTGGGGATAGGTAAAGGTAAAGGGACCCCTGACCATGAGGTCCAGTCGTGACCGACTCGGGTTGCGGTGCTCATCTCGCTTTATTGGCCGAGGGAGCCGGCATTTGTCCACAGACAGCTTCCGGGTCATGTGGCCAGAATGACTAAGCCACTTCTGGCGAACCAGAGCAGCGCACGGAAACACCGTTTACCTTCACGCCAGAGTGGTACCTAATTATCTACTTGCACTTTGACGTGCTTTCAAACTGCTAGGTTGGCAGGAGCAGGGACCGAGCAACGGGAGCTCACCCCGTTGCGGGGATTCGAACCGCCGACCTTCTGATCAGCAAGTCCTAGGCTCTGTGGTTTAACCCACAGAGCCACCCGCGTCCCTGGGTTGGGGATACCCACGTTCAAATTCCAACTTAGCCATGAAGCTCAATGTGTGTGACCTTGGGTTAATCTCTAACTCAAGCAATCTCACAGGGTTGTTATAAACCGGGGGTCAGCAACATTTTTCAGCCATGGGCCGGTCCACTGTCCCTCAGACAATGTGGTGGGCCGGACTTTTTTTGGGGGGGGGGAATGAACGAATTCCTATGCCCCACAAATAACCCAGAGATGCATTTTAAATAAAAGGACACATTCTACCCATTGTAAAAACACACTGATTCCCAAACCGTCCACGGGCCTTATTGAGAAGGCGATTGGACCGCATCTGGCCCATGGGCCTTAGGTTGCCTACCCCTGTTATAAACTAAGGTGCAGGATGGGGCTAGCATATAAATTAGGCTCCTTGGATAAAAGGATATGTAAACAAACAACAGCAGGTGGAAGGTTTGCAACTAAAGTCACATGGCCTAGACATAATCAATGTCAGATATTTTGATTATCACTGTTACAAATTCTCTCCATGAGGTATCATAACACCACAAATACACAGTGTAACACATGCCAATGTTTTGAATGAATAATTGTAGCACAGTTTTCCAGTGACAAACATTTTATATCTTTCACTTCCTGTCACGTTGGTAGAACAGTGCCCTCCCTGCAAAATCAGGACATATGCTACTTTCCTGGGTAGATCATCCCAAGTAAGAAAGACATACCAATATGCTTTACTTAGGGATTTTTACTTGAGAAGTCAAGTTGAGGTCAGTTCCAGGAATGCAGCCTCAATAGGCAGGGCAGGGCGTAGCATGCACAGCTGCTAAAGCAGAGAAAGAAAGAGAGGGAGATCTAAGAGGCCCTTGGAGAAGCTGGAAACAAGACAAGGAATGGAACTGATGAGTTTTACACCATGAGTGCTTCACTGCATGGCTAAAGTCTATCGGCAAGAAGGGAGAATGTACAGAGGATTAGGGAAAGGAATGACCAACTGAGTGGCAAAACTACTGGTGGAAGTGCTGGAAACCCAGCAGGTCCATGCTTTAGAGCACTGATATTCAACAGGTGGCCCATGACGTGACCTAAGGGGTCAACAGCAGCAGCACCATGCAAATATATGATAAAATAAAAATAAGAACGTGGTCCCCTAATGCATGTTTAGGACTAGTGCCAAGCCCCAGTCCTGAAGAAAGAGGTGACATGGAGGAATGTTTGAACCTAAGTACCAGCAGCTCCCTAGTTAAAGGGTTTCCAGGGCTTATAGTTCTAACAACTTCCATACTTTACAATTACTAATATTTTGTATATGTATAAACATAATAGATTAATTGAAGAATTCTTACTTACATAAGATAAATCTTAAGTACCAAAATGATTTTCCCCCTGAATTACTTCCTACAGTTTTAGCTGTTGGCAAAAGTCGATATAAAGTGCTGTGCCTTTGCCAATCAACAAAGCAGAATAAACTTCATAGAAATTACTATTAACCTCTCTAATTTCATATGTGCAATTATGATTTTTTTTAAAAAAAGAAAAAACGTTCAACTGATTTTAATATTTAAAATATACTAAGCATGTTTACCATTGCCTTGAGTCTTGTTCTTTCTAAACCAGAGAACAGTACTTACCATTTTTCAAAATGGTTCTCAAAGGTATTGCAAGGGAAAGGAGATGCTTTTAGGCAACAAAGAGTTAATACAGAGCTGTCTGGTATCTGTTCATTCTGCCAAGAGAGAAAAAAGAGGGAGGAAATAGTGTAAATTAAAATATATCTTATAAGAAATGCTAGTACACTTGGGTGCTACCTAGAAGGGACAGCCTTGAAAACCAACCAAATGAAAAGCAGAACTTGCAGAATACAACACTAATTAGTTTTTATTCCTTAACATGGAGGGAGACAATTCATCCTTTTGGTACATCTGGGTGAATCTTCTGACCTTTAGATATCGAAGAGATGGGCTCTGAACAACAGTCCATTTACAAAGAATTTGCATTCATTTCTAAAAACAGTACTGTATATATAACAAGTGCTGTACAGAAACAAACTCAATCATCACAATTACTGACAGAAAGCCAAAAAACTTCCATTGACTAACTGCAACAGCCCTGTTGGGGTTTATTTTAATACGTTTTTGTGAGTCATGATCAGAATGTGCAGAGCATAGGCCTTTATAGAAATGGTAAGGCTTGAAATTTATTCAAGTCAAGAGGATAGGCTGTCTTGCTAGATAGGACAGAGTTAATCTAAAACCAATTTCCTCAAGGCATGTTACAAATTAAACATTTATTAGTACAGTTAGACTGATCTTATTTGGAATATATGCATTACTTGTCTATCTCAGTTTAAGAAAGGAAAAGAGATAATATAGCTTTTTTTCTTTTTTTACTTGAGAACTTTGAATTTGAATCAGAATATACATGCCACATCATAAACAGATTTAAAAGTTTCCCCAGTTTCGAAAGGGGGTTGCTGTGTGACAATGATGGCAGAGTATGCTTTTCTTTAAGAAACACAAGTCCGAAAACTTAATTGGGCATGGAAAATCAGCTGCCAGCATTCTTTGGATCCCAGCCTACTACTACTTCAAGCAGGCAAAGGAAAAAAGGGATAGTTCTTTTGGAAACTATGCCAACTGTATGAATACAGGAATAAATCAACTATTTGGAGGAAAGAGAGAGGCAGAAAAGCAAATATTTAGCCAGCATTTAGAAGGCTGCTAATATGAATCAGACAATTGATATTAAATACGAATCTGACTAGACCTCCTGCATAACGCAAAATCAAGTATGACTACTATACTCATGCAGTTGAACAACTGGTTGGCACAACTTTCAATATCAATATCCTGTTGCAAAGAGATCTTATTTAAAATGATATATAATGAGTACATTTTGTGCAATAAAGATCAAAACAAAACTTTCCATTCAAGAGAAAAAAGCACATAAAAAGGAAACAAACGATCAGCCATCTTCCATTTATATGAAGTATCAGTCCAACTATCAAACTCCATAGCTCTTAAGAAAATCCTCAACTGAGAACACCAAAAATTGATTCTATAAGAGGGTATACTTAGTTCCAGATGCCATCTATGCATCTTCTCATATTTCATTCCCAGCCTTGGAACGAATTTTTTTCCTTTTTTGATCCGAATTTAAAGCCTCTTCTAAAAAAACCAAACCCTTTGGCCCATTAGCCTACAGCAACATTAGTCAGTCTGATGCTAGAGTAATAAAACACAGTGATCTGGGCAGCTCACAGGCAACCATGAAGGGACACAATGATCAGGAATGTAGACTATGTTTAGGAATGTACTACTTGAGTATTGTAAACACTTAGTCACCACGGCAGCTCACTGGCCTATCTAGTTTTATTTAAATCCCTTACATTCATCTGATAAATAGGGGAATATCAACAGATCCAAAGCCCAACCGAAGGCAGATGGTTATGAATAGATCTTTAAAACAAGGGGAAAGTAATTATTACAACACTCTGTTCTTATTCCTCATGCGGATCACTTCCCCCCCAAACATTACTTACACAGCAACATCCCAATTTAGGGAAAAGCATGCAAAATTGCATTCAGACACAAACACACGATTGTGCTTGTGTGTACATTTCACAAATACGTTCATTTCGACTAGATCTCTGCGCTTTCCAGAGTCAGGTCACTAGGCCAAATGGACCAAAGCTGTATACCAACCAGTATTCTCGCTCCGCTCTCAAGTTTACCAGGCAACCTTGCAAGAACCAGATCACAAACGTAGTGATCTCGGTAGGCTTAAAAACCGGCAACAACTCCAAAGCTTGCCCACCCTGAGCTCCCTTAGAGGAAGGATGAGAGCGAAGCGTGGCGAAGCAAGGGAGAGCACAGCGTGCACGGCGCTGTTCGGAAGAGACTTAGCAGCTGGCAGGCAAAACCCACACGTAATTCAAAACAAGGATATTGAATCCACAAGAGAGTGACGTGGTAACGAAGAAACAAGCACAGCGACTGGCCAGCTGTGGCCGTTCATGGGGTGGGGAGCAAGACAAGCGCCCCACAGACCCAAGGATGAGCCTGATACTCTCTCCCCACGCAGGGCAGACCTGCGGTGGGTCTTTCCCGCCGTCCCCGCTCCGAGTCATTCCAGCCTAATTAGCAGCGCCCCCCCCCCCCAAATCCCAGGTGCCCCACGCACACCGTCCCTCCATTACTTGCTCGCCCCTCTTCTCGCCCTTAAAACCGGGTTTCCATTTCAGGAGGCAGCAAAACACGTAACCCCGCGGAGGCTCCCCTAAGGGAGGCGGGAGGAAAGAGGACCCGCCAGCGGCCGCTATGGCAGCTTCGGCTTCCTTCTCCCCTCACCTGAGGTCGCGGCCGCCTCGCGAGGCTTCCGCCCATCCCCTCGCGCCGGCACAGCTGGGCTCCGAATGGACATCGAACGAAGCTACCTGTGACCCGGCTGCGGACTCCGGAGACTCAGCCCGGCGGCGACGGCGAGAAGGTGAGCACCACGGAGCTCTGCAACGCCTAGAAGGGAGCCTGACCACAGAGAAGAGGCAGACTAGATCGTCGCCCCAGCAACAGCGGTGCCGGAAACGGAACTGGGAGCCCGAGCCCGGCCGCTAAAGTCGTCCGGGTGCCGCGCATGCTGGTCGGCCTCGTACCCCGCAAGGTCACCCACGTGCGGGATGCTGCGTTCGGCGGTGGCGGCCTTGGCCCCGTCGGGCCTGCCGGGGCGCCCGTTGCTGCTGACGGCTCTGAGCCTGTCGCCTGGGAAGCGGCTCTCTTCACGAGGCCCGGCGGGTCAGAGCGAGCAGCGCCGCGGGCCGGCAAAGCCCCGCTTCCCTCCTCTGCGGATCCCCGAGGAGGCCGAAACGACCCGCTTGGTGGCGGAGAAGGCGCGGGCCCCGCCGCCCCTGCGAAGGTTCATCGCCTGCCCCGACCTCGCGCGTGCCGTGGCCTCCAGTCTGCAAAGCGGGAGGCGCTCCGAGGGGCCGGAGACGGTGGTGCTGGAATGCGAGCCAGGTGAGGGTTAGAGGCGCTTGGTCCCCTTTCCCTGTTACTCCGACTTCTGCATCACTCGCTGCACCAGCGGTGCCCCAGGATCTTATTGCTAAGAGTTGGAAGGGACCCCAAGGGCCACCTAGGCTAGTCTTGTAATGCAGGAATCCTGCCCGCCACCATCCCTGGTTGGGCGCGAACCACCAACCTTCTGGTTAACAGCCAGATGCACGGACCGATTGCGCCACCTGCAAATAATTCTTTTAGAATAAAGAAACAGGGTGTTTTCAAAGTAGGAACCTAGGAGAAAAGTATTATACCGAGTCAACAACACTAGTTGGCAGTGGTTGCCTGCAGTTTCAGACCAGGGTCTCTCCCTGGAGATGCCTGGAAATGAACATGGCATCTTCTGCATGCAAAGCGTACATTCTGCCTGTGTGTGACGGGCCATGCCCAATATATAGGCAGTGTTCCAGAGAGTTTGCCAGCAGTATCTCAATTACTTTCGGAGCCTAGTGTTTAACCAAATGTTTATGTGTCTTGTGATTCTGTACCTTGATTGTTAGGCTATTGGATTAGACAGTACTAAGGAAGCTCCCATTAGCATCTAAGGCCCAATTGTTCCTTCCCCTTTTTCTCTTGTGAAACTCACCCCTGTTTGCTCTCCTGGCAAATGGAACAGTAAAACTAATGAACAAAATCTTCCACAGATCCTACATACAGTGTTAAGCTTACAAGGTGAACTTCAAAACTCTGTTTAATGCAGTGCAAGGCATTTCTTGAAATTTCAGATGCCAATTAATTAGGCTTCTCTAATTGAATTAACTAAGATCTGTGAGAGAGAGCTTTCAAAATCATGATTGAATGCATATTGCAACATATGGGACTTCTTAGTTTTGAAAAAAAGGCAAGTATGGTGAGACATAGTAAAAGCAAATAAAATTATGCATGATATGGAGAAAGTGAGTACAGAGACATTTCCCCCACTCATAATACTAGAAGCTGGGGTCATCTAATGTAGCTGAATGTTGTAAGATTCCAAGCAGACATCTACTTCTTAACACTGTACATAGTTTAAATATGGAATCTGCTAGCCCAAGATGTAGTAATGGCCACTAACTTTGACAACCTTATAAGGGGGTTAGACAGTTTCATGCAAAATGCTACTAGTGATGGCTGTTCACTGCCTTCAGAATTTGAGGCAGTATGCCACTGAATGCCAGCATCTGGAGAGTACAAGGGAGAGTATGTTGCGCTCATGTCCTCCTTTGTGGCTTCTGGTTGGACACTGTGAGAACAGGATACTAGTCTAAGTGGGCCTTCGTCTGATATCACCTGAGGTATTTCATTTTTAATATAAATGTCCCACAGTTTCTTTTATAAAATTTGTTGTTGGTGACTGCTGGCTGTCGAGAGAAATATGCTGGCAGAAACCCCAAAGTATATCAAGTTGGCCATTGTTTTCCTCCTTCAGCTGAAGGTTATACTATTGAAAAGTTGTCCTTTCAATAGTTTTTTTAAAATTCACATTTCCTTCAATTTTTATTTCTTCTTTATGCTTGTATATAATATGTTGCACTTTGACGTGCTTTCGAACTGCTAGGTTGGCAAGCAGATAAATAGGTACCGCTCTGGCGGGAAGGTAAACGGCGTTTCCGTGCGCTGCTCTGGTTCGCCAGAAGCGGCTTAGTCATGCTGGCCATATGACCCGGAAGCTGTACGCTGGCTCCCTCGGCCAATAAAGCGAGATGAGTGCCGCAACCCCAGAGTCGGTCACAACTGGACCTAAAGGTCAGGGGTCCCTTTACTATAATATGTTGCAAGGGATAGAATCCAGTGTAGTCCCTTGAGAAGTTTTGCATGTTTACATTCATATTTATATTTTTCTCTTCCTAACTTACAGGGCGTTTGGGTTCTTCTTGGTCATTCTTTTAAACTAAAACTGTGTTTAATGCCATTTTTAACCCTGGAATTTTTTTTTAGGTCCTGGAGTCTTAACCCGAACATTACTCAATGCTGGTGCCCATGTGATAGCTCTGGAGAGTAATAAGTCATTTGTTCCTGACTTAGAGGTAGGTTTGTACATGGGGGACTGAAATTTGTGGCTAAACAAAAAGATAAGGAGATGATTGATGGTTTAGCTTTAGAACCTGGACCTTTCACAAAAATCTGTAAAAGGACAAAAATGAGAGATTTAATTTATCTCAAAGTATATTGTTTTCCTGACAGGTTAGTTGTTGATTGTTCTTTTTCTTTTTTTCTTTTCTTTTGGTTACAAATATGTCTCTATTACTCAATTTATGGTATTTTTTTTAAAAAAACAAGATTTTATTTTATTTTATTTTATTTAAAAACAAGATAAAGGCACAGGATAAATCCCAGCATCTCCTGTTACAAGGTCTTGAGCAGCAGCTCTGGAAAAATCACTGCATGAGACGTTGGAGAGAGGCTGCTCTCTGAGTAGACAATACAGTATTTGGATAGATGCGTTATTAGGCTGACTCAGTTAAAACAAATTCAGATGTTAATTTCACCTTCTAATGATTTGTTTCTGTTTAGTCTCTGAAGGAAAAAGCAGATGGCCAGCTAGAAGTGGTGCATTGTGACTTTTTCAGATTGGACCCTATGGGTATTGGATCCTTGAAGCCACCTTTTATGTATTCTGAAAGACTTTTTGAGAACTTGGGCATCTTAACAGTTCCTTGGACAGCAGGTACTTAAAATTGGTGCATATCAACTGTAGATAATTAGCAGATCAATATTTAATTGTTTCTATTTGGCTTTTTCCATTTGGTGTGCTTGAGGCAGATATCTTCAGATGAAACAACAGCAGTTAAATACATTGTAAAATTCCACCTGTTAAACACGTTTTTCCAAAGCTTTTTAGAAAGAGGAAAGTTTTCATGGCTTGCCTAAAGCCACTGCTTCCCAAGGGAGTGTTCCGTAACTGCTTTGGGAACTATTATGATCCAAAGGTTGTGTATAAATATAAAAATGACTGTGGTGCCACCTTGGAGAGAGCCCTGTATCTTGTGGGTATCCAATCTAATATTTGAATGTCAGAGCCTCACTAGAGGATTTAAGAGGTCTGATATAAAGGGTAGCAATATTCAAGGCATTAATGAAGTGGGAGTTATTTTTGTAATGATTCTGCTATTGTCTATTTATTTATTTGGTGGTTATTTTATTTAGTAGCGGTGAACATATACATTTTTTTCATTCATTTTGGTCAATTTTCTGTACAGATGTTCCTCTAAAAGTGATTGGAATTGTGCCACAAAGAAAGGAAAGGAACCTGATTTGGAAGCTTCTCTATGCCTTATATGAACGCAGTTCTATATATAAATACGGAAGAACAGAACTGAACCTCTTTGTCAGTGAAAAAGAATACAAGGTATTTATGTTTAAGATAGCTTGATAATACGCCAGCTGCTATGTGGTTGTGTTAAAATAATCAAATATACTTTGTAAAAGTTATTTTAATGCAGCGTATAGATGATGATAATAATAATAATAATAATAATAATAATAATAATTTATTATTTGTACCCCGCCCATCTGGCTGGGTTTCCCCAGCCACTCTGGGCGGCTTCCATAGAAACAAAAAATACAGTAAATATCACAGATTAAAAGCTTCCCTGAACAGGGCTGCCTTAAGATGCCTTCTAAATGTCAGGTAGTTATTTATCGCTTTGACATCTGATGGGAGGGCGTTCCACAGGGTGGGCGCCACTACCGAGAAGGCCCTCTGCCTGGTTCCCTGTAGCTTTGCTTCTCGCAGTGAGGGAACCGCCAGAAGGCCCTCGGCGCTGGACCTCAGCGTCCGGGCAGAATGATGGGGGTGGAGACGCTCCTTCAGGTATACTGGGCCGAGGCCGTTTAGGGCTTTAAAGGTCAACACCAACACTTGTATTAATTATTTTAATTTTTAAGCAAAGAACTTTTCTGTACTTGTCAGTTCCATGAACAAAAAAAAAAGTTTTAATAACTCTCGTATTGGCAGCAAGTAGGGTAGTAATTATGTGTTGCACAGTCAATGAATAGATAAGTGCAGATTTTTAAAATTTATAATGAAACATAACCTTGGTTTTGGTGCAAGTAGGAAAAATATAGGTTGCAGTCCTAAAAGATTTGGCTTCCTCTTTCAGTAGGCCAAATATCTGGACAATTTCTCAACAGAGGTTCTGTGCCTGTTAGGAAAATTTTATCCCAGTTGGGGGGAAATGTACTTGACAAATATTCAGAGGAACAAAGCCCTTGTATTAAGTTAAGGTTCTCTGGACTAATTTCACAGAATATAATTAAGCTCTGGCAAGTATTGGGAGATGACAGTAATGATCAACAAGCACTCAGTGTAGTGGTGTGGGGTAAGGAACTGGAAAACCCAACTGTTGATTACAAACAAGAATTACTGAAAAACTTAATCTAATCAAGTCCTGCCTCTTCAATAGGGTTAATCCAGAATGATCCGTTTTATATGTAAATGATTTCATCTGCATATAGTACTTTTTGCACTTATGGTCACATATACCACTTTCCTGTTACTAAGAACTTTTTTATTTTACTATTTGCTTTTCACTACTGCCTATCAGTTGCAGTAAGGCATGGGAAGTGTTGTTTGCCATAAAACTCTGGAATAATTTTTACTAATCCATGGCATCTCTCATCCGAAGGAATGGTTTACTCATCTGCTCAGCTAATATTACATTAAGGTGGAGCTCTGCAAGAAAATGTTGGTATAGTCCTGGTGTGCATGTAAAACTGGTGACTGGGGTTTGTGTGTGAATTTTTTAAAAATAAAAAATGAGTGTTTGTGCTCTAACTTGGGTCTTACTTCATGTGCAAAACTTACTGAGATAGGTTGTGGTTTTGTTTTGTTTTGTTTTGTTTTTTTGAACATTTGAAAGTTCAAAATCAGTAAAACATGGGGCTTCTGAATGCAGTGGCGTGATTTGGCTTGGGGAGAGGTCTGAGGGGGCAGTTTAAATAAATTGAACTTTGCTCCACCCCAAGAGGAATCCAAAAGAGCCCCAGCCCTACCTCTGACTTGCAGTATTAATGGTGGACTACATTACGGGGCTCCCCATAGCTTTCCATCCTGCAAGAAGGGTATAGCAGTGAACTGTACCCCAGGGTTCTCTCCCAGCCCAGCTTGAGGCACAGAGGTACAGTGGTACCTCGGGTTACATACGCTTCAGGTTACATATGCTTCAGGTTACAGACTCTGCTAACCCAGAAATAGTACCTTGGGTTAAGAACTTTGCTTCAGGATGAGAACAGAAATCGTGCTCTGGCAGCGCAGCGGGAGGCCCCATTAGCTAAAGTGGTACCTCAGGTTAAGAACAGTTTCAGGTTAAGAACAGACCTCCAGAACGAATTAAATACTTAATCCGAGGTACCACTGTACATTTTTTGTACTCTGTTTTAGCCAAACCTGCAAACCTGCTACTTTTATACAGTACTGCAGAGTTGTTATAGACTACCCAGAACTGTATTCGTTGTTGTCATATAAACCCCAGGATTGTCATAAACCAGTCTTCTTCTTAATCCCTTCTAACGTGAATGAACTGGTTTTGCTTTGAATCATCAACATTTCAAATATGAACTGAATTAGAAAGAGCAGGAACTCTATTCTTTACCATTACCTTGTGGGTATCTTATGTAATGGAATTGGGGTTGACAACTTGGTACACGATCTGAGGTACATTAAGATGCTGGATTCTGCATTGATTTCTGTTCTTGATGACATTTTAAAATATCTTCTAAGAACCAGAAAATGAGTTAGTGGATATTGCTTTTTTTGTTGTATAAGGACGGACACTCCCCCTTGAAGGTCGGAAATAGAATATTAGATGATATAATAATTGTACTTTATATATACATTTTGGATCTTCAGAACTATAGCAACTGCTTTGGAAGAACGGGAACAGTAGTACAGATACTGAGTTAGCACAGTTTCGTATTTTGACTCATGACTAAAAATAGTACTGTAGTTCTGTTGTGGCATAACAGTCCTTCTAATATAGCCTTGGACAAGCGAGACTTGTACCTTGAGTCAACTTTCAGATGCTACTTGGAACTTCCTGCTTTAATCAAGTCTTTCTTCCATTGTTCATGATAAAGTCAGAAATTTTACATAAATATAAATGCTGTTTTTTTTCCTTGCCAGACTCTTGTTGCGAAGCCTGGGGAAACAAGAATCTATCAAGCACTAAGTGTACTATGGCAAACAGCCTGTGATATTCAGCTTCTGCGTATGGTGAGTGTTTAATACATGCAATGAATAGTAATGCAATAATACTGCTCTTAGGGCTCTTAATGGTAAGGTGATATTTCAGGATTCACTTGGCTGGAAACTACTCCCACCCACCTGCTTGTAAGCAGGAAGCGCTTCCACCTGCCCACAGGTGAGGATATGCCTTCAAGGGATGCCACTCAGAAGGGTCCCTTGATCTTGTGGAGCAGCTTTTTGTTTTGCAGGCATGCAACAGGAAGCAAATATTTAAATACCTTGTGTGTAAAAGGAAGATTACCCATGGCACTTTAGATCCCATTCTCCCAGATCTTTGTCATAATTTCTCAAGCAGTTATTTTGTCATTTCCTTAGCACTTATTGCTGTACAAATGCTTACATTCTTAATCAGAAGCCAAAGAGCTGCATGTGGTGCTCATGTATGATCTGAACACCACATGCTTCACTGATGGGGAGCCTTGAGCTGCCCTGAATAGGTACTGCTGAAAGTTGAGGGAACCTGGCCTGTGGACCACCAGTGCCCTGTGGCAAGTCCTTATTGAATATTCATACTAAGTTGCATTACTGTTCCCTTCCTTCTAGGAGCCTTGGCCTTCATTTCTGACGAATTCAAAAAATGGTGGACTTTCTATACCAAAGAGTGTGGTAAGCTAAATATAATTGAATGCTTAAGGAAATGCTGTGTGAATGCAGACATTCTCAAATTCATTGAACTATTGTCCAGATTGCTGTTTTAGTGAGAGAGACACATGCTCATTCAGCTGTGCACTTAGTAATCGTCTGTCTGTCTCCAAAATGCTTTTCGCGTAAGCCAAATCTATATTGGTAGGGCTAGCGTCAGCAGCACTCATTGAAAATCCAGGTTGCAAAACATCTTTGTTGCTATACTTTTGCAATAATTGCCACGTCATTGTCATTGAATGGGGTTGGGGGTTGTTAATATGGTGATCCAAACAAAATTGGTGCACATTATGCAAAATCCTGACTAGTGAACAAACTAGCATTTATTGGACCTCAGTGAAGGTTTGATTTTGCTTGGTAGCAGCCCAGTGGAACAGTGAGTAAAGCTTACACACACACACACACACACACAGAGAGAGAGAGAGAGAGAGAGAGAGAGATGACAAACTTCCTACTAGAGATGAATGGTTACTCAAACTTACAGAATATGCGGAATTAGCCTCTCTTTCTGAAAGAATCGGAGACAAACCCAGACAGGAGTTCATTCTAGAATGGGATAATTTCAAGAACTACTTGAAAAATAGTTGTAATATAAGCATGGTAGTTGCCTTTGAATGATTTCTGTAAATAATATATATAAAGGAAAATGATATCAAAATAGAAAAGCGAATTTTTAAAAATAATAATGACAAATTAAAGTAATATGTTTATTACAAAGGGAAACGTGGAGAAAATGGGAGGTCTTACGTTTGTGTAGAAAACACATAGTTGAAATTATATGTAATTTTCTTTGTGAACATAGATATCCTTATTGGACTGACTGAAATGAAGATAACTACATGTTGTATATATACGGAAAATGAGTAATAAAGCATTTAAAAATCCAAAGAGAGAGAAAGAGCAAAGAATACCGATTGTAACTGTAATAGTAGCTGGATGGCCAGCAACAAGATCAGAGGGTTGGGCATTTCCATCGGATAAACATTTCCATCAATTTCACTGTTTATATGGGCAGATCCCCATAAAACATGGACTAAGAATTACCATAATTCATCAGGGGAGGGAATGAGCAACTGAGACCCCTGTTGTATGAGGCGTTCCCCACACACTAACCTATGATACACTTGCAGTGTTGGTTTGCCCTTTCTGGAAGACATATCAGGTAAAAGACACATGAATTAAATTCTTATATTAATATGTTTTTAATTTTTTGTGTTATATGCAGCTGCTGCAGAATGACCACCTATGCTTAATACGGTTGACGCCGCGGAAGAATTTGTTTACAGACAGCTTGACAACTAGTAATTCAAGAATATTTGTTGTGATGGTGAAGCAATGCCTTGCTAAAAGCAAGACTAAACTAATAGATAAATTAAAGTAAGTAAAAGTCTATTTCTTTAGCTGACATCCAGCGTGGAAAAGAATTTAGTCAGATATGGCACTTGGCGTAAACCTGAACAATATTATATAGAATTTGCTTAAGTTTCAAAACGCTGCACATCTTTAGATGTGTGACTAACGTTTGGGAAGACTAGTTGGCTTTGTGGCTGGATACCTGAGCACAGTGGCTGGCAGCCAAGTGGTTACTGAGCCAGTTTGACTTTTGAATTTTTTAAAACAGCAGAGGCCCTCCATCCCATTGCCATATCAAATACTATGTTTAAAAGCTGCATTTATTTAAACATGGTTGGTTATTTGGCATGGAAAACACAAGGCCAAAGCCCTTTGGGAATGTAGAACTAGTTGCTTGGTTCTTTGGATCCTGAACAAAGATCTATTTTAGGCATGCTTAAGGTAGGAATGTTTTCTCTGAACAGGAGGCACAGTGGCATACCAAAAGCTGCTTCTGGAATTTCTTTCATTGCAGCAATAAGAAAAGGGAGGTTGGTGCTTGATAAACTTAAGTTCCAACCACCGCCAGAGGTTTCAATATTGGCCATTTTATGTTTTAGACAGTCTTCATTTGTATACATGTATCCTCAAAAGCATCCTGGAAACATGCTGTGATGCATTAACTTAAACACTGAAATCAGCGTTTGTGTTTTGGGGTTTCATGATGGTGACAAGAGACCCTGTGTTGCACAATTAGTTTAGCCATTGGAGTTATATTCACAATCTAACCGTTAATGGAAAATAATGATGTTTTAAGGAATGAAATCTGATGAGATCCATGTTAAAGTTTGGCTTTGTTTTAATAAGGTACTGAGCGGCATTATCTTCAACTATCCCATTGTGACCGATTCCCTCTCCCCTCCTTTCTTCTGTTTCAGTTTATGGAGTTCCCAAGGTGGGAAGGAATTGTTGAGACAGTTGGAGATACCAGAAAACATTACAACGGGTAGTCTATATCCAGAGCAGTACAAAAGCCTTTTTGAGATTATGGAACAAGCTAATGAATTTGACCAAAGCTGGCTCTATGATGAAGATTCTTTGGAGGATAGCAGGGGCATCAATTTTTAATCTGAAACTGGTTTATTTTGAAAAGGAGCTTGTTATGGTGCAAATGATAGTGGCTTGAACCCTCTTTATCAGTGAGGATAATTTAGTTGATAAATTATCAGGTGATAAATTATGAAGGTGATACCACATGAAAATTCAACATCTTACACATGCCCAATTGGTCCTCCATGGGAAATTTCATGTCACTGCATTTTCTAAGGTGCAAGGCAAAATCCTTTGTTGTTCAAAACATAGTGAACTGTTTTCAGTCCTGTTTTTATTCCTTTGTATTACAGCAGAGCTACTTTTGGAATATAAGGCAAACATGGCATACATTGCAGTTTGCCTCAAAAATAAATATAAAGCTTGAAATGCATAGACTTGCACATTTAAAAAACAACAACAGGTACTGTAAACCAAAAATTTGCCAAAAGAAGCAAGAAAATGTTCATTTCTGGTTTAAAGACTTGTGCTCAAATACTCGAGTTACTCTAGAACTGGCCCCCACATGGAAAAATGTTTGCAAAAATTGCTCTGCCTTTATATATATTGTATAAACTTATGTAAATAGTATATAGTGAATGCACTTCAGTTATCCTGTTTTCTGACCAGGATGTTAACTACTATGTAAACTAAAAGAGGTTTGTCTCATCACAAACCTTTTTCTAATTTATAAAAATGTAAATATTTTCATTAAAAATGCAATAAAACACTATTTCTAGCCAAGAGACTGATTTCTTTTGCAACTGTTTCGTCCTGTCTACCCAGGCCCTTGTACACTGCTGTTGAAGAGCTGTATGAAAATTTCTCAAATATAATTGCCAGAATCAAATTAAGTAATTCTGATAGTGCAGAAATTTCCATGTGTACACCAAAACTTTCCCCTTGCTCGCTCTTCCTTTTTTCCACTTCATTCTCCCCAAATCTGCTCTAGAGGACTGGGGCAGAGGAAGAGGAAGGGAACTTGTACAGCCCGAACTCCTTGTTCTAAGAACTAGTTTGTTGTTTGACTGCTGTAGAGGGGTGGGGAAAAGATACTGTAAGCTTCTTTGTGGATACTGTTTGTGCTGTTGAGGATGTATATAAAGCCAAAGACAGTTGGGAAATGGAGGAGAGATTATTAAAATGGAAGGACCTGTAGTCACTCCTTGTACAAGGAATTCTGCAATCATAAGAAATGAATGTAGGATGATGATGATGATGAAATTTATTACTATTAGATTCACTAGTGCGTCCTTAAATTACAATAATTTAAAAGGAGTAGTTGAACTCCTGTTTTATTTCTTTACATTGTGTTGGATTCAGATAAAAGCTGCAATTCTGCAAAGTACTAACCTGAATTCAGTGATGACTGACTTCTGAGTAGACATGTACAGAACTGCATTGTAAGTTAGCTGTATTTAAGTTTCATTTGATTTCAGTGGGAATTAACAACAGTCCAATTATACCTGCTCTGAAGTAAGTCTAATTTATGTCAGTGGAGCTTACACCCAAATAAGTAGGGCTAGTATTGCAGCTTAAGTCATTACGGTGGTACCTCGGGTTAAATACTTAATTCGTTCCAGAGGTCCGTACTTAACCTGAAACTATTCTTAACCTGAAGCACCACTTTAGCTAATGGGGCCTCCTGCTGCTGCTGCGCTGTCGGAGCACGATTTCTCTTCTCATCCTGAAGCAAAGTTCTGAATCTGAAGCAGTATTTCTGGGTTAGTGGAGTCTGTAACCTGAAGCGTATGTAACCTGAAGCGCATGTAACCCGAGGTACCACTGTACTAACTTTTTGCATTTCGAGAAATGCAATTAACAAAGACTGCAGTTCTGTGCTCTTACTTGGGAATAAGCAACACTGAACACTATGAGCTTCCTTTTGTGTATTATGATTATTATTGTTGCACTGTATAAAATGTTTGTCTCAAAGCGACTTACATTTTTTTAAAAAAACCCCGATATTAAAATATATCAAAAAAATTAAAACATTATCTAAAAGTGCTCATGCTGCAAGTACACATGTATAGGATTGTGATATTAATTTGAACCCTACCAATAATTCCTTTACAACTTTTCCCAAGTGCACAAGCCAGTTTACAGCATTATGTAAGTAACATTATATAAACCACTAACAGGCAAAGCAATCCTTAATGTGTGGGACAACTAATATGCTAGATCAATGCTTCAGAAATAAAATCCGCTGAAACATATTTGCGTGGGGTGGGGGCAGGAAGGAAGGAAGAAGCAGGCGGTGTGCTGACAAAAACAATTATAGCCCTAATACAGGGAACATGCTGAAAATATTTTGAAAAGTACTGCTGAACATCAAGAAACGGGACCTAGATAACTGGCCTTTTAAATTGTGCGTTGGACCCTGACTTTAAGTGGCCCACAACCATTTTCTTCTGTTTTTTTTAAGATTGGGAGAAAGATTGGGGGCGGCAGAAGGATGGTAGAATTATCCATTACAACACACACCAAGTTCTTCCAGTCAACACGGTTGGAAAAATCTAATCTTAATTTAACAACCCAGTAAAAGTGCTCAGAAAACTTTTGATGTCTGACTCTTGCATTATTTAAGGAGGGACAATTTTTCCTTTGAGAATAAGGAGTCATATTGCATTGCAAAGTAGAATCGGTTACCTGTAGCAAACACTATTCTTAGCAACATGATCTCATTTGACAACGATACAATGTCATGCTAGTAAGTCACAAAGAACACTGTACAGGAGCAACATTATACAACTATCCTTGAAGGTCAGATAATAATCTAAAACACTATCTTCATTGGGCAGAGGGCTTTATTAATGCGAGTATGCAGAGCCTGAAATTATATAACAAAAAGGTCTTGAAATAGGCTGTTGAAACATTTGTATTGTTTTACCTGTAGATGTTTAAACAACTATATTAAAATCCAGAGATGAATTAAGGTGTTCATTAAAAAAGCAAATAACATATCTTAGCACCTTACATTATTTTAAATACATCCACTTTTGTAGAGTATCTCTTTAGTTTGACTCTGCATATTAATATCTGAATCGAAGTGAAAGCAGGAAATAGCTAAGGAATCTGAGAAATTGCGTTGTTGTGCCACCTGCCTGTCATTTGGAATGTGTGCTAGTTTACAGTCTTTCTAGGCAAAGGACACTCTTTAACAAAATTTATATATTGCTTGACTGTAAAGATAAAAATAAAATAGCTACTAATGTAAGCATTAGCCATGTTTTGCTGTTTCCAGGACAAATGCAAACTGTAGGTCACAACAATCCAAAACAAGGTAACATTGCATTTCCCATTTGTAAGCAAAAGATGGTAAGATGATTTTTAAAAAGAATCTTTTATTTTTATCCTGTTGTCCCACCCCAGGAGCTCAGAGCTCCCATTATTTTATTCTCATAACAACCAATAAGGTAAACTAAGCTGCGATGTTACAATCCTAAAGTCACTCATTCTTTGTTGCCTTTTCAGTGCAGTTTGCGGCTGAGTGAGGAGCTGAACGTATGTCCAAGTTCTAAATCTAACATTCTAGTTGCTGCACCACACTGAGTTTCAGTTGAGGGCACACTTGACACCATTCTCATGTGTCTCTTCAAACCTGTGTTCATGTGTCCCCAAAATACTTCTTTTCCAAATTATATTTGATATGCACAAGTTCCTCAAGCCCAGGATTGGGGGACTCAGTTCTGTGGCAGACCACGTGTTTTGCATGCATGGAATTTTGGGTTCAGTCTCTGGTATCTTGGCCCAAGGAAGCAGAAAACAGCATTCAAATTGCAAGTAAGCCAAACACATAATAGTAATTTATTTGTATTTTAAAAATACCTTTAATCTTAATAATCTGGATTGCTGGTATTAAAGGGGTTGGCAAATTGCCCTTCATGAAGAGATATCTCCTATGTATACGTATATAAAGGGCAGGTCTCAAATTTGACCTATGGCACTTTTTTGACCTATGGCACTTGGTAACTCAATGCCATCACTATATGCAAATGTCTGGATCATTTAAGACTTTATAGAATTTTTATTCTCAGTATGATGGAACTCACTGGTGAAGAATACAGTACTTAAAAAAAAAAAATCTTATTTGTAAAGGGAATCTTTGTACGAATTAATAATTTATTATCCTGTTAGAGCTCATCTGTATCTTTGTACTTCTGCCCTTCCAGGGCTGTGACACTTTACTGTTTCAATTTTTGATTTCTGTCTTTCTTTTATGCTTTGTTATGTTGCAAGACTCTTTTCTGTCCCGCCCCCTCCCCTCCTGCAACGGACCCACCAGGGAAGAAGGGGTGAATGAAGATCTACAGCAGGAGGAAGGGTGGGAGACCAGCAGCTCCTCTTATTCCTTAATAGGCCACTGTAGACGTGGCACTGGGGAGGGCTGGCAAGGAAGTGGCAGATCTGGTCTGCAAGAAGCACGTGGCAGCAGTGGCTGATGCATTTCTTGGAGGCTGGATGTGCTGCCTTCCGTCACCAGAGGCAGTCATTCACTTTGCCTCATGAGTGGGCCAACCCTGAGGCTAAGGCGCCAGTCCTAGCCCCACATTAATTCAGTATGTCTTACTTATGAGATCATGTTGGTTAGGGTTGTGCTGTGACACAGATCTGTAAATGGTGATTGACATAGTAACTGTGGGCAGTATCTTAAGGCAGTGGGCAGCTTAAATCTGATTTTGCAACCCAATCCCGAATGTTTACTCAAAAGTAATCCCCATTGATTTGATGAGGTTTATCTCCAGGTTAAGCACGTTTCGGATTGCAGCCCTAAATTGGGAAATTATTTCCCAATGTGATTTTGGAAGAGCCTAGCCTCCCACAGACGCTGCAAGATATAATTCTTTTTTCTTATTTAAAGCCCACGTCCCCGAGTATCTAAACCCGCTTTTTTTTGGGGGGGGGGAGTGCACATGCGCTTCCCATCTTGCTGAGCTTGACGCCGCGGGGTGGGGGCGCCCTGAAGCCGGGCGCCTCTTGCCCGTACCAAAGATGGTTCCGGCGGCGACACGGACGGCATCACGTGGGGCCAGAGGCGGGAAGGGCCCTGTGGGCCCGGGCGCCTCTCTTCGCTCTGTGCAAGCGGCGATGGAGAAGTTTGCCAGCCCGGGCAAAGGCAACGGCCTGCGCGCCTCGAAGGCGCTGAAGCCGGGAGAGCTGCTGTACCGCGCGGAGCCCTTCGCTTACACCGTCAGCAAGAAGCGCCTGGGAGGCGTGTGCGAGCGCTGCCTGCGCAGGTATTGGCTGGGCTTCCCGCGCTCCGCGTCCCTCGCCGGGTCGGCCGCCCGCCCGCCCGCTCCCTCTGCCTTCTTTGGCTGGGCGGCGCTGCCGTGCTGCGAACATTTGCGCAGCGCGGGGCATGGTATCCATGCGCCGCAGCTCCCTTCCAGCACCGCCTTTCCTTGCTGCGGCTGTGGAGTCTCTTGCCCGTCAAGACAGCAGGCAAAGGCGAATTGGCTGGAAGTGGGTGGGGCGGGAAGTGGTCCTGGCAACGCTGTGAAGTGTAGCTGCTGTCTCTGTGTGGACTTAAACCCGGTGCTCTGTTACTACTACTAGTACTGCTACTATTAGAATTTATATACCGCCCTATACCTAGAGGTCTCAGGGCAGTTCACAGAATAAAATCAAAATATAAAACCACAAAATACATAAAATAAAAAACAACCACCACATTTTAAAAGGGCACATAGGATGTAAGTCAAATCAACCAAAGGTCTGGTTAAAAAGAAACAGTCTATGCCACATGCATAGGGGTCTGAGGCCGACCCCTGGTATTGGAAACTTGCCGCAGCCACTGAGGCAGTAGATAGCCATCCTCCTCATGGGGTGGGTTTGCATTTTGGCCAGGTAATAATAATAATAATAATTTATACCCCACCCATCTGGCTGGGTTTCCCCAGCCACCCCGAGCGGCTTCCATCAAAACATTAAAACAGGCACAGACTTAAGACCAATCTGTGTGGCCTTCAAGTTGGACTCCAGCTCTCATTAGCCCCAGAACAGCCAGTGGTCAGGGATTTTGGGAACTGTAGCCCAAGAATATGAAAGGCCAAAGGGTAACCACCCTTGTTTTTAAGATGTGATGATGAAACAATGGGCCTCTCCTTACAAGATTATTCAGCACTTGATGGCTTGTGGCAGGATGCTGGAAGTGACTGAAGTGATAAAGAGTGTGAGGTGATATGAAAGTGCTCTTGTGTGGTGTTAGATTTGTGATGGCATGTTTATACACGCAAGCTATGGCTTGAAACATGCCAGTTTCAACCTATGATTTTTGAAGAAGTGATTTCGTAGCTTCTCCAAAGCTTGCCCTCCTCTTCCCTTTCCATTCCTTTTCAGTCATACTGCATAGCGAGCCTGCAGGTAGGGACCGTCTGTGATCCCTTAATAGCTGTGCAGTACTTAGAAGAAGTTAGGCTCTTCATAGATGTTAAATAATAATGTCTTTCACACCTGTTGGGAATGGTGGAATGAAAGGGCAGTGCAGATTCTGAGGGGAAAAGCTCACCCTCACATATGCAAGTTGTGGAGGTAAATGCCACAAGATTGTTCATTAGCTAAAATTTCAATTGGAGTACCACCAAAAGGGCCATGCTAGTTTATCTCAGCACTGTCACTGACTAGCACTGACTGGTCTTTCCCAATGACATTTGGCAGGTGTCTCCTATTCGTTTTGTAGCCAAATGTGTAACCACAAGTTGTTCATAATTTGAAAAGCATTTTTCTTGGTCACTCAAATCTCTGGTCATATTTCAGCCATTCAGATAGTTTCACTGGTGATTCCCCCACTGCCCTCATTTCTCCACATGGCATTATTCTCTTCTCTTCCTGTTGTTATTTCCCTGCTGTTTACTGTGTCTTTCTTGCTGTTATAAGCTAAGTAGTCTCAAATTTTTAGCTCAGACTCAAATTTATTTACCTTTTTCACAGTTGTTCCAGATGATGGACCATTAGAATTTAAGAAGGTGCCAGATATTGAGTTAGACTGATGTATCCATAAGTTTTATTATTTTGGCTATAAGATTATTCACTAGGATTTTGTAGACTTGGAATAGCATCATTAGACATAAACTTTTGTGGTTTTCTATTTTTGTTTCTTATAACAAATCTCCAATAGGTGGCAGTACATGAACACAAAAGGTCTATTTGCTAATACATTAAAAAAGACTTAAGCCTCTAGTTTTTAACTGCATGAATAGTCACACTGAATGCTATGTTCTGACCATACTACAGTATGATTAGTTGGTCTGCCAGGGCAGGGGAAGACTAAGCTTGGGCATAAAGCCCTCTGTCACCACATTGAAAGGGGTGGGCACTCATACTTAACCATTTGCTCATAGCCACCTAGTGATTGTGGTGAAATGATTTCCTTTCATCCTTTCAAATATTGCATTATTCAGTATCACAAAAGGGTAAAATGTTTGTTTCTAGAGCTACTCTTAACTATTGAGTGGTGATAGGCTTTCTTTAAAAAATGTTTAAAATCTAACAAGTGATATGTAAGACAATGTAACAATGTTGCTATTTGCATAGGAAATGTTTTCAGAATAAAGGTGAGTTTCACAGCCTAAAAGACATAAACTGAGCTTGCCATTTTCTCATGTAAAATAAAAAAGTGGAATCTCTATACTCGATAAATATTAATATGTGCCAAAGGAAAATCCTCAACACATAAGGAGGTGGGGGACAAGAGTAAATGGCAGTAACATAGCAAATTAGCACACACTCAGCGCTTCATTTATTTTTCTTTAAGGGTAAATTTTTATTTTTTCAAATTCATAATGAAAATAAGTGCTGTGAGGGAAAAATAGATATTAAAATATGGATAATAGCTAATGTAATATGCAGTTGCAAATTAGTTTCCATTTATTGTTCTGAAGGTAAAAGGGTATTTTATGTAAGATCACTGGAAGTTTTGCATTATATTACAATATTGTAACTGTACATATATAAAAATGATATTAGTTTTTGTGGCCTAGAAAAAAAATATTCTACTTATTTTGAATATTTATCTCTAATGTTTAACTTATTATGCTACACATCTTGCATGGAAAACCTGTCTCAGCTTTAAGGAAGTTTGCTTAAAGGACAAAATAATTATGGAAGTTCCACATTTGTTTCCATCTTCAGATCTTTTCAGGGTATTTTCAAACTCACTTGTGGTATGATTTGAATTTGTACTATTTAAATAAAAATGTTAATAATTCCAATGTAGGGTCACATGAAGTAGCATCCCAGCTAATGTTTGGAACGTTTCTGAGAATTGTTTCAGATTTTGGAGCAGACTGGGAGCCAAAATGCCATCCATTTCCTGTCTCCTTGCTGCTGCCTTAATCTGAAGTAGACCTTTTGCATCTCCCCTCCACCTCATCCCCCAGAGTTGTATGAACTCTCAATGTAGTCAGCTTTCCCAGTGAGTTAAATATGAATGGTATTTATTTATTTATTTATTTATTTATTTCGACTATGGCAGACCAACATGGCTACCTACCTGTATCTAGAAGCATAGGGAAAGTAATACATGAGTCCCTTTGTGTGCTAACTTAATCTAGTCTGATTGTAGAAGAGACCAAGGATTGTGCTAGGAAGAAAGGGTAGTTTTCAGGTGCAGATTATATTAGGTATATATTTCCTGGACACATGAAATGTAAGGTAAATCAAGGAATCAAATGCAATAATTTATATAACAAACATTCTGAGTTGGGATATCAGGAGTAATTGGTGGATCAATTAAAGCACTATTTGTTTAGATGGAAGCTTAAGCACCTATCTTTTAGTTTTGTGGCACGTTGTAGTAGTAAGGAGCAGACTTTTTGTAATGTCTGGAGTCTAACATTACCTGATTTCATATTTGCTTCTGTTGTGAATTTTCATTTATCTTCACAGTTGGGGAGTCTTTTCATTATAGTTTTGATGTATTTATTTTTATCCTTAAATATATTTTCCATGGCTTAAACACCTCCTGTTTCAGTAACGGTCCTTTAGCAATTTCAATGCTAACAATGGCCTTTTCAAAACATGTGTTCCTATTTATAATCTCTCTTCCTCTTATCGTTCTGACCCATGCCTCTCCTGCTGTCAATTAATTTTGTTCTTGTTTGTATCACACACCCAGTTGTATCATGTCCTTGCTTTCAAAGTCCTACATTATTCAGAGTCTCTTTACATCTTGGATAGGATATCTTTATGCTTTGTTTTGATTTATAATCTGCCTGGAGTATAAATATTCTTCGCAACAGTTTTCTGAAAATTGGTGTATATTACAATTTGTGATTCGGGATATGCCTGAATGAAGAGGATTTGCTTATAGACCCAAGTATGACAGCTTGTTGTAGTTTAGATTCCATAGCTAATAAGGGTAGGTTTGAGTCACTTTTGTAGTTATAAATACACATAAACAGCCAGAGCGTGTTATATCTCAGACTGATAGATAGCCGAAAGCTTGCTGTAATAGCTCCATTCTATATTACAGAACAAGGCTATCTCTAGCTTCCAAGATTGGTTCTTTTATATGTTGTGAGCCTTGGATCAATACAGCCAGTTATAGTAAAGTGTAATTTCCTCCCTACGCATAGCATGATGGAATATTTTTTTCCATTAAAGTCAACAAGTAGTGGTTTCTCTTTACTCCTTAATCTCTACTATATGTATAATCAGTTCTGGCAGAGCTATACTTCAGTTTATATAGAGTGTAAAATCTTCTACCATAAGTAGGCTAAGCTTTTAACAGTCCTTTAAGAGAAGTTATAAGGATATGGGAAATCGGTTCATGACTGAAAGTCAACAGGAGATATGATGGTATTGCATAAGATGTGGTTTGCTCCCATTTCCTGCTATAAGCAGAGGTGGCTGTTACTCTATTGCAGGTGAGGGGAATCACTGGATGCAACTCCTTTGCTAGGAAGTTCCAATAAATTTGGTGGGACTTTTGAATAATTGTTTTCAGAATCAGTCTTGTGTCTCCTTGCAGTACTCAGACCTTTCTGACCTAGGTTTGTTATGGAGCTGTCCCCTTGATTAGAAGTGGGGGTGGCTGATAGTTGCCTTGCCTTGGGTAAGTGGATCCCTTTTGCAGTGGCTAAAGCCTCATCCTTTGCATGGTTCTGCAGTCTAGGTCATCTGTGTACAGTACACATTGGTCTGTAACTGGTATTCCCTTCACAAGACTTGCGTCAAGTTCAAGCTGGGGCATGCTTCATAAAACCTTGGTGGCCCATTCTCCCTTGCAGTGTAAAAAGGTAAAGGGACCCCTGACCATTAGGTCCAGTTGTGACCGACTCTGGGGTTGCGGTGCTCATCTTGCTTTATTGGCTGAGGGAGCCGGCGTACAGCTTCCAGGTCATGTGGCCAGCATGACTAAGCCGCTTCTGGCGAACCAGAGCAGCGCACAGAAACGCCGTTTACCTTCCCGCCAGAGCGGTACCTATTTATCTGCTTGCACTTTGATGTGCTTTCAAACTGCTAGGTTGGCAGGAGCTGGGACTGAGCAACGGGAGCTCACCCCATCGAGGGGAATCGAACCACCGACCTTCTGATCGTCAAGTCCTAGGCTCTGTGGTTTAACCCACAGCGCCACCCGCGTCCCTTTCCTTGCAATGTACTCCTGGATAAAAACCTTGCCAGTCTCTCTTCCACTGAAACATCTTCTCTCCAGCTTCTTTGACCCACGTTAGCATTCTGCACTCAAGCATACCTTACAAACACAGGCCTGGAACTGTAAAGAGGAAATGTGAGTGGATACCAGAGGAATATTTTGAGAGAAATCCCTCCTATTCTTTCTCTGATACAAACCACTCTCTCCTGAAGGCACTTTGCAAAGGAAGAAGGGGCAGTTGGGGATTCATTACATCCAGCTTGTTTTGCCCTTAAGAGTCTTTGTTCACTTGATGGAAATAGGGAATTTATTTTACTACACTATTTGGATGATGCCTTTCATGAGGGAAATCTTCTGTTCCCTGACGGTCTGCCTGGAGGTGTTTTCAGAAGTGGCTTTGAGTCTTATCTGTTATGACAGGGCACTCCAACTTTTCATACCAAGTGGCCACAAGAGTACATTGACATGGGACCCATGAGCTGCACAATACCTTGTGGGCATGGGATGGGGGGGGGAGGCAAAACCAAAAGTTGACATCTCTCCAGCCCTGTGCTGCCTTCGCAAAGCTGGTTAAGCGAGGCTCCTGGCTTTGGGAAGGAGGTGCAAAGCTCTGGCAGGGTCCTAGAGCTCTTTGACCTCCTTCCCAAAGCTGGGAAAGCACTAGCTAGACTTTGGGAAGGAGTCTCTGTACCTGAGCTACATCCACCACATCAGAGGTGGGAAACGTTTTTCAGCCTGAGGGCTTCATCTCCTCCTGGGCAATCTTCCAGGGCCAGAGACAGAGGCAATAATGGGTGGGGCAACAAATGTAAATTTTACTTTTGTACAGTACTCTCTCAGTTCTCTATCCTCCATCCTGGAGAACAAGAGGAGTTGTCAAAGTCCAAGGACACGTTCTAGCAGGGCAAAAACACTCCAGGAATGTGAGACAGGGCTGGTAAGTGTGTGGCCTGGGGAAGAGTGCCAAGGGCCAGAGAGAGTGATCTGAAGGGAGGCATTCAGCTCCTGGGCTTGCGGTTCCTGCCCCCCTTGCACTGTATCCATGGATGTTGCATGTAGATCTGAAATACTGGAGGGTGATCATATGAATTAATGCATGTCTCTACGACAAAGAACTCATTTTTCAAAAGACAAACCCTGTGTATATAGAAAGGCGGCATGCTGAGGTTAATGCTCTCCTTCCTGACATCCAGTTTCTTGTCTCCTACCTACCTAAGGTGAAAGTAAGGTTGATTTGGAGAAGAAACAGCACCACCTCATTCATTGCAGCAGCTGTTCTGGAAAACCTTGCCCCATGAGGTTCATTCAGCCTTTCGCCAGCTTTAGAATTTTTATTTTTATCTTTTCCAGCCACGTTTTCATTTGTCATGCTGATCTGGTTTTAATGGGAAACTATGTTTTATCTGATGTGCTTGACCTTGTCAAGTTTGTTTGATAATGCTGATCTGCATCTGCTTTTAATATGTTATGGATATATGTTGTTTTTGTTTTTGTATTGTTTATATTTTTATCTGTTGATTTTAATTGGTGTAATACATGTGTGTTAGGAAGGCAGGCTGTCAGTTCTTATGGACCTAAATAAACAAATGGTCAATTATTTTGATCTGTAGAGTGGCACAGTTTAGTGGAAAATTAATTAGACACAGTATTATTGCAGGTCTAAGTAAAATGTTTGAAAAGACAGTATTTTATAAACTCTAAGTGGGGTGGCCAATGAGGTGCCCTCCAGATGTTGTTGGACTACAACTCCCATCAGCTACTGGTCAGGAACTGTAGTCCAAAATAGCTGAAGGTCACCATGTTGGCTACCCCTGCTATATTTCAATGTGCATTTACACAATTCTGCATGTTGGGTGAAACAGTGGTCCTGAAAGCAGACTGGATGTTTCTTTAAATTAAAATACCTATTTCCCAGCTGCAACAGGTATTGCTGCTAAAATGGGAGAATATCCAAAGAACCAGAACTAGCATTTTGTCCGTGACAAAAAGACAGTCAATTCACTTGTTTGTCGAAGATAATTTTTATGGTAGAAATTAAGACGTCAGTCAAGCTTAGTGCCGGTGTTTTGCCTGATCCCCTTAGTATTCCACCTGGAATTGCCAGGTAAGCATTTGGGAGGGAGACAATACAGGAGAAGGTCAGAGCCAGACTGGCTCACTCCTGAAGGACAAATTAAGCTCAAAGTGAAGGAATGGTGCCTGGCAGATTGTCAAATGTTTGATGATGTAGCTTTTTAGCTAATAGCTGTCCATTCAAACAGTTTGGATATTGCAAGTAGATGGCTTGCGAGCTCCCATGAAAGGTTTTATTTCCTTGGCAGTCATTTTGATTGAATTACCCTAAGTATTTGCTGTGGATAATCCCTTGTTTTATGTCTTGATAAGCCAGTGCTGCTTAAATTAAATTTTTAATGAAACATGTAGAAGATTGCTGATGTTTTAAGAACTGCACAGAAGTCTCCTTGCTTTGGATACACTAATAAGTTCACTGGTAATTTCTTTTGAGCAATATTTTTTAATGGTACAATGTGCTAGCAAGGCAATATTGTAATGTATACAGCTTTTGGCTGTTAAAATACCAACTTGGAATGTAAAGAAATAATTTAAAAATGGGAAATATTTAAATATTAATTCTCAAATATTTTATGATGATTTCAGAAATATGGGAGAGAATAGTTATTCACTATATACTGTTCCTTAGTATAGGTGATAAGCAATGATGTTAAATTACAGGAAGGTAGATTTCATTTACAATATTATCCTTAATGGTAAGAGCTGTTCAGCAGTGGACAGCTACTAGGGAATGCTACAAATCTCTTTTATTAGATGTGGGAAGATAAAACGAAGAGGCATTGGCTGAAGATATTTACTCTATGGGGAGTAAACTAAATGGTCTACCTGATATCTTTCCAGCTGGTAAATGCTGGTCAACTTGTACTCAGTTTTGAAGTTTTCTAATTGTATAAGCAATTATTTCTTCTATCTAAACGTGGGGTGAATCTGGAGCTTACTTAATCCTGAAATCATTATTAATTATAAAAAAATGCACGTGAACCTTTTGGGAGAGGTTGAAATGCTGTCACTTCAGATTAATTATAGCGTCACAGGAGTTAGTAAGTGTCCCTGTTAATGTAATGTTTTTGCAGATCTATATAAAATTTGCTTCCCAATGTTTTGCCATATTTTTGCCTGCAAGGGCCATATGTGTTAGCAGATGGGGGGGGCACATAGTCAATGGATGTAGCTTGAGCTGGTGGGAAGCATGCTACACTCTCTCTCTCTCTCTCTCTCTCTCTCTCACACACACACACACACACAGTGTGTGTACTGGCTTGTGGCCTCCAAATATTGTTGCCCCTGTAAGCAACCCAGCCAGGGTTGATGGCAGTTGCCGTTCCACAACACCTGGAGGGCCACAAGTTCCTCAACCTTGATCTAGTGCATCTGAGAAATGGGAACCCAGGAAACAGGACTGTGCAAGTACGTACGTGCTGACTTAGTTCTTCAGTGCTCTGATAGTGTGTGGAGAAAGTTAAGGAGGCTGTCACCTGGAAGGGAGTTGAAAGAGGTTCAAACATGCCTCTTATTCCACCCACTAGGATCACCCAAGGACATTCTAATCAACACCATAGTGATGTTCCAGGCTGCACGCTCTCATTATCTCCTACATCAGTGGATGGTTGCCATCCATTCCTATGAGGACTAGTAAGGAGATGAACTTGGGGACACTATTATTTGCAGGGGCGGAGTGTACACAAAACTGTATTGGGTGCAACTATCATATGCAGTTGATCTGTGCTTCTCGACAAAGTTGGCTAGCTCAACAATATTTCAACAGACATATCCAGGTTCTTCTCTAGTGTCCTTATTCCCTTAGTAAGTTATTTTTGTTAGATTAAGGGCTTCAAGGCTTGCCCATGTGGAACAACTCTCCTGCAGGCTAATTAATTATTTCCCTTCTCGTTTTTTTTATTTTTTGCCTTCCTTCACATATAAATTAATAATTATCATATCTGCCTGTACACACTCTTTATTGCTCATGTAAATATGGGTGCTGATAGTAGGTTTATTTAATATTCAGCCATGCATGTATGCATTTAGTTTTTAATTGTAAAAATAACTGGTAGTATGTTTTCATTAGAGAGCGGTAGACATTCATTCTTAATTGCAATAGTAAGCATTTTCCATAGTCATAGGTAAATTACAATTTAGTATCGGTTTTTTAAATTGGGATTTTTTTCAGGCATTTTAAGCACTGGTCTATTTTCTGTTCCAAATGTGCAAAAGCTTAAAAAATAATAATACAGAATCGCTTGTGCTGAGTATGTCCCTGTGTCCCTTTTGCTATAAATTCTTTGAGGCATGAAATAGCCTGCCAGTTGTCCGTTGCATTCGCACTTCGATAAATGGATATCAATTTATTGTAGCCACAAATTGTAATTAATGCATGATATCATTTCTCAGAATATTTGCTTCTAAGACAGTTTGATTTAATATGTTCAGTAATATGCTAGACTAAATTCCTCCCCCTCTCTTTTCAGTGGGAGTATGAATTATTTTCTTGCACCTTCTTTTATGGCAATTGATATGGAAACTTGCCTTGACTGGAGCCACATCAGACTAGGGGCCGAGGCTTATGATAGTCACTGTAGAGCCAGGGTGGACTCCTGGTATCAGTTTAGTTGGAGTCTGTCTTCAGTGATCTTATGATGGGTAGTCAGAAGACACATGTTTAGCATTTAACAAAAGAATAAAGGCAATAGCAAGCTGCTATGCTATATAGGCCTCTGGAACTCTGGAAAGATTTCAGCAGGTACAACTTCTCCTGCTTTGTTTTATCTGAACTTTTATGCTTGAGTCTTGGGGGGGTCAGTGGTACAGCATTTTCCCTATATTGTACACTACATTTAGCAAGCAAGGAGTTGCATATTTGAATACTCCTCTACAGAAATAAAACCTTACCCCTACAAAGAGAAAATGAACCTAATGTATTTCAGGGGAAAAGATTCAGCTTGGTCTCTCACTAATAATGTTATTTTTGTGTCCATCTGTGTAGCGAGTTGTTTTCATCAGGGAGCTTTTAAATATACAACCCCATACCCCTCTGTTAATAACAGTGTGCCTGTGGGGATATTCAGAGTGCTTTCCCCCTAACCACTGAGCAACTGCAGCCTCCCCTTTTCTCCAGCCACTTAGAATTAAGAAGCTGGACTTGCACAGTAATGGCATATTTTCTGCACAGATGAAAGTCCCACAACCTCTCACTTCAGAAGTTATTAGGAGGAGAGATGAGAGAGCCCGCTGTGAACCATCTAGCCTGGTGAGAAAAACCCATCTCTTCTGTACTGCATTTCAATCATGCCGTAGCTCATTGGGCTTCAGTAAGACTGGAACAAGTAGTGTGGGATACCTTTAATTTTTTTTACCCATTAACATTTATGTTTTGCTCTGTGTCTGTGATATATTAAGTAATATTCAATTTATCATTTGTTTCCTAAATTGCTATTGCTATTGATTATATATTAGATTCATATGCTTTGAAGCAAACTGTTTTTCAGATGTTATATATTTTGATAATTCATTGATGATGTAAGTGTCTTTTGGTCACAGTTCACCGTGGGAAAGTGGCATACGAATAAACTAGACTTAAATTTTAACAAACATTTCACCACCCTCCCCATCCACTCCTCGTTTTCCTCTGGCAACTCTTCACAAAAAAAGTGTCCTTTTTCTTTCCGCAACTCTCCTTCCATTCTTGTTATAGGCAAGCTACTTTTGCTTATTCCCCCACCCCACCCCTGTCTCATCCTAAATAATTGGTGTTGACCAGAGCTCAGCCTAATACCAGGGTTCAGACCTGGAACATGGGATGAAAAGTACCTCTGAGCATGCACTTAGTACCATTTCCTTACCACTGAATCTGCAATCTTGTGTCTCCTCACATACTTAGAAACATGTCTAGCTCTGCACTTTCAGTATAAGCCTCTATTGAACCTCTCCTAGTCCACTTCTGGTTGTCCAACCCTTTTGTTTCAGTAACCAGAAAAGAAGTCTTAAAGCCATAACATTGCAATGAAAGAAGACATTTTTTAAAATGATATTTTAATAGATACAAGACCCCTTGCTCTTTATGCTTTCCACCCTCTTTCCACTTCAGCTTTTCATTGCAGCAACCAGCAATGGATTTGGGGAAAGCTGTGGATGTTAGTCAGTATCACCCCATTTACATGTGATGCTAAGTTTTTGGGAAGGAAGGTTGATAAGGAAAAAATAATCAAATGGATTTAGAAGAAAATGTTTTGCCCATTACTTGGTTTGCCTAAAATCATATTGCAACAATTTATGTGAAAATCATGTTTGGTGTCAGAGTAATGATGTAGGTATCAAAAATATGAAGCTATGCAAACCAACTTGATTAGCATGCCTGTACTAGGCTTTAGCTACTATTGGCATTTATAGTTCAACTCTCAAAAAAGTAGTTGCTTCCTGAAAATCATCTTCAAAGAGTCAGGTTTCTCCGGTATGTTGTTACAAACACGGAATTTTATATTTCATTTGATAAAAGTATTTAAAAATATTTATTTATGTGTATCTATGTCTATTACTGTGGGCCTGTTGAAAAGTAGTTGTTCTGTAGCTGAAAAATTGCCACTGAAAATACACCATTGTTTTGTGTTACGAGGCCAATATAATGTAAGGTTGAAAATGGGTGTTGGAAATCAATTTGCAATTTGATGAGCTTTGACTACAAAACCCTGTACACTGATTACTTCTGAACTCAGTGTTTTGGGCAAGCATTCACATAAAATGTGACATAAACATTATGGGAAAAACATTAATTTGTATTCACTTTGTTGTAAAGAAAAGGCTGTTTTGCATAATTGTCTGATTGACAGTTCAGTCACATATAGAACTTTGAACTGTTATCTTACAAACATGCTAGATGTAAATAAATTGTGGTTTATTAGCTTTGCGCTTCCTACACTTGTGATGTTATTTAAGCTAGCATTTGGTAAGCACTGGAAATTGCTCAGGAAAATTCCATTACCTGAGTTAGCAGTGGATGCTTTCAATTTTGTTTGTTTGGTGCTTTAAATGATGGAAATTTATATAAAAATTATATTAATTTATATTAAAAATACTCTCTAGAAATTCCTGTAAAGTGGCACTGGCTACCAAATTGTTTCTGGGCTTAAGACCAGGTGTTGATTATTATCTTGAACCCTAGAATAAATCCAAGCATTCTCCTCCTACCTTCATTATTTGATAAACTCCTGGTACCTTTTCTCCTTCACTATAGCAAGTGGGGTGTGGTCTGATAGTACTGCTTTTAGGAGCCACACTATAGGCAACTCCCCATTTAGGCAGCGTTTACTTTCTGGCTCACTGTGCACAGAAGTGAAATGCGTGTAAATGGGGAACACCCTGCTCCTCCTCCAGTTTGCAAGGAGTCCTTCCCTGGAGTCCAAAAGAGATGTCCTCTTCGGGGTCCTCGTCAGCTGGAGGTGCATCAGGGCTTTGTTGAGGCTCTTCAGGTATCTTCCCCCACTTCCAGGTTTCCGGCACGCAGTGCATATGTGCAGTCGTGCATGACTTGAACATGCGTAAGTGGAGGGGATGCCTGTATAACAGTATATAAGGGGGAGCTGGACCGCTGGTGAAGAGGCTAATAATAATAATAATAATAATAATAATAATAAATAATTTATTATTTATACCCCACCTATCTGGCTGAGCTTCCCCAGCCACTCTGGGCAGCTTCCAACCAAATATTAAAATACAGTAATACATCTTTGACATCTGGTGGGAGGGCGTTCCACAGGGCGGGTGCCACTACCGAGAAGGCCCTCTGCCTGGTTCCCTGTAATTTGGCTTCTCGCAGTGAGGGAACCGCCAGAAGCCCTCGGCGCTGGACCTCAGTCTCCGGGTAGAATGATGGGGGTGGAGACGCTCCTTCAGATATACTGGACCGAGGCCATTTAGGGCTTTAAAGGCCTAGCTGACATTTGCCCCTTTTCCCTGCCCATTAAAAAGAAGTGATCCAGTGTAGATACTGATTCACATCATCGTGGCCTTTGGATCTTACAACTGAACGGCTTGACTTTTATAAACTGTTCGCCAAGATAAAAAAATCCTTCCAGTAGCACCTTTAAGACCAACTAAGTTAGTTCTTGGTATGAGCTTTCGTGTGCAAGCACACTTCTTCAGATACACTGAAACAGAAGTTGCCAGATCCTTCTATATAGTGAGAAGGTGGGGAGGGGTATTACTCAGAAGGGTGGTGGGAATTGGAGATTGGCAGATAGCTGAGATGAGCCTGCTGACGACTCTTAACGACTGTAATAGGTCTTACAGGAAAAGGCAAGGGGTGAGAAGGTGAGAAATGGCTTCTCACCCCTTGCCTTTTCCTGTAAGACCTATTACAGTCGTTAAGAGTCGTCAGCAGGCTCATCTCAGCTATCTGCCAATCTCCAATTCCCACCACCCTTCTGAGTAATACCCCTCCCCACCTTCTCACTATATAGAAGGATCTGGCAACTTCTGTTTCAGTGTATCTGAAGAAGTGTGCTTGCACACGAAAGCTCATACCAAGAACTAACTTAGTTGGTCTTAAAGGTGCTACTGGAAGGATTTTTTTATTTTGACTATGGCAGACCAACACGGCTACCTATCTGTAACTGTTCGCCAAGAGTAATACAAAGATTCTGGGTTAACATTATAGTGGGTGATGTAACTCACTTCATTTGCTCTTCAGTTCTAATGTTGAGTGGAATTTGGAAGTGGCCATAGCCACAGATCATAATTTTTATTTGTCTTCAGCTGACATTTAAAATATATTTCTCCATTAAACATCTAGTTTACAATGTCTAGGGCTAACGTGCAACATAGCTTGCTGTCTACACAGCCATAACATTTCTTCTCAAAGTGAACATGTACAGAATTTATTAATCTTATCAAAAAGCCTGAGAAGTGTATAACATGGAGTTATTTTGTAATAATATGCTAGATAATAATATTCAATATACAGTATTTTCAGTTTTTAATAATATGCAACTTCGTGTTCAGTGTAAGATAAATCTAAAATTTGGCCAGTAAAGGAATGAAATAAATAATGGGAGGCTTGAATAACCAGGGAGACATCGCCGTTGTAGAAGCTGAGTGTCTAGAAGGGAGACCATCAAACCATATGCAGACATACTTGCAAACAGGACCAGGAATGTTTTATTTTTATGCATGTTCACCCCACATTTGCATTCAGATAACACATGTACTATCTACATATGAATTCTGATATCCATTTCCTCTTTGCTTCTTCATCCCCTTCCAGGTGGGTTGCTCACTCCCCTTCCTGCCCGAAGCACTGTTAATGAGTTTACCTACTCCCATTTTTTGTGCTTTGTGTGCTCTCCCTCACATATACACACCATTGTCTCTTTTTTAATGGAAAAGCAGCTCAGGGAAAAAGCGAGATGTGGTGACACAAGTCCGCAATCATTCAGCAATGTGCATAGCCACCTCTGTCGGAAACTTCACAGAACTTGTTTGTTTCTAAGAAGCATATATGTCTGGTAAAAAATGAGGATGTAATTCTGCAGCAGCTTGAGCACTCTTTGTGCATCTGTGCTCAGTTGTAAATGCTCTGAGTTTTCTAAAGGAGGACCAGTTAGAAATATAATAACTAAAACATGTCCATCATTCTCAGCAGTAAAGGCAAATCAGAAATTGTAATTGGCTCTTAAAAGGGCACCCATTGCTATATTTTAAAGGCAGATGCACTTTAAGACTGCAGATTGATGTCTTGCAAGCAAGCAAGCAAGCAAGCAAGCAAACAAATGACTATTTGAATAACAGAATAAAGGGTCAGTTTAAAAATTCAGAATGTATATTTGTGATTGGGGGTGTTGATTCAGGAATCTGTTATAACAGAATTTGCAGAGACAAAGATAATTAAATTTCCACAGAGGTCATCCTGGAGCTGTATTATCTAACTGGCCAGTTGTCAAATATATGACTTAGGTTTCTGTTATGCTCTGTTGAACTAGCACCTTTCACTTATTGATTGCTGATGACATGATTCATTTGACAGCGGTTTCTATGCAATTTTCTAGTGCTTGTTGAATCTGTCCAAGTCTTTAATTTTCAAGGTGATATTAAGTTCATAATAAATTCTCAAAATAACAACTGTGGAATTTGTTTTGCAAAGCAATGTATTTCTTTGGTTCGTAAAATATTGCTCATGCAGGCTATTTTTAGTGATATTTGTTCCCTTTTAAATCAGAAAAAAAAATTATTTTCTGAAGCGGTACAGTCATACCTTGGTTCTCGAACGGAATCTGTTCTGGAAGTCCATTTGACTTCTGAAAACGTTCAAAAACCACGGTGCGGCTTCCAATTGGCTGCAGCAGCTTCCTGCCAGCCAGCATGCCCCATGGTCAGGAGACTATGGGGAATGTCACCCAGCAGCATCTGAATGGCTACATGTTCCTCATTCCTGCTTTCGAGAGCCAGTGTGGTGCAGTGGTTAAGAGCAGTAGACTCGTGATCTGGTGAACCGGGTTCGCATCTCCGCTCCTCCACATGCAGCTGCTGGGTGACCTTGGGCCAGTCACACTTCTCTGAAGTCTCTCAGCCCCACTCACCTCACAGAGTGTTTGTTGTGGGGGAGGAAGGGAAAGGAGAATGTTAGCCGCTTTGAGACTCCTTAGGGGAGTGATAAAGCGGGATATCAAATCCAAACTACTCTTCTTCATCATCTACATCTTCATCTTCTTTAAACCATAGTTAACAAAAATTTAAAGGTGACAGTGCAGCATACTGGTTCATGCCACTGGAACTGTGGGCACTTTGCTGCTCCTACATTTCTGCTATATTGCCGGGAGCTAAGTCACTTTTTGGTGTAGCGTTACGTCCAAACCCAGGCTCCTGGTCTCTTGGTTTGCTTCTCACAACTAAGTTGCTGTGGAGCGGCAACCCCCTGGCTATCTCCCCAGGCTATTTCCATCCTCCTAAGAACGCTTGTTGCTGCTGTCCTGAGTTGACTGTCTGTCATTCCCACTTGCCTTCTCCCAATGCATCAGAAGCAGTGCCATTGTGAAAGGTCCTGATTAACCAAGCAGGCAGGCAGCCTGTCTAGGCCAAACTATGTAGTGGGCATTACCAATGTGCATGGACTGCCCTACTTGCATGTTGCAGACTGGTGCTGCTGCTTCATTGCAGCATTTGTTTGAGCAGGCATCTGGTAGGCCATTTTGAGGATGGGATTCTGGACTAGATGGGACTTCTTTCTGAGCCTTCAGGGCTCTTGCATTCTTAAGGTGGTGGAGGATTTACCTGTATGTGCTACATGGCCTGTCCTGCACCACCTTAGCTAACTTGCTGGTCTCTGCTGCACTAGATGTTGCTGCATTGCCCGTGTTGAAAAGAGATTAAACTGCTATTTTCTGTATATGGAAAGGGGAAGTGGTGCCATCTTGTCTTTGCCTCAGGCAACAAAATATCATGGTCCCTCCCTATTCCCTCAAATTCTGTTTCTTTAATATTATTAATTGTTACCAGCTAGGCGATGGCATGCCTGTGTAGTAGTTAGGGTAGCCATTGATTCTGTAATCAACTGGGAAGCTTATCTAAATATAAATGAGTTAAAAGCTTTTTGAAACATTTTTTCATGAATGATTCCTATTTATAGTCACGTGAATACACAAGCTGGGGAAATCCTTGGTTTAAATCTAAAATTAATGTTTCTGACATTTAGTGGATCTCACTGCTCCCAAGAAGTGTTCGACTAATATTTTATTTGGGTACCATTTATTGCTCCATGATTTAGTGGTCTGAGGCAGTGGGGTTGACCGAGGTTGAAGGGGAAAATATATGTGCTGCTGCTGGAGGCCAGAATCTATATTAGAGTTCAGAAATACATTAATCTGCTTTGTATATAATCTTCATAAATGCTACTGTCAGTTCTCTGACTGGTCTAATTCTTAAGGCAAAGCAGTATCATCCATTTTATTTAGAGCAAGCTGATAGCAAAGCAATTATCAGCAAGTCATTTGGTTATGAAGATTATTTCATAAGCCAGGGAACCAGAAACAAGCGTACTGTAACAGATTGTGAAAGGGAACTATTCAGAATGACCACAAAGTCATTGCAGATGTACAGTGGAGCATCTGTGCAACCTTCAGGCAGTCATTTATATACATTAGTGAAGCCCTTGGTTTAGTTTGATTTTTTTTGGTGGTATGCTAACACAAAGATTTTTTGTGCCAAATATTATTAAAATCTGTTTTGTACATCTGTCCATAAGATATTGAATTAAGTAGCTAAATATATAAGGTGTGTGCATTTCTACTGTTTGGAAGTAAAGTCACTATATTAATTTCTAACACAAGTCTTTCGCAGAAATACTTTTTTGTTCTTTGTTCTTCCACAGGCTTTCCTCTTATCAAAACGATTCTCCTTTCCTTACCTACAAATAAATTTATACATACGCTTTTCTTGTTGCCGTTGCCTCTATCATTCTTCTCTCCATCTGTTGTTTCTACCTTTATTGAAAATTAAATTATAGGTCCCTGTCTTTCTTGTTTGCTGCATGTGTTCAGGCATAAAACTAAGCTATATATCCATAATTTTTTAAAAATAGCCCGCTTGGTTTCCGCAACTGGTATTTGGAAACATTGCAAGTCTGCTATTCTATTCTATTCTATTCACTTCAATTTATGTACTGCAGTGGTAGGAAACCTGATGCCATCTGGATGTTGTTAGACTACAACTCCCATCATCCATGACCAGTGGAGGCCAACAACATCTGGAGGGCCACAGATTTCCCAGCTCTTATGGTATGGTACACATGAGAGTGCAGTGTCCTATAACTACATGTACACACACACACACACACACACACACACACTGTCATCCTTGACAGTGTCTATCCTTTTTCCTTAACAACAGAACAACAGCAGTAATAGCTCAGTGGCCGAGAATCTTTTCCATTTCCCTTTTTCTTACCAGTTGTGCTCACCGGTTGTTCTCAAAATTAAATGCTTCCAAAAGTGATACTATGTTGGTACTTCATTAACTCCATGGACCACAGCATGGCTCTTGATTCAGACCATTTTCTTGCAAAATGGATTGTGGGTATGGGTTAGTGAAAACCTCTGGTTGGTTCTTCATCCTTGACCAGTGAGCGAAAGCTTGCCATAGCTAATAGAAAATAAAATATATTTTCTCTTTATTGTGCAGAGCGTAATTCCATGGCTGTCAAGCTAAACCAAATAATCTTATTTCACTGAAAACCCACTCTATAAACTACTGGAGGATGTTTAAAGGCCCATGTCTTCTGGGCTCAAGGCAAAAGGCAATTTGGCTCAGTGATGAACATGTAGTTATTTTTCAAACCTAAAATACAATTTTAACTAAATGTCTCTGGAAAAATCTGTCTCAAACATCCAGGAACATGCCATGTCAGGTTGGCATTTTCATACCAATTCATACTGTGCTGCAGTGCCTGTGTCTCTTTTGAAGTAACTTCAACACCAACAGCAATTTTTGAAATGGAAATGTGCTCACTGATGTGATGTGATTGGACCAACTGAGCAGGAGAGTTATTGACAATCTCTCCTCTTGTGACAGATAACAGTGACACTGTAACTCTGCTTCTTAGGATGTATATAAAGAGAGACAGAGACATCAGCGCAGGAGAGGCTGAGAAGCAAAGCTTAGAAGCTGGAAGAAATGCTGCAAATTGGTTTTGCAGTCGATGATGATTATTAGCCATTCAGTAGAACTTTCCCAATGTAATTTGGCTTGCAATTGTCACACCATTTTGTGTACTATATGTTGAATACAGTGCAATATATGGTGCCAGAACAGGAGGTTTGCATTGTGGTACAGGATGGTTTGCATATTTAGTAGGAATAAGCTTGACCTCTCCGGGGCAGATATGCATGCACAACTCGTCCAACTGAGTTGCTCCATTTACTTCATTAGGCAGTCCAGCTGACAGAGTAATAACATTTGTTCTGAGAGACTTGCCTTTAGATCTTTACTGGGCCATAGACATGCTGAGTGGGTTGCGGAAGTTGCTTCTTTTCCATCCTTAGTTTTCTGTCTGTAAATTGAAATATTAGTAATGGTTTTCCATTCCAGGAATGAGAAATCTCAGGCACAGGGCAGAATGTGTCCCTCCAGCCTACGTAGGCTTTAGGTATCTCTCTAGGCCTCAACCTCACCCCATGCTAGCTGGGCTTGCTCCACCACCTCCTTGAGTGCTTAACTGTGACTGCTTCATGCGGGCCAGGATGGAGTTGAGCCTGTTATCTATAGATACCTCTGACTTTTGCAGGCCTGGAATGCCACATCCATTACTGGATATGCCCATTTTTTGCTTCTGGTGCTGCCCATTCCTAGCATGCAACCCGTGAAGGTTGCTCATGGGGGAATGTGACATTTGGACTGAAATATGTCCACCATCCCCTCTCTATTCCATTATGAAGGTATTCCATATTCTTCACATTCTGGGATAATCAATAAAACCAAGGAAATGTCATCCTTCTCAGTCATTGGAATCCAAATCGATCAATAAATATAGGCCTAAATTCAAAACAGTTAGGCATGGTTAAGCCTATTGACCTCCAGTGGACTTAAACAGTTACCTGTGTTGGATTTAGGCTATATCTGAATTGTTCTGAGTCACTGTTATTTATTGATCAGTTTCCTTCAAGCTTGTAAATATGGTCATAAATGGAAATCTCATCTGTAAAATAGAAATTATAAATATCTATTTCTTTAACAGAAATGTTGATTAATGGTTGCAAAATATTCTTTTCAGCCTTAGTATATCAGGATGGCACAAGAAAGAAAAATATGAGAAGAGGAACCAGAGTAGATTCTGAAGAGAAAAGCTCTTACACATTAGAAATTTAGTAAAACTGAAACATCTTAATATTTCACATAAATGTCCAGATCCTGAAGCTGTTTACTCTTAGATAAGTTGCATTGATTTTAATAAGGGCTCTATATATCCAAACTAGTATATTTAAGTATTGCAGAGTTAATTAAAATTCTAATTTAAGATTCTATTTGTTTTGTATAATCTTTAGATGTTGCAAAAATGTGAGCCTTTTTTCTGAATCGAGAGCAATGGTGGGAAGCCTTCTCTGTGTGTGGTTATTCAGCAATCTTTATTTCTTCTACAAAATTCCAAGTGTCTTGACAACATCACAACCTTGCAATCAATAGAACAAATCAACAACAGGCAAAATTATAGCAAACTAAGCTGTCAATTGACAGGCATATCCCCAGCTATAGAAAAAAGACGGAAAACAATGTGTTTTGATTCTGTTTTAATTGGAGCGGCCTAGATAAGCCAGCTTTCCAAAAATATGTATGACAAGCTGGCAGTTATATTTTGAGTCTGCTACTGTTTACATAGAAGCCTACCTTCCCAGCCTTGCAGATGAATCTTTCTAGAAGTCGGGCTCTTTGCAGGTAGAAATTTTTACTTTTAACAGCTGTAAAACAGGCAAAAATGCAACATGTGATACAGTGGTACTTCTGGTTGCGAACGGGATCCATTCCGGAGGCCCGTTCGCAACATGAAAAGAGCGCAACCCGCAGCGGCACATCTGCGCACACGCAGGTTGTGACTCGCCACTTCTGCTCATGCGCGTTACGTCATTTTGCGCTTCTGCGCATGCGCGAGCAGCGAAACCTGGAAGTAATCCTTTCCTGTGCTTCCGGGTCGCCGCGGGACGTAACCTGAAAGAACGTAACATGAAGCAAACGTAACCTGAAGTATGACTGTACTGGAGATTTCAGCTGTTGAATTTCTGTCTCCTAGAGCTGTTAAAAACAATGGGTTGGATTGAAAATTGCCTAACTAAAAGAGGAGGCAATACAAGTTGGTATGTTAGGTGCCCAGAGAAATGGCCTCATAAGAAAGTAGAATGCTTGGGTAAGTGAGCCAATCACATTCCCAGAGCAGCAAGTGAGGATGTTTGGACAGCAGATCTCCAATGCAGAGAGTGAAAGGGAGGCTTTTCTTGAGTCAAAGAGGGGAAAAGCTGATATAGCGAGGGTTAAAAAGTATTTGAAATATGTGGAAAAAACACTTTTCAACACAAAGCATTTACGATTGTTAAAGACTATTGTGGTTTAAGCCATTTATTATTATTATTTTTTAAAAATACATGGTGAAGAAGCACATATGGGAGGAAGACAAAGGCTGTTTGTTGACAATGCTTACTTGGCTAAGTAAAAGTGGCATGCGAGGGCAAGTAATTCCCTTATTCATTCTAAAGGTGCGGTTGGTCTGTAGTTAAAACATCAACAGGGTTCTAACTGTGGTTGCATATGTATACATTTGTTCTGCTAGGTGGGTTGATTTGGGTCCCCCCCCCCATGTTTGATAGTGTGAAAAAAGAACATTCAGCAAGTATATGATCAATTTATAATTTTTACCATGGGATGTCACTAGAGTGCAGATAGAGATGAACATGTTAGATTGCTATCTTAAGGATTTGTTTAGCTTGTTCATTAAAAATAAAAGCAAACAACCCTTCATTAAAGCATGAATGCATATTGTAGGAATGGAATTCAACACTATAGGAAGTTGAATAATTTTATATTACATTTTTTATTCATTTCTCCTTCATTTTTGTGATAATTGAGTTTTTGCTGATGTTCGTCTTATCTAAAGTATTTTTTTCCACGTTGTAAGCCACCTTGAGCATGGTTTGAACTGTGGAAAGGTGGCATACAAATGAAATTAGGTATGTATGTGTCAGATGGCAATGGTGGTTGCCCGTGAATAACCAGTCAGGACCCCGACCTGTCTTTTACAGGTTTTATTTTGGTGCAAAACTATTTACTGTACAGTGCAGAACCACAAGCTCATGTCTGCCTCAATCGCTAGCAGAATCTGGGAGTTGTCGTTTCCGGGTCCTCCCCCAACATAAGAGCTTAGTCACCCCCAGCCTTTTCCTTCCTTCTTTGCGTTTTACACCTCTGCGCAGGGTGGGCAGCGGAAAAGACGTGCTTCCCTCCTGGCCAGCTTGGCCAGGAGCGGTGCTGAGGCTCCCAGCAGCATCCTCTGGTCCCTTCCCCTCTTTCCTACTGGAAGTGTGGCTTTCCCCACCACAGGAAGAGGAACTGCTTCTCAAGATTTTCGGAGGTTCCCTGTAACCCAACTGCTCCTCTGCTTCCCTACCCTGTTCCGATGGCAGTACCCTGACAGTATGTATGTAAAGTAATGTGCAGATGAATTTGGATAAGGGTTTTGGCATGTTCATTTACAAGTTAGTGTGCTGTGTGCATTGATGAAAGCTTTAGATTCAACTCTCGCTTGCTTTTGGATTGCATCCAGCGATGTGATTTCTAGATCCACCGAGCCATCAATGAAGACCCGCTTAGCTGGGTATGCATGTATATTCATCACTTAACTGCATATCAAACCATTACTTCCATGTGGGAATGGCTCACCGCAAGGAAAGTGAACTTTAATTTCATCTTGCCTCATGTCAAAGGCAATATTTTTTTAATGGAGTCAGTTCATGCATTCAGCTACCCATCTCTAACTGAGCTGGCCAGAGGTCGAACAATGTGGTTCAGGCAAGACATAGTATTCACATGTAGTAAAAGAGGGTAGGAGGAGCCATGGAGGGGAGATGTGTGTCTTGGGATTCTGGGTTGTCCTGCTGAACTCTGATGGGTGTTGTTCTGTGTTTGGAGTCCTGAGGCAGGGCTACCTGCTATAGGCACAGAAGCGTTAGAATTCTGTTGAGGTTCCTGTTTGTGTTCTGGAGGCTGTTTTGTATAATTGCCAGGAGGTCCTACACACAAGTAGGAGTCTGGCGGAGACACATGCCCGACTGGCATGTTCTCTCCCTCCTGGTCGTTCGTTCGGGAGATTCAAAATCTTTCTCCAGCCTGAACTTCACAGCGACTGATACCTTAGAGGCATCAGCACACTTCAGGATCAGCATAGTATAGGCAGTCAGTGTACAGACTCAGTAGCGCAGCATTTGGCTAAACTACGTTTATTTACATATACACATTTGGAGCATCGTAACTCAGCTCCTTCCTCTTCAGCATCAGACGGCAAAGAGAAAGAACAAAGGACAAACGTCCTACATCACAGAAACACAGTAATACAAACACCCTGTCTCCATGACTTCCCACAGTGTGGAATGAAAACATACACCGTCATGTGATAAAAACAATCCCATGACTGCAACACGGGAAAAGAATCCTAACAGAAGTGCTCTCTTTGGATGCAATGTGTCCTTTCTCCATAGTTCATGGCAATGTGGGTGGGCAGCTTGCTTAATATTCTATTCTTCCCTCCTACTGAAGTCCATGGGAGGGAAATAGCATGTGCCAGATCTGCTGGTGTGAAGTTGCCTTGTTGACGGGTGTGGTCACAGATGGAAGGGGTATGCAATATAGTGCAACTATATTCCTTTCCTGTGCCACCCATGACTTGCTTTCAGTTTTTCTGATTCTGTATTGCAGTCATGCTTCTGCCTAATCGTGTTGACTATCATCTGGCAGGTTTCTAGCACAGGAACCATATTTATTCAAGGAAAATAATAAAAACAAAACAAAGATCAAAATCTGTGTGCAGTCATTTCACCCAGTTACTGGGTTAATTCCCATTAAAATTGGCATATCAAGAAGACAATTTATTCCAGGTTCTCACCAAATCCTGTCTGAACTGAAATAACCTTAAATATGTATGATTTTCAAATAAGGAAAAAGGAAAAAGCCTCCAGGTTCCTAATGAATACCCATGATGGCAAGGCATAATAGACCAAGTGCGATAAGAAGCTTTATCCACAGCAATAATTCAGGAGCCTGAAAAATGCATAATTTATAGATCAAAATATTCTCTAGTTACTAGTTAAAACTGACAAACCAGTATCAGTTGTCAGATACTGATTTTTGCTACTCAACTGATCATTGGCTTTTTCCTTCTCATTAATGTAAACATGGATATATTCATGGGATTCATTGGGAGCTACTGGATAAGTGCCATGAGATTTCTGTTGATTTCCATATATAAAATGTAAAAAAAGAGGCTTCAACATTACAGTTCCATTTAAAGTCAAATGCTAGCATTGCTGCACACAAAAAGGAATGTGTATTGAAAGTATGGGAAACTGAACTGTTTCAACCATCTACTCCAGGAATTATTGATGCTTTGCTTCAGTAGTGGTGTAAAACCTACTCCACATTATAAGGAAAGGTACACTGTAATACCATCCTCTATTTAGTATAGATTTGTTTATTTGTTTGTTTACCCTATGATTATTCTTGCGTCTATGCTTGATTTCCTCTCTGGTTGGTGCAACTGAAGTTTGACCTTGTCCACATAATCTAAAACTGGTTTACTGTCCTAACTCAGTTGTAACAGATGAATGCTTTGCAACCGCTATAATTATAACCTGTACAAGGAAGGCAAGCAGAGCGGAAACGGACAAGGGTTCAAAGATGGCAAGACTTACATTGGCTTGCTCCCCAGGCAGCACTTGAACTGAGGATTTGAGGAATGGCAGTCAGGGATTAGGCAGAAATTTATGCTGGCTACAGGGGAAAACTAAGGAGATTAGCCAAGGAAAACTCCTTGCACCAATAGGCTACAGTGTGTCAGCTATTAAATCCTGAACTGCATTAAGGCTTTTACCTGTAGCTTCCTTGCTGATCTGACTAAAAAGGATACCTTCATTTACTGCAGGCACGCCTTTGCCCTTTCTCCTTCCTTCAGTGGATAGGACCTGGGTCTGGCATCAGAGGATTCTAGGTTGGCCGTTCTGGCAATACTGCAGCACAATAATAGAATGGGATTTTACTTGCAGGTCTTCAACTGGACACAAAGGCAAAATTTGGGATATAAAACAAGTAAGCAAATAGATAATTAAATGCTGCAATGCTTAATTACCTAGAACTGGGTTGGGGGACCTGTTGCCATCTAAACGTTATTGGACTCCTAATTCTCATTAGCCCCAGCCAGCATGGGCAATGGCCTGGGATGATGGGAGTTGTAGTCCAACAATATCTGGAGGGCCACAGGTTTCCCATCCCTGATCAGGTAGAATGGGTACCATAAGAACCTTTTGTGAGCGCCAATATAACCTTGAAAGGCACTTTGAAGCAACCCCCCCAAAGTGAAGGCTAACCTAAAAAGTAAATTGACAGAAATAATACTTTTTTTCCTTAAAGTAACTCTATGGTCTGCTCTGCATTTATCCAATTTGCCTAAGGCTTTGTTTTACTTACAGAAGTCACTTATCCTCAGTTGTTTTTTTTTAGTCTCAAAGGTTTTGAAAGCAGCATACCATCATCCCAAGGTTACATGTGAAGAGGAGAGATAAGGAGATATTAATTATTTGAACTTACCCTGACTAGAAGGATATGGGTGGGTGGGGGCAGGGGCAGCAAACAGAAAAGGTTTGTCACGTTTTCACTGAATGCCTGCTGTGAATCTAACCCTCTGCAAGTCAAAGAGCAGAATAATAATTGCATGTTGGTTCACGTACAGATTCAGCAACTCTGACAACCATGTCTTGTGACGTCAGTCTTGATTTTAACACAATTGTTTCCAACAGAAAGTGTTGCAAAAGGGATTGTAAAGTAAAATAAACAGAAAAGTTCTGCATTAACAGAAGATTTTAGGTACATCGGGGTGGTGCCTTGTATCAGAACACAGAGCTGTTTAAATATTTGCTTTAATGCCCCAGTCTTCCTTAGCCCTGCATCATGAATCAGCAGAGATAGCATGAACTAGAGGCTACAATGTGGATTTTTCTAAGTGAGAGCATTCCAGGTTTTGAATTCCCACTAAGCTACGAAACTCAATGAGTGGCCTTGTTCAAATAATCCCCTCTCTTTCAGGGCCACAGTCAACACATTGCTGCCAATATAAGTGACAGCCACAGATCTAGTTCCTCTCCCTCCCTCCATAACATCTACAGTGGTACCTCGGGTTAAGTACTTAATTCGTTCTGGAGGTCCGTACTTAACCTGAAACTGTTCTTAACCTGAAGCACCACTTTAGCTAATGGGGCCTCCCGCTGCTGCCACGCCGCCGGAGCATGATTTCTGTTCTTATCCTGAAGCAAAGTTCTTAACCTGAAGCACTATTTCTGGGTTAGTGGAGTCTGTAACCTGAAGCGTATGTAACCTGAAGCTTATGTAACCCGAGGTACCACTGTAGTAGAATTTGTCTGGTGTCGTTACACTACAGAGTTCTTGGTTTCACCAGTGTAGCAGCCAGTGTAGGACAGTGGTTAAAGAACTGCAAAACCTTATGCTACCCTGTCCAGAGGTAAATTAATCCAGATGTTACAATTAGCTGCACAGCTGTTGTGTTTTGGAGTTTGGTCCCTGGGCTTCTTGGGGTGCGATGCAAAATTCTGCCCTGGCTTCTTTGGAGGAAAGGTGGGAAACTTAGGAAACAAATATAACCTGATGAGAGTGGCACTATACTAATGGTGTGCATTGGCACAAAGTTTTGTGTCACTTCGTTGCTCCGTTTCTGTGCTGTATTTCCGTGATATCATTATGTTCCTCTCGGACCGTGGGCTTTTCAGGGATATTCAAAATGTTGTCTGCAGAGCACTGCAGAGCTCCATATTGCTTTTTAATTCTATAGCACAGCTGTGGAGGCTTTATTTTTAAAGTTAAAACTTTCATTTAAGTTTTTAAAAAATCCATATATTGCTCTGCTTTTTAGAAAAGAAAATCCAAAACCCACAGATCAACCCTGAGCGCTTCAGAACTCTGCAGGCAGCAGTCTAGGCAGTCTCATATTGTTAGGCCTATTGGTCACTTGGAGGACACAACCAACCACTAGATAGAAAGGCTGATCTGAAGCTGCAAAATCCAAAACCCACAACACACAAATACGTACCACCTCTTAATTAAGGTCAGAAAGAGACAGATCCCAGCTCCAAGGCATTGTGAAAAAAGTCCCTATTACTTCCCCCACAAAAAGCCTCTGAACCCATTTGACAGCAATTTGGCAGGCTTAATCTATTCTGGAGGAGCTATGGAGTGAAAGTGCATTTCATCCATATTGGTCAAAAGGCGTTATAGCTGTTTTTAGATTCCTCTTTATAGTGAATGGGGGAACACAGAGCTTTGTTTTATATGGAGCAGCTCGGAACATGAAACACAGATTACAGCTGAGAGACTACAGAGCGATTCAGAAACAGATCAGCTTTTTTTTTAAACACACACACACACACAGAGAGAGAGAGAGAGAGAGAGAGAGAGAGAGATACAAGGCACATCCTTACAATGGTGGGGGCAAATGGCACACATGACCATCACCTTATAGCCTTGTTTGTGAGCTTGTAGAGACATCTGATTCGGGCATTTTTTGAAAATGGAAAGCTCTGCTAGTTGGGCCTTGATCCAAACCAGGTTGTTGTAAAGCTCCGACACTATTGTTGAAAAACGTCTTTGTATGGAAATGGAGAGCCCTGTGTTTTTATAAAGACTGCATTTGTATAATTACTGCAGTTCACAGAGTGCATGGACCAAAACCTATTGAAATATGCTGCAGGCATACCATTGATTCAACAGGACTTTGGATTAGACCCTCAGAATCGTAACTCATGCCGTGATTTATCTTCTTTTCAGTATTGATGCATTGTTGCTGAACTCTTACACACCTCAACTTATTTCAAAGTCCTAAATAGCTCCTCAAACTCCTGTTGTTCTTTTATCTTCGCTGTGTGCTTGAACCGTTACTACGGTGAAAAGAAAGGTTAGGCATGCACAGAGGAGAAAAATGACTCATAGGTAGGTCGTTTCCAGGGCCAGCCTGGCCTCTAGCAGTGAGCGTAATAGACACAGGGATGTGCTGATGTTTTTGTGATGACTGATAACGCAGAGCAGTGGGACATCTGAAGGAGCAACGTGACAACATGCAGACTGAAAAAACAACAACTGGGGAAAGGACCTTGAAAGATCACTTATACTACACTGAAAGAAAATTTGCTTGTTCACCATCTTAGCCAGACCACTGCACAAATGATCCTGGCTATTGTCTAACATCATCAAAACAGGATGAAGAAGAAAACCAGAACTTGGATAATTATTCTTTACCTAAAATATGTTGCTTATTTGACATATGGGACAATAGAGGACATGGCCCTCCACAAAAGACCCAAACATTTGCACCTAAGCTCTACTAAGCTGTTGATGCTTGTAGCTAGCTGCCTGGAGGCCTAGCTCCACAGTTATGGGTGAGCCAAGTCCTGAGCTGCCACTGGGTGAGTTTCACATAGATATAGCTTTATGGCTCGGACCAAAGGTCTTGCCTATTGCAGTAGTCTGTTTCCCACCATGACCAACAAAATGCTTCCAGGAAGCCCCCTCTCCACAACAAGCCTTGAAAGCATCAAACCTAGCCACCACGACAGCCATTAATAGATCTTTGTTTCATGCATTTCTCTTACTCCCTTTTAAAGCCTTCTTACGTTATTGGCCATCTCCACATACCGTGTCAGTGAATTTCCTAAGTTTTGCTTTCTGTTAAGAAGTTGCTTCTTGTGTCTGTTCAGAATCCATTGTCCTGGGTAGCCCCGAGTTTTAGTCTTGTGAGAGGAGAAAAAGGTTATTGCTATCTGCTTGTTTTGTACTTCAGTTACAAAAATCTCTACAATGTCCCTCCTTACCTATCTTTTTAAGTTTTGCTGTTAAGCTATCTAATATATTTTTAACAATCCTGTAGTGATCTAGAAACCCCAATGTACAATCCAGTTAAACCAAAATACCTCTGTTTTAACCTGAATGGATTTCACTGAATTCTGTGTAGGCGTCATTGGCATAAAGCCAAGAAAAACAGATTGAATTAAGATGCTGATTGTCATCACTTTGGGGTTTACGTTTTTGAAAATCAAGATCTATAAGTCCTGCACAGGGCGTTAATATCAACTATTTCAGAAATATTATATGACTTCTGGGATAGCTCAGTTGGTACAGCATGAGACTCTTAATCTGAGGGTCATGGGTTTGAGCCCCAGAGTGCATTGCAGGGGGTTAGATTAGATGTCCCTTGTGGTCCCTTCCAATTCTACAATTCTGTGGTTTTATGAGTTTGGATCCAGTATGTTTTGACTTCAAAACAGCTGAATTTTGTGCTGATCCTGAATAATGGTCTGTGAAATGCAGCTGCTGCTTATTTTCACACCTGTTACTATAGTGAGAGTAATAACTGATATGAATCTCAAAGATGAAAGTAGTGAGAGGGAGAGGAGAGTGAGCCTGCAGTTCAGACTATTACTTGCACCCATCTTCTTTCCATCAAGTGTATCGGGTCTGCACATTAGCTAGAGAGATGTACTGTATTAGCAAGATGTCACACTGTTCAAATGCTGTAGAGAGCTGGCAGTATGGCAAAAAAATAATAATGGTTGAGGCAAAACAGGAACGTGCTGCCACCATAGCTTTTCTTACCTGGGTTGTATGGCAGCGCCTGTAAAGCGGCAGGTTCTGGCAAGATCTCGCTTCTGTGTTCATGGCGGCAGCGCAGGTGGAGTGCCTTCATGAGCACTGCCTCTTGGGCTTCCGCTGCCTCAGGTGACGGCTTCACCCCACTTCATGACTGAGCCAGCCCTGGCCCTGTAGTTACTAGCACAGTGGACATCTTGAATCTGAACCCAAACAAAACTGATTGGTCCAGAGTGGGTTGTGCCTGTTCCAGCTCCTAGCAGTATTGTTATGTACTGAAGTTTTCACCCTGGGCCAGCAGGGGGATACTGTAGATAGTTTTCACTCAGGTCCACATATGCAAATAAGGGATTGAAAGTGACGTTCAGTGATTGGATAGTTACAGAAAATGGTTACTGTTGCGTTCTAGTGGAGCACTATATAAGCAGGCTGGCTGAACCCTTCAGTTCAGTTCTGTTCTGGCCTGTGAATAAACAAGACCTGTTTGAAGAATCGCTGTGTCGTCTAATATGTTCACCCACAACCTAACAAGTATACTTCCCTTGTGTCTTAATTCTATTGTGTTTTATGTTTGCTTAGTACGGAATGTGAATCTGGTCTGGGACCGTGATAAATTTCATTCATTCATTCCCTTGTGTCTTCAGCGATGCTTGCATCACACCCCATGTCTTACCAAGTGGAACCGTGGGAGTCACCTCCTAGGGGTCGAGGGGTCTTCAGATCCCCAATAAAATATTTGAAGGGGCCGGGTCCATCAAATGCTGTGCGTGCACGGTGTCATGTGATCAGTAATGCAGGGCGGGGTTTACCCCAATATTTTATTCAAGTTAGCACCTCAGCAAACTGAATTTTTCTGCCATCGCTTTGTGTGCCCTGTGATCTGCGTTATGAGCTCCCTGTCTGGGGTTCATATACGGGCGCTGCGCTATGTGTTGGTGCTTTGTTATACCGTATATTATACTCTGTCATGGTGACATGGGTGTGGCTCAGTCTTTGATTCAGAGGCAGATTTTAAAATTTCTCCCCTTATTTGCACTATGTGAGGGGCTGGTGTAAAGTTAGATCATTTGGAGAGCATGACTGTGGGATGAAGGGGCACAGGATATATGACATCTCCATCCTACCTGCCTTCTGCCCACAGCTGCAGCCTGTCTCCCGCTGTGTATCTTCAGAGGCAAACAACTTTGTTCTGACGGCATATCTGGGATGTTCCTGTGGTATACCTGCTGTTGCATTCTCCTTGTATATGAGCCCTTTGACAGCTCCATGGACCTCAGCTGGCAGATTGTCAGTACGGAATGTGGCTTTTAATTACTTAATTAATTAATCAGAAAAAAATCTGCTGCCATATGAGTTTGGAGCTACTTTTGATTTAACTGATCAATCTACTAAAAGTTTTGTAACCCTACTTAAGTGTTCCAGTTAAAAGCACACACTGGAAAGATATTTTTTTTAATTGATAATATTTTAGTCATTTATTTCTTCACTTATATTTTGGGGTGTTTTGTTGAGCATGCTAACTGAAGGACTAAATGACATGTTTTTATTACTTAGAAAACAATAGGAATTATATAAAAAAGCACTTCTACCAAGCGTCATAACGGTATACAAATACACCTCTAGTTTAAATTCCCCATCTCTTTTGATTGTATGCCCCCTTCCCAAGTGCCTTACAGACCCTGGAACAATTTAGATAGAACTTTAATGCTATTTTATATTGATGGGGAATTCAGAGTACAAATATATGCCGCAACTCAATGCGCCTACAGATTCACAGCAAGAATTTTGCTTAAGGCAGATAAAATATGGACTAAGATTTACTGAATTTTAGCTTGCAATGGAATATCACGTTTTTGACCTCAAAAGGCCAGCCATATCCCACTGTGTTGTTTACTGCAAATCAGCTTGGGATTTCTCCTATGTTAAACATAGTTTAACACAAACATAGTTGACTGTATGAGAAGAGAACAATAAAATAAAAAGGTTATTTCTTTTATTTACTGTTGCACCCAATAAAAGGTAAAATATATTCTACCCGGATTGTAGCATTTCATTTTACAGCAAACAGGTATTGCTTGAAGAGCCCCTATAAATATTATGAATTATTTACATACAGGATACAAAAGCTGTAAATTGTTCAAGCGGAGCATGAATATTGGATTTTGAGACTTTCCATCTTGTTTATTTTTTATTTTTTTGAGACTTTCCATCTTGTATATTGTTTAATAATCAAACAGAGTTAAAATAATTAACTTTATGCCCATTGAACATACAAAAATACAAGTTGTAAATATTCTAGGTCATTTTTTTGACCTAGAATTCTCAAGTTCCTTTTTATTGAGACTTTAGGAAACACAACTGGGCACAATACAAAGGTGATGTGTACAACCACAAGGACACAAGTTGTTTCTCTGCAGTTTTTATTTCAGATGAAGAGCCAGACCACAAAACAGCTTGCCTAGTTGTCAGTAGCAAAGAATGCTGTTTCCTAGAACCACAACCTAGGAAGCTAAAAAGTGCAGGTTTGTCAGTTCACTCCATTAAGCAGCCTTATAAACCATTTCAAAAACCAACTTTGAAACTTGGCTCTAAAAATGCTCCCTGGATTGTGGACTGCTACTCTAGCATTAGGCTTTTCATACTTTTTAAAAGTTTACCTGAAAGTTATTTGTCTTAAATATTCAAAGTATTTCACCCCCCCTTTTTTTCCTTTGCAACAGGAAGGATCGACTACTTAGGTGTTCTCAGTGCAAAGTTGCAAGATACTGTGATGTACGTTGCCAGGTAATCATTACTCTGATAATTAGCTGCAAATGAATAATGCAAATATGTTACCCTTTTAGCCTTGATATTTTCCCCATTAACTCTTCTTAAGATCTAGGAAATTGGTTGTCATGGCCAGCAAAAATTATACATGCATGCACATGCACAATGAATTTTTTTAATGGTACAGTGTCATTATGTTGCATTTTGATGTAACTTTATATATTTTTATGTTCTGTATTTGTTTTGTTTTTGTGGTTCTTGGTTAATTTACTTATGTACACTGATATATTGAATTATGTTACTTAAAAATGAATTATTATTATTATTAGTAGTAGTAGTAGTAATAGTAGTATTCTTAGGTTTTGAATGTGGAATTTGCTTTGCATTTCTTATGTACTGGTTCTTTTTTGCTAGGATTTGTTAGCTGGTTAGACAGTTCTATTGAAATATGAAGCGGTATACAAATTAACTGGTACTAAAAAACTAAATAATACTTAGCCATAACAAAAACCAAACCAAATACCTGCCTAAAAATGCAACCAGAAGTAAAGCACTATGTTACGTTGGCCGGACTTCGCCAATTTAAACTGTTCATGCAAAATACAAACAAGGTTTCTGGGTTCTTTTGCAGCAGCAGGTGCAGCCATGACAGTGCCTAAACTAGGGAAGGCTATGCCTGTTTGTAAGCAGTCCGTATTCACGATGTGAATGGATTCAAATTGGCAGTGATCATAAAGATGTGATTCCAATGTCTTTCTAACTTTAAAAAGCACTGCTAAGATTAGAAGAATGAGACACACGATATTGTGTGATGTTGCATATTTCATCTCCTTGCTCCTTTAAAGGCTGCATAAACAGTTGATCATCTCAGTGTCACTTCTAGCATATTTTAAACTCCTTCCCAGCATTTATTTTAGGAACAAAGCATGTCAGATAAAGGCTGGCTTCAAAGAACAATTTTAGTTGGCTCGGGAGGAACATGCCAGTACAGCTACGTTATGCAGAATGATGTCTTAATGATTAGAGACACGACTGTTTATTTAGGGTGAAAGAAACTGGATTCATATAACCTTTGTTTTCTGGATACTTTGAGTTACAGTTATATTCTGATAGCTCTCACTTTGTAGTCCATGCGAAACAGCAGATAAGTTAGAAGGGTGAACTTTCAGTGAAGTCCAAAACAATTATTTGTGAGGGGGAATAAAACCAAGTTGAGAGTGGGAACTTTTCACAAAAACTTGCACAATAAGCTAAATGCACCACCCGCCCTTTCAGCAGTTTTTGAGAGATGGCCTGGTTAAGCTTCTGTGCACACCTTCACTTTGAAATGGCTTTCTAGCATCATGAAGTCAAATCTGTTTGGGTATGTGAATTATACGAATATACCTTATACTTTTTTTTTTATTAAAGATTTTCTTGTTTTACAGAAGTATGTGTAATGTCTCTCATATTTTTTCCATGTAACATTTTTACAAATCAGTTTCATTTGTTGAGACATTAGGGGGGGAAGGGGTGGGGTGGGGAAGATGGGTGGGGGTGGGGTCGGGTGGCGATGTTTCTATTTTGCTTAATGTATGTAGGGTTTGGTGTCAGCGTTGCTCGTGCAGGTTCTCTGCTGTTCATTTGTGTTCCTTTGGTGGTGAGAGAGGTTGGGGTTGGCCCAGGCTGTGGTTGTTTGTTTGTGATTGGCTGTGGTGATCTTTGTTTTGGTGTGTGAGTGGGGTGGGTGGGTGTTTTGGATCAGGTTAGCTATATTGATTTGTATGCTGTTGGTGGATTATTGTCATTGTCTTGTTGGGCTGTGTATGTGATAAAGGGGAGCCATACCAGGGTAAAGGTGTCTTCTTCTGTTTGTCCCCGTGTCAGTTTCAGTTTATTGGTTAATTTTTCTAGTAGGGCTATTTCCCATACTATTTGGTACCATTGGTCCATGCTTATTCCTGACAGGTCTCTCCAGTGTCTGGTTATGGTGTTTCTGGCTGCTGAAAGTAGGTGGGTTATGAGTTCTTTGTGGCGTAAATGGGCATTGTTGTCTTGGAAGATGTTTAGTAGGGCCAATTCTGGGGTGATGTCTAATACTTGCTTAGTTATTTTACATATTTCTTGTATGGGAATATACCTTATACTGAGTCACACCTTTGGTCCATCTAGCCCAGTAAGGTCTGGCAGGGGTGCTTCTAGCTTCTTATCAAGAGCCCTTTTAGCTGGAGATGTTGCGGATTGAACCTGAAACCCTGACTCTTTCCTCTGACTTAAGATGTTGTGACATCTTCACATTGATTACATGATCTCAGAGTGGCCGGAATTGTGTTGGCAGAATAAAGAAGCCACCCCTTAAAAATAATGGCACACAAGGATTCACCCGTTGGGTAGTGAACAACGTACAAACAACTCTGGAAGGTGTGCACTGAGGATTGATTTAGGGGCCATTTTGGCTTCTCCAAAAATATTTCTTTCACACTGAAAATATTGTGACCCTTTGGTGCAGGCCTAGTTCAAAGAGAGCAAGGGTGAAATTAAAATATGAGCTGTATAATTTTAAGCCACTATTTCATGTGCCAGAAACAGAAATGCTTTTTGTCCATTCAGCTGCTCTTGCAGATTTGTGTGTAGTGGCACTCCTTAATCCCATGTCATGCCTCTTGCTTCTGTTGTCTGCCTGCCTGCCAGCCTCTGTGCAAAACCTTAAGCAGAAATCTGGCATAGCAGCAGCAGCAACAACGAAAACCCAGAAAAATCTTTTTGAGGTAGAAATCAAGGGACAGTCAAAATTGGAGGCTGAACATAAATATTCTGAGGAGAGGATTACTGATTCCATTGGGCCAGGATCAGAGTTGCTGCAAAGCAGAAAGCTCCACTGAAAAGAACGGCATCTTACAAAAGGCAGAGATTTGTTCCTATTCATTTTTCCATAGGAGATCAGATTTAGAGAAAAATAAGAGGGACCTGCAACAAAATGTTGCAGTGTTGACTGATTACTGCTGTTTGAGTGTTCTAGTTAGTCAGCCCTGCCTCCAGGACAATCCATTCCCTTCCTACCCTGTTTTATGTACCCCTCCGAAGAGTCAGTCATCTTTCTGTGACCACTGAATGTGATCAGTCTTCATCAGGCTAGTTCTGGGGTTCCCACTCTCTTTAGGAGGTATTTTAGATGCCCCCAAATACCTCCTTATCTGCTTAAATGGTCTGTTTTGTCTACTTTAGGGATCCACACTCATCTATGAATGTAGGATATTGGTACATATTGGCTAGATTCAGATGTTACTCTGAACCAGAGCTTTCCAAACTTTTATGTTGGTGACATACTTTTATGTTGGTGACACACACTTATGAGCTACCACTTCCCTCCCTCCCATGCAGCTGGGAAGAGGAGTACGTAAGCTTCTGCTTCATTAATTGATTATTCACAGGTCTCACCTAGATCTGAAATTGTGCTTAATTTTACCAGCAGTTCATTTCAAACAAGCAAGCTTCACACACCATGGTTTGAAATTTGCTTGTTTGAAGCTAATCATAGTTAATATTGACCAGTTTGTTTGTAGTTTTTTCATTTATTTATTATAACAACTGACAGGTTGCGGGGGGGGAGTAATAATGGAAGAAAAATTACTTTAAAAATAATAAGTTGTTACAATTGCTGATTAGGAAATATGGGGAAAGGAGGTATAGTTTATGATTACAAGGTCTCTAAATCAAAACAATTACAAATTTCTGTTTCAGAAAAGATAAAAGTATCAATAAACTAAATTCAGACATTTACATAGACCTGTGGGATATAACACTCCAGTTTGTATATGAAATAAAATTAAACCAAATGGTGAAGAAACAATTTTGAGCACTTTGGCACCCGGACATTTTTAGCTTATGTGAGATTTTTTTATAATAACGCTGATTTACCAAGTCTTGACATAGTCTAATAGTTCAGATTATTGAAATCAAAGTTCTTCCCAAACTTAGCAGTTCTGGCCTAGGCTGCAGTTGAAAGATGTGAGATCAGTTCCTTGTTATTCAGATCTTGACCCAAATTTACAAATTCAAAAGAGTCAAACAAGGGGAGGGGATGAATTGTTTGCCTGATTATGAGTGAGATCTCAGAAAATACTTTTGTCCAGAACTCCTTTCAGCACATGTGTTGGTAGGTCCCAGTATCCTGGCAGAGTAGCTTAGTCTGTAAAACAGTTGAAAGAAGAAAAGTAACAATTATATAGGGAAGTTGTTAGTACTGTATGTGGGTTGTGTTTTTTCCTGCACAGATAGTTTTAGTTAATTAATCAGTGGGGTGAAATTTTGGCAGAGAGCTTAAAATGGAAGGGCACTTTTTATATTACAGAAATAGGGAAAATATTTTCATTTAATACACAGTGGTAGAATTTTGCTTAAATTCTAATATGTCTCCAGAATCCTACAAACTCACTTATACTGAGGTTTGGGTAATATGCAAAATTATTTAGATGTAAAAGACAGATGGTTGATCAGCTAAAACATTTAAATGGTTGGTAGTTCTAATAACAATTAATACCTTACTGTAAAAATAGACCGAGTGTTTCAACAGCATTTCTTGCAAAAACCATATGTCCAACCATAATCAGTGGCTTGGATCCAAATATTCTTATGCTTGCGCAAAATCACTTTTATCTGTGCACTGGTCTCTTGCAGTAATAATTCATATTTATTATATTTCAATATCTGAAAAGTTTACTGGCAAAATAACTTCTGTTTTCTCGCAACTTGTAGAAAGAAGCCTGGCAGGACCACAAACGGGAATGCAAGTGTATTAAGAGCATTGAGCCTAACTTCCCCCCAGACTCAGTGAGGCTTGTTGGCAGGATCATTTTCAAACTAGTAAGTAAACTTTCTACCTGTGATTGATCCTTGAAAAGGTGTCTGCCCTGACTCTGTGGCTGAGGAGGCCTATATTTCACAGAGTTGTTATTGCTTCTGTTATGTACTGAAGTTCTCACCCTGGGCCAGCAGGGGGATACTGTAGATAGTTTAGGTCCACATATGCAAATAAGGGATCGAAAATGACGTTCGGTGATTGGATAGTTACAGAAAATGGTTACTGTTGCGTTCTAGTGGAGCTCTATATAAGCAGGCTGGCTGAACCCTTCAGTTCAGTTCTGTTCTGGCCTGTGAATAAACAAGAGCTGTTTGAAGAATCGCTGTGTCGTCTGATATATTCACCCACAACTTAACAGCTTCATAATAGCTCTTGTTGGGGAGAGGCTAGAATAAGAACTGGCCGCCCAAGTTTCCTTATGCTCCTTGCCGAAGCAAATTTCCTTCCCTGCCAGTGAGAGCCTGGCATATTAATGACCTCGAGTGGAACTTCTTGAATTGACTGCCTACATGGATGTAGGTAGCTTCTGTTCATGTTGCATTATCCTCTGCAATTGGCAGCAGGGATGAAACTATTGTGCCATTACTTACTCAACTTTTAAGATACATGCATGCAAAAAGGCAGAAAACGGTCACATTTGTGTGAACCGCTTTTGTATTTATTACAAATGTATCCTTAGGCACTGGGATGGAAATGCAGAAGCAGAAGGACAGACTATACTTCAGAAGAATAAATTCATAAGTAATACATGTCATAAAATGCAAGCAAGTTGCATCAGAATAGTAATATGAGTAAGCAGCATTGAAGTCCTGACGGAATCAAACTTGCTGTAAAGGTTATAATTGCTGGAATTTGTGTACTTAGTGCTGGCTTCAGAGTTTAGTCCTTAGCTTGATCTTAGATGAATCCAGAAGTTGTATGTTTATTCATATGTCGTTTCAAAATTTTCACAGCTCAGGGAGCTATGGGAGGCTCATCGTCTGACATCAGTTTCAAGGGAGCTTCTTTTGCACATGTTCACAAATGGTCACAAATGTTGCATATCAGTAAAATAAATACCTTGTGTCAGTGAATGAATTCAAAAAGGTTTGTAACAGCAACCTCAGCTGTGCTTGACTCAGTGTGGAACTCAGTGGAGCATATGGGTGAAATGTGTTCTGCAAAGCAAGGTGTGAAAATCAAGAGAATAAAAATAAATGAGTTGTAACTTACAACAAAATGCTACTAATGTTTTCACAAATAAGAACAAGAACGGATTAATGCTAATGATTGCTCTTTTAGTGCTATACATAAAGTATTAAAAGAATGATTAAAAATTGAGTTAATGATTTCGTCTGCCATCCTTTTAATTCATTATTATTATGCTCACCAGTTAAGACAATCAACATGTCCATCTGAAGAGCTCTACTCTCTTTCTGATCTTCAGTCAAGTAAGTAGACGTTAGCCCTACTTTTTTGTAAATGCTTCCCATGTTTACTGTGTAGCATCCTGAGATTTAACTTCCTCTTGGAACTTAAATCTTGACTCGACTAAGTAACACCTGAGAGAAGAGCTAGAAGGATTGTTTTTCGAGTTTGTGTTTTTGTTTTTTTACGCTAACTAATATGTTTTCATTTTTGGGTTGTACAGTGCTTTTGGATTTAATTTTAGAAGTGATTTAGAAGAAAAATACAGACCATTGGAAATCAAAGAACAAATGTTTCTGGCATTGCGGATAAGCAGCTCTTCTGTACTGGAATCCATTTATTCCCTCTGCCATTGGCATCTGGTTGTCCTCTGTGAGAACAGGATGTGCCTTTGGCCTGATCCAGCAGGACTGCTCTTATGCTTATACTGCTCTTATGCTCATTACTCATTACTCTAATATTTTGCGAGCTTCTTGGTAATTTGTTCCATCACCTTCTTGAGGATGCCCTATCCAGTGCTCCCCAACCTTTTTATCGCCGCGGACCGGTAAATGTTTGATAATTTTTCCGTGGCCCGCTTGTTTTGATTTAATAATTTTAATTTAATTGTATTTAAACATGCCTTCAAAATAAAATACAGCTACACCAAAAAATGAATACAAAGTGATCTATTTTATTTAACTCACTAGAATGCCAAATCAATGAGAACCCTGAGCTTGTTTCTTTGCAATGAGACGGTTCCATCTGGGGGTAATAGGAGACAATGACACCCAAAGTGTGTTGCTTATGTCCAGTTTATTCCGTTGTTTTGTTTTGGTTGCTGTCACTGCAGAAAACCCCGCTTCACACAGATAGGTTGTCGGAAATGGCAATAGGGATTTAAGTGCTGTGGTGGCAATCTCAGGGTATTCCGCCATGACTTGAATCCAGAACATCGGCAGAGTGGTTGTCTTGAACGTAGTTTTAAGGCCACCGTCATTTGCAATCTCCAGCAGTTGTTCTTCTTCTTGCATAGACATGCTAGATTCGCCTGATTTGTTGGCAAATGGGTCGCGGATCCATTCCTTACCAGTTCGTGGGTCTTTTGTGGTTGGGAAGTAGCGCTCAAACTGTTTTAAAAGCAAAGACAGGTGATCGTGCACCAACTGGCAGAATGAATGTTCAAGCTCAGTCTCGCCTACAATCCCTTCTAATGTCTGAAACATGTCCAAAATGCCTCTGTTCACGCGCCGTCCCCACAACTCCAGTTTGGCTTTAAATGCAGCTACTTTGTCTGACAACTTGAAAACAGTTGTCATTTTCCCCTGAAGGCCCAGATTGAGTTCATTGAGCAGGCTGAATATGTCACACAGGTAAGCCAGTTTTGCGACCCATACCTTGTCACTGAAATGTGCTGCCAGCGGTGTCTTCTTTTCTGAGAGAAATGTTTGCAATGGCTCTCGTAATTCAAATACTCTGGTTAGCAATTTTCCTCTGGATAACCATCTTATTTCTGTGTATAAGAGAAGGCATCTGTACTCTGCGTCCATCTCCTCACAAAGCTGCTCAAACAGGCGCGAGTTAAGTGCGTGTGCTTTGATGTGGTTAATAACTTTAACGACATCCATCAATACGCTGTTAAATTCCGGTGACATTTTTCGGCTTGCCAGCATTTCCCTGTGAATGAGACAATGCGTAGATTCACTCTCAGGTGCAACCTCCTTAATCCGAGCAGTTAAACCAGACAGTCGTCCGGTCATGGCAGCAGCTCCGTCTGTGCGTATGCTGACACAAAAGGACCATTTCAGTTTTTCTGATATATAACCATCCAGTGACTTGAACAGTTCTGCTCCTGTGGTGTTGGTTGGCAAAGATAGTGCACATAACAAATCCTCATGCACATCCTCCTGATATAGATATCGCACATAAACAAGTAGTAGTGCCTTGTTGTCGATATCTGTAGATTCGTCAACCTGGAGTGCATACCACAGTGATGTATTAATCCTCTCCAACAATTGTGCCTCAGTGTCTTTGGCTATTTCCTCAATGTGCCTAGTCACAGTGCTAGCTGACAAAGGCACATGTGCTATCTTTTCCACGGCAGCCTGTCAGGGAACTGACATCGGAGCTAGAGGTGGAGGGGAGGCTCTCTAATGATGCTGGAGAAGGGCCCAGCAGGGAGAGAGGCAGCTCAGCAGATGGGGAAGCAATTCAGTGCAACACCAGGAATAAGGAGGGGCAGATGGGGGAATCGGAGAGAGGGCTCCCAGACTCTTCACCGGACACCAGCAGGGAGAGCACTGGTCCTCCACTACCCACGCCCTCCCTGCGCAGAAGACTTCCGCGCAGAGAAAGTAGGAGGAGACTGGGTGTCAAACAACTTTTATGTTGGAAAAGGTTTAAGAAACGCCACGAATTGAAGGGCTGTCCAGACAGAAAGGTTTAACAAGGCAACATAGCCAGGAGAGGCGGCAACTTACGCACGAGCAACCCCATACCATTATACAGCCTCTCCTAGAAGTTCATGGCAAATGTCTTTAGTGGAGGGCAAGATCAATTCTTCACCAATAGTAAATGGCTTTTTAGCCTTAGCAATGCGGTTAGCCACCAAATATGATGCTCTCAGTGCATTCTCCTTTATTGATGTGGTGGCCCTCATAAATATCTTCTGTGCTTCGTGCTCCCATTTTTTTCTTTCAAAATACTCCAGGGGCTTGTCTTTTATGCCAGGGTGCTTGGCGGTCAAGTGGCGAAGCAGTTTTGAAGGTTTCATTGCCTCATTAGAGAGCTTCTCGCCGCAAACTATGCAGAGCAGTTTTGATGCGTGGGAATCACCTGTCCCGATAAATCCATATTTCAAATAGGACTCATGGTACTGTCTGTTAAAAGTTGCATGTTTCTTTGATGTTGAAGGCTCTTCTTCTGTCTGTTCACTGGGCCTTTTCTTCTTCCCAAGGAAACTTTCTAACGATGTCTGTTTCATACTCATTTTTGCTAATTTGTGGGTTAAAGCAGACACAATAACACGTCAGTACACATGAGTACCGGTGATCAGATAGAAGAGCTAGAAGAGTGATACCTTCTCTTTCTCTTCACTCCACTGCTGCTTGCAACCGCTCAGCTCCAGATGTCACCTAAATCTGAATGTAAATCAAAAAACTATCAACGCAAAAATGTGATCAGTGTTTTAAATATATGACCAGTGTATCAAAATAACTGTGAAATACATATATAAATCACAAAAGATGACTGTGCCCCCTTTCAACACAGAGATGCCAGCATGCCCCTTTCAATACAGAGATGCCAGCGTTCCCCTTTCAATACAGAGATGCCAGCGTGCCCCTTTCAATACAGAGATGCCCCAGCATTCCCCCTTTCAATACAGAGATCATCGCGCCATAGTGCTGAGTCTCCTCAACTTATGCCTGAACTCGCACAAACACATTTGACCCAGGAGTTGTTGACCTAAATAAGTGCAATAGGCCTGGGTGAATGAGAGGGCATTCTAATAAAACCATTGCTGCTCCTCTTTCCGTTTGATAGTTCTGAGTCCCCCCCTCCGTGCACTTACCTCACGGCAGCTTCTCTTCAGTCCCCGCGTCTCCGACCTCGAGTCCTCAATCCTCCGTGGCGCCTCCTCCTCGGCCAATGGCGTGAGGTTTGCCTTTCGGCCAATCAGGAAGTGGGAGGACCCGCTCCCTGATTGGCCAGGAGGAGCATCAGTGTAACAATAGCGAATTTTCATTTGCTATTGTCACACAATGGGCGGGCTTGAGAGGGCGCAATGCTCTGCGCCTCGGCCGCCCGCCACAGTGAAATGATTTGAAGTTCCTCGGGCGGCCCGGTGCCGATTGATCCACGGACTGGCACCGGTCCGCGGCCCGGGGGTTGGGGAACACTGCCCTATACTACTTTCAGCCACTGTTGAATGATGGGCTGATGAAGGATTTTTAGGAATATATAATCAGTACACATTATTAAAGTGGTACCTTGGTTCTCAAATTTAATCCATTCCGGAAGTCCGTTCAAAAACCAAAGCATACCAAACCAAGGCGTGCTTTCCCATAGAAAGTAATGCATAATGGATTAATCCGTTCCAGACTTTTAAAAACAACCCATAAAACAGCAATTTAACATGAATTTTACTATCTAACGAGACCATTGATCCATAAAATGAAAGCAATAAACAATGTACTGTACTTTGCAGCTTTGATCCATTTCTGCAGTCACACAGTCAATCAATCAATAGCTGAACTGGGTTCCACACAGTCACAAAAATGAAAAAAAAAAAAAGCCCCCCAAACAAAAATGCAAAATAAATAGCAAAAACAGACAGATCTCAGCGTAGCTCTCAGAATGGAAGTGTGGCACTCAATTCTGAAGTGTAACACTCAAAACGGAGCATGTTCGGCTTCCAAAAAGGTTACTGCTGGGTTTGCAGCATTCAGGTTTCAAGTTGTTCGACTACGAAGCCATTCGAGAACCAAGGTACCACTGTATTACTATTAGTATTAGTAGGGTTTTTTTATCACCTTTCTGCCCACAAGAGCCCCCATGGCAACATCTTACTACAGTCCAAAGATCATTGACCTGATTTTAACTTATTTCCAAATAAGCATGCTTAAAATTGCACCACAAAGGTAGTATTCACATGTGGCATTTAAATCATTTTATTTTTTCCTGCATCTGCCTAGAAATGTCCGTTTTATTTAAAAGCAAGTTTTCTTCTTCTTTGTATCCTGCTTCCGCAATATTCACCATCATATGCACTGATGGTGGGAATGGGGCTCAGTGGTCCTTTTAGTATAACATGTGAAAAAAGGGGCTGCATACACTATTCATAGCCATACTTCTTGCAGCGTTTATCTTCCCGGAAATGGAACAATTTTCATTTTCTAAACCCCAGAAAATTAAAACAATTTGTTTACTCGATATCATTTCACTTTTTACTTCCTTTGTCTTCAGTGTGAGATGGGAAAGTTAGCTTCTGATCACTTGCTGTGAAAACTCTTATGCGACAAATTTTCTCAGACAATGTTTAATTCTGACATCTTGGCCAGATTCCAGTCTGGATAATTGCCCTCTGTTTTTTGATTCTCTAAATTGTCCCTAAAGTTTTGGACGGATATATTATTCTTGTATGCATCTGTCCTGAACTGAAATGTCCCCCACATTGCATTCTTAAACGGTTGCTACTCTCCATCCCAGAGGTGGTTTTGCTTCAGCGATGGGTGAAGTTAATACTGTCTGCCTGTCTCTGAAATAAATCAATAAATTCTGCAATGTGCATTGTGCTCCTTTGGGCTGAATAGGTTCTTTAAAAAAATATAATATCCTGTTCTTAAAATGTAAAAACGGAAGGAAAGAGGACCATGGGGCCACTTCCAAGGGAAAGCTGTAATACAAGCACACAAGTGTAGTAGCACTACATTTCCCTGGGGGTGTATAGTTCAATGGACTTTCTTAAGGCTTCCCCCTTCTATAGACAGTGAAGTGGGGGAACTGGAAACCTTTCTTCCTAGCCTTTTTACTTTTCAGTGCCTCTGGATATTTTGAATCCCTTTTGCGTAATACTCCAGGGTGGCTGATCTTTGGAAATTGTGGACCCACTCCATTTAAATGCAGCACTCTTGAGATTCCTTATGCTCAATAGAGCTCTATCCCACTGGTTAGGAGGAACAGGAGGTCTGTGGCGTTCTCCCCAATCCACATCCAGCCTTCCCCTCTGATCAGTGCAAGTGCATGAGTAACTTGCACCAAACAGTGGGAGAGAGCTGAATGGGCCTATACAGTGGTACCTTGGGTTAAGTACTTAATTCATTCCGGAGGTCCATTCTTAACCTGAAACACCACTTTAGCTAATGGGGCCTCCTGCTGCTGCCTTGCCACCGGAGCACGATTTCTGATCTCATCCTGAAGCAAAGTTCTTAACCCGAGGTACTATTTCTGGGTGAGTGGAGTCTGTAACCTGAAGCATCTGTAACCTGAAGCGTATGTAACCCGAGGTACCACTGTACAAGGCACAAACATAATATGTGCAGGATCATGCACATTGTTAATTTTTCTGTGTCATTAGATCTGGAAGCAATTCTGGAGCTCCGTTATTAGTTAGTATAACTGTACATAAGTAAATTAGTTGGTCCTTTCCCATGGCCGGTCACCCCTGCAGTGTTTTAAATGGTGGACATAATTTTGCACCTTTCTTCATAAGATTTGAGAGGAGCTACAGTTTACTTTTTTATTAGCTGTGAGTTGTAAAGAAGCTGAAGAAAAAAACATGTTCATATACCTTAGATGACAAAGATTTCTTTCAGTAGTAAGGCAAAGAATTCTTTTCACTAGACGTTTATGCTCGATTGCCAAGTGGTTTCCTACACACTTGAAACCCTGTGTGCCTTTTCTGACTTTAAAAGCATCCTTGGACTAATGTACAATTACTGTAATATCTAGTTTGGCTCAAAGACACTTGGTTTCTTGTTTCCAGATTCGGTACCACAGAAATCATAACATGTAAATAATTGATCGGATCAGCTTTCATTCCCCCCCTGGCCTAATAACTCGGTTTCCAATAAAATGTGGACCACTATGAATAAACTATGCATGCATGTTATATTTTTGATTTGGACCATGTCATTTAAGATGTGGTTAGAAGGTTGCAGATTCTTTTAAATCATTTCCTGCTACAGGGATTCAGTTTGCAAAGTGGGGATTTTTTACGGGGTTGGATCAAGAGAGAAGCCTGCCAAAGGGCTAGTAGAAGCTGGATTCCTTCCCTGACTTCCCTGGCAGCCAGTCTAGGGTTGGGGGACATTCCTCAATACAGTGGGCTTGGGGCTGCAGGGGGGAAGGGGAAAATACCCCCAAATTGGGCAGATAATTTTTCCTAGTGGGGCTCCTGCTCATTGAAGGTGTCTCTGTCTGATTTTTTGAAACCCCCACTTTCACCTCAGCCCCCTGCATCACAGTGACCTTCTAACCATCAGTGAAAGGGTTTTGGCTGATGGGTGAAAAGGTTCCTAAAGGGAAGAGTGGACTTCCACTAGTTCCATCCTTTGGGCTTTTCTCTGGATCCAGCCCATGGTTTCTCTGTTAATACTCGCCATATTGCCTGTCATATTTAGAGATAAACATCCAATATATTCTTATTACATTAATGTGCATTTTTATAGGCTTTGAATTCCAGCCTTCCATAATTTTATTAAGCTCTTCTAAGGTGTTATCCCCATTGTGTATTATAAGCAGGTAGTTTTAAATAGTATTTTCTGAGAACTGATTTGAAGAATGAAATCAACCCAAGTCCTCTTCTTGTGCTTCTGGGTGACACAAAACAGACAATCCAGCCACCTGCTTTGCTATTTTACAAATCTTCGGACATCTTTTAGTTCCAGGCTTTTGAGCTATCGTTCACACAACATTTGCAGAGTTTAGCAACAACTACCTGATGGTGAGAGGTAGCAATCAACAAAAAAAATGGTACATGCCTCACATTTTGTATCTTTGGGGTTGGAAATATATAGACCAGGGTTTCCCAAACTTGGGTCTTGAGCTGTTTTTGGACTATAATTCCCATCATTCCTGACCACTGATCCTTCCCACTAGGGATGATGGGAGTTGTAGTCCAAAAACAGCTTGAGACCCAAGTTTGGGAAACCCTGATCCAGACTGCAAATCTGCCATTGGGCAGATATAACGATGTTGGTGGAAGTTTCTGTTCACCCCTTGCTTTATGTTGCCTCCTCTAAAGATTTTGACAAGTTAAGTGAAGAAATGAAAGATGGTCTTGGGCACCTTGCAAGGACTCTGCAGTTGTATCTGAAAGTGGAGATCCAAGAAGCTTCTCAGCTGCCACCTGCTCTAGATATTCTTCAGACCTTTGCAAAAGTAAGTGTTAAAACTAGATTCCTGGCAGTTCTATCGTTTCCCATGTCCTTAATTTTTGTGTTTCATGCAAAACCATAATATATTGCCATATGCCAGCGTGAACAGTAAATGTTATGTTTCACTTTGGTAATTAAACAAATTCTGTGCCTGGGAGCAGTATCATTTACTTTATGCCTGGGAGCAGTATCACTATATATATATATATATATATATATATATATATATATAATTGAATTCTTTGTTTTTAATTTAAGCAGCAAAGAATGGGCATATTGAAAATGAGAACGATGATAGCATAAAATGCTGATATTGAAAAATGACTTGGAACGATTAGAGACAAATTCTATCCACCAAAAGGTGTTGCTTTCTGGAAAAATGATCTTACGGTTTATGCTTTGCATTTTTCTTTTGAAACCTGTATATTTCTGCCGAATAAAATCTGTTTGGCACATACATTTATATTTTGTGTTTTTTCTCATGTTGATATATGATGATATGTTCCACAATATATCGGTGAATTCCAGAATTAGCTACGTCTGGCCATTTCCCCCCTTGTTAAACCATCTGACACTTATATTTATTATAGGCAAACACTACTATCCTTGCAGTTGCCCACTTTTGGCCTTAATTGAAGAGATGGCTTCCTAGGGCCGACTGCGCTGCAGAAGTTTTCTGGTGTGGTTAGCCTCTGAAAGCATTATTGATTAGCCTTTTTGAATAGCCCTTCTTTGGTGGGAAATTTCCCGAGATCTGGCCCATGGGGAATTTCCCACAGCTGTTGTGGGAAAGTGCATGTGGAAGGGCATGTGGCCAGGCTGTGGAAACTGAAGCAGGAGCATGAGGGTCCACAACCGTAGCCCCCCTGGGGAGCGATGAGCAGCTATTTCAGAGTATCTATTTATATCTGGTTACTGGATATAATCAAATCAAAATTGACAGTATGCTCTAAAATGGGCAATTGGTTAATCTTTTAAAGAGTTTTTTAAAGAGTAACTTTTACTAACAAATTCTCAAACTTCTGCTAATTTTATAATTCTCATTACTGATAAGTTGAAATAAATAGGAACACTGCCATCTAATTTATTAGATTTCTTTCAGTGTTTTAAGAAAATTCTAACTATTTCAGTGATGGCTCAGAGTTTAGTAACACTGCTATTACATATTCCTGGCTTCTTGTTTTCTCAGTCTATAAATTGCAGTCTTTATTTGAGAGTGCAAAGTAGATACGTATTATTTAATCCTGAAATATTAATGTCCTGGGATTTAGTAGTTACATAATCATAATAAAACTGATGGAATGTGGTGTGAGTCATATTTCATCCACAAAAGTTGTGGGAGGAATTCAACATTCAGCTATTTTCCATGTACCGTCAGTGCAAGCATTTCAGCTTGTCAGATGAAACAGTCTCTTCCCCCCCACCATCATTATAGCAGGAGATATATATGTGGAAGAAGGGCCTATGTATTTCAGGGGCATTGTTTTGTGGGGTGCAGTGTATGGGCGAAACATTATGCCCAAGTATATCACTTTATTATTTCCCATTGGAATGAATGAGAAAATGTAAAGAGGTGTGTTCCTTTAGAGTTTGGCTTAAACTGCTCCTAGTGACAAATGGTCAGTTTTCCCCTCCAACCCCACTCCAAATATTTCCTCCCTTACTGTTTACCGTATACTTTAGAACTCAGTGGGATCCACTGAGAACTGTGCTAACTATTTGCATAGCCCCACCCTCAATTCAATTTCTGGGTGTAAAAGAAAGAGGGAAACAGCTTTTATATATACAGTGGTACCTTGGTTCTTGAACTTAATCAATTCTGAGAGTCTGTTCGACTCCCGAAACCATTCGAAAACCAAGGCACGGCTTCTGATTGATTGCAGGAGCTTCCTGCACTGAAGTGGAAGCTGCATTGGGCGTTCGGCTTCCGAAAAATGTTTGCAAACTGGAACACTTACTTCCGGGTTTGCAGCGTTCGGGAGCTGATTTGTTTTGCAACTGAGCCGTTTGGGAATCAAGGTTTGACTCTAATTTGATGTGTCTAGGTTGTCACTTATTGAGCTGCATCTGTTGTGTTTTAACTATTTTCCAGGTTTTCTTCTTGCTATTTAAACACTGAGTTGATATAATTTTATTAGGCATAATATGATGATAAAAATGATTTGTGTGTTGCTATGGAAGTCAACCTTAATGAATTTCATTTTTCCGCTTTGCCGAAAAACTAAATGCAATGAAGATAGTCTTTTCAAAAGAAGTGTGCAATGTGTAGGACATCAAGCAGGTCTTACTATACTTCGCAAAATTACTTTTAATCGATTTTCTGCCATTTTTTTCCATTTATATGTCCAGTGTCCACTATTTGAATTTTTAATTTTGCTGTTTATATGTTGTAACTTATATGCTGTTCCTTTAAGGGGAATAGCTTGGGAGTGACCAGGGAGAGGCCTATGGAGACATCTTTTTCTGAGTATTATAAAAAGTGATGGCAGCTGGGTTTTCCTGCTCTTTTCTTCCTTTTATATTCAGCTTGTTAAAGCAGAATTTAGTTGGTTGTAAGCAAAGGAAAAGAAATCTTTGTTACAGAAGTCAATCTTACAGGAACCATCAGTCCTGTTAGGAGGACTTAGACTGTTGCAGTATCGTGTATTTACTATACTATGTTTAATATACTGACCTTCTGCTTTTTATATGAATGACATGGAGGTTTAAGGCTCATTATGTCACAGAGAGCAATTTATTAACTTTTGAATGAACAAAAACAAGGAAGACTATCTGTGAGAGAAGTGAAATCCCATGTAGCATTTAAAAGACATGTTGTGAGTTTTACGTGGCGCTAGATGGACTCATGGTTTTTTATGAAAGTAGTACTACCAGTATGTGATATCCTGTTGTAAGATTTTTTTTCTGACTTTGCAACACATTCTTTTCAAGTTCATTGGATGCTTGCTGTAAGCCTAGCCTCCATTTTTTCCTTTCTGATCAATCAGAAATTGTAGAAAGCTACAGTTGAAGGTCAGTCATAATCTGTTTGATGCTGTAACTTCAAGAATAAGAATGAAGTGACAAGAAGTCAGAAAAACAAGCAAACCTTCACTGAGGTGACTAATTCCTGACATTTTCTAGAAAGAGATTCTAATGAAACTAGCTTAAAAAAAGTAAAAATTGGCTCCTTAATTTGCCCCTGTGCTCAAGAGAGTTTTGATCAGATATGACCAGGGGCTAAAATCAGTTTTGGAAAATATATTTGAAACACATCTACAGAAGGTCAGTGAATGCATTTCAGTTTATGAATATCAAAGAGAAAGCAAAGGCACATTGTACACAAATGAATGTTGTGGAAGGGAAAATACAAGGAGCAGTGTATGCAGGTGAAATAAAACACAATGATTAAATGGAAAAGCAAAACAGAATACGAATATGCAATCTTTTCAAAATCATCTTTATTATTAATTAACATACACTACACACAATTGAACACAAAAAACCAAAACACAAGCACTAAGTTGCTTCTTGGGGCTTTCACCTTTACCATGCATGAGTTAATAGTACTTTCTTCTCTTTTCTTTGTGCCCTTGTTATCCACAGCCTAAATTATTACAAGTCTAGCTCAGTTTTATTGTTAAAACAACAAGGTCATCACAGAGCTCAGAAATAAACTGATTTCAGGCCACAGTAATAAAGCCTTATTAAGAATAGGTGGTCAGCACAACAATTTTTGGTTGCACACGGGAATTCCCCTCCCTGACCACTGCGCATAGTCCCCCTCCCCCCAAAAAATCTTCTCTGGTGGGTTGAGGGGAAGTTCTGATACATAGCCAGAAGTTAGTGATAGGGCTGTATCATCAGTGATTCAGTTCACATTTAAAGGCAAACTTCACTAAGAAAGAATACGTGAACTGAAATACAGCTGTCATAATTCACTCTTCTCAGAAAAATTGCAGTGCAGTTCTCCAGCTGAGTAATGTGTACTAAAATGCACAAATTTGGGTAAAGTGTACATAAAAATGCATTTATTAGTGAAAATAACATAAAATAATGCGTTGCACTAAGGGAAATGTCTGTATTAGGCACATTTGCATACAAACATGTATAGTCACACAAATGCTGATGAATTTTCATGATGACTTTTTAAAATTGCAAATTGATTTGAAAATATTAAGATTTTGAATTAGAAACCGAAATTGACAGATTTGCCCATCCCTGATGATCAGTCTCCAGTAATTGTACTAAAAGATGGATGTAATTCAAGAACCAAATCATTCATGTGCAAATGAAATAAAAAGGGGTTAAGAAACTGACTAGTCTCACACCTTTAGTTGTAGGAATTATTTCAGATGGCCTTAAAGTAAATCAATGTCAATTGATACTTGTGCTCCACAACCAATTTATCATGATTGATCCTATTGAAGGCTGCTGTAAGGTAGACAAATGCCACAAAGTAGTCTTTTAGCATATTTGCTAAGCCAGTAATTAAGAACAAAGCATTGATCTATTTTCCCACAAGATGATACCCCTTCTTCTAATCATGTACCTAATTTTGACCCGATATCTTACAGGCTTTTTGGGTGATAATGACTAGGATCCAATTTGTTCTTATATATCATTAAGATAATGCTCACCCTCCAGTCTGTGGGCTTTGTACCATATTATTTATATAGGCAAGAATGCATGTTTGCTGTAGAGTTTCAACATGACAGTAAGTTGTGCTTAAACCAGGTATGTACAGTCCAATTCTTTAAACATGATATTACATGAGCTCACCTACATGGAGCTATGTGAGTGTTAGTGGTATGGATGCAACCCCATAGAAATCACTGTGTTCCAACATGTGATATTTTACCATCTGAAATGTTCTATGTGAGTGGAGTCTGCCAAGTGGAGTGGATGTGTCCCAAGTCAGTGCTTAAACCGTTGTGTCTGTGAATGTGTGTATCTGGATTGTGATGCGGATGTTAGTTTTCCACTATTTCCCAAAGTTATAAGATGTCGCCGAAGGTTTGATTGGAATTGGCCAATTGATAGCAGACATTCTGTATGATTTCTAGACATTTTTAAAAATATAAGCCTATGAGCCGCTGCATTCATAGTTTACGATTTTAGATATTGGACTATGGAATCAGTAGCTGAAGTAAGTCAGCTGGGATGTGGGAGCTCTTAGGGAGTAATCTTAGGCACATGAAGCTGGCGTAAATCAAGCTGGTGTAAGTTGGTGTAAGTAAGTCCTATTCATCAGAGGACTGCTGCTGCTCTGCTTAGTGTGGCAGAGGGAAAACACGCCTTTAAAATTGTGCTGTATGCCATGGACTGCAAGAAGATCAAACCTATCTATTCTTAAGGAAATCAGCCCCGAGTGTTCACTAGAAGGACAGATCCTGAAGCTGAGACTCCAATACTTTGGCCACCTCATGAGAAGAGAAGACTCCCTGGAAAAGACCCTGATGTTGGGAAAGATTGAGGGCACAAGGAGAAGGGGAAGACAGAGGATGAGATGGTTGGACAGTGTTCTCAAAGCTACCAGCATGAGTTTAACCAACTGCGGGAGGCAGTGGAAGACAGGAGTGCCTGGCGTGCTCTGGTCCATGGGGTCACGAAGAGTTGGACACGACTAAACGACTAAACAACAACAACAACATGCCAGGTTGCCAGGTCACATAACCAAGCTGCACAGGCTCAATTTGTTTATGGATCCACAGGGTACCCCTTCCTCCCCAATCCAAATAGGTTGGTGGCTGTTATTAGTTATGGGTTTTGGAGAGAAGACCAGCTGGCCAAGATTCACTTGAGATATATTAAAACTTCACATCAGAATGTTTTAGGGAGTTACAAGCATGTGGGGTCGTCCGTAGCAGTCTCTAGTTCATGACATACATCTATAGATAGTTAGAATGTCCTGGTAGGAGTCAACTGTCCATCAAGAAGTATTTGTCAAGCTCTCCTTGAAGCAAGAACTGACAGACATCTAGGCTATTGCTTTCAGTATTGTTACCGGTGATGCATAGAAACCTGTGGTAGCAACCATGCATTATGCAAATAGTAGCTTAGATATTCCTGTGTCAGTATAAGCCAGGCAAAAAGAGATCGCAATCAGTTCCCTTCTGTCTTATTTAGCTCCTGTAATGTCCACAATATTCTGAAAGGCTTTTATCTTTATTTAAAACGTCAACTTGTAATAATTAATAAAAGATGCAATCAAATTTCCATTTAGCAACAGTTTAAAATGACTTAATTATCTTAAGACCGCTCTCTTTTCATTACCATTCCGAGCACACAGAGTTCTGTTGTTGTTTTTTTAATTTGCAGACTTACAGAGATGAGCTATAAAGAGTTAGCTAAAACTTGTTTAACCAGGCTTAGGAAAACAGATGGAAGTTTGCATGGAATTAGTACTCAGTTCTGGGCTCAAGGTCCCTTCCCATTTATCAATTTGCTGTGCCAACAAAAAAGAGCTTCATTTTTTTCATTTGTTGTGCATTGCATCTCTCACAGCTACCTACCCGTCTGTTTCATGGATATCAGTATGCAATATTTGAACATTGCAGTTATTCCCTTGATAATACAATTATATATTTTGCGGTTTTCACAAGAGTTACAACCCTGTATTGGTTGATGATTGTATGAGATATTGCCATTGCAGGATTTGCTTTCTTCAGTCTCTGGGTTGTAAAGCATGCTCAGAGTATATGCCTATTGAAATCAACGGACTTAAGTTATTGAAGTCCATTATTTTTGCGGGTCTACACTTGGTATGACTTACAGAGCAATCCCCCCATTATGCCAGGCTGTTGCAGGGGGTTGTACTGAGCAAAGGTGTTCCTCTGCACAGCTCTACAAGTATCTACAGGAATAGCCAACTGCACAAATATAAGGTGGGCGGACACTTGGCTTGCCAGTACTGCATGTGAAAAGAATCTAGGGGTCTTAGTAGACCACAAGCTTAACATGAGTCAACAGTGTGATGCAGCAGAACTAAATTGTTGTTGTTGTTTGGTTTAATAATAAGGATAATAATAATAATAATAATAATAATAATAATAATAATAAAGCTAATGCTAGGCTGCATCAGCAGAGGTATACTGTCCCCATCCAATAAAGTAATAATACCACACTATTCTGCCTTGGTCAGACCACACCTGGAGTACTATGTCCAAGTCTGAGTGCCACAATACAATTGGACATAATTGGGAATTACGATGGTGGATTGAACCTGCATTGATTTTAACCAAGATGTAAGATATCTGAACCAGAATTTGCATGTTGGTTCCTGAAACCAAGGAGCAGGATTTTGTCCATGTTTGGATACAACTGGATGCCATTTTGAATCAACACTGAACCTTTCAAAACCATTGATTTCAAAAGTGCACCTTTTTCTGTTTATTAGAATGACTGAGCAAAGCCAGACTTTTACCACTAATGGTATGATTAAACAGAAGCAATAGTAGGCCCTGCTCATGGATAAACTCTCAGACTATTATACCACCTGTGTAGGAATAACATTGTCACCTCGAAATTACTACATACTTTGGGCAGTGATCCAAAGGCTGAGAATAACCACACAGGTGTGTTAGTCAGGAGGCTGCCTCAGAGATCCTACAGGCTCCAAGCTGAGCTGAGGCTCAGTCTGAAGGAGGCTGCTTTGCAGGCCACTTGGAGAAACACATGAAGTGTAAAATTCTGCCATACACCCAAATTCTCTAGATCCTCCCCAAACACCCAAATCTCTCAGTTATCATGGACACTCCCAGCAAAAATCAATAGGTAGCATATATGAAACCTAGTTGGTACAGGGCACAAAGTACTTCTGAGCTACATTTATCACTAAACATATTGTTGGCATTTTTTTTTTAATGTAACATATAAATGGAAGAAATGCCTTGTACAATTTTAGGCTCTCATTTCTGGGAGAAAAATGATGATGACCTATGTCCTCTTTTGTCATCAAGTTTGAGAAATATACAAAACTCCTACTTAAGTCCATACTTGCTCATTGTATGCTGGGCTATATTTTGCTTTGTTTCATCTTTTGAAAACCAGATTTATATTAAGCCTTGTGAAGTTCTGTTGGAAACAAACGGAGACAGCAATCCTGGAAAACGTTCTCTCTAGTGAATTGTGACAGCTGTGTCTTTTTTCAGCTTAAATCCCTTGTTCTATCCGTCTCTCCTTTATCTCCTAGCTTTTTGTCATTTTTTAACTTAACCTAAAATCCAGGGATTTAAATATCAGAATTCTGAATATAGCTGAATTTTGGCCCAAGTTCAGAATGAGCTTGAGCAGTTGTTGCCACTTTCTCAGTTTCATTTTCATGGTTAATGTGAGCAATGCTTTATTATTATTATTGTATTTTTAAGAAAACGAGTTTATATTCAGAAACTGGAATTGAGTTCGGGAGAAATATCTCTGCTGTAATACTGTCTAGCTTTTCTGTAGCAGATTTGTGTCCATGTCAGTGATAAATATGGATTGTGCTTAGTGAGGTAGAGCTATGTGGGTTTCCTGTGTATATAGCAGCTATGCTATCACAGTCCGGAGCAGCTTTTGCTAATTATTCCTGATATAATTTCAAACCTATCTGACTGTGAAATTGTAACTGCAAAAATAAACTTCCGAGTCAGTTGCAGAAGCTCAATAAACTAGTTCAGCTGTTTCCCAATCTATCTGGTTGGCATGTGTTGATGAGTGGAAATAAAGTTCTCTGGTATGAATGCTAGCGCCAGTCCTCATGTGCTGTGAGTGATTCATGTTTAGATCTCCTGAATTTTTTATTGCAAAGCAGTGGAGCCCCCGTACCAGGTACTTACATCCTGAAATGCTCAGAAAATGCAATTTTAGAGTTATTACTTCATTAAAAAAACCATCTTCTAATTGATTGATGAATTATTTTATTAAATCCACATATATTTGCATGTGAATAAAGCAATACCGTATTGGTTTGACTATAAGCCTCACTTTTTTTTCCAAATTCCAATCGTGAAAAGTGTAGCTTAAATTTGTGACCTTAAAAAAATTGGCTTTTATGATATTGCTGCTGAAACAGACATATGGTAAAATGGAACGGGTGTGAGTGTCTGAGGAATATTCAGGTATTGTCTTTTTTTCCTCCCCCCCCCCCTTGAATTTTAAAGGTGCGGCTTATATTCGGGTGCGGCTTATATTCGGGCCAATACGGTAGTTCTGAAGAATGCAGCATTATTTATTAGATTATTTAAAATGCTTCTTTACTGGCCTTCAGCTCTTCTAGGGAGGTTTCTGTTTGTGTTGCAGCAAGTACTACTTTAGGTAAAGGTAAAAGGTGCGGGTGGTTCAAAGCTGTGCGATGGGGTGAGCTCCTGTTGCTCTGTCCCAACTTCTGCCAACCTAGCAATTCGAAAGCACGCCAGTGCAAGTAGATAAATAGGTACTGCTGTGGTAGGAAGGTGAATGGCATTTTTGTGCACTCTAGCTTCCATCACGGTCCTCTGTTGCGCTAGAAGCGATTTAGTTCTGCTGGCCACATGACCTGGAAAGCTGTCTATGGACAAACACCAACTCCCTTGTCTGAAAAGCGAGATGAGCACCACACCCCATAGTCACCTTTGACTGGACTTAACTGTCCAGGGGTCCTTTATTTTTACCTTACTTCAAAGGAAATTTCCCCTTTGGTATGAGAGAAGGTACTTGCCCTCTGCAGATTGTAAGCACTGACATCATTGCAATTTATATTAAGAGCACATCTTGGTGGGTGCCTACAGTTTTTAAAATACTGGATATTCCCCACCCCTCCTTTAGATCTGGACCATGAATGCAGCATATTTTTCAATCTCCTTTTGTCAGAATTTATTTGGTTTAGGAAGCTTTCCCAGGCTATAATTACAGTACCTCTTAATTCCATCTTTTGATAAGCAAGAAGCAATCCATATATATCAGTGGCTATTCTCTTTTTTCCATTCTTTTGAAGATCAAGCTTCACCAGGAAAGAGTTCAAGAGAGAGGGCAACTGGTGGCTTAACGCAAGTAAGCAAATGGTTTTGATTAAATCCACACAATGATAAATGGTGGGATTTAGGATAATGGGGTACAGTTGGTCAATTAATTATTTCAAAGCAAGCTTAGTTTGGAAAAATTCATGAAAATATCTTGGGAAGGAATCCTCAAGGGTTGCACAGTTCATTTTGCCTTCATCTATCACAATTGCTATTGTCTTTTCCTTCATCAAACACATTTGTAGCAGTACATTTAAATTTACTGTTTCAGCTTGTCTGCTCTGAATCAATTTAATCCTAGTTTGGTGTCATGCAGTGCAGAAATTTTGAAATTTTGTTTTAATGAGACTCCCTACGTCAAATGGTTCAAGATCATCCACATGTAAATTGGGCATGCCTCTGATAATACCTGTGATAGTCAACAGTTTATGATGATAACAGCAGGTCGAGGGAGGGCACAGCACATAGATTTCAAGCAAAGCATACCTTTCCCACTCTTTACTGCCTAGCATTTATGTTGTGCCTTGGACTCCTTTTATAACAAAGAAACAAAGTAAATAAATAGATTAAACAGCCACATTAAAATACTCACAAATCACTTCCCTGCGGTGGAATTATGCTGTCTTCTTAAAGGCCAGTTAAAAACAAATGTTTTATTAACTCTTGAACAACTGGAGCAAACATATCTTGGGGCTGCCTTTGCATTATCTTAGAGGAGGCATCTGTACTGTGGTGTGATAGAGTTTGCTGGACTAAACACAGAACATCATTATATTATGGCTGCAGATACGATCCACTTACTGGCCAGGATGGTCAGTGGAAAATACAGCTAGCTACAATCATGGAGAAGCCCTCCTGCCTCTCCTGTGTATAGCCCAGTTAATACCACTAGATTTTCTCCATGAAATTTTGGAGCAATTTTGAATATCTGATCTAGCATTTTCAGAGGTACATAACTTAATCTCTAGTGTCAATGAACATTATGTTGTCTCTTGGCAATTTCCCCTTGCCTGTGACTTTTACAATCCTGCCAGAATCTTTATTGCTAAAAATGAAATAGTTAGGTCATCAGAAACTCTGTTAAGCAATGTGTTTTGCTTTGGTCTGAGATTTTGGGAAGAGAGTATATGCACCTGTGGGTGAGAGAAGAAGGGATAAATAAGTTAGTAAATTGTGCCAATATATGAGTTGGGCTTAAACCTGATCACCCTCTACTTTATCAGTGTGGTCTAGTGGTTACAAACTCTAACTGTAGTGGGGGGGGGGTGCAGGTTCAACTTCCTACTCACATGATGAAACTCACTGGGTAATGTTGGGCCAGTCACTGTTTCTCAGCCTAACCTACCTCACAGGGTTGTTGTAAGGATAAAATTAAGGGTGTGTGAGGGGAAGACAACCATATATGCCACTTTGAGCTCCTTGCAGGAAAGGCAGGATATAAATGTAATAAACAAAGTATTAAAAAACATGGTAGGAAACAGCTTCCAGGTAGAGATCATTGTTCCATAGGAAGATTTCTTGAAAGCTTACTAAAGTCATGTCTGTCTAGAATATTACAATTACAAGTGGCTGATTTCTAATAGGTAGTTGATTTGGCTGGTTTGTGGGATTGGGAAAACATAACATTTTTAATTAGAACGAGGACATCTTTGATATGAGGCACAAGCATCAATGCCATTATTCATGCATTATTGCTATGGGCAAGGTTTTTAACGTTTTAATTAGCATTGCCATTACTGTAGTGTTACTAATTAATTTTTCACCATAATCTTACATTGTAATAACCCCTGAATTGTCAGCGTTTTGCATAACAATGGAACTGCTAATGTAGGATGGGAGTGAAGGCTGAGAAGAAAGGGGAGATGAGCAGTGGCAGTGCCGGGTTTGACAGGACTCGGGGTAATGTGCCTCTTGGCTGCTCCCCTTGCCTTCACATGTCCTGGCCGCCCCTCTGCTGCCCTATGTTTTCTTTCTTCCCAGGTCCCTACTACCCTCTCCTCCTGTCACAACCTCCCTGGTTGCTCTAATCCGCTCTCCATATCAGTTTTCAACAACTGCAGCCCTTTTTTCATTTAGGTGGGCATGTTGTGCAATGACTTGTCTGCTGCTAAGGCACGTGCTCTACTTTGCCCCATCATCTGCCACTGCTGTCTCCTCTGCCGGTTGTTTGGGGACTGCAGGGCCCTGGACTTGGGTTATGAAGTCCAGTCCTAACAGAGACACTGGAAATAAGTGCTGTTTGGCTCTTTAATTGTCATAGAATACAGTTTGATATATTGAACTACACTGTTATTTCTGATCGATTGTGACCGTGAATGATTGGAACACAATCCAGTATCCATTTAATCTCTTATATTAGGAATGCATATTACTCCCAGTGGTCAGCTATCGGGACAATGCGTGAATGCAATCAATCAATCATTCAAAGCAGTAACGATGCAACATTTCAAACACACAAACAAAACATGTAGAATGACAAAGACTTGATGGTCGATTATTCTCTGTCCTAACATATCATTGTTAACCGGAGCTCTATATGTTGGCCATAAAATCCTAGGCAAGAAACACAATTCCTCTGACTTTATAGCAAAGAAATGAAATGTAGCCTGTTGACTGGAAAATTATGTCTGCAGCTGTGACCTCTGAGGCACAGCCTTGCTTTCTACCCCGAAGGCCAGGTATGGCTCACTGTCAACTTGCAGCCTAAAACCAACTTGGCCAGCTATTTCAATCTGCTCCTACAGTCTTTTCCTAAGCACAGCTGTGAGTGGCGCTTACAGGATCAGGAGTGGAGTGTCACACTCTTTTTCTTCTTTTTGCCTGGGTAACACTGCTTCTCAGACAAGTAGTTTGGGATGTGGCACTGCCAAGGACAAAAGGTAACTAATTACTGTTTTTGAGCAGGCAACATCCTTCCCTGCATGAAATGGCAAGGTTCCCGGGAAGATGTTGCAGAAATGTGTGGGGCATTTTTCCATTTCATGCTGCAAGGGTGGCTGCTGAAGTGGTGCACCATGCTGCTTTTTTGCCTGGGCCTCTCCCTCTGGGACATTCTCTCGTGAAGTCAGGAGGGCTTTCTTAATGGTCAGACCCTTTCCAGCCATAGTGGAACCTGATGACATTGTTGCTGGGGGACTGACTTGAGCCATAACAAAGAACCTTTGGTTCTATAGGGAAGTGCCACCAATATTTCACACTGGAGCATCTTCCCATGCAGTGAAATGTTCTCAGGCTCCAGATAGTCTTGCCTATTTTGAACTGAGATTTTTGCCAGAGAAACAGTGGTCTTCTTGGTGTGTTTGTCAGCTTCTATTCTTCATTTGGTTCCTTCGCCCTGACTCCCTTCTTTCAGCTATCTACGACGTAGCCTTGCCAGGAACTCCTACTCCTAAAACACCTATACTAGACTATTTTCCATGCACCTTTAGAGAAAATATTATGTATTTAATTCTTAGCAATTGAATTTCAGAGAAAGGTGTGCTTTGCAACATTCTCATATTTCTCAGAACTTTAGTCAGGGCAGCCTTTTAAACCAAAATTTCCATATCATCATCATACTTATGCGTGACTCTGCCCTGCTGTTCTTTAAAATGCTGAAAGACTTGACAATATGCACTGTATATCCCCCTTGCCTTTCATCTTTTCCCATGTCAGTGGATTCCCTCACCATTTCAACTTTTTTTATTGTGTACCTAGAGTAAGACGTGTTTGGAATTCAAGTGAGACGTAGCAGACACATCTAGTGCTCTCTAGAGAAATCTATCCTTGATTAAATTGTTTAAAATGACTGCCGTCGCGTGACCTGCTACCAAGGAGTCTCTGTACTGATAGATACTGTCAAGGAGATGACGCTCCATGAGGTACTAATGAAGAATCTGAGTCCAATTTTGGAATCTTGCCCTGATGTGAGATTACCTCTGATTCTTTTTTAAATGGTTTGTACATTTTTTTAAACAATTCCTTAGGATACCATTTTAAAAGCAAAAAGCAGAGCCATATAACCTGGGCCAGACCCATAGGTTGAGAGCCAGTGTGGTGTAGTGGTTAAGAGCGGTAGTCTTGTAATCTGGGGAACCGGGTTCGCTTCCCCGCTCCTCCACATGCAGCTGCTGGGTGACCTTGGGCCAGTCACACTTCTTTGAAGTCTCTCAGCCCCACTCACCTCACAGAGTGTTTGTTGTGGGGGAGGAAGGGAAAGGAGAATGTTAGCCGCTTTGAGACTCCTGAAGGGGAGTGAAAGGCGGGATATCAAATCCAAACTACTCTTCTTCTTCTTCTTCTTCTTCTTCTTCTTCTTCTTCTTCTTCTTTGTTAAGTCTGGACAGATGGGAGAACTAGCTCTGTGATGGCTGTGACTCTGGCAAAGCCCTCTATATGAGGAACATGCCACACCCGACCAATAGTCCCTCTGGCTTAGTACTATCTACACTGACACGTTTTCAGCCAAGGCTCTTTCCACCTTCTTTCCCTGGTAGCTGCATTCCAAGAAGGCATGGTTGAGGAGCTGAACAGGCAAGTAGTCTGTGTGCTATTTTTTTACATTAGAAAAGCTGAATCTGGTTTTCAGAAAGGGGACTCCCCCCCCCTTGGTTAAGCAGAACTCCGTAATAAATCAAATTCCTGCTTCTGACCCTTTGAAAGCCCTAAGCAGTTTGAGTTGACCGTCTCCAAGTGATTGACAGGGCAGCCAGCATAGTAGGTGGCTACATCAATACTGTTTGAGGTTGCCGAATTGCAACTGAGGCATTCATACCCTTATAAATCCCATTACAGTTGTGGTGGGGTGAGGGAATGAAGGCTGCACCCCTCTCACCTTGTGCCCTTGGTACCTATGGTTGCACCCCACCCCAATCTCTGAGTGGTGCAAGATTCCAGGGATTCCATGCACTTAGCCAGGTTTGTGTTTCCTTTGGAGTGAGGGACAGCAGAGATTGTGTTGTCTTTGTGATGTATGATTCATTTGCACATATATACAACCTGAGCCTACAATGGACGGGTTCACAGCATTAACACCCCAAGAGGATCTTGTTCCCTCATAGCCACAGCCTTGGATTCAAACAGACGTGAAGCATCTCTTCCCACCCCCACCCCTGTCTCTCTTTCTCTCTGCTTTTCCACTTCTAGTTTCTAGCTCACATCAGTCCACTCTCCTCTCCACACTGGTCTTTGTCTTTCTAACTACGAGTGGATGGAGGGAAGGGGCCCACTCCTTTGCAGTCTGGCACAGATCCGCTTCCTTTGTTCCCTTAATGGCTTATTACCTATAATCTTACTACACCTGGCATCTACTTTGCTGCTGCATGCAGAAGAAGAAGGCAGGAGAAAGGGAATATAAAGGAATGTAGTGGAGTGGCTGCAGTTTTCTCTCACTAATGTAGCATTGCAGTCAGTACTGAGTTTCGGTCTTTCATGCAGTGCTGAAATGCCACACTTAAGAAGCAGAGTCGTGGAATCACCCTTATTATGCTCAAGAATCTAGGCCTGAAAGCAAATGTGGGGCAGTGGGTAAGATGCCATAATTACAAATGGAAAACGAGGGTTCACATCACACCTGGGCTATGAAGCTTGCTAGCACATTTGTGGGAAACGGTATTTTAATGATATTGCTGTGACTTGGGCCAGCCCGCATCTCCTAGCCTAATCTCCCTCAGAGGGTTGTTGTGAGGATAAAGTGGATGAGAAGGGGGGAAACCATATACCACGATCCTGAGCTTGTTTAACTAACCCTGTTGTGTCATAAAGCAATGAGATCCAAACGTGTTACTGGGGTGTGTGTGTGTGTGGAAAAATTCCCTATATTAATTGTACACTGCTTCAATGGGCTCTGTCCATTAAGCAGCTTATAAAACGATTACATGAATACAACAAATACTCCCCCATCATATGTTTATTTTTATTTTATTTATTAAATTTCTATCCCAACGTTCCTCCCAAAGGGTCCTGGAGTAGCAAATATAAAAATGTTAAAACTTGAAATGAAATACAAACATTATTTAAAAGATTTAAAATCCATTGTAAAACATTTGAAACATTTAAGAACCTTCAGAATGTCTGAAAACATTCAAAAGCAATTCGGATCTCTGTTTGGGTACTGTGTGTAATGATTAAAGCAGAGGACTGCAGTTCAATGCCCCCAGATAGGGCTCTGCTTGATTCAGCTTCTAACGCTTAGGCTGCAGAGCCACTACTCTCCATGTCTTCCTCCCTCTGCACTTTGAGACAGAAGTTCAACTTGAACAGAGCCTGTTGGTATTATGAATTTGATTATTACTGATATGGAAGAACGCAGGATGTGCATGGGTCTCGAGAGGACAGGAGCGATTCCTCTTGTAATATGTCACCTGTACGTATTAATCTGTCTGCAAAGAATGACAGCTTGCTGCTGTTTGTGCTCTGCCGCTTGTCATTAGCTTAGGTGCTCAGAATTGTTGTACCATCCATGACTCAACAATTTCCATGTTAAGATTATTCCCAGGACGGAGCTAGTGTTTCTGTAATAGTTGGCTCAACTCTGCCTTGTCAGATGCTGCAGTTTGTCTCCCTCAAACTGGACCAATGGTGTGCACAAAACATGGTGAACAAATATCTTCATATATATTAATGTTGTTGTTTAGTTGTTTAGTCGTGTCTGACTCTTCGTGACCCCATGGACCAGAGCATTCCTGTCTTCCACTGCGTCCCGCAGTTTGGTCAAACTCATGCTGGTAGCTTCGAGAACACTGTCCAACCATCTCGTCCTCTGTCATCCCCTTCTCCCTGTGCCCTCCATCTTTCCCAACATCAGGGTCTTTTCCAGGGAGTCTTCTCTTCTCATGAGGTGGCCAAAGTTTTGGAGTCTCAGCTTCAGGATCTCCAGTGAACACTCCAGTGAACACTCAGGGCTGATTTCCCTAAGAATGGATAGGTTTGATCTTCTTGCAGTCCATGGGACTCTCAAGAGTCTCCTCCAGCACCATAATTCAAAAGCATCAATTCTTCGGCGATCAGCCTTCTTTATGGTCCAGCTTTCATATATTAATAGTTATTTGTAAATGACCCCACTTCCAAGAACTTCAGGGCACTGATGTGTGTCCCTGTATGTGTGTTTATGTGAGAGAGGCCATTTTATCCTTGGATATAGGTTAGGGTCAGAGAGAGAGAGAAATGAACTGCTCTAGGTTATGCAGTGAAGGTATGTATCTCAGCAGGTCTGATCTGAACGCAAGACTTCCAGCTTCCAGTGGAACACTCAGCCCACAAAGCCATCATGGCTTGCAAGTTTAAGCAAGGCTATGCCTTCTGCTGTTATTTTTGGAGAGCTGCAGAGACGGTGTTAATTTTCTTTTGCAGATAGGGACGTTGTCGTCTGCTCTATGTGCATTTGTGTGTTAGAAGTTGGCAGGCATTTAGGCTTTCTTCAAAGAGATGACAGTGATGCAGACATGATTAAAAGGCAAACGACTCCTGTGTTCCAGAGAAATGAATTTAGGGTTTAGGTTTCTGTTTTTTTGCAGCCCAGTGTGAGTTCCTCTGAATAACATAAATAGTATTTGAACAGAATCTTCTTTGTCAAAGAGGGCTTTGTTTTATTAATGTTCTATTTCCAAACAACCTGACCGCTTCTGAAGGGGGGGAGAGACTGTTTAATTTACATCAGAGCCTTGGCACCTGTAACAGTCTCTTAAAAAGGGTAACCTAAGCTGAGTTGGATCAGCATATTGTGATTTAATTGTGCTAATAGGTTGCTAGAAAGGCAGCTATCCCTAGTCTTTCTTCCTGTTATTATTGCTTGAAAGACTGTTTTGTTTATTTCAGATCTCGCAAGCTTAAACTTGAACGCTTCCTTGTTCCTTGAAATAAATGCATCTCCTCATGGTTTTAAAGAGGACAGAAAGCAAACAAATCAGTTATTTCTGCATGAGAAAAACAAGTCCACGGAACATGCAGTTGTTCTGGGAATTCAGATACCCTGAATGTTATGTTAGTTAAGACAGATTTTAGAAGTACTCAGTTCCCATCAGGGAAGTAAAAGAAAAGGATAAACATTTTCAGTTCTTTCCAGGAAAAGCCATAATAGAAGTCTTGGTACTTAGAAGCCCCTGGCCTTTAATTGTTTGCTACTTGTTCAGGAATGTACAGGAATGTGCCCTCGGGTACAATCCTTGCTTTGCAAGGATTTTGCTGCATGGGATTGTGCTGGGACCATCAAGAGGCAAGCTTTTCCAACTGCCCTGCCCTCCCCAACCTGGGAACCTTATAAGGAGGAGCAGAGAAGGATGCTTTTAGTTTTAACCCCTCTAAATTGTCCATTTCCCCCCCTACCACTTGCACCTGCCATACATATTATATTCCACCATCCCTTTAGAGTGAATTGGGAATGATATCTCCAGTGCTCGGCCAACTCCAGCCTGCCTACTGTTATTAGGTGGGTGATTAGGTCTTTGTTTTAAATAGAAGGAAAATGTTTGGTAAAAAGAATAGCTACATTGTCAAAATTCACTGAACCGTCAAATATATATTTGTATGCAAAGCTAATTTTTAAAATTCTATTAGACTGTTGGGATTTAATTATTTTTTTAAAAACCAGGGAGTATTCCGTGATATGTACCAGTTGCTAGACAAATGTGTGTTACACTGACAATAATATCGTCATTTGAAGAACTGCTTTATTTTTGTTGTTGTTTAGTCATTTAGTCGTGTCCGACTCTTCGTGACCCCATGGATCAGAGCACGCCAGGCATTCCTGTCTTCCACTGCCTCCCGCAGTTTGGTCAAACTCATGCTGGTAGCTTCGAGAACACTGTCCAACCATCTCATCCTCTGTCGTCCCCTTCTTTTTTTTTTTTTTTTTTAAAAATATTTATACAACAAGAAAAACAAACAAACAAAAAACACAAATACCGAATTACACACAAATTACAAAAATAACCATAGACACTTAATATTCTTAGCAAACAATAAAACATCTATTGGTCTTAACACTAAAGACCCAACCTCCCGTCTATTCCATACTTCAAATTCATATTACTTATTGCCAATACACTTTTTTTTCATAATTAAACTTATTCTCATTAAATCTAATTTCTTATATCTACCTTGCAACTATTACTGAAGTTCCTCAAATGCTGCAACAGAATTTAAACTACTATATTTATTTTTCAGATATTCTTTAAAAACCTCCCATTTAGAAACAAATTCCTGTTTTGATTTATTTTTTATTTTTTCTGATAAACCATCTAATTCAGCATATTCTGTCAGCTTTTGGATCCAATCTTGAATAGAGGGGATTTCATTACTCTTCCATTTTGCTGCGATCAAAACTCTTGCTGCCGCCGTCGCATATAAAAAGATACCCTTCCTCTTTTGTGGAATATCCAAATCTGTTATTCCCAGGAGGTAGGCCTCTGGTTTTTTATTGAAAGAGATCTTTAGCATTTTTTGCAGTTCTGCATGTATACTCTCCCAGAATACATGTATTTTCCTACATATCCACCACATATGGTAGAATGTTCCTGAGTCTCCGCATCTCCAACAATTACTTGATACATTTTTATACATTTTTGAAAGCTTCCATGGTGTTAGATACCATCGATGTTGCATTTTTTGAAAGTTCTCTCTAATCGTGTAACAATTTGTGAATTTCCAATTGATCTTCCATAAATGATATGTCCTTCAGTGGAACTCACAGAGACCTGTTGACTCTGATAGGGGGTTGTAAGTCAGGATCAATTACAGCTGTCAAAAGTGTAGGGGCCACTGGAGTATATATGTTGGCCCTGCAGCAATTTTCCTGCATGTAAAGGTAAAGGACTCCTGACAGTTAAGTCCAGTCGCAGACGACTCTGGGGTTGTGGCGCTCATCTCGCTTTACAGGCCGAGAGCCGGCGTTTGTCTGCAGACAGTTTTTCCAGGTCATGTGGCCAGCATGACTAAGCCGCTTCTGGTGAAACCAGAGCAGCGCACGGAAACGCCGTTTACCTTCCCACTGGAGCTGTATTTATTTATCTACTTGCACTTTTTGGCGTGCTTTCTTTTTTTTTTTTTTTTTTTTTAAATGATATTTATTAAGATTTTCAAAAATACAGAAAGTAAGGATTAAAATACATTCAAAGCCTTATTTTCATACATCCACTTTCCGGGACTCCCCCCTTCCCCCACCCCTACCATATTCCTCTTTCATATTGTTGGCTCCACAAGCTCTCAGTTCTAATTGAAACTTAATTTGTTTAGACCATTATTCGAATTTAAAATTTATACACTCCTCATCAATACCCTTAATAAAAGACAAAAATTCTCTCCCAGGGCCCACCCCATTTTCATTCCACAATTTCCCTTTTTTTAATGATAAGGACACCCCACACAATAGAAATATCAGAAATAAGAAATAAAAAGTATAATAGATAAAAAAAAGCCAGTTCAAAAAAAAGAAGTTAACAAGCCTTTGGATTTTAGTTCTCCCCCCCCCTGTCCCCGGTTTAATTTCCCCCTGACCACCAAACCATGTTATCCGCCTGGAATTCTTAAAGTCCATAAATCACCTATTTCCCCCAACTCCTTGCTGGCTTTTTCTTTTTATAGTTATTTGTTAAAACACTTAACTTCAGATCTTTAATAAAACTCCCCCCATTGTTCTTTCCAAATTGTAGTCCAGTTTCCTCTTGTTCCGCTGCTGAAACGTTCTAATTCAGAAGCTTAATAACTCTGCAGGGATTATTGTTATTCAGGAACAAAAACTTGCGTTCAGTCCCTTCCTTTCTTCAATAGAAAATTCTATTGTCTCCTTTAGCTGAACACCCTGTAGACAAAATATTATTTCCGTTTTGCAGCTTTCCCAGAAGATAACCAGTCCTGTAAAATTCCAATGGTATTTTTCCACTTACGACCATCTTTGTAATGTCCCGAAACTCCTCTAGGGGGATTGTTGTAACTTTGTTTTCTCTAGTCCAAAAGTCCGATTGTTATCCATGTTTTCGCCATTTTGTATCCAAGTTTTAACGAGTTATAGCAAATTGTAACAAATTTAACCAGCAAAGTTCTCATAATAAAATCCTCTCTGCTTTCCGGCTTTGACAGCTACTTTGACAGCTGTCAAAATCTCCGACTCTTTTCACCAGGCTCTCTCTTCAATCACCCCGGTTCCCAGGGGGGGGGGGGTTACGTTTCTTCTCCCTCAATTCTTCCTCCAGCACAGTTCTTATAGTTCCCCATCGTGGAATTCTTAGTTTTTATCAGCAATACAAATCTTTTTGGACCTTGGTTTCCCCGTCCTTGTTTTGGAAGGTTTACAGTAGGGGGGGGGACTGACTTCCTTTTTGGATCCCCCCCCGCTCGTGTCCAATCCGAAAAAAAAAATTCTTTTTTTTCTCCTTTTGAACCCGGTTTCCAAATTACTCACGGGTTGTTGTTAAGAAGTCCGAATTTTCAATGGAAGAAGTCAGCGCTCTCCGCCGGATGGCATGCGGCTGCGCTCGGCAGGGATAGCAGAGGACTCAAAGCACCACGCTTCTCCCCGGCACCCGCTCCGTAGCCTTTAAAAAGGCTCCTTCACGAGTCAGGAGGGCGCTAGCGGTGCCAGCCGAGTCTCCGTGGTTTTTAAGGGTCCCCGCATCGCCGGTGCGGTAGGACCCAGCCCCTGCTTTTTGGCGTGCTTTCAAACTGCTAAGTTGGCAGGAGCTGGGACCGAGCAACAGGAGCTCACCCCATCGCGGGGATTCAAACCGCGACCTTCTGATCGGTAAGCCCAAGAGGGTCAGTGGTTTAGACTACAGTGCCACCCACGTCCCATTCCTGCATATACTTCTGCCCCTTTTCTTCTATTTCTGAAGGAGATTCTGAACATGTTCAGCTAAATTTGCTTCAAATAATCTGTGCCTTTGAGAACTCCATGCAATCTGGGTTCATGATTGCAGAGAGGATTCTGAGTGCGTTCAGCATGCTGCGGTTACTGCTGCTGCTGAATTGCAGTGACAAGATCTAGGATGAAGAACTTTCTGTCTCTTTTCTTACCTTCACAAAAGGATCATCTTTTCTTTTCTTTTTGCTGGTTGCCTGTGATTCGTATTTCTACGCATTATTTTTTTTTTTACATAAGCCATAATTATAACAAGTATTAGGAATCTTTATTGGCATAAGCCCTGTCTATTCTACTGATTTTGATAATGAATGCTAATAAATAGAGTGCCAGCTTTTCCTGTGTGGCCTCCCTACAATTGCTTAGCAGTGCATATCCAATTTTTGGCACGGTGTATTAAACCACACTACTACAGGCACAAACACATTTGGGAAATGTGCTGAAGTGGCAGTTGTGTCCCCCCCGCCCCCGGGATAGTGCTTCTTTAATCTGTCTCTAGGCTGAATACAACTACAGTGTGGTTTCTTTCAAGGAGGAATCTTTACTGACTGATCATTTACTTATATGGTTATTTTTCAGATCTGCAGAATGTCTCTTCTCTTCCAGCCCACCCCACTTTTAAAGTGATGGGAATTTAGCAGTGAAATTTTATAAGATGTTGCAGAGTTTGTTGGGTGAAATGCACGTTTTCCACGTTTTCGTGTATACAACTCATCAGCAAGAAATGTTTGTTTTCTCTAACTGAAAACAGTGTTATAGCATTTCATAGATGCTGTGATCTTTTGTTTTTAATTGGTCTTTGTAGCTTCTCATATAATTGTCCTTTTAAAGGATCATTTTTGGTGACCCTAAGGCAGTGATGACCAAAATTGGCCCTCCAGCTGTTTTTGGATTACAACTCCCATGATCCCTAGCTAACAGGACCAGTGGTCAGGGATGATGGGAATTGTAGTCCCCAAACAGCTGGAGGGCCAAGTTTGGCCATCACTGCCCTAAGGCGATGGAGCTCAGTCAACTCCACTCTCTATCTGCAACAACTGTGTCCACCTGTGGGAAGGCAGACATCATGTTTCTAAAATCGAGGAATGAGACAACTTATGGAGGGCAATGAATATGTCTGTATGGAGCTAGCCTGCTTGTTTCTGTGCCCCCGCATGTGTTTGCCGAACATGAGCGGCAAAACCTCCTGTTCTCTAATTTTTCAAAACTTATATGCCATGGGGGGGGGGGGACATGGGTGGCACTGTGGGTTAAACCACAGAGCCTAGGACTTGCCAGTCAGAAAGTCAGTGGTTCAAATCCCCACGACGGGGTGAGCTCCCGTTGTTCGGTCCCTGCTTCTGCCAACCTAGCAGTTCAAAAGCACGTCAAAGTGCAAGTAGATAAATAGGTACTGCTCTGGCGGGAAGGTAAGCGGTGTTTCTGTGCGCTGCTCTGGTTCGGCAGAAATGGCTTAGTCATGCTGGCCACATGACCCAGAAGCTGTACGCCAGCTCCCTCAGCCAATAAAGTGAGATGAGCGCCGCAACTCCAGAGTCGGCCACGACTTGACCTAATGGTCAGGGGTCCCTTTACCTTTATATGCCATGGGTACCAGTAAAAAATGTGTTGAATGGTTCAATTTTAGGAACAGGCAAGGCTCCCAGAGTGACTCTGATCCCTGTTCATGATCAGAGGTCTGCAGTATTTCCACCCCCACTTTATGACAGCATTGAAGGGTTTATGTAGCTGTGTCACCCACCTTCCTGTTCTTCTCTTAATTTATTTTAAATACAAATAGAAATTGGACAGATAACTAAAGCTTACTTCATATTGTTTAATATTTGAAATGAACAAAGGTCTTTAAATAACTCCTGGCAGTTTTATTTTGTGATAAATAAAAATGTAGATTCTGTAAGGAACCGGTCTGCCGAGAGACATCAAGGAAACTGCAAAGCTAGTGCTTGGAGTGACTGACTCATATATCAACTGTGACTTTGTGGGTGTAATGAGAATGTCAGCCATTTGACTTTGTTATGGCTGAACAGTGCTTCTGGGTGAAATTTTGCAAGCACACAAACAAGTGGAAATACGTTTCCCCAGTCTTTATATCTTGTGATACATAAAAGAGGGATTTTTTTTAAAGGTAGCTTCTATCCTGTAAATGAGATTTGCTTTAGAAATATACATGCATTTATATAGGCAGACTACTTTACCTCTTTGATATCTAAGAATGTTCCATTATATGGGACAAACTGCTTAATAACCCCTTCATTGCTTTTATCCTAAAGGTTAAATTTTAAACATTCATAGATGGAACATGGTACAGTGGTACCTTGGGTTACATATGCTTCAGGTAACATACGCTTCAGGTTACAGACTCCGCTAACCCAGAAATAGTGCTTCAGGTTAAGAACTTTGCTTCAGGCTGAGAACAGAAATCGCGGAGCAGCAGCAGTGGGAGGCCCCATTAGCTAAAGTGGTACCTCAGGTTAAGAACAGTTTCAGGTTAAGTACGGACCTCTGGAACGAATTAAGTTCTTAACCCAAGATACCACTGTATTCAAAAGGTGCAGCACACGTAGATGTGGCTTGCAATAAATGAATTGGCCATTGAGCCATCACCTGGTGGCAAAGCACATGATGTGGATACAAAATGGACCAGGTTTGATCCCTGACACCTGAACTGTGGATGGCTCCTGTTTGAAGCCAGAGAGAGTTGCTGAAAGACAGTGTAGATAAAACAGAGCTTGACGAACCAGTGATCTGACTTGTTATGTGGCACCTTTCTATGAACGTAGATAATATTCCTTCCTATGAACAGAGCCTCTTCTTCTTTTTTTGTAAATGTGGAAAATGAAGTTGCAGCATTGTAACATTTACTCAAAGATGAGTACTGTACCTAACTCACAGCCCCCAGTTTAATATTCAAAACACAGCTTTGCAGCCCATATTATTCAGAGTACAAGAAAGAACGGGTTTTATTTTTCTTTCAGTTTTACAAGAATTTCTAATGTGTTAGGATACATGTTTTGGCTACTGTCCTTTTGTGGTCCCCACTTATTCCTATAACATAGTACTTCCCAGTGAGAAAATATCTGAGAAAGTGTGCAAAGGTTAAAAAAGAGCTCTAAAAATATAAAAAGAGACAGGGTGAGATTTCTCCATAAAAGACTGAAACATATAAACATGATTATGACTTCGTTTTTCAAATTCACTAATGTTTCCTTTTCCATTGGCCATTACAAAGCGCTAATAATTTCTGGCTGTAATGCAGAGACAACAACCATGTGCATATACAGCCAAAAGAAAAAGGAAAAAAAGGCAGCAGTGTTTGAAATTCATTGTACACAAGGAACTGTCCACTAGTAATACCTCATATATGCACACTACAACGAAATCTTTTGTACAAAATTCATTTTAGTGGAACATGTGGGAGAGAAGGACTGCTTGGACTGTATCTGTTTACCTTAGTTCTCTTTATTATGTAGCACTTGCTTTCTGTGTTTCTCTCTCTCTCTCTTGCCATTTCAGTAAGAGGCAGATGTGTAGTATTATGTTTTGATTTCTTGGTTGCTAGTGTAACATAAAAATAAATAAATCCAAACAACTGGGAGGCTTGCGTGTAACGCATGTGGTATCAGTACTTAACAATACTTAAGTGATGCATTTCCTAAAAATGAATTCTCAACTCATATATATCAGGCAGGGTTAATGTAGATAGTCCATATTTTTTAAGAGCAAAATAATTATACAATATTTTGACGCTTATGTTTACATTCTGTATCAACATGACCCAATACGATGCCCACAATATGTGGTTGGACAGCCTGCATCATCCCTGAAAATTGGCCATGCTGGCTGGGCGTTGGAATCAGAAATATCCGGAGGATTCCAGGTTGGAGAAGGCTGGTCCAAATGTTCAATAATGAATTACTGTGTGTAATATAGATAGATATCAGTATTTCCTGTATATCTACCTTCTACCTACCACTAACTCTAATGCAAGACTAGGAGAGTGATAAATCTGTTCCCATGTAAAAGTAATATACCATCTCGTCTTGAAAGTTATGACTTATTATAACATTGTCTGCCTAGACTCTGAAATGAACTCTTGGTTAGTGTGGAATTAATGCTTATATTCCATATGCTCTCTTTTCACGTGTGCATCTTTTATTCACTTGGCTCAGTCTGTGTGAACCTTGAGACAGGGGCAGACCTCCACATGTTGTGGACAACACTTTCCATCAGCTCCAGTAGGCATGGCTGATGACTCACTGAATCATAGAATTGTAGAGTTAGAAGGAACTAGAGGGTCATGTAGTCCGATCCCCTGCAACACAGGAATCTCAACTAGATAATGGTGAGAGAGGATGGGCGATTCCTTCCCACTTACAATATGACCTTCTAGTTAAAAGCCATCCACTCTCCTCTTTTCCCCTTTCTCAACACAATGTACTGTTTTATGGGTGTTAATATAGCACATTGTGATAGCAGAGATTATGGAGGCTGGCAGCAGCTATGGCATCCTGCTGTGCTTCTTTGGCTGAAGCAGCACAGGGGAGTGTTCTACCTGCTTTATGTTCACTTTTTCTGTAGAAGGAAGAGGGTGTTTCACATGGGGTGAAAGAGGAGACAGCAAAAGCAGCTGGAGAGAGGTTGGGAGACAACCCCACTCTCATTCATTCCTTTTCTATAAAATGCCACTCATTCTTATGTTTACTATAGTTGTTCATATCTTCCATAAACCTTAGCTTTCAAATAAAGAACCATAAATGGCCTCAGCCCTGTATACCTGGAGTATCTCCACCCTCATTGCTCAGCCCAGACATTGAGTTGCAGCTCCGAGGGCCTTCTGGTAGTTCCCTCACTGTGAGAAGTGAAGTTACAGGGGGCCAGGCAGAGGGCCTTCTTGGTAGTGGCGCCCGCCATGTGGAACGTCCGGCCATCAGATGTCAGAGACATAAACAATTATACGATTTTCTGAGGACATCTGAAGGCAGCCCTGTATCGGGGAGTTTTTATTGGTCTGATGTTTTGTTATGTTTCTTAGATTCTGTTGAAACCTACCCAGATAGTGGAGTATAAGTAATAAATTGTTGTTGTTGTTATAATTATTAGTAGTGAGCATTCAAGATTAAAATAAAGCAAAGGCAAAAACAAATTTAGAAAACCTCCAGTATAATCTCTATTGTAACTTGGTTTGAAACAACATCCCACAGCCTCCCAAATAATGATATGTTTTTTATCAGCCCATCTTTTATCGTCTTTCCCCATAAAACCTCAGTAAAGACTTGATAGCACTGAATAGGCATTGCATGAAAAACCCACCCACTTACTGTATTCATGAATAAATTAGGAAATTAAATTTCAAACTGGTTTTTGGCAAATACAAGGAATGGCAAAGTTGTCTTGTTCTGAAATGTTGGAAGCTACTGTCCTGTGAGATGCAGTAAGTCTAAGGGGAGATAACATACATTTGGGCTTGATATGGAGGTCATGTAAAGAAGAATCTTATAATTTAATTAAAAACTGTAATTAATCCTTGGGAGATACGATAGCTCACTATGGTCTGACATAATGGGCCTACGGAGTTTAAAAGCCAAAATATAAATGAAAACTCTATATTTAAAAGATGGCAAGGGAGAGAACCTTTTTTGTCATGGTATCTGATGGAAATAGTATTCAGAAATGTAACCGCCTTTGTTCTTTTGAGAACAAAAACTAAGCATTAAAAACTTCTTTAATGCTAGAAGATTAATTACAGAAAATGAATTGGGCCACTGTTTTTGGCATTGCTTTCAAAACTCTTTGGAAAAGAGCAAAACAAACAATTCTATGCTTAGCAAATTAGTTAATATCCTTGAAAAAGTCAATAATTTAATTGTGCTTTTATAAGGGCCTATTCTCTATTTAGCCTGGAAAAATAGGCTGAAATCCAAAGTGGTGGTCAGGCTTATTCTAAAGAGCTTTCACAAATCCAGCGGAGGTTGTGTTTTTATTTTTATTATTAAATTCATTGATCAGCTGTTCTGCAAGCCTCATCCAAACTACTTTTAAAGCTCCCTTCTGTTTCCCAAGTAGTTTGCCATGTAGCTCTCTGTTGGATTTAGATAATTCCTTTCTGTATTCTGTATGATTGATGTCATCATACAGTATTTCTCTGAATGATTGGCAGACTGGTCCAAGAGCTCTCTCCCTCCTCACTTTTTTCTATCTGGGCCGCCAGTTTGGTAAAAGGGAATTCAGTTGATCAAATGTATTTCTGAGGTTTGCAGCTCTGCTAAATGCGCTTATGTCTGGGATCACCAACCCAACACCAGTGTCTGTGTGTTGTGTGTTGAGGCCATCTTGAATATTTCCCCTTGTAAGGGGGAATGTTCTCTGTTATTAGATGGCAGTAGCATCATGTTTTTAGTGTGTGTTGAGAAATCAATATTGTGTGATCTCCTCGACCAGGAATAGCAGGACATAGGTGAATTTGAACTGCAAATATGAGGATTTGGGGGGCAGGGTGGAAGAGCAGCAATGACTAAACTTTCTAATTTTTTGTGGTGCCATTCCCGCCATTTTGTGTTATGCCATGTACCCACAGCAGCCATTTTGTGTTATGCCATGCACCCACAGCAGCCATTTTGTGACTTGTACCCACAACACTTTATCAGAATTTGAAATGTGTCTGCTGATCCAAAAAAGTTTGGCGACCTCTGGCTTAGGGTGATCCTAAAGGGACAGAATGGGAGGTGTGTAGATTATGATCTACATAGCCTAAGTGAATGACATATTAATTATGTTTGGCATGTGACCTCCTGTTAATTGATCCCCAAACTGCAGGCGAATCATGTCATTCACATGTCTTTTTATATTCCAAGCAGGAGGCTTAGCATATATCCCTTTTCCCCAGCTGGCTATCCACAACTCAGTGCAACTAGTTACCTCCAATACTTAACTTTTGTTTAAAAAAAAATAAAGCAATGTTGTGGTTTATTTATATACTGATTTTTGGCTCCCAAACAGCACATTAACACAGAAGAAATATACAATAAACACACAATAAATCAGTTAAAATAGTATAAAATAGTTACATCACAAAAGAACCATAAATTGCATGGGATATGTTTCTCCTATGTTTCTTTCTGTGTGTAAGGAAATGATTGGACTAAAGAATATGGAATTTCTCTCCAACCCTGCGATTTTATAGCTGATTGAATTCTAGAGAATAGGAGACTGCTGAAATTTCTTTGCTAAGTTGCCACAGAAACCTAAGCAGCTGAAAACACTTCTGGGAGATTTCTTTATTATTACATTTTTATCCCACCCTTCAGTCCAAAGAAGCCCAGGCAAGAAAAGCAGAAGAGGGCATGCATCTCTTTCCCTTCTCCACTAGCTGAAAGAGACAGAAAGGTCTTGAAGGGACAGGATACCAAAATCCTGTCTGTGAAATCGCCCCAGGCCTCAAAACTGTCCAAAATTCCTTTTGTCTTCTACAGCTAAAGCTTTCCTCTGCTTCTTTTCACAAGATGCTGTGCATAGGCACAATGTTACTTTTAAAGGCTAATGAATAGACTCTGTCAATGCCAAGAATACTCAGGCCTGAGAAACGAATCTTATCTCATTCCAGTTGCAACACATCTGAACATGCTGAACGCAAGGCTTCTCTACCCCCCCCCCCTTTCCTGGGAAGGGTGCCAAGAGTCCAAAAGAGTCCCAAGACAGGGGAGCTTTCTGTTCATGCTCAGAGGAACTCTAGGCAGGACTCCTGAGGGAGGAGAAAAGGGGAGGGAACTGGAAGGAGTATATAAACTCTGTGCACATGACTGTGAACCCGTGCATGCTTTTTGTGAGTTATCACACTTGCTCCTTCTACCAGTTCATGGATGGTAGAAATAAAGCTTTTTCTCCGAAACTATTCCTTGAGTGTCTGTTGACTCCCATTTTCCGTTTCCCGGGCGCAATATTTTTCCCACCCGAGGGCAAAGCCTCATAAGGCTACAGTCTGACTTGTTCTCTGGAAGAAGCAGTGTTGGAATTGAGACAGAGAGAGGCCTGACTTGCTATCTGTAGGGATATAATGCTAAGATTCATAAGTATATTATAAATGCCACCCTCTGACCAGGAGTCTCTTCATCCTAATTTTTTAATCTGTGGAACTCCATGTATGTGCAGAGAAAAATGCTCTGCAGCTGCTCTGTGGCATATTTAATCTATTCTTACTGCATATGCAGTCTGTCTAGGAACCCTTTCTGCTGGAACTCAAATACCTCTATTCCTCAGAAAGGTCTTTCTGGGTTTTATAAAATTTACTTCGAAACTCGGAAAGACTTGTAGCTGAGCAGCAAATCTGAGATGGCAGGAACATGCTTCATTCTGCTGCATTTTATGCAGACGGTCCTGTACTGCAGAATCGCTGTGCTTGCCTTTCAGCACGCTCTTTGTTCTGGTTCTGCGAATTCACATCACCTTTGCTATTGCTGTCATCTCAATTGTTTTACGATTAATCTTTGCTGCTCACTGAATCTTACTCTGTAGGCCTTGTGATTTCATCCACTATTGATGTCAAGGTCAAAATCTTTTAATTTTATAGGTAGAGCTGGCACCATAACCTCTGGGTCTGCTGCTGTATATTTAAATGCTGTCAGTTGTCTAAAAATGACAGTGTCTTGGGCTTATGTCTGTCAGCTTTTTTATTGAATTCTTGGGCTGTATTTTGTCTCAGAAGCCTATAAACATCATGATTTCAAAATTGATTTCCCCCCTCACTGTGGCAACCTGACATGTTTGATATTGGGATTTTCTTGTTAAAATAAAAAGTTTATGGCATTAAAGATTTTCTACTGATTACTAAGAGTTAAGCTTGTATATTGCTTCAGGTTTAAAATTGAAGAAAGCATCAGCAAAATAAGAAGGAGAAAATAATAATATATATACCTGAGTGACTTTTCTGCTAAGAGTAAATAGTAGCAGAGCTTGAGTTGGGTTGAAAGTTGGATGTCCCCTATAAAACCAAAGATTCCTGCCGTAGTTGGACACTACAAATATTACAAAAAGGTCCTCCTTCACATATAACATGTATTTAAGCTATGGAATGACCCCTACAATTCGTAGTGATGGTCATCAGTTTAGTTGACTTTAAAGGGGGATTAGACAAATACATGGAGGGTAGACCTTTCACCTACAAGTGGAATGGACTGCTCCCTGTTCACGATTCCAGCCGCTTCATTCCATTCCCTCTTGATTCTCAGCTTTTCTGACAGTCAGCATTCTGCATCCAATCAGCATGTTGAGTCCTCATTGCTTCTTCCCCTTAGGATCCCCCTCAATTATTTTTGTACCCCTGTAAGCCTTTGGGTTCTTCCAATCCTGCTGGAACATCTCTTCCATATACCGTATTTTTCGCCCCATAGGACGCACCGGCCCATAGGACGCATCAAGTTTTTTTGGGGGGAAATAAAGAAAAAATATTTTATTTCCCCCCCAGGCGCTTGTGGGGCCAGCAGTGGGGAGAAGCGCTCTTCTCCCCGCAGTCCGCCTTCAGACCAGGTCCGGGGACAGCGGGAAGACGCACTGCGCCTCCGAGCTGTCTCCGGAGCTTGCGGGGCAGGCAGCGGGGAGAAGCGCTCTTCTCCCCCCGCCCGCCTTGAGATCAGGTCCGGGGACAGCAGGAAGACGCGCTGCGCCTCCCAGCTGTCCCCAGAGCTTGTGGGGCAGGCAGCGGAGAGAAGCGCTCTTCTCCCCGCCGCCCGCCTTCAGAACAGGTCCGGGGACAGCAGGAAGACGCGCTGCGTCTCCCAGCTGTCCCCAGATCTTGCGGGGCTGGCGGTGGGGTCTCCCGGCCGTCAGCCTCCAAACCACTTCAGGAGACAGCGGGATGGCGGCGTTCCATCTCCCTCTGTCCCCTGACCTTGTGGGGCTGGCGCTGGGGCTCTCCTGAAGCCTGGAGAGCGAGAGGGGTCGGTGCGCACTGACCCCTCTCGCTCTCCAGGCTTCAGTGAAAGCCTGCACTCGCCCCATAGGACGCACACACATTTCCCCTTCATTTTTGGAGGGGAAAAAGTGCGTCCTATAGGGCGAAAAATACGGTACTTCATAAGCCATAGCTCTTGAAGCCTGAATATCACAACTATGGCAAACGTGGGACCTGTAATGAAACATGATCTTGTAGAGTACCCTGTCCTTGCCCATGGCTTCTCCATTCCATTTTCTTCTCCCTTTCCTCCTGGTTTTCCACATCTCCTCTGCCAATCACCATTCAATAGCTGTTGAGTGCAGTCAGTCCTCCTTGGCCTTTTTTTTAATATAGCCTATTGTTTTTCATTTTTAAAAAATATGTGTTTATTGATTTTCCAATATGAAATCCCCTCTCAATCCAAACCTTTTAAATCCTTGTAGCTGGGTTAGTTTTTGCAGTTTCTTATCTCATCATCTCTAGCACACGCCTGTAGTTTACTCCAATTAAAAAAAACCCAATTTCCCCATCATTTTCTGATCATTTCCATCTGTCTCTCTCCGCGGTGTTGGGAGAGGTGTCCATCCCCTGCACACAGGAAACAGGAAGCCTTTTTATATAGCCTATTGATACCTTTCTCTCGGTAAGTGTCTTTCAGGATCAGAGGGGTCTTGGACTGGGAGCTTTCTGAAGGCTAATAAACAAAGCAGTTATCCTCTTTGGGCTTCTGGTTCTCATCTGCCTTTCTGTTCGCCCTCTGCAAGGACTATATAATGTGAAATAATGAGGCCATGTGCTCCACTTTTGTTCAGTTCAAAATATAAAATGGATTCCCCATTCTGTTTGTGGCAATTACGGCCATTTCTCAAAGGTCTCTAGACATACGGACATTTGTGTTGACGATGCTAGTATTGCCCTTTTCAACTCTGTCAGCACAACAGCTGCATGTTTTAAATCCACATTTTCTAAGCATTTCAGCACCTGTAAATAAATTATTTCATATAAAAATGCCATTTATTTCCTTCAGTTATTCCCTGAGGGTACATTAGAGAAATTACATGAGAGGTACATTATTTAAAAGTGGTTCCATCCCTCCTGTGGGACCATTTCCAGAGGGTGGCTTTGCAGGACTGCTCTTGAATGTTACCTGCAGGATCCTGAAGAGTTTCATCCTGTCTTCCATGCTGTTTTAACTATATGTAGCCATTGAGGAAATTAGAGGATTTGTATGTAGCACAGTGTCACCAATATGCAGATGACACCCAGCTCTGTTTATCCTTATTACCTGAATCAGGTGTGGCAGCGCAGGGACTGGTCTGACTAAATCTGAATCCTCACAAGATGGAGATGCTGTAAATTGGAGATGCTTTGGGATTAGATGGCCAGTTCTAGAAGGGGTCATATTCCCCTTGAAAGAGCAGATAGCACCCCAAATTACATTCCTGCTAGTTGAAAAGGGAGTGTGATCTCATGTGGAACAGCCCATCAGTGTTCTCCCTAGTTCCTGACTGCTCTTCATGATTAACTGAACAAAAATAAATAATGGAAGGTAAGGGAAAATATCAAAAAAGCAATAGGCAAGGAGTACCTATTATTAAGGGACACGGGTGGCGCTGTGGGTTAAACCACAGAGCCTAAGACTTGCCGATCAGAAGGTCAGCGGTTCAAATCCCCGCGACAGGGTGAGCTCCCATTGCTCGGTCCCCGCTCCTGCCAACCTAGCAGTTCGAAAGCACGTCAAAGTGCAAGTAGATAAATAGGTACCGCTCCAGCGGAAAGGTAAACGGTGTTTCCATGCACTGCTCTGGTTTGCCAGAAGCGGCTTAGTCATGCTGTCCACATGACCCGGAAGCTGTACGCCGGCTCCCTCAGCCAATAAAGCGAGATAAGCGCTGCAACCCCAGAGTCAGCCATGACTGGACCTAATGGTCAGGGGTAAAGGTACCCCTGCCCGTAAAGGTAAAGGTACCCCTGCCCATACGGGCCAGTCGTGACCGACTCTAGGGTTGCGCGCTCATCTCGCTCAAGAGGCCGGGAGCCAGCGCTGTCCGCAGACACTTCCGGGTCACGTGGCCAGCGTGATGAAGCTGCAACTGGCGAGCCAGCACCAGAGCAGCACACGGAAACGCCGTTTACCTTCCAGCTATAAAGCGGTACCTATTTATCTACTTGCACTTAGGGGTGCTGAGGTTTTACCCACAGCGCCACCCGCGTCCCCCCTTTACCTTTACCTATTATTAAATCTAGCTGGTGGGCCAGCTACAGTTGTTCCTTGCCACAGTAAACCATGCTTTAGTAACCTCCAGATCAGATTGGTTTGGAAACTTTGGCAAGCACAGAATGCAAATACCTTCTATAGCCATTTGGACTAATATAACACTGGTCTGGAGGGATCTGCAGTGGTTGCAGTGTCTGCAGTAGTCTGTGACTATTGGAAATGTAGATGAGATACATCTGGAAGTTTTGCAGACATAGGTACTTTGAACACATCTTTGAACCATTAAGTGTTAGAAGCTTGCCTTGGGAGAAAATAAATTGATGCTGATATATTAAGGGTAGTTTTCAACGCATATGCTCAGTTCCAATATAAAAGGCCTGGTATGCTCTTGCTTTCCCATTTTGGGCTCTTTAAACTTTCCTGGAATTTTATTTACCCGAGTAGCTATGGTGTCATTGCCAGATCATAATGTGCTAAGTATATATCCTTTTCTTACACAAGTGAATAAGAATTGGCATCAACGCGAGGAATGCCTCACTTAACAGTTCATATCAGTATTTGTCTTTTTAAAGAAGAACAAGGCTCAATGGGTTGCTCACTTAAATGGACAGATGTGATTATGATGGAGTAGGATATCAGCACAGTTGTGTCTTCCTTGATGACTACTAAGCCAATATGCGAAGCACAGATTTGTTTTACAGACACTGCAGGAGAGTTGACACCCAGAGTCTTTTAAACTTCTCTTTCCTCCTGTCACTCCTTTTCCTCCTTTTTGTCCAGGATGCAGTTTCTTTTACACTTCTCTATAAGCATGGGATCGGTGCAATCTAGCAGGATTCCGACTTTCATCTTCAACTTTTCTTTCAAGGTTGTCCTTGTTATGCATAACTTGTTCCTGTTTTGTGTCTTTCTTTTAGCTTTGTGAAACAGATAGCTTTGAAGATTCTGCCAAATGATATTCTGGCAAAATGACATCATTTTGACCTGAATGAGAGAGGAGTTCGTATCAGAAATATGGAGAGATTAAAAAAATATATATGCAGGGAACTACCTTGGTCTGTTAGAAAATTAATTTAAGAAAATCACAACAAAGAAGCAATCAGATTTTTGAGTTCTTCCAAACCCTTCATCATGCTAAGCAAAACAAAAAGGTGTGTGTGGAAGGAGAGAGAGAAAGAGAGAGAGAGAGAGAGAGAGAGAGAATATTGGTGGGTATGGATAAAAAAGAAGCAGCCCAGATTCACTGTGTAGTAATTTTCAGATAAATTGGGTAAGGTGTTACGCAGATTAAATTAGGTTGGGATTAGGGTTCTTAAATTGTACTGCAAGATGGAGAAGCATAACTGTGATTGCTCTCCTTTTAAAAATTTTAAAAATTGGTCTTGTACTAATTATACATTTTTTAAAAGAAGGAAACCCACATATCATTCTTGAAAGGCTAAACTAATGCATGCCTGCTCTAAACAGAGTAGATTTGGTACCCTAGAAAGTACACTTCTAATTGTGTGAATTTTGGAAATCTATAATGTTGGAAATGTCAATTCCAAGTTTACCCCAAGGTATATATGAAACACAGACCTCACCTAATGCAACCTAATACTTCATTGCAGATTCCTATTGATGTCAAATGCACAGGACATCTGTATTTTTCGTGGGTTGGATCGAGATCAAATTAATCGTGCTTTTCTTTCCATTGACATCAATGTGAAAGCTAATGACCACATTGATCTTGCTTAGTCTCATTCATTTCACTGGGACCTAAGTACAACTTACTGGATACAACCCCATGGGCCAATTCATGAGGAAAGATAACTACATATGCAGAACTCAAAAAGCAATTAACTAAGGAGATGAAATAGTGTGGGTCAAAAATACTGAATCAGAGCCAAGTGTTGAAAGGAAAATGGAAGTAGAATATGGATTAAAATGTAACTGATTCACACAGTGCCAGAAAGCTTGAGCCAGTAGAACAGCCAGAGAAGAAAACATTGATATCTTGACTCTCTGCCATCTGATGTTCTATTTACTGATTGCTCTACTGCATACACAAGAATATAATCTGGAAATTTATTTTTGAGAAATAGACTCACTCTTGCATGACTTTACTCAAACAGGTTGTGTTATTTTTCTTCCCTAAAAATACAGAGGCTTATTTTATGGTGGTCTTAATTCATTTCCTTGTAAAATAACTTTTCCACTTGGGTGCTTAGAATATTTGCCCTCTGGAAATGAGGTTGTTGGTAATGCACAGCTAGAATTATACTCACCCCCCACCTCCCCACTAGGTGGTTGACAGCAGACAACAATTTTTGCAAGTTTCATCACTTTGTGCAATAATGCCTATTCCTTGGGGGTGGGGGGGGAACATATAGCTTAAAAATGAAATAAAAAATGCCTTGCATCTTTTTGTCATTAATGGGGAATGTGCCTAGCTGCTTCGGTTTACCAAAGTGGAAAAGGAAAATAGCTTGTCATGGTCAGATTCAAAATGCTTTTGCTTTTTTATTATGCATCTTGCAAACACAAATACAACTGCTTACTGATTTATTTCAGAATTTCCCAAAGGAAAATTCAAAACCTGCTGCATGCCCTGATTTCCTACTGGTATCTGATGCGCATCTTCCTGTCATGTCAGCTATTTGCACGAGGGCAGGAATGTTATTGCATTGCTGTGCCTCTTACTGGAACTATCAGGATTCTGGAGAGTAATCATTAATCCAGGGGCAGAGGATCTCTGCAGGGCCCATAATACCAATTCTAAAATGAGCAGTGAGGCATACCCAAGAAATCACATATGTACATGTGAAGCTTCCCAATGCTGAGCCCAGACCATTGGTCCCATAAGCCAAATTTTATTTAGTCTGACTTAGCACAGTTCTCTTAAGATTTCCAGTCCTGTTACTGGATATGATTTTTAAGCAGAGGTTCCAGGAACCTGGGACCATCCTAAAATAGAATATGGAGATCGCAGTTTCTCTTAAGGTTTTAGGCAAGGTTCAGAAACAGGCAAGCAAATGAACCTGAGGCTGCAACTTATTCTCCTATGAATAAATATGACAATATTTACAACATTTTAGCTTCAGAAACAGAAAAGGTGGAGTTATATAAAATTATGCATGGAATGGGGAAAGTGAATATGAATATGTTTTCTCACAATGCTAGGAACTAGGGTCATCCCATAAAGTTGAATGTTGGAAGTTTCAGGACAGACAAAAAAACTATACTTGCAGGCAGGGAGAATGCTGTTGTGCTTTTGTCCTGATTTGGTCTTCCCTTGAGTGTCTGGTTGGCCACAATGAGAACAGGATACTGTATTAGGTGGGTCTTTGGTGTGAGTCAGTGCTTCTTCTGTTTTTAATGTGTTGGGAATGGAGGTACCCTTTACTATTCTGTCATTCTGCTTCACTTCTTCATTGGGAAAATGCCTTGTAAAAGAGCTCTGGCTTACCTTTCCCATGGTGATGGGGTTTGGACAGACCAGAGAGACAGGTGGGCAGATTAGTAAGGACAATGGGGGTTGCAAGGGGGTAAAATAAGGAGAAATGGGGGAAGAGACTGCCTCACTGTTTTGAGGATACATTCAAAGCTACCCCAATTAGGGATGTTTGAGAAATAAACTTGACTAATATGAATTGGAATGTAGTTATCCTTCAGAGCCTGCACATCTTTGAACTTTATGCTGCAGTTCTCAGCTCAAAAATGAGTTTTAAAATGTGTGTGAGTTTAATAAAATACATTTAGAAATGCATATTTTAAAGAAAGAAAGAAATAATGTATTTAAATACAGATTCCAATGGAATTTTTAAAAGCACAGATTAGTGCATAATTTGTTGGGAATGGACTACTGAATGAACTCATGCAAAAGGGATATGGGCTAGAAATAGACTGATCTGTCCACTTCCAAACCAAATTCCTTTCTGAACTGACCCCAGTAGTCCAAATGAGTTATCAATAGTGTGAAGAAGAATGGTACTGTAATTTCCTGGGTCTAGAAACAGTGCTGCTGTTGAGGCGCTATGAACTGTCATTGACTTTTTGAATCACAATATAACATTGTTGACTCAGGTTGGACTTAACTGTTATAACTCTCAAATCTGTTGCAGAAGTGCTGCTGCTTAGATAGTGACTGCTCACCTTTTTATACTTGTTATTGCAATTTTCTTGTTACTCAAGTCATTTGTATACAACAGTGCAATTTTGCTGAATTCAAATGAATTCTTTTGCTTTTTGGTTGTCTTATGGCTATCTGTGGTGACTATCGCATCTCTGATGTGTGAACATACCACATTGTTCACAGTGCAGTTACTTCATGAAGCTTACACAATCTAATTCCCATCTCTTCTCTTTATTTTCCTGTTCTCTTTGCTCAGTCCTTCAATTTTTGAGACTACTGGCATGCTTTTGGATGCCACTGACATACATAGTTTTTACTCAAATGCAATCTGATACTTGCTAGGCTGTTTTAATTTAAGGATCAGAATTCATACTCAGTAGGGGGCGCTTTAATACCAGTAAAAATCCATATATATATATATATATATATATATATGTGTGTGTGTGTGTGTGTGTGTGTGTGTACGCGCTTATAAACTATATATAACTGAGGAAAGCTTCTGAAATAATCACTGCAGTTTCCATCTGTACTTTGGGATCCAGGGAAATAGATGTACCAATTTTGCCCATGATATACTGGCATGTCTTACAGTTAGGTAAACAATATTACTTTGTAGTACTTGCAACTGAATAGCAAGGCATGATTGTTTCTTTGAGAATTTTTACTAGCTGTGTTGTGTTGTGGTAACACTGATCCAGTTTTTGGATAGATAACAGCAAAGTTCCTTCTGTTCTGTAACTGTACTTGGATCCAACTTCTGATGTAATAAGAGGTAGAGATGGACAATATCCCTGGTCCCTATATCACACCACTCATTCTCAGTTGATGAGTGCTGTTCAGGAGCCACTGCTGGTCAGCCTCATTTTTGTGTTGTCAGAAATAGACCAAAAGTTGACAGAGGCAACAATCTGAGCCTTCCCTCTGGTTCTTTTTTAACATACGCCTTATTCTGTATCGACTTGGCTGAAAGTAGATTGTCCAGCAAGTCAGTCTAGCTGCAAGAGTGTCATTTAAGGGCTGGGCTAACTTTGTATGGAGCTTCTGACAATGAGAACTATAATAAGAACCTGGCCCAACTGCACTGGCTGCCAGTTACTTTCTGGGCCCAAATCAAAGTGCTGGTTTTGACCTATAAAACCTTAAATGTCTCACAACTGCAATGCCACAAGCATCACTTCTCCTCATACAAACTGACCCAGACCCTGCAATCATTTTCTGAGGCTATTCTTCATGTGTTCCCTCCACAAGAGGTCTGGAGGGCGGCAGCACAAGAACAGGCCTTTTCTGCAGAGACTTCTCATCCATGGAAAGCTTGCCTAGTGCCTTCATTACATACCTTTAGGCGTCAGGCAAAAATATTCCTCTTCTCCCAGGCCTTTGGCTAATTAAACAATCTATGGCCTTTCAAATTTGGGGGGGGGGGAGAGGTATTGTTTTTGTATGTTATTATGTTATGTAGCTTTGTGTTTTTATATTGTTGAATCACCCAGTGAACCTCAGATGGACGGTATAGAAGCTTTAACAACAACAACAACAACAACAACAACAACAACAAGAAAAGCAATAATTTATTAGACAAAGTTAGTGATGGGATGTATGCATCATAATAATGTTTATTTCAATACTGCCTTCCGTGGTAGCCCATCATTAGAGTGACAAATTGGCATAATAAAATATAGCAACATTTCAAGAGAATTTACTAACAATCATACAACATAATAATATTTAAATAACCATACTAATATTAATAGGTGGAAACATTCATATTAGTACATTAATATTAAACAATGCACAAATAATTCATACTAATGCATGGGTGATTATTGCAATATACTTCTACTTGGGGACCTATCTTTTGTAGCTGGAGTCAGTCAGCCCACCCCCCCTGGAGGTGCACTGTTCCATTGTCTCCTGAAACAGACAGATGCCAGCAATGGAACTTGTTGGGATACTGCCAGGGAGATAAAGTCCATCAAGGCCCCCAAGCCGTCTGCCGGACGATCCATCGACCTCCCGTAGGCACGCAGCGACATGAGTTTCTAGAAAATATCTTGCCACATTCTAGAGCTCATGCACACTCTATCAGCAATTAGCACAGCCAAAAGTTGCACTCAGGAGAGCATTATTTACAAGTTTATTCAGCGTTGATCAGAACACAGAAAAACATGACTGCCTGCTGATTTAGTGTCTGCGACACAGAGAGAAAACGAAAGCAACAGAAAACATAAACATCCTGTGAACAGGAAATACGCAGACTCTGACTCACAAAGCCTGCTCCCTTTTAAGGTGGAACGGAAATATCCTAACATCCTCCCCCTTTCCGTGTAACCTGCAGTACCTGTGGTTCAACCCAATTGCAACCTTTGTACGTAAACCTTAAGTTGTTCTCTGTTAACAACCTTAGACAACAGATCAGCAGGAATTTCATTTCCTGGCATGTAGGACACCTGAATGAGTCCTTTCTGAATACACTCCCTTGCACGATGTAGCTTAATCTGCAAGTACTTGGTTCTTTGCTTGCAACTCTCGGAGTTCAGCAAAGCCAAACAAGATCTATTGTCTTGATACACTTGTACAGGACATTTCACAGAAACTCTGATGTCCATAAACAGTTGCATCAACCATTCACAATCCATGAGTGAAAATGACAGAGCATTGAGTTCTGCTTCACAGGAACTTAGGCTCACTGTCGTTTGCTTCTTGCACAGCCAGTCAAACAGACAGTGGTTGTACATGTAGCATACTCCAGAAGTGCTTGTACCGTCCGTGGTGTCACTTCCAAAACTTGCATCTGCAAAGATTTCAAGACCTCCAGTCATCTGACTGGTGAACCTCAGCCTGTAGTGCAAAGTCCCTTTCAAATAGCGGGCTATGCGCTTCAGAGCTTTCCAATCCTGAACAGTAGGATTGTTGGCATGTCTGCTAAGCAGGTTACAGCTTACAGCTATGTCAGGTCTTGAGCATCTAGCAATGAAATTCAACTTGCCTAGAATGCATCTGTACAGCGTTGTGTCAGAAAACGCTTCAGCAGTACTGTCTACCTGGTAACCTGTCACCATCGGTGTGTCTGCTGGGTTTGCATCAACCAAGTTCAACCTGGTTAATACATCAGCAATTTTCTGTGTTTGGTGTACCAGAAAATTACCTGCTTGGTCCCTCTCCACCTGCAGAGAAAGATAGTTAGATACCTCACCAAGATCCTTCATGTCAAAGTGCTCCTTCAGCTGAGCTAGGGTGCTTTGGTACAAAGCCTGATTCTTCCAAAACATCAGAAGATCGTCAACAAAACATAAACAATACAGTTTGTTTTGCCCCTCCTCCTTGACAAACACACACGGATCAGCTTTGCCCTGGTGAAAACCTAGAGAAAGCAATGTCTCAGTGAGCTTTGTGTTCCAACACCTGGCACTCTGCTTGAGACCATATAAGGATTTCCGCAGTCTACAGACCATTCCCTTCTGTATCTGCATCCCATCAGGTGGAAGCATAAACAGCTCCTCCCCCAGAATCCCGTACAAAAAAGCTGTATTAATGTCATGATGGGAAACATGCAGTTTCTCCTCTGCAGCTATCTTGAGCATCAGCCGAATGCTCTCATATTTGACGGTGGGTGAATAGGTCTCGTGGTAATCCTGTCCTGGTACCTGTGAAAAACCTCTGGCAACCAATCTGGCTTTGTGTCTGACAACCTTGCCATTCTGGTCTGTCTTGGCCTTGAAGACCCATTTGCTGCCAACCAGTCTCATTCCTGGGACAACCGGTACCAGTTCCCAAGTTTGGTTCCTATTCAAGGAATCAACTTCAGCCTTCATGGCATTAAGCCAAGGCTCAGCATCTTTAGAGGTTAACTCCTGAACCTCTTTGAAGCTTGAAGGTTCCCACACCTTCTCTGAGCTACTAAGAACAGCAGTTGCTGTCTTAGCAAACTCATCAGCAAATCTCTTTGGAGGTCTGCCCTTTGTGGCTCTTTCAGATCTGCGTACTAGACGCAAGTCTTCTGGACTCATCTCCTCTTTCTTAGGAGAAAAGTGACCAATGGTGAACAGTGGTTCTTCCAGTTCATTGTCAGACGCATCAGATGGTCTGACTGAGGCCTTTGCGCTCTTGTAGTCTGCTGTGTCATCACTGTCACTGACACCAGCAGCAGCGCCGCCCACTGAACTGGAATCCGAACTCTGATCATCATCGTCATCATCATCCTCAGCAGCTTCCTCAGCTTCCTCAACATTATCTGCTTTCTTCACATCACCTTCATCCTCCTCTGGGTAACTCTGGAAAACTCCCACATTTTCCCCCCACTTAGGATTGTACTCAACACTCTTTGTGAACTTAATGGACTTAGAGTTGGTCATCCATACCCTGTATGCACCTTTTTCGTACCCCATGAACAAACCATGTGCCCCACGCTTCCCAAGCTTGTTGCTTTGTGGGGTGTGTACCCACATGTCAGAACCAAAGATTCTCATGTGCTTGATGTTGGGTTTCTTACCAAACATCTTCTCATAGGGAGTACAACCAATAGGTGATGACAATCTGCGATTAAAAGTGTAAACAAAATTCGACAGAGCCTCCCCCCAAAACTTATCAGGGAGATTGGCATCATGCAACAATGTTTTCATTCCTTGCAGCAACGTTTGATTTGCTCGCTCCGCAAGCCCATTCATCCATGGCGATCTAGGCGTTGACAAGTCATGCTGGATTCCCTTCTCAGTCAGGAAAGCTTCAAACTGCTGAGAAGTGAACTCCCCGCCTCGATCAGTAAACAGACAGCCAATACGTTTACCGTGAACATTCTCCAACCAAGCACAGAATGCCTTGAACTTCGGAAACGCTTGCGATTTCTGCTCGAGCATAAACACATGAATGTACCTGGAAAAAGAATCAATTAGAACCATGAAGTACCTTGCTCCACCCAAAGAGGGCGCAAGTGGACCAACCAGGTCTGCGTGCACTAGCTGGTAAGGTTTGGAAGCCTGCCTGCTAGACTCCTTGCCTTCTGGAGCAACCTTCACCTTGTTCTCTGCACAAGATACACATTTCATGTGAAACTTACAGGGTTTGATGTTCAAACCCTCAACCAACTTAGGCATCTTGGCCAGCGCCTGCCAAGACGTGTGACAAAATCTTCTGTGTGCATCATGAATGCATCCTGCATGAAGAACTTTGTTAGTTTGTGCAACACAACAAGAATCAGCATTAGACACAACAGCACCATTGTCGTCATAAGTTATACAGAACAAGCCATCCATAAACTTTGCATGCAAAATGTCCTCTTTGCCTTTTCTGATGACACCAACGCTCCTCTTGAAGGAAATCTCAAAACCACGCCCAGTCAACTGTGGGACACTGAGCAAATTGTCTGCAGCGCCTGGAACATACAGTACATCTTTGATGGTCGTGTGCAGACTTGCCAGTCTCACAGTCCCTTCTCCTGCGATTCGCAACGTCTTTCCGTCAGCCAGGTGGATCTCACCTTCTTGAGGTTTGAAGGAGATAAAGAGATGGCGGTCTTTTGAGACATGGCGGGTACAGCCTGAATCAACAACAAACCTGGCTTTGACCTTCGGAGCAGTCTTTGCAGCAAGCAAAACCTTGTTTTCCACCGGCGTGGGCTTTTGCAGCTTGCCCCCCTGCTCCTGGCCATCAGACTTGCCTTTAGCCTTTGGTGAGGCTGTGCCAGCAAACAAAACCTTGTTTTCCACTGGCGTGGGCTTTTGCAGCTTGCCCCCCTGCTCCTGGCCATCAGACTTGCCTTTAGCCTTTGGTGAGGCTGTGCCAGCAAACAAAACCTTGTTTTCCACTGGCGTGGGCTCTTCACCCTCCCTCTGCTTCTGGCCATCTGCAGGCGTCTGCCTCTGTTTACCTTTGCCCTTCCGGCCTCTGCAAAGGCGATGACCTTGGTTCCCATGAGAAACAGAGCTCTCAGCTGCCGACTCCTTGGCTCCCCCTAGAGGCTGGAATGCTGCCTGGGATGACGTGACAGTCAGCTCCCCCTGCAGCTTGCAACCGGTGCCCTCAGCATCCCTGCATTCACTCGCATTCTGGGAAACAGCCAGGACCTCCGATGCAGTCAAACTCTGGGCTGGGATGATTGGCAGATGGGCTACTTTCAAAGCATGCCACATCTTTCGTGCAGTCACATTGCCAGCAAGCGTCTTTATTTCCTCCAGAGAGACGGACACGACGATTACGTCTATCGCCCTCGAATTTTCGGCCCTCCATCTATCTGTCAGAGGAACTGGAGGGGCTTCAGACACAGTATGCCACACTCCAAACTGACGCAGCAAACTCTCACACCATTTTGCCCAGGTCTGATAGTTGTGCCGATTTAACTTTGGGCACTCAGCAGCCTCAGAAGCCTGGAAAAACTCCATTCCAGCTTTTTATTTGAGCCTGAGTCTTATTCACTTCAGAGACTCCTTATCTTGGCTCCCGTTAATCACGAAGCTTTTGGCGCAGCTCCCAGATCCAATTAGGCCTGCCGGACATCAAAGGGACTTTGCCGCGGCAACGAAAAGCCTCACTTTCGCTTTTCCTCCACATACCTTTCAGCAGTCTGTCGCAGTCTTACTCTCCTGTAAGTGCTGTGAATCTGGGCCCGAAACCTGTTGTTGGGATACTGCCAGGGAGATAAAGTCCATCAAGGCCCCCAAGCCGTCTGCCGGACGATCCATCGACCTCCCGTAGGCACTCAGCGACATGAGTTTCTAGAAAATATCTTGCCACATTCTAGAGCTCATGCACACTCTATCAGCAATTAGCACAGCCAAAAGTTGCACTCAGGAGAGCATTATTTACAAGTTTATTCAGCGTTGATCAGAACACAGAAAAACATGACTGCCTGCTGATTTAGTGTCTGCGACACAGAGAGAAAACGAAAGCAACAGAAAACATAAACATCCTGTGAACAGGAAATACGCAGACTCTGACTCACAAAGCCTGCTCCCTTTTAAGGTGGAACGGAAATATCCTAACAGAACTATATGTTATTTGCACATTATCAGAGACCACAATAACCAGTGGCTGCTATATGGTTTCCGCGTAGAAAAGACTGAAGACTATACTCACTCTCTGATTACAATAAAGCAGTCCCTTTCTTGAAGTAGAACGTGTTCAGTCTTCACATCCTTTGTCAGTTTGGTGAAAATTACTTTTTTCTGAACTATTACACTCATATTGATTTTTATTCTTTTTTAATTGGAGAAGGTAGTAGAATGGAGAAAACATTCACCTATCAATTTTACCACACAGCTGAATGTGTGGACCCAAAAGTGTAATTTCCATATTTATTCAGAAGTGATATCTGCAAGGAACTCTGGCTAACCTCTGCAGAGAAGTGTGTAGGCGTCTCTTTGATATTAATTAGGAATGTTTGTGAAAATCTAAGTTTCAAATAAAATAAAATTGATTTGTCAGATGCATCCTTGAACTTTAATTGCTTTCTGGTTTTTGATAGTCATCATAGATCTAATTAAGATGTACAGATGGTGTGTCTGTTTTGGAAAGTCAAAAACTTCTTTACACTTCAGATTACACAACTAAGGTTATTATCTTTTTTCATAGTCTTAGGCATGAATTTCTGTGAAATTCATGCACTCCCAGATGCTTCCCTACTTTACTAAATGCAACCGTAATATAATTGGTTTGGAAACAATTAAAATTATGTTAAATTCACCACACGTGCACACACTTCCTTTAAATACACTCTTTAAATGTAGGTAGAGTGGTGTGACAGTCACCATTAACAGGATGATGTTAAGGCTCTCTATTTTGTCTCCATATATCTAAACCTGATGGAATTTCACACTTTGTTTCAAGGAAATAACTTGTTAACATTCCACCGTTCTTAATGAATCCGTTGTCTTCTTCCACTTGAATTCTGTATGGTTTTGCTATGTATTACTTTTAAGCCAGTCTATAATCTTGGTATGATTTATATATTACTAATAGGGTTGTTAATTATACATTGGATAAATCAAAATCAGTGTTGCTGGTTGCTTTCTCCAGCATTACAGTAATACTATTAATTTTTAAGGTCCGTGCAACTTCATACTCTTAATATTCATTTTTTAATACATTGTTCCTGCCATCTAAACCACAGAGCATTCAGAAAATAGCTTGGGGGTCTATCCTCTCTTCACCTATATTTTCTTGAAATACGACTATAAACTGCGGGACAGCTTGAGTGAAAATTGGATGTTGGCAAAAAAGATGCCAAAGGGGACTGCTTCCTATTTAGAGCACACTGTCTTCTGCACAATTGGATGGAAACAAAAATGCAATTAAAACCTTGTATTCATTGCCAAATACTTCAACTTTTAATTAGAAAAGGGAACCTAAATTTCTGAATTAACTATACATATGGCAGAAAATGTAGTGCATTTTGTTAACTGACATTTGTTATAAGACTGAGCCTGTTGCCACATATGAATAGTTTCTCTGTAAAGGCGAATTCCCTTAGGATCGTCCCATTGCTCTAGCTACAAGTCATGATTCATGGATATTCTGTATAACTCATCCATGAACAAAACTTCAAAATATTTTCTCTCTCCTTCCAATATATAGTTGGGGCAGCTCTCCAATATTTCTCCTCAGGAAAAACAGAGACTAAAGGTCTCTTCTATTCCCTCACATTTTGAAGCTCATTGCAGTGGTAATCTCACAGGGCGTTTGCTCGTGTGTTGCAAATACTCTACAATAAAAAATTTGCCATTGTATATCTGTTAGCCTCTATTGTGCTGCAGGGTTTTGTTGCTGGTTCTCTTGGTTTTTACAACAGAGTAGATATGAGCCAAACATTTAGCCATGCCTGGTGATATTTAGGAGCGAGTTGTGGGATGGGGAGAGACACTTCCTGAAGGTTGAAAGGGATGGGCAATGTTTCAATGGTGGCAGGTGGAGTTTTTTTAAATCTCCAAGAGGGTAGGAAGTTCAGCTTCTGCTATGCACTTTCAAAATTGGGGTTTTAATGTCCCTGGAACATCCCTGAGAGCCAGTGTGGTGTAGTGGTTAAGAGCGGTAGTCTCGTAATCTGGGGAACCGGGTTCGCGTCTCTGCTCTTCCACATGCAGCTGCTGGGTGACCTTGGGCTAGTCACACTTCTCTGAAGTCTCTCAGCCCCACTCACCTCACAGAGTGTTTGTTATGGGGGAGGAAGGGAAAGGAGAATGTTAGCCGCTTTGAGACTCCTTTGGGTAGTGATGAAGCGGGATATCAAATCCAAACTTTTCTCTTCTTCTGGAACTGAAGCACCATGATTAGTTTATATTTCCAGGTGCTGTGTAGGGGGAAAGCAAAAAATGGCATAGCATCATTTGCAACCTTTAAGGAAGTTAATGGAAATAATTAAGAAAATAATTCAAAAGCACCACCTCATCTTTCTTCTCTTCCTGAGAGTTAAACAACTTTCTCTCTCACCTCCATGGATGCAGCTGATTTCCCTGCTTGCCACCAATGTCAAAGGTGGGAAGGGGTGCTTCGCCCAGCCCTGCACCAGACGAACACCTGCTACCTCTCTGCAATTAGACATACCACTCTGAGTGTAGGGTGATTAGTGTGTGCAAAACAGCAGCAATCTTTTGTGCTTAAATTGTTGCTTCCCAATGTGATGCAAAGTTTGGCACTGCCATCTCTAACAGCACTGATTGATTACCTGATGGTGAAGAGGGCAGGGTGGGGGAAGATGAAATGTCTCCCCCCTCGGACCTTCAAGCAAGTGATTGTTGTTATCAAGAGCTGCTATCACTGGCCATCTGTTTGTCACTCTTTCTGCCCAGTGTGGGGTTGTATCAGAAAGGGCAATTAATACATGGAAGCCTGATCGTTATTATGTGAATATGTGCCCTATTAAATAAAGCAACCCCCCCACCCCACTTACAGAAACAATGTAATTGTGTAAGTTGCAAGCAAGCCATTTTCAGTAATGCTTTTTTCTTAGCAGGAAAAGCCTTCTTGCTGAACTAGCTGCTTATTGTAGCAGTCAGTATGATTCTTGCAAATTGATAATATTTCGGACAGGGTAATTGGAATCCTGGCTTTGCAAGGATACAGCAAAATGATAACCTTTAAAAAAATTATCATTGGACAAAAGAAGTTTTATAAATACCAGCAACAGTAACGATGGCCTAAGATTGTGTTGAACAAAAAGAGTAACACGTAAGTAGAACTCATTTCCTTCAAATGTTCTTGTTTTCAGTATATACCAGTACAATCTGTTTGGGGTTTTTTTAAGCATCTTGCTTTGGGTTGCCCAAAACCTGCAAACAGCTTACAGGTCATTAACATACATGCACGTAAGAAAGAGGGGAAAAAAGAAAGGTAAGAGAAATTAGAAACAAACAGCAGAGCTAAAGAAACAAAAAGAAAATCACAATCCTTGGAGATAAAGAATAAAAACATAAAAAAAATTACCCACAAAGCAGAAAAACTCAAAGGTTTGTTGAAAAGAGGATTATCTTTGCCTGATGCTGAAATAACAGCAATGGTGGAATCTCACCCCATAGTTTTAGAGTCTGGTGCCAGTTTAAGATGAATCAATCCATTATCATCATCATCATCATCATCATCATCATCATACCATAAAGCTACTGTAGCTGACAACTGGTGTTAAGATGGAGGCAGTTCTAACATAATGAGAAATTGTTATTTAAGCACAGATGTAAGGCCTTTTGCCTAGCCATATTTAAATCAGCTTTGACCTTAAGTAAAACAATTTACCACAATGAGGGACAGCCAAATAAAACTACTACTGACTTTATTCCCATAAACAAATGTCTGAACAAGAATAAGAAACTGAGGGTATGATCTTCAGTTCTGTTATACCATGCAACACTGTAGAGCAGTATGCGTCCTTGCCTTGCTTAGCCCTGGTAAACCTCAGGGAGGCTGGTTCTGCCATTCAGGAGGGTGAAGCGACACCATGAGGAGAGAAAAACGAAGGCAAGAATTGGTGTCTGAATGATGCAGCAAAACTGTGTTGACCTTAGTTGAAGAGAGGGGGGAAATTTGGGCTCTGCTTCAAGCAGCAAAATGTCTTAGGCTAGCCCTGAACCCCATACATGTGTCTGGTTGCAAGACAGCATGGCCTATCTGTCATGAAACAATTGGCAATTGTTTTGGTTGGTGATTGATGACTGGTAGGAGCAGATGCTCTGCAGATACATGACATTCTGTTCCCCTGACCAGGAGCTATTGTGACTCCTGTAGACGGTTATACAGGAGTCTGGTAGATGTTTCACAGCGGGGTAGTGATGTCACATTCTCGATTATTCCTGGAATTTTCTGGGCACAGCTCTCCACGTTGAGTGTGGAAATGGGGCAGAGCATAGAATCACAGATTTGTAGAGTTGGAAGGGGATCCCCAGGGTTATCTAGTCCAACCTCCTGCATCCGTGGCATTGGGCCATCCAACCTCTGCTTAAAAACATCCAAGGAAGAGGAGAGTCCACCACTTTCCAAAGCTATTGGTTTGAGTCTTACCCTTCAGAGCAGGAGAAAACAAGCTTGCACCATCTTCCATCTGACAGCTCTTAGATATTTGAAGATAGTTATCGTATCTCCTTTCAGTCTACTCCAGGCATAGGCAAACTCCGCCCTCCAGATGTTTTGGGACAACAACTCCAATCATCTCTGACCACTAGGGATGTTAGTTAGGGATGATGGGAGCTGTAATCCCAAAACATCTGGAGGGCTGAGTTTGCCTATGCCTGGTCTCCTTTTTTCCAGGCTAAACATACCCAGCTCCCTCAGCTGTTCCTTATAAGGCTTTATTTCCAGACCTTTGATCATCTTGGTTTCCCTTCCATAGCACACGTTCCAGCTTGTCAATATCCTCCTTATTTTTGGCAGCCAGAACTGGACACAGTATCCCAGGTGTGGTCTGACCAAGGCAGAATAGAGTGGTATTATTACTTCTCTGTCTTCTCTACTCAGAGGGCCTACCACGTGCTTCTTCTTGCTATTGGTAATATTTCCATCTGCAGTGGGTTTTCTATTGAGATTCTGATGATAGTTGAGGTTTTTAATAAGTTCCAACCTTCATTCTTTGTTTTCATTAGATTCTAGCACTCAATTTTGTTGAGAACTATTGGGAAAAAAGTAAAGATTTTAAAATTAGGGTAACTAAGCTTAAAAAAATTAATTTTAAACAATGTGATTGTAAACATCAAGTTAATCATAAGAACAGGGTAGGAGCAACTGAATCTTAAATAATATGTATTTAGTTTAGTCTAGCACTTCACACAGTGCATTTCTAACATAATTGATGGGATAAATGATATGAAATGACTCTCTAGTTGTAAAATAGGACTATTGGGATAGTAAAACTGGGCTAGGTAATGTTGGCTAATTGCTTCATCATTTTGGCGCTATGTATAGTGAAAAGTTATGTGTCCCATATGAACATTTGCACTTGGTATGGTCACATCAGGCCTTACTAATGCATTTTTTGTAGTTTCTCATCTTCAAAATTATCCATGTTTTGTTGTGCGTGTGCCTGCTAATTTCTTCTCAGATATTTTTTTCCTGCTCATACAGTGGTGTTCTTCTATAGTCTCCTTCTCAACTTCAGTCCTTGCTTCCCACTCAATCTGCTCCACAGAGTCCAACCAGCGGATGCTACTTCAATAGTTCTTGCCCTTTTTTTCTCATGTCTGAGAAATACCAAGTAAGGAACAGTAGACTGATAAAGAATATACTTGTAAGAGGTTTGGGTTTACCAATTCCATGGTTCAGTATCTGTGAAGGTGAACATTCTTCACTGAGGACTCCCGATTCATCTTCCTCTTATGGCAGAGAAGACCATGGTTTAGTGCAGGGTGTCTCCAGCTGTTTTTGGACTATAATTCCCCTTATCTCTGACTACTGGTCCTGTTAGCTAGGGATAATGGGAATTGTAGTCCAAAAACAGCTGGAGACCCAAGTTTGGGAAACCCTGGCCTAGTGGTAGAACAACTGCATTGCATACAGAAGATCCCAGGTTCACTTCCAAGCATTCTAAGGTAGGGGTGGGAATGCCCCCTGTCTGAAACCTGGAGAGACTGCCAATCAGTGTAGACAATACTGAGCTAGATAGACCAATATTCTGACTGTATAAGGCAGCTTCCTATGTTCTTGGCTGCTTATGAGTCTTGGGAGTAACGAAAAGTGCTGTGGACTTCCAAGGAGTTCAATACATTCCCTAGCCCCTCAGTTGCCTAGCATTTGGTGGAATAGTACTGTTCAAGTACTATTATGCACTGAGGTCAGCCTAGTGTGGACTATTTATAAGATTTCTATCCTTTCCCTTCTGGATCCTGTCCTATACAGTGGTACCTTGGGTTAAGTACTTACCGTATTTTTCGCTCTATAACACGCACCCGACCATAACACGCACATAGTTTTTAGAGGAGGAAAATCTGTAGGCATGCCACCCGTAGGCATTTCCTCCATAACACGCACAGACATTTCCCCTTACTTTCTAGGAGGAAAAAAGTGAGTGTTATGGTGCAAAAAATACGGTAATTTGTTCCGGAGGTCCGTTCTTAACCTGAAGCACCACTTTAGCTAATGGGGCCTCCTGCTGCTACTGCGCCACCGGAGCACGATTTCTATTCTCATCCTAAAGCAAAGTTCTTAACCTGAAGCACTATTTCTGGGTTAGGGGAGTCTGTAACCTGAAGCGTATGTAACCTGAAGCGTATGTAACCTGAAGCGTATGTAACCTGAGGTACCACTGTATTCGATTTCTGAATACTGTACATTTAACATTTGAAAAGGGATGCATCTGAACATTACTTATTTTAAAGACACTTCACTTCAGTGATTTGTGTTTCATTCTTGCTGTTGCCCCCCATCCAAGGCTAGGTAGTTTCTGGCCCTGTATCTGGTTTCTTGCGTCAAAAATATATTGCATAAAAGGTTGCAGGAGTGGAGAGAGCTTAATTCTGAAGCTGCTTAGAATGCAGCCATACTGGAGAACCATTGGTGCATCTGCAAGGACATATTGAAAGACAGTTTTGAATATAGACATGGATAGCGCTAGGCAGGCTTTAATAAAGTTTGAATGAATTTTCTCTGTAGATCATAGAATCATAGAATCATAGAGTTGGAAGAGACCACAAGGGCCATCAAGTCCAACCCCCTGCCAAGCAGGAAACACCATCAGAGCACTCCTGACAGATGGTTGTCAAGCCTCTGCTTAAAGACCTCCAAAGAAGGAGACTCCACCACACTCCTTGGCAGCAAATTCCACTGTCGAACAGCTCTTACTGTCAGGAAGTTCTTCCTAATGTTTAGGTGGAATCTTCTTTCTTGTAGTTTGGATCCATTGCTCCGTGTCCGCTTCTCTGGAGCAGCAGAAAACAACCTTTCTCCCTCCTCTATGTGACATCCTTTTATATATTTGAACATGGTTATCATATCACCCCTTAACCTCCTCTTCTCCAGGCTAAACATGGCTGTTAATTAAATTTTGAAGGTTCCCTGAACGATTGCTTAAGCCCAGCCTACTTTAATTTACCTACCTCTGCTACTTCGGAACATTCCCAAATCCTTTTCATGCCAGTTTTGATATTCTTACATTTAAGATAGAGAAGATCTGTGATGGATGTGTGTCTCAAGGGTTTTCCTTGTACAGAATGTAAATAGTAAATTCTGTGCAATCTAGGTAATTTGAGATAATTTTGTAAAATATTTTTGTTCAATGCAGAGCAGATTATTAGAAGACATCAGCACTCTGTGCTGAATCACATCTTTGGAGATCTCAGATGTGTGCCAAGAAAACTTTGGTCAGTCAGCCAATCCTGAATCCTTCATAGATTGTTAGTTATTTACTTTATTATTATTCTGGACTTATGTTCAGAGAATGGCACTTGCAGCGTTTTCTGTCTCTAGTGATGAACTGTGACTTGGCCTGTCTTGGGTATTGTGCACCTTGACTTGAGCATGGGTGTGCTATGCTATTGTTTTCTGCTTTGCTGTGGGCAGCAAAATGTCTTGACATAGCCCTGAATATGACAATTTTGTGGAACAACCAGGCCAGGAGAAGAATATGAGAGAGTTTTGTGATGTTTCTTACTTAGCTGAATACCCAAACCCATCAAAGTGGGAATGATGGGCACTCCAACTTCATACAGCCTGATCTTGCTTTTTCTTCATTTTCACACAACTACGGGAGGAGGTGAGTAGCTTTGAGTCTTTGATGCACTTGAAAGGGCCATATGATGTACCTCAGTATGCAAATTTGGCACTGAGGCCACCAGTTGTTGAGCCATGGGTTGTGGCTTAGTGACACAAGACTTTGGAGGTGGCGCAGAGTTCAATGAAGATGTTGACCCAGTGTGCGGCAGCGGTGAAAAGGGTGGATTCCATGTTATGACTAATCAGGAAATGGGTTGAAATGCAGTTATCATAAGGCCATTATACGAATTCATGGTGAGACTGCACTTTGAATACCGTGTGTAATTCTGATCACCTTACCTCAAAAAGGATATTGTAGTTCAGGAAAAGCTTTGGAAAAGGGCAACCAAAATGAAACAATTTTGGAATAAAGAAAGGTTTCAACATTTGGGGATTTTTAGTTGAGAAGAAAGACAAGTAAGGAGGAACACAAGCGATGTGTATAAGACAGGAGCAATTTGCCCAGAACCAAAGCAATAGCTTCCTAGCAACAGTGTTGTTGTTGCCATGGCAGGGCAAATCAGACAATTCCCCCCAGACTGCTGCACAGTCCTGGCTTTGTTATCACCCCACCCCATATTGCCCCAGAGCTACAATTCCAGAGTGATGTAGCACTCAATTCCTCTTCCCAGGGAACTCTGGGAACTAAAGCTCTGTGAGGGCCACCTAACAACTCTCTTAACTCCCTTAACAACACACATTTCCCAGGATACTTTGGGGGAAGCCATGACTGATTAAAGTGGCATAATACTGATTTTAAATGTAAGGTGCAGACGAGGCCTTTGTTTGTGATATGTGGGATTTCATTTCTTTCTGTGCCATAACTGTAGGCTGCCAAAAGACAGCCAAAAACACTTCATTCAGGAGAGAGGGCTTAAGGACAAAGTGACATAATAAAGGCATGCAGTTTTTACACCAACATAAAACCTACCCTCTCAAGCTTTACTGCTTGCTTAATTTATTGCTTATTAGCAGTCTTTAAAATGTGCTAAGCATCACATTAGCATATAGTATGAGGAGCTGTGTTTTCAAGAACAGGGAGAAAGCAGTGTCAGGTATCAAACCTGCCAGCTGCCAGATCAACACAATATTTTTTTGTTTCTTGGCCTAGTGTGTTAAAAGCTTTGTTCCTTAATTGGCCATGCAGAGAAACATAGGATCTATGTATGCCTTGAAAAGGTCCATATAACTGAATGAGCACCTTCAGGCCCTGAAAAACTTTCATGCAGGGATGCTTTTAATTAGTGTACTTAAAAAAATTTTTTTTTACTCATGATACTTTGAAAATTCCTGCCTGCTAAATCAGAGTTTTAATGAATTATAAATGTCATTGCTCTCCCCAAAATGAAACGTTAAAAAAACACAAACCCAGTGGTATGAGAGAGTCCAGGGTAGAACCTTTTAAATAGTCCTGAAATATTCCACACAAATGCATTGCTTACCATTATGCCAGAAGTCATGCTGTTTTGTTTTTTTGTTATCACACAGAATGACTTTTAATCTCAAGTCAAACTGCTTTTACACATGATGTTTTTGTATGTTGCCTATGTCCCAAAATAACTTTACTGTTGTTTTCATGCTGCTGTGGCTATTGTGCATTTGTGGGTTGATACGGGTTTTAACAAAGGCTAGTCAAATCGTTTAAAAGACCTTTCTTAGCCACAAATGGGCTTCGCCAATTATAACTAAGCAGAGTTCAAACATTTTCAAAGGTGGGTTGAAAACATTTAGTCTCCCTTGTCCCACCCTCTTGGGACACTTTCAGGTCAATTGTGTGTTTAAACCTAAGCAATGTCGCCTCTGCTGGGAACCTTTGTTCTGCTGCACTATAATGCTGTATTGAACCTGGAATATAAAGATTAATGTGTTTTACAATAGTCAAACAAGATTAAAGCTAATTGATGACTTCTGATGAATTCAGTACCAAATTACACACCTACTTTTTACTCTTAGCACTTATAGATGTTGGTCCAAGTCTAAGCAATGCAGCAAATTCGTCCCCTTCTGTCATCCCCTAAAAACTTTCTTTTGTGCAATCCAAATGCAAAATGTATTGGGAGGAATCATAGAATTGTAGAGTTGGAAGGGACTCTGAGGGTCATCTAGTCCAACCCCTGCAATGCAGGAATCTCAACTGAAGCATCCATGATAGGTGGCCATCCAACCTCTGCTTAAAAACCTCCAAGGAAGGAGAGTCCACTACCTTCCAAGGGAGTCCATTCCACTGTCAAACAGCTCTTACTGTCTAAATGTTGAATAAGGTAATGCTTTCAGTATTACTTTATAAATGCACATGGTGTGTGTTGCAAAATGTTTACCTCTTTTGTACAGCAGTGACACCAATCTTCTACAAACCCTTCCTCTTTTTTCATATTTGGGCTGCAAGACTGGAAATAAACCCAGCAAAGGGAAAATGGTGTAGGGGAAAGGAATTATAGAGTAGAAGCAATTAAACAATCTATGGCAGGCTTCCTCAACCTAAGCCCTCCAGATGTTTTTTGGCCTACAACTCCCATGATCCCTAGCTAGCAGGACCAGTGGTCAGGGATGATGGGAATTGTAGTCTCAAATCATCTGGAGGGCGAGGGTTGAAGAAGCCTGATCTATGGCCTTTTAAATTGGGGGGGGGGGGGGTGATAATTGTTTTTGTTTGTTACCATGTTATGTATTTTTGCATTTTTATATTGTAAACCATCCTGTGACCCTCAGATGAAGGACGGTATATAAATTTAATTAAGAAGAAGAAGAAATGGGTAGAGAAAGAATTTGTCACTTCTTGTCACCATAAGTCTCTAATTGAAATTGCCCTCCACCATGTTACAGCTATGTGGTATGACCCACATTCTACTATTTGGGTCTGCAGCTTTAACATGTTCAGGCCTGAGAATAGTTGAATCACACCCTGTTTTTATAAGCAGCTGTTTCTATGTTTAAACCCTGAAATCATGTTAGCCTTGGTCTTTTCTCTAGATAAAACATGACAAGCCATTTCACCAGTTTCTCATAAACTGTGCAATACATTAAACTTTTGAATCTTCACTCTTTTCCTCCATGCATTCTGAATTATTTGGATCTAATAGGATGTGAAGAGACATTGGATTTTTAAAATTTAACTTTTGTTCAACTACTATCTTTTGGTCCGTGTCAGTAGGCTTAATGTTCAGGTGGATAGTGTTCATGGGCCAGGAGTCAGCTTTACCTGCTGAGCAGCAACCTGAAGGAGCAGAAGCCAAAGTGACTCCACCTGCTGCCAATCAGCCTTCTTGCTCCTGACGAGAACCAGCTGGCTCCAGCTTTCTTAAGCAGGGTTTCCAGCCTCAGTCAGTTGCTGGAAACAGCATTCGTTGTTCCTGGCCAGACCTTGCTTCTTCTTACATGAACTGAGATATTCTTGTCCTTATGGACCGGACTGAACCTAGTATTCAGACTTTACCTCCAGGCAAGTACCCCCCTGAGACTCGGCTGGTTAGCTAGCTTCTCCCTGCCATGGCTGGTAGCACAGGGCTACGACAGGGCCTATTTTATCGGGGTATTTTTCTTTCTGACCGGTCCAGATAGTTTTACATTTGCTTTTATACTTCCAAGAACTTGTGATGCATGTTAGTTTTGTGTTGTGTGTATTCTTTCTGTCCTTTTAGTGTATTTCGGTATGAAAATAAGAATTTATGGGAGACCTGCAGTGTAGAACTACATTGTACTCTGGTACAGATAGCATGTAACAGCAAGTGGGAATATAATATTGTCTACCTTGAACAATGAGTTACATGCCCTAAAGTGTTCTTTTTTTATTGCCACTTTGAGACAATTAAGTGGGACTATCTGCCAAGCAAATCTGCTTTAGATGATGTAGGAGGGAAGCTGATTAAAGCATCACTTCTCTCCACCTCACTGATGTATCTCACTTTCCCTTGATTGTGGTTGTTGCAATTTAACAGTATATACAAACGCTTCTATGTAAAGCATTGTATTAGAAATTAAAGGAAAACAAGGGTGATACGAGTCTCAGACTTGGCACCCTTCCCCCTCCCATGTTACACATGCACCTTGAAATGCCATTACCTGCTGTAGCTGAGCACAAGGCAATTTGTCATGTGGAACAGCTAATTTTTCATTGCATTTCCACTGGGGTGTAGTGCAAAACAATCCAATGCCGCTCCAACAATAGTGTGGCCACTTGCATTAAGATCAGATAAGCTATCAGTTTCCATCGCCCATCATCTTTAAGGCCAGTAAGGTCTGTGACTACAGATTAGGGCCTTTTAATTTATTCAGCCCCTACCACCACCTTCATTCTTCGTGATGGAAAACTTAGTACAGTCCACTTCTACATGTTATGGTATGTCTTTTATCCCTGATGTCTGCATAAAGCAAATATTGGCTCTGGCAGGGACTGCTCCATTGTGCAGTGATGAAGAAAAAAACTGGGTCTGGTTGCATTCACAGCACCTACAGCAAAAGCAAGCAGATCCATCTTTTTGGAATGCTTGCCCAGTGCTGGTCCTTTTTTGAGGTTGAAGGAGATTGGTGTAGTGTGGGCTTTCCAAGAAAGTCCTGCCTATCAGCTGTCATAACCAGTGATGGAAAATGGCCTCATGGGCCAAATGTGACTCCCTGGTAAGCCCACATTTGCCTGCGGGCTGGAGATTCCTCACCTCTGCTAAAGAGCAGTGTTGCAGAAAGTACCTGCTGCGTTTGCTGAGAACACAGTATTACTATCAAGCATCCTTGCAAATCCATCTTGGGATCACAAAATTAAACTGCATTTCCCCCTGTTTACATATTTTGTTGTTTAGCCATGTTCGACTCTTCGTGACCCCATGGACCGGAGCATGCCAGGCACTCCTGTCTTCCACTGCCTCCCGCAGTTTGGTCAAACTCATGCTGGTAGCTTTGAGAACACTGTCCAACCATCTCGTCCTCTGTCGTCCCCTTCTCCTTGTGCCTTCCATCTTTCCCAACATCAGGGTCTTTTCCAGGGAGTCTTCTCTTCTCATGAGGTGGCCAAAGTATTGGAGTCTCAGCTTCAGGATCTGTCCTTCCAGTGAGCACTCAGGGCTGATTTCCTTAAGAATGGATAGGTTTGATCTTCTTGCAGTCCATGGGACTCTCAAGAGTCTCCTCCAGCACCATAATTACATATTTATTTAGGCTTATAATCTATCATAACTTCATGGTTGGACATCTCCATGTCTGTCATCAATATGTACTCCATTGGCCATCTTAAACCAGAAGAGTTAGGGCATATAAACATGTATCTCTGTCATACTGCTTCTTGAATTTCTGTGCAAAGTGGGAATGGAAGTCCTTTTGTAGGCTTAGACCCTTTGCCACTCTTGGGATCCTGAGAAACCTTAGCACACTATTCAGTTGGTCCTGGGGCTGAGGCCAAGTAACAAAACTTTCTCTCATCGTCTCAGAAAAGCCTGTCTTGGGTTATCTCAAGGTAAAGAAAGACAATAATTTGCCCCAGGCATGCCAGCAATTAGTTGCATGGTTTCTATGTATATGCTGCATGAACCTACCTAGTGCTTGTAAGCCACGCAAAACCTGTACACAACCCTCTCTCCCCTCCCTATCCATGTGGTGTACATGGCTCTCCTGCTGCTCGTCATTTAAGCCCCACAACACCCTATGAGGTTGGTTAGGCTGAGAGGCAGCGATTGGCCCCCAAGGTCACCCAGTGAGCTTAGTGGCCAAGTGGTAATTTGAACTCTGGTCTCCTAGGTCCTGCTCCAACACTCTAACCACTGCACTGCACTGGCTCCCTGTAAGAATGTCTGCGTGTTCTCTTCTGTTTACCTTGTCCCTTTGGTCTGTGGGTAGGAGGAGTCTGACCCATGCAGCAGAGTTGCAGTTTCTCCCTGCAGCCACTGCTGTATTGAAGGGGCAGAGAAGATCCTGCACTGAACTGGAGCTGCCAGTCCCTTTTGCCAGGAGTGGTAGTTGCAGAGGATGCATGAGGCAGGTTGGGCGGCATTGGTCTGCTTGCCTTGGGTCAAAAGCCACTTTAGCTGTTAGCTAAAATGGAGGCTAGGATCAGACTTGCTTTTAAACTTGCTTTCCTTCCCGCTGCCTCCCCCTGCCCACCATCAGACATACTGTTTCTGCAGGGCAAGGGAGAATAAGGAAGGGAAAAATAGCTGTACAATCTTATTTTATCCCTGAGGTAGGCAGATACAAATCTGTATACACACAGGAAAACAGATTGGTCGCTTTTATACTCCGACAGTATAGTGATGAATGCCATGCATATAAACAAAATAGAAAAAACCCCCCAAGAGATTTATTAAGAAGATGCCAATTCTATGCAGTTACTTTTGTGGCCGTATTTTAAGGTGTTAGCTTTTGAGCTGAAGTTTCTGTTATGGCAAAAACAGTACACCTTTTGTTTAGCTTTTAGCACCCCCAAAATGTTTATCCATAAAGGGGGAGAAATAATTTAATCCATCTAATTGTGTTTTTGCCTCCTTCATTCACATATACCTCCTAGTGTAGCTGTTGTGCTAATTGATAATTCCACCTTAATGAATCCTCAGGTAGTGAAACAGAATTGGAAGTGGGAATCTTCTGTACATGTTAAACTTGCAAGTTAAAAAAAGAGAGAGATTGGCTTGCAGCGAATTGTTATTTATATAGTAAGCTGTGCAGATGGCATGTGTAAGAAAATCACTCTTCCTTCCTGAAGAAGCACTTGATAAATCATGAGGTTTCCTTTATACTTATTCTCTCTCCATGCCTAGGTAATCAGAAAGTTATGCAAATGGGGAGCACTCCAATCATGCCAAACACCTGGCAAAACATAATCAGTACTCATAACCGATTACCTTAATATCCCTTTTGTGCATCTTTTACGATATGTAAAAACATTTAAAAGTTTTTCCACAATGTATTTTATTGTTGTTTTTATACTATAAACAAAAAAAACAGGCCACAATCCAAATTAGATATGCATGTGCACATGTGAGGAACATGTGAAGAGCCAACACTTTTGCAGCAGTAATTCCCACGGCAGAAGAGTCAAGCCTGATTTTAGAGGCTTGCCTTTTTAATCAGCTTCTGCTAGTAATACTGCAGCAGAACCCTTAAAAATACTGTAGGTGTGTACAGAAATAGGTTCTCATGCCCACCTGATAAATTTGGCCCTTGAGACCGACCCTGATAAGGATCTGGGCTGTGAAGCCAACAGTTTCTTCACCCCTGTGTTAGAACAAGGTCCTGTATGTTTGGGATATGCAACAAGCCCCCCAAGTTTCATAACATGTGACTTCGTTAGCCCAGGATAGGTATTCACTCGGCATAATTCACAGTTACAGCTGTTGGCCATGATGCCCCCTGGACCAGAGGCTACGTGCTTCTGCACCCCACTTGCTAGGGGAACCACAGAAGGAAAGGGCTGTTGCCCTCATTTCTTTCTTGTGGGCTTCTCACAGGTATCTGCTTGGCAACCATGGTAGGGAAAGAAATAGGCTTTTAGTCTAATCTACCAGCACTGCACTAATGTACTTATGAAGCAAGAGTTATTTTATGAATTATTATTATTAATAATAATTTTATTTGTATCCTGCCCTCCCCGGCCGAGGCCAGGCCCAGAGCGGCTAACATCATAAAAACAATACAAAACATAACTTTAAAATATGCAACCTACATCACAAAAGTAACATTCAACAATAATTAGGATAGTATATAATAATACCAACATAAAAAATTTAACAGAAATCCACTCAACAGTTACAATAAATAAATTAGAAAATGTGTGTCTCTCCTTTTTCAGTTCCAGAAGTGGAAATGCTCAAGGTGATTTACGTAACTAAAAACCAATTAAACAATTTAAAAATGACACTCGGTGAGCTGCAGAATAATACACAAACAGCAGGATTTTTAGAATTGAAAGAACACAGCAATAGGACAGCTAATAATCAAATGGAAAATTTCTAGTGCGCGATAAAATCCTGTTGGAAAAGAAAAATCTTACGTTGTTGAGGGAGCATCATCAAAGAAAGAGCCAATGAACACCTTGAGGCATGGAGCTCCACTTTCTGGGTGCCACAGTGGGAAAGTCCATATTGTACAAAGATGCCCTTTCCCAGTATAGCTTCTGTCCTTGAGCAACAAGGAAATCGGGTCAGGAGTCTCAAGCTTTTGGGTGAAGGCTTGACTGTTCTTTTGCTTTTGACATTTCCTTTCTCACTGCTACACTAGCCTTCTGACAAGAGCTCTTTTTCTTGCAAGGGACAACAATTCTACCCAGTGCTGGATTTACGTATATGCTAAACAAGGTATAGCTTAGGGCCCTACTTTCTTGGGGGCCCCCAAAAAAATTAAAGGAAAAGAAATGATGTACATCTCCAAATATAAGATAAAAAACAAATAAAATAAAACCTACATACAGCAACAGTGTTTTGTGTTGTGCAGGCTCCTGTGATGTAAGTAATGGGCCCCGCCTGCTAGCCTGCTTCCTAAAATATCATTGGTTTGCTCATTTCTATATATAGGGTGCCTACATTCTGCATGTGCAAATGGCTTTAGATACCTATTAGGTCCATAAATTACCATATAGCATATATTCAACAACAAAAACAGCGACAATTTGTTGTTGACAAAGGACAGCTGGACATATAAAGGGCCCCATTACCTTCATTAGCTTAGGGCCTCATCAAACGTAAATCCGGCCCTGATTCTACCCCAGCTCAGAGCCAACGCTAACCAAACAACATTGAAACCATTTAAGCCCCATTTGGGTGTGTGAACCGCACACAATGAGAACTGCACAAGAAGAAGAGCAGGTCCGTGTTTATTGGTCTCTCTCCCACTGCCATGTCTCCACCAGCCAGCTCTACACATTTGGGAAGGTCTGAAGCAGGCAGCCTGCTCTCCATAGGTAGGATCCCTGTGTACAATTGGAGAATTGACTATGCAAAGTTCCCATTTGTGTGGGGTGCCTGCATGCTGCATCAAGCATGCGCTTCAGATCTTGCCCCCAGCACATGGGGGGGGGGGAATGCCGCCAAATGACCAGGACATGGCAGAGAGGGCAAAGCTAGAAAGTGAGGCCTTGTTGTTGCCATCATTCAGGTCTATTCTTGTGAGGTTGCAGCACCTGTATTGAGCTACAGACTTGAGTTAATAAGAGTATTTTAAGATGTGATTTCCACAAGTGAAGCATATAAACCCAAGTTCTCTTATTTTTTTTAGCCGCTTAGAGAGATGTTGTTGTAGTTCACGTAAAGGTTATTGTCTTTATGTACCGCATTTGTATCTGGTCTGTCAGATTGATAGCAAACAAGCACACTCAGTGAGGTTCAGGGTTGAGAGAGGATTTGAACTTAATCCTAGTCTGACCACACTCTTAACCACAATACCTCACTTGCTGACTAGTTACATCTTGTGCCCCCCCGAGTCATTTTTATTTGTCTCTGCAAGGAGAAAAGTATATTACGATGAAGCAGGAGGTTAGGAGTTCATATTGACTTCCATTTTGCTTAGTAGTCTTCAGCCTTATGTTTAATACATAATAAATAGTGTCTACTGTCTCCGATACTTCTTGTGTACAGTATGCTGCATTATTCTGCTTTAGGTTATTTCTGTTGCTCTGTATCTTGTAAATCAGATATTTGAAGTTCAATGTGACTCATTGGGAGGGGGGACATTTATTGCCTTGGCAGGATGCATGTAACATTCAGTAATGAGGAAAATCTTAATAAAAAAAAACCTGTACAGGTACATAGCAGTATACATAATCCAGTAACTGACACATTCTTAAAAGTGAAAGGGGTAGTTGGGGAGGGGAGACTTCTCTCTGTATACAGTGCATGCTCTTTAAAGGGAGCAACCACTGCTTTTCTAGGTCATTATAATTCACACTGCGTCTGGCACTACTGGAAAACTAATGAAAACTCTGGGAGTACAAGGCTTTATTTTACAGTTGAGAATTCTCAGTAGTTACAATATGATGTTGTGCCTAATACTCCTGGTGTGGCCTCCCAACCCCCCACCCCAAACACAGATTTTTATTTTTAGCCCAGTCATCCATTTCATTCATTAACCCTATAACCACGGAGAGGTAGGGGTGTCTTTGTGTGTGTGTTTAGCACTGTAACCGAGCTTGTAAAGGAGATAGTGTTGCTACATTAAAAATAACTAGGGGGAAATGCCCTAGCATTTGTAAGGAGGGCTCATATATGCATTGTTAGCACAGAAATAAAAATATGGAAAACTGGTGTTTTAAAGGGAAGCTGCAATAAAATGAAAGTGATGGGGGGGGGTGGCGAGCGGGTTGGGAAATGGAGGAGGAAGGGAGAATTGCTTTTAGCATGCCAGAGAGAGTGATCTGATGCAATGCAACTGTTGCCATAGTAAAATTATATTGTATTGAATAAATGCAAGCTGCACCACCGAGACAAATTAAGCCAAGGTAATAAACTGTTTTAGCATAATTCCTGTCATCTTCCCTTTCTCTTTATGTAGAAACATTCATCTTTGGAAAGAGTACAATTAAAAGCTAAGCTTTGGCATATAGAATGCCAATTACAGATCATTTGTGTTGCCAAATATATGATAAGAATATATTTGGTTAAATGGGTCAGATTTTTAAAAAAGCAGTATTGTGGCACCCCTCGATGGAAATAACTGTCACAGCACTCACCTGATTGTCTAAGGCAATGACTCCTATGTTGGCATGTAGTTAAACCATGCTGTGAGTATCCTCATTATTTAGACTAGATATGATCAAGAATGATACCATTTTCAGCAAAGAGAAATGTAAGTCATAAACCCCAGCTACTCATGCTGGGTGCCAAACAGAGGAGGGGTGGGAGGAATGAAGGATTCCTTAAAGAGATGACAGGGATGCTATAATGAGATCATGCCATTACTTGGTCTTGGGACTCAACCTTATGACGTGCCACTGTATTGCAATTTTCAATAGCTTCTGCAGCTGACACTCGGAGCTGATTTACAGCTTCAGAAAAAAGGCACATGATGCAGCAGCCCTGGGACTGTACCTATTTAGAAAGCAGACTGGGATCCTGTATACAGACAGCTAGCTTGCCAGGGGAAGTCTAGATTAGTGCTCTTCTTCTGAGAGTCTATCTTTCCACAGACACAACATTTTTGATGACAGGTCCAGTCAATCCTACCATTCCTTGCTTGCATTCTGAAGTCATACACTCCCAAGAGGAAGGCTGTTTTATGTCTGCATGACATGGGCATGTAAATTAGTCCTTGGGGTATCTCCTTTATCAGACCTCAGTTATCATAAGGGCACCCAGGAGTTAATTGCAATGCACCCACTGTAAGTGTGAGAACCAATTAACATGTCGAATGTTGTTTATTAGCATTTTAAAATTGGCGAGATTCTAATCTGGAAGTCTCTAGGTGAAGGCCTTACAGAGGCAAAAGCCAGAGAAGAGAGTGCATCAGCAGAGGTAAAATAACTTTGAAAATACTTGAGGAAGCATCAAACAGAATATATCCTATTGAAGAAGACAGAAGGGAAGTGGGCATTATTGTTAATACTGAATGAGGCCGGTTCACTGTAGATAGGGATGATTCACACCCGGCCAGTACCTCTTTAATCTTCTACCCTTGGGCAGGAGATATAGAAGTATAATGAGTCGTACCAACAGGCTAAAAAACAGTTTCTGTCCATGGACCGTTAGGTTGCTGAACAGAAAATAATATAGTGCAGCTGATTTTCGGGGTTGGTGTGTTGTGCGACACGCACACAGAGTGCATTGAGATTGAGTGTTTGGGGTGGGGGGAGGCTTGGTTAATTTCATTGCACACAGGTTGTACATTGACAATAAAGTTGTTATTATTATTATTATTATTATTATTATTATTTATTTTATTTTTATTATTATTATAGTTCAATGGGGAGATGTTGTTTTGACTCCGTAGAATTTAAGCTTCGTTGAGTGTTCCTTGTTTGAGCATCTTGGAGGCTTATTAGGCTTCATATTGTAAGGATAATGGGAATTTCAGAAGTCTGAGTTACACAAGAGATAATATAGCTTATCTTTCCAACTTTTAAATATATTAGAATTCTACAGCCCTCACTGTGGCCAATCACATCCATTGCTTACCTTGGCCCCACTCAGGTTATCAGATGTTATCTCCTGGGCACCTGAGGGTGAGATGAGAGACTGGGGTGGAATCTGGGTAAAGGTCAAGGAACCCCTGACCACTAGGTCCAGTTGCAGACGACTCTGGGGTTGCAGCGCTCATCTCGCTTTATTGGCCGAGGGAGCCGGCGTACAGCTTCCAGGTCATGTGGCCAGCATGATTAAGCCGCTTCTGGCAAACCAGAGCAGCGCACAGAAATGCCGTTTACCTTCCCGCCGGAGCGGTACCTATTTATCTACTTGCACTTTGAGGTGCTTTCGAACTGCTAGGTTGGCAGGAGCAGGGACCGAGCAACGGGAGCTCACCCCGTCGCGGGGATTCGAACCGCCAACCTTCTGATCGGCAGCCCTAGGTTCGGTGGTTTAACCCACAGCACCACCCGTGTCTCAGGGTGGAATCTACACACACACACACACACACAAAAAACGCTGTGAAAATGCTTTTTCAATTTTTTTAAAAAAATACATTGGATTTTGCATGGCTCGCTGTTGCCATCTAATGTCATACTTACATCTTCTAATTGTTCAGAACAGGAAGAAAGCCTGACCTGCAAGCTTTTATAGGGGTTGGAATCAGCATCTTATTTTCTCCAGCCTATTGTTACACAAAGGTTTCTGTGGCTGGTCTCTATATTTTCTTTTCAAAATACAATATAATACAATTCCAAGGGGGAATCCAGACTGACTTATTTTTTTTATTGCATGTCTTCTGTTCCAACATGGGAGATGTCCTCATTAAAACATGCTAATAATAAGTATCTTCTGAAATTGTGTAGCAGGATAAAAGTGCAACTTTATTCACTCATGTTACTGACTTGCACTTCAACTGAGCAGCTTCTGTATTTATAGCATTGCCCAAAATGCCAATTAACTTTTACACAACAGTTCATGAACAACAGCTAAATAAAATTGACTGGATAGTATTGACCAACAAGCAGTTATCATGATGACTATTGACTGGGGGTGCTGGACTACGATTAAATAATTTCTTTATGATAACCCATGAGCAGAACTTGGAAAATCAGACTTAAGTACAGCCATGACCATTTGTTATTTACCTTATTATTTTGCTACTGCACGGTTCGATTTTGCCACTTCTAGTCTATTCAGATATATGATAGGTAGCTGTTGTGTTGTATGCGTCCTTCCAACTTCACTAGATCTCACAGGATCTGGCAAACAAAATTCATACTTGGTGGTGGTGGAGCTTTCTTTTCAGGGATGTTACTCCATGCTGAATCTCAGCCAAAGATCAGGGTCCTAAACATTTTAGAGCAAATCAAGGGCGAAATTCACTCAGGAGCCTGTATGGGTGTTAGAGCTGAGTCAGAGGGAGCAGTCATTCTCGGCCACCCTGTGGTTGCCATTCAGACTGAAAGGACTTGGAGTACAAAGCAATTCTAGTAGCCAGGATATTTAGGTGGGGCACAGAAAAGGCCTGCCAGATGGGAGAGGTTTCCAGACTTTTATACCCTAAACCACCTGCCATAAATGAGCAAGGAAAATATTAAGAGAAACGGTGTATTGGGAGACGTTTTCATGAGAGGTAAAGTCGAGAACTAGAGCAGAGAGCCTTTTCAGTGCCTGTGCCCAGCCTCATGAATTTCCTCCCTGAAGGAGTATTGTTTTGCTCCTTTGTTCAATGACCTTCTGTAGGAAGGTTAAAATCTTCCTCTTTAGGAAGGTGTTTGGGGCACAAGTGATTTCTTCGTCTTCTTCTTCGCTACAAGCATGTCTGATTTTGAGGAGTGCTGGGTTGGCTGAATGCTTTACAGACCCTTAAATCTCAAGTACAAATCCTGAATAAGAACCAGTAGGAAATAAAGTAGTTGTTTCTCACTAGGCCTGGAGTTACTGGCACATTATTATTATTATTATTATTATTATTATTAATTTATTTATTTATTTATTTAATGCAGCAGGCACCTTAGATTTGTATTATGTGATGTTTTTAGCTTTTTGCCTAAAAAGAAAGCTGGATGTTCCCAAGTATATACTTTCAGCCAGTTTCGGTATCACCCTGCAATGTGGACCTGAGTTTAACTTGCAACACCTACAAAAATATGTGGAAAGGGGAAAAGGAGAAAGAGGGTGTTAGAGAGGTTTATCTTCTGTACAGACAATAATCTGGTGCACCATTTCTAAATTATCTACACTGGGAGATGCTGAATAATGAGAAAAAGCAGATCTCCAACATGAAAACTCTGGACAATACAGATAAATCATGAGATACCTGCATCACAGCTCACATTCACTGATGCAAAAGGCAGCTGGTCTAAAGATAACTGGCTGGTGTGCTGGGGGAGGCGGGGGGGGGGGAGATGCACCAGAAATGTAAGAATTCTCAGGAGTCCCACATGAAGGTGAGATGATGGATTTAGCTTCTTTTATAAAATAGCGTTGTGCCATCAGTATTAAATCTTAATGCCAACAGAAGTTTTCATCTGTGGTATGTGAGTGAGACCAAATTCTTAGGAGGAAATTGAAGTTGAATGCCAAGTTGTGGAAACGCTATTCTCATAACTCATTCTGACAAAACAGAGTGGAAATGAAGGCTATTCATATCTTAAGCCTTTAAAAATATTGAATGGGTTTCTGATGAAACCTGTGAAAATCGAGCCATTGATGTAAAGAGACCTATGGTTTTTAGCTGTGAAAAAAGAAAACAAAATGTCGTTTGCAGCATAATATCTTTATTGAAAATAAATTCCTGCCTGCCCCTCTGCAATTGGTTGGTAAGGCAGCTGTGTAGTTCATTTAGAGGAATTTACCTGAAGTTGAAGTAAAGCTGTAATATCCTGTCTGACAGTATATGGATAGGGCACATTCATGGTAAACCCCAGAAATATTATAATTAGGACCATTATCATATTCATCAGACAGAGGGATTGCTCGGTCCCAGCTCCTGCCAACCTAACAGTTCGAAAGCATGTCAAAGTGCAAGTAGATAAATAGGTACCGTTCTGGCAGGAAAGTAAACGGTGTTTCCATACGCTGCTCTGGTTTGTCAGAAGCGGCTTAGTCATGCTGGCCACATGACCCGGAAGCTGTAGGCCGGCTCCCTTGGCCAGTAAAGCGAGGTGAGCACTGCAACCCCAGAGTCATCCGCAACTGGACCCAAGGGTCAGGGGTCCCTTTGCCTTTACCTTTAAACATAAAACATTTCCCCCCCCCCAAAAAAATGTGGCATGTTGGGCTGGAGGTGTGCTATCAGTCTTATTTATTTGAAAACTTATTTGAGAACTATTCAGTTCTGCAAAAAGGTGGCCTGTTTTACTTGTCATTTGATGTGAAAATGTCTCCACACTGGCAATTTTCCAAAGTGTATTGTACTGGAAATCTATAGCAGGAGTCCTATTGCTCTTCCAGTTGCATTAGTTCATGTTTGGCAGTGACAAACATGAATCTAATTACCGTAAGTTCTTTGCTGCTATGTTCTACCCCCACCCCAAGTCAGTGAAAGTAGCTTTAATTTTGGTGATTTAACAATTGTTTTAACTTGTTATGATGTTGATCTGCTTGAGTGCCTCATCCTTCAATCCCACTGACCAAAAATTATGCAACAGTCTGGGGATATTGTCCCTCGCATGTGTGTTCCTCTAACTGGCAGGGGCTGCTTTACTTCCTGCCTCGCTGACAGAGAACTGGCGCTGACATCGACACTGATTTTGGGCAAAAAATAACTGACTCTGGGTGAGATCTTCGCACAAATCATTGCCGGTGGTTGGGCACCGAAGGGCTGCACTATGGACCTATGTTCAACAACGGTTTAATGTGAACACTCAGATTCCTGCTCCACTTCTCTCTTGCCACTAGCCACACTGGACTGAGTATTAAACTACAGTGGTACCTTGGGTTACAGATGCTTCAGGTTACAGACTCTGCTAACCCAGAAATAGTACCTCAGGTTAAGAACTTTGCTTCAGGTTGAGAACAGAAATCATGCGGCGGTGGCGGAGCAGTAGCAGCAGCAGGAGGAGGAGGCCCCATTAGCTAAAGTGGTACCTCAGGTTAAGAACAGTTTCAGGTTAAGAACGGACCTCCAGAACGAATTAAGTTCTTAACCTGAGGTACCACTGTACGAGCCTTGCTTTGTTTTTTCCTTTGTACCCAGATTTGTGGTTTGCAGGAGCAGCCCGTCCCATTTTACCACCTGAGGTGAAATGGGAATGAGCCACTTCTGACACCCCCCCACTTCTGCCCCCCCCACGAGAGTTGAGGCATCCTACAAGTCATTGCCGTTCCTCTTCCCTGCCCCAGGTGTGAGGAAGATGAGCAGAAATGCCATGCGCTGGAATGCCTCCCTCTTGTTGGTGAGAGGGGGACATTAAGGTGGAAGTGATGGGGTGGGCGGGGCATCACCTCTTGCGCCTCTGCTGCCTGATGTGGGTGCTTCACCCCACCCCATCAGTGGGCCAGCTCTGGTGGCTTGTTCCGCTCCAAACAAAGCACGAGCGGTAGTCAGCATTTGTTGTTGGTTTGCCTTTTGTGATTTGTTTAGGAGAAATGAACCCCAAGGCCAGGTTCAGACTGTCGGGATCTCCGTTCGACCGAGCTGATAAAGCTCATCCTCCTCCGGAATCGCCTCCGACGTGATTGACGACCTGAGCCTCTGATAAGGCTCCAGGCACATCCCCCATTCAGCAGAGTTTCCAGCACAGGGAAGAGACGAGAGGTTTGGGCTACATTGCTATGCTTTATTACTAAGCTACGCAGGCAGAAAAGACATCCTCTCTCTGTGAGAGCAGAGAGCAACCGAACAAACAAAGGAACAGGAAACCAGTAACGTCACATCCGTCTCCTGTGGGACTTCCAACAGTATGGAATGTGTGGAATGTAAACAGAGTCTTGTGACTCCAAAGCACTGCTCAGTGGCAAACAGAAACTAACACAGACAACATGGCAAACCAAGGCTAGTGGTTTATTAGTTCCTGGCATGGCCGGGAGCAGGAGGAGGAGAGAACTGGGGGACTTTCAAGCAGCGTGGCCCATTGTTAAACAATAGTCAAAGCATGTCTTTCGTTTTCTGCATGTCAGTATTTCTGGATGAGGATTTGTGTGTGTTTTCTGGTTTCCACACTTTTATTTGATGCTACAAATAGATACCGTATTTTTCGCCCCATAGGATGCACCGCCCCATAGGACGCACCTAGGTTTTTTTTGGGGGGGGAAATAAAGGGGAAAAAAATTATTTCCCCCCCAGGCGCGGGGGCTGGCACGGTGAAGCCTGAGCTTCCCCCGACCCCAGCCCCCAGAACAGGCTGCCGCCCCAAGCCTCGCGCACCTGGCAGGACCTCCCGCGGGGCACGCGAGGCTTGCGGATAGCTTCAGCGAAAGCCTGCATTCGCCCCATAGGACGCACACACATTTCCCCTTCATTTTTGGAGGGGAAAAAGTGCGTCCTATAGGGCGAAAAATACTGTATATTCACTCTGGAGCGGTGCACATTTTTTCCTACGTGAAAGCTGAGCTCCTTTGTTTTAATGACAGCTTGGCCTTGAGAGGAAAGCAAAATCCAATCGCAGGTCCTGCAGCTGCATCTGGAATTTGACAGCTCTAGGAGGTCTTTTTAATTTGTTCTAGGAGTTGTTCCTTCCTTACCAAAAGCAAGCCGAACATAGAAACGATAAGCTTTCTGTAATAATAGAAATCTTTGCAACTGTAAGAATATCGTTAAGCTCTTCTCAAAAATAGTAAGCAATTTTAGAGATGGAGCTATACGAGTTTGGTTTCCTTGGATGAGAGAGTGGTAGAAACTTCAGGTGTTTCGTAATACTGGCCTTATTTTTAATACACAAAGAGAGTGCGAGTGGACAAAGAGGCGCTTTTCTAAGGCACAAGATCCATTACCCTACCCTTACATCAGATACCGGGAGAAAGAGAGATGCCCTTCACTTACAAAGTGTCTTCAACAAGCTCTGCTTCAGTCACTGTTTCATCCAACCTGCAAAATTCAGTTTTTCCTCACACCATTTTATATTTGCCCTTTTCAGATGTTGCACCTGCCTTTGAAACCATTTTAGGAAGGCTCACTTGGCATCATTTGATTTCAGTTTGGCAGTCAGTGGAGATCTTTTTGTTTGTCCAAACATTTTAGGTTCTCTATTTTTATCTGTTTGATTTTTTTAAAGCCTGTCTTCCTGTTCATCAAACAGATATACCTTTCTGATTTTCAACATTTTCAGGTAAGTTGCTCTGAGAGCCTTTGAAGAGTAGAATATGGGTAGACTGGATAAGTGACTATTGTTTTATACATATATAATCTTGCTGAAGCTCATGGTTCTGGACTGTGATCTGTTCGAGCTGAGCTTTGCTCAGCATCATATGGCTATTGCCCAGTAGTTTTGCATTTGTTGTTGTTTAGTCGTTTAGTCGTGTCCGACTCTTCGTGACCCCATGGACCAGAGCACGCCAGGCACTTCTGTCTTCCACTACCTCCTGCAGTTTGGTCAGACTCATGTTTGTAGCTTCGAGAACACTGTCCAACCATCTCGTCCTCTGTTATCCCCTTCTCCTTGTGCCCTCAATCTCTCCCAACATCAGGGTCTTTTCCAGGGAGTCTTCTCTTCTCAGGAGCTGGCCAAAGTATTGGAGCCTCAGCTTCAGGATCTGTCCTTCCAGTGAGCACTCAGGGCTGATTTCCTTAAGAATGGATAGGTTTGATCTTCTTGCAGTCCATGGGACTCTCAAGAGTCTCCTCCAGCACCATAATTCAAAAGCATCAATTCTTTGGCGATCAGCCTTCTTTATGGTCCAGCTCTCACTTCCATACATCACTACTGGGAAAACCATGGCTTTAACTATACGGAGTTTTGCATAGTGAACTTAAAAATGAACAAACATAAATTAGGAATTTGAAACCTGATCAAATTCTGTAGAACAGCGCAAAGGCAAAGTTCTTCTGGATGTATCACATTTCTAGATCATGCCATACGAGTTTGCATTTAAAAGAAATGCTGGTTATATAAAATAACCAGTCACCTTCTGGATATTTTAGCATGGCTATCAGGAGTGTGAGACCTTTTATTTCAGTTTGCAGCTAGTTCAAAGGAGGACAAGGAGACAGTGCTATAGTTTGATCTCTCCCCCAACTAAATGGGTTTATTAACTCCATTCCTCTCCTCCGATAACAGATCTCTGCAGCTGTCACAAAGGATATTTCCATTTTGCCATGCTGAAAAATCAGAGCTACTTTTTTGAAGTAAGATCTCCTACAGAGGCGTATGATGATAATTAGCTCATTGAAATGATATTCTAAAAATAAAATAATCTAGCACTCAGATCATATTGGTACAACTAAGGTTTTCAATAATAATTGGGTGATTAAAACACATCAGTATATTTATTAATGTTGTCTCCTTTAGATAAAGCCCTTAATTGGTTGCTCTCAGACTTCCTATGAACTGGAAGTATTCATACTGACTCCAGGTTTTTCTTGCCTTTCTGCACGACTTTGATATTTATGCTTGTCAGAATAGTTCTTTTTAAAGAGTTATATCTTGAGAGGACTGTAGCCAGAAATAGTCTCTTCAGCCCAATATATGGCGGTGGCAATGGTGAACCCAGTTTGTATATTTTCCTTGGAATAACTGTTGGGAAACAGAATTGTGAAGTTTGAGAAACTCACTAATGTGCTGCTATTGTTAGAGTGCTAGAAATGGGCATGGGAAAACTGACTTCAAGTTTTCACTTGGCCATGAAGCTCACTGGGTGACCTTGCTATGGCGATTGTTAACTAAATACATTTAATGAGCTCCAATAACCTTCTGGTTCTTCCCTCACTGCAAGAAGTGAAGTTACAGGGAATCGTACAGAGGGCCTTCTCAGTAGTGGCACCGACCCTGTGGAATGTCCTCCCATCAGATGTCAAGGAGATAAATAACTCTACAACTTTTAGGAGACATCTGAAGGCAGTTCTGTATAGAAAAGTTTTTAATGTTTGATGTTTTATTATGCTTATATATTTGTTGGAAGCTGCCCAGGGTGGCTGGGGCAACCCAGTCGGTTGGGCTGGGTACAAATAATAATTTTATAATTATTATTCACTTTAAAAAAAGTGAGTCTCAAAATGTCTTTAAAAAGTCATACAAAGATGCCATAAAAATACATAATACTAAATATGTACATCTACTAGTGGAGGATAAACTATCCACCCTACTAAAAGATGAGCAGTAAAACAGGTCAAATTATTAAGCTTGGGGATGATATATTTGAATGCTTCCCATGTATAAAACCTTCACATATACAACTATCATATCAGGAAGAAAGTTAACATAAAACCATTTTCTTGAAATGCTGGCTTTCCATGTTTTTACATGAAATAAAAGTGCATTCATTTGTGTAGTTGTACACACACACACAAGCACACACATCCCTCAAACATACCAGGCTGAAGTGGTAAATTCAGAAAGGACTGTGCCATAATTTCCCCTTGCATGTTTAATTCATATCACAAAGTTAATAGTGAGAGAAATTGGTATGAAGGTGGGTGGAAAGGCAGGCTTTTAGGACAGTGCATGCAGCATACATTGAATGGTTTTGTTAGACTGGAGAATCAGACTTCCATAGCAATACGGGAATGGGATGAGTTTGTGTTGAGCATGATTCTTTTCATTAGATGTGCTCATTGTGTGTCTCATAGTTTGAATGCTTTGCTCTTTTAGCATGAGCGTGTTGAGGACCTCGATTTTACAGAGCTCTAAGCACCGCTTTTTGCAAGCTGTGAAAATTTTCCCCCTCCCTTTATCTCTCTCTCTTCTTCACTGAGATTACCACTGCCTTGAAACTGCAAAGGAGTATTGTATGTCCTGTCAATGTGAGTGTAAAGTGTTAATAGGGTGTAAATGGCCAGATGAATTTGTCATTTTCCCAGCACTAATGTCTAAAAGAAGGGACTTAATACAATATTGATTCCTGTTTTGTGATTTTCTGTGGTTGTGCGAGAGCTTAATTTGGGAACTAGTTTAGCCCCTTGAGATTATTGGCAAATACACAAGCTAATAAAAAATTACCCATCTGTTTAAATGTCAGCCAATTTTTAAAACCACATTTAAAAAAGCAGGCTGTGATGTAATAGGAAGTATGATACAACATTATGTGAGAATACTCGGAAAGAACAGGGGGGGAAAGCAACACAATGGCATTAAAATGCTCAAAAACTCTGGATGACCCCTGCTTACCGGTTTCATGTACATGTTGAACGGAGTGGTAGGTAAAATCAAACCTTGTGGAACCACACACTGAAGGTTCCATGGGGCCAAACCATATTTTCTTAAACACCACCCTCCAAAAACGACTGTCCAGGTGTGACTGTAACCCCCACAAGGAGGTTTCATGCAGCCCCAACTCAAGCAGCTCAAGGAGACATTCATCACTTCCCTGGCTCATCCTGCCATGCCCTCTCTGCTCATTTTTATCAGCCATGTGTGGCAAGGGGCAAGAGCACATGTGGTCACCTGGACCAGATGAAGCATCTTCTCCATGTCTTTGAGCCTTACTCACTGAAACTCTGATGGCAAGAGGACTCAGCAGTGCTCTGGACACCTCTTGGGACTCATCTGCTGTAACAGTAGAGTCAAGATCCTGGTGCAAGTGATTTTATCCTCAAAATGCTTTGCAAACAGCAGGACAACACTGATCCTACCACCTCCTTTGGGCCTGACAGTGAAAGGCCCCATACGGCTTGGAAAAGTTCTGTGGGATGGTACAGTGGGGATGCACTGGAAGCAGCAAAGTTTGCCTTGCTTGCTGCCTTCACTGCCACCAAGGAGGCTCAGTAGTGAGCACTCACCTGTATTTGATCACATTAGGCTGGTGTTTTTCTACATTTGTGTTCAAGTTGTCTCCCAGCTTGTTTCATTGCACTGAGCTCTGGTGTATACTAAGGACCCAAGTGGGCTCTACAAAGTGGGAGAAGATACTAAGAGCTAATCATTTTAACCGTGCCATCCATTCACATATTGCTAAAAATCAGCCAGGGCTTCAACAGGAGCACCAGTCATATCAGCTGGAAAATACTCCCGAGTTGCCTGGAAGCCAGTTGGATTCATCAACCTCCGAGGGCAGACCAATTTAATAGGTTCCCCCACCTCTGCAGGGAGGAAAAGGTGTTGAAAGCCTAAATCTCAAACATACCGGTATTTATTAGCCTGTAAGGTGCCACAAGTCTGTTTTTATTGCAGCAGATGAATGCAGTTACTCCTCTGGAATGTGATAATATAAGAAGCTTTCTGAACCCCAGTATCCAGAAAAAGAGAAAAGCATATAAACTTTCTTTAAAAAGAGTTCCAGGAACTTATGGCTATGCACAGGTATCTGTTGTGCACAGTTGAATTGCCTGCTCATAAAAGGATAGCCTGTTCCTCTAAATGGACAGGACAGTCCTGCATATGAATCTCTTAAAATGCGGAGGCATCCTATATGCACAGTGCCAGATGATCCTTGAGGGTGAAAGCTGCAGTCCATTGATCCCCTTTATATGTGTGCAAAATGTCTATGCACAGCAAACATATGTTTTCTCCTGAGTGCACCTCCTCAGTTGCCAATTGCCAGGCTGTATCACAAGCTGAGTTTGAAATTCCCCAGAGGCTGCTGCCTGGTGGAAAAAGAAGAAAAAATGTTACACTGATCTCCATTCATTTGCTTAGCTGGCCTGTGACCAAATTTCTTCATGGAGTTTTACCAGTAGAATGATAACATTTGGCTAAAACACTGAAGCTGAGAAAACCACAAACCCTGATCATGTATGTTAAGGCCTGTTTTTTTTAATTTTGAACATTTGTGAATGGTAGTAATCTTAACTAAGGAGTCTAAGCTATAGTTAGGTGACAGACTGGAGCAAAAGTAGATCCTGTTAAGAAAGAAGCCCACTGGCTTGGGTTTCACTGTTAAGTCACAATCCATTTTATAAAAGTTTAAAACACCTTAATGTCATTCAAGGAGTTTATTTAATGGGGATCCACTGGGAAGTGATTCATAAAGGATTCACCTGTTGCAAGGATGTTAGACCAGAAACTTGCAATATATGATATAGAAGTTTTTACATAACTGTGCTCATAACTGACCAAATGACTAAGAAATTTTGTTCATTAAGCTACATCATGGACAATGTCCCATTGCATCATGAGATCAAGTTATTATAGGTTTTTTCCCCTTGAAGTTGCATGTTCTTGGAGAACCAATGAAGATTATGTAGTAATAAATAAAGGAAAATAAGGAAAACTTAGACTAGGCTCTCCAATGGAGCACGCCTTGTGGTAGGGCTGGCTTACCCATTGGCCTCAGTGAGGCAGTCACCTCAGGCAGCAGACTAGTGAGGGGTGGTAGGCCTGGGCCCCTGAGGAGTGTGCCACTTGTCTTTCATGGCTGCTGCCTGGGAAGAGCAGGACCACCATTCGTCACTACCTGCTCCTCTTCGGCCTCCATTTTTCTCCCCCACCACCTCCAGTCCCCCAGGCCACAGTGGAGGGGCTACAGCTGATGAGGCAGTGGTGGGCCTTTTCAGCAGCGCACCATGCCCTGTGGTTGGTCTGCAGCAATGTGGGCAAGACTACCTCTAGGATGGTACAGTGCACACATTGCAAACTGAGGTAACCAAGGTATTTGGAAATGGGAGCATTAAGAAAAGCATTGCAGGCTTTAGGGTTCAAATCTTTACTATCTATACTGGCTTTATGTGGGTTGTAAGTCACTGCACAATTAGGGTTTCCAGGCGTTTGGAAATGATGGTTTGTTATGGCAATTTGATTTTTAGTGTCAGATGGCTACTCTTTTCTTCTTGCTTGATATACAGCCCACTGCTAAACTTGTTGGCCATAATATAAAGAATTGCTCAGCTACATTTGTGTGCCCAGCAGGGCTTTGGGTAGTTTCTCATGTGGCATGGTGAGGCTATCGTGTCAAGCTGCAAAATAAAATGTAATAATAATAAATCTGAAAAGGCAACACCTGTACTCAAGTAATTGGTTGGCTTCTGGGGATGATGGCAGGAGGAAAGATGTTTTGACTTATGTTATATCTTTAGTGTGATTTAAGAGGCCAGCGCCAGGGCTTTTTTTCCCAGCCGGAATTCACCCGAACTCAGTTCTGGCAGCTCTTAGGTGGGCACCATTGCCATTCTAAGAGCACAAGGCACAATTCATGGTGAATTCCAGCACATTTTCCTAGAAAAATAGCACTGGCCAGCACTATTTGTAACCTATAACTATCACAGCTATAAGTTTCAGAAATGTTGAAAACACGATTTATTAAATCTGTCAAATACAAAGCTGCACATTTTGCCATGTTCAAGTAATGCATTTTAATTTATTTCAATATTTTTGAATTTAGATTGCTCTTCATATACATAAGGCATACCCTGTGCTCCTCAGCACTAAATCATGCTTTTGGGATACATAGGGTTGATGGCATACTTCAGGGGAGTTTTTTTCTTGCAAATTTCTGTCTCGCCACTCCACTCCGTGATGCTTTGAACCCTTTAGGGAACATTCACTGCTCTTTTGGAATGCTATTTGCAGTTTCCAGATTCCTCATCAAAAGGTTTCCAAGTCCCCAGATTACAAACAAAAGCTTCATGCTATGGAAAATGCGGGGGGGGGGGGGGGATGTGCTGCAGAAAAGTCACAAATACTAAGACACCACACAAATTCCGGACCCATCCGAGCTTGTAAGATGCTACGCAGCCAGAATGTTTTCTGCAAGCATAATGCTTTTGATAGGACAAAACACTCAAAAGCTCAACTACTGATAAAGAATTCAGGCTAAGAAGCTTCATATTCCGTTGGTGTGGACTTTTGCCCCTCAAGTCTTTTATGTTCATGGGGATGTGAAGGGAACAGTGTGACCTTTCGGGGTCTTTCTTTTTTTTAAAAAAAGAACTCTTTCCTGAGCAACTTCTGAAGGAATAGTGTGATGGTTAAATGACACCATCCCTAGATAGAAAGAAGCCTGACCTCCAGGTAAAAATCAAAGTATGCTTGGTGCTTTCAGAAGTAACATTTGAACAGTGGTTTGTTGATTTTATAAGTATTTATCTACTTACAACTTACAGTAAAGTAAAGTAAAATAAAATATGATGGGTGGGACTTAACTAATAAGTCCTGTCTGCAGAAGTTCTGTAGTATATATTTTTGAATGCAAGAAAAATGAAACACTAGCAGGGTACCTATAATGTGCTGTCTTGGGGGACAGTACTTTTCTTACAATATATTGTTTGAAATTTACCCCAAGCCTTTTTCCTATGATCTGCAAAATTCTCAGTGTTCTTGCTCACAAGAAAATGAACAGGGAAACTATGGAATGGGGAAAGTCCGACTTTCATTTTGCTTTCAGAAAATATTGCCAAATGGGGGAGATGGTTACATATGAGACTGCCTTAGAGTCAGAGAATTGGTCCTTCTACCTCAGTATTGTCAACACAGAAAGGAAGCACCTTTCTCAGCCGTACCTGGAGACACCAGAAATGGAACCTTGTACTTTTTGCATGCAGAGTTTGTGCTCTACCACTGAGCTATGATTAACCATTAGAATGTAAGTTGGATTGCCAAGCAGTAAGCCAGACTTTAGCTCTGGCATTTTAAAACTGATTTAAATGGGGATACAGCAGCTGCATTTTCTCCTTTGCCAGCCCTTTCGATTGCCCCTCTGTCACTGGCTGTCAACAAGTTGGGAGAGGCAGCAGGCACAACGTCTCCTAGAGAGAAGTGGATGTATGGAACCAAGGCTGCTGTGTCTCCTGTTTAATTTGTATTTTTGAAAGAACACAGCACACATTCAGGCTGTAACCTGCTGACTGTAAAGGGAAATGCATGAAACTTTTTTTAAAGTTAATTTTTCCACTTGTTTGCTCACCAGTATTATATTCAATTAACAGTTACGTAGCTCGTAATTCATGTGGAGAAATATGCATACAAGCATATGGTGAGGCAAAAAGAGGTTGGTGCCTTATTTTGGTTCAGTTCATAGAATTATGTAGGATATCTTGTTTGTTTCATATTTCCATGGGAGCCCAAATTTGTATTCTGAAGGTATGAATGGTTTATGTAAAGTAGGTGTTTTGTTTTACAAAATATGCACATTTCTGTGTTATTTCATCAAATCTTTGTGTTGCAAAGTGCCCAGTAACTCTGCTAGATAGTTCTGAAAATCCAGTTATTGGAACACTAGAACTTTCCCGTATCTTGACATTTCAAACAATGTCAAATTGCTAATTAAAGAAAGAACTTTGTACGCTAGATGGATGAACTATAAGAAGGTGCCTTCTACCAGGTCAGAGTATTGGTCCGTCTGTCTCAGTATTGTCTGGTCTTACTGGAAGCATATTTCCAGAGTCTCAGGGTGAGGTCTTCATATCACCTGCTACACCTTCCACTGAAGATGCCAAGATTTGCGCCTGGGGCCTTCTGCATGCTACACATGCACTGTGCCATTGATCAATGATGCCTTTCTGCTCTCTGTTGTAGCCATTAAATAGTACTTCTCTAGAATCAAGGAGCTATTGAGCCCCTGAGATGAATAGTGTGTGTAAGGTTTTGATTTGCAAAGCCCTGTGGCCTGGAGGTTGCAGACCTTAGCTTAGGGCAGATAGGTCTACCAGTTTCCATGTGAGCCCTGCTGCCCATTGAGATCTGGCGAGGAAGCAATGCTCCAGGAACTAAGAGTTGCTAGTAGTACATAGACTAGAGGGGAAAGTGGGGGAAACTACTTAATGATTTTTCTGCCTGTTCGATCAGTAGTAATGCACTGTGCAGTAAAACACAGTATATAAGAAATAAAGAAACCGTCAAAATAGTTTTCAGGCGGAATATCCATAATTCAGACTAAGGAAGAAGACTGGTAAGTACTCACAGCAGACATGCTGATCTCTTAGCTGCTGCTCTAGTCTTCCTCTTGAGCTACCAAGAGCTAAGCTATGTTTTGCCCCATAGCGTTGAAAGCCAGTGTGGTGTAGTGGTTAGAGTGTCAGGCTAGGACTGGGGAGACCAGGGTTCAAGTCCCCACTCAGTCATGAAGCCCACTAGGTGACCTTGGGCCAGTCACTCACTCTCAGTCTAACCTACCTCACGGGCTTGTTATGAGGATAACACGGAAAGGAGAAATATGTATGCTATCATGAGCTCCGTGGATGAAAGGTGAGATGCAGATGTAATAATAAATAATACAATGGGTTCAGAACTAGGTATGTGATTTGTCTGCCCCATATAAGCCAGTAGTAGCCAAGGGCAAATCTTGGGTACAGCTCATGGTTTGTCGGGAGTGAGGCAAACGATGAGCCTATGTCTGGACATAATTCCAAGTCAAATCATAGTTTAGCTCTGGATAATACAGCAGCAGGGGGCCTAGGGAAGCTACTTTCCTCACTGTCTCTGAAATACAGTGGTACCTTGGGTTAAGTACTTAATTCATTCCGGAGGTCTGTTCTTAACCTGAAACTGTTCTTAACCTGAAGCACCACTTTAGCTATTGGGGCCTCCTGCTGCCACCGTGCCACCGGAGCACGATTTCTGTTCTCATCCTGAAGCAAAGTTCTGAACCCGAGGTACTATTTCTGGGTTAGCGGAGTCTGTAACCTGAAGCGTATGTAACCTGAAGTGTATGTAACCCGAGGTACCACTGTAGTTTTATAAGAAATAAGGCACCCTTTATTTTGAGTCACTATCAGAATGTGTCCTTTCAGAGCTAGGGCAGTGCTGAGTAGATCAGCACTGTTTCAAACACTTTTCTATAATGAAATAATTATTTGCAATTATTTGTCCATCCTATTCAACGGGATGCGCTGTAATTGATAACCAGCTGAAGTTCAAATTTATTTATGAAACTTGTTAGTCACTTGGTACCAAACAGGTCTCCAAACAACTTACATTGAATAACATATACATAAATGCATTATTAAACAGAATAGGAAAGAAAAAAAATCATATAAACATTAGCTTATTACACAGCAACACCCAGCCCCCATATAACGTTAACATTGGCAGCACAACAGTAACAGCACAAGCTGTGGAAGACCCCACAATGTGCTAGATGGTGATTTTCAGTGAGAAAGCAGAACATTGGCTGACGCCTTATTTGTGTCTCAGTTCTAAGCTTTCATAACCCTAACACATTTTGAATCAAAATTGTTTGTCATTCGATATGGCTGGTCTACCTATCAAGGCATACATTTTAGCCATGCGCCAATTACATGCGCGTTAGCAATGCAGCAAGTGAAATTAATGGAATTTGTGTTTGTAATTGAGGGCAGGATCACAGCTGTACATAATGAGCATTCAAAGACCTGGATTGGCTAATGCAAGAGACCCACGGTAGCCCAATTGAAAATGTGACTTATTTTCTTTGAGCAGCTGATACCCAATTTGAAATTGCCTCACTTTCAGAAAACACATGCTGCTTTTGTGATTCTTTGGATCCTATCCAATATCAGTAAGGTAGCAGTATGGATAACATTAATATCTCACCCTTCCAATCCCTAGTGAATACTTTCAGTGATAAAATATTTTCAATAAATTAGGATTTTGGGAATAACCAGACAGTTGAATGTACCCACCAGTTTGGCCATGTGATCTGATTCTTTTGGCTAGTGAATACCATTTCACATAAATGCCATGTTTCCAATACAGTGGTGCCCCGCAAGACGAATGCCTCGCAAGACGAAAAACTCGCTAGACGAAAGGGTTTTGCGTTTTTTGAGTCGTTCCGCAAGACGAATTTCCCTATGGGCTTGCTTCGCAAGACGAAATGCCTTGCGAGTTCTTGCGAGTTTGTTTCCTTTTTCTTAAAGCCGCTAAGCCGTTAATAGCCGCTAAGCCGTTAATAGCCGCTAAGCCGCTAATAGCCGCTAAGCCGCTAATAGCCGCTAAGCCGCTAATAGCCGTGCTTCGCAAGACGAAAAAACCGCAAGACGAAGAGACTCGTGAAACGGATTAATTTCGTCTTGCGAGGCACCACTGTATATATCCCATGTTCCCAATACATATGTTGGAAAAATTCTGCCACTAAAATCCAATCATATTTGACCTTTGACAGAGGAAATGCACTAAGACTAACTAGAGCAGCCTTTCTCAACCTTGAGTCCCCAGATGTTGTTAGACCACAACTCTCATCATCCCTAGGTAGCAGGACTAGTGGTCAGGGATGATGGGAGTTGTAGTCCAACAACATCTGGGGACCCAAGGTTGAGAAAGGCTGAACTAGAGTGTTTGAAAACCTTGAATATTTTATGTTACTTTGTGAATTTTGCATTCCGAATGATAATTCACTAATGGCTTCTAGTTCCCGTGGGCTTGCTGCAATAGATGCTGAAATGGCAGAAGAATAGGGTGTAGCAAATAAACTCAATGAGCTGTCAAAAGAATTTTTCTACATCAAAGAAGACTCTTTCCCCTCTATTTGTGGTTCATTCACTGACCTCCTCTGGCACTTCTCTTCGCTAAATATGAAATAGTTTCAAGCCATATTTTATTTTATGTTACTTTATTTTAAATCCATTTGGCTATTGAAATTTAAGGTTTAAGAATATTGTGGTGAGATTTCTCCTAATCTGCCGTAGAATAGCAAGGACAAAAAATTCTCTTTGCTGTTGCTTAGCAACCTTTTTTCATAGCAGATGCACACAGGACTCCTGATTGTTTAATGCCAGCACTTCTGGCTTCTGTCAACATAAAATGCTGGCTGCAGAAGCAGCAGAAGGAAGTTATACTGAAACACAGGTAAGAAAGGAAACGCATTTCTCCTGAGCTTATTAATGTGGATGACAGCTGGATTCCATTGAGGACACACATAGGGAGGATTAGTCATCCCAACGTGTGGTATATTGTGCTCCCCTTTCTCTGACCACACCTGAAGGCTTTGGGCAAACAAGGAAAATCAATACCACATAGAAAAAGAAACAGAGGCTTAGAGTATTACATTTTTTTGCTGATACTTCCCAAGGGATGGATAAATAAATGTGTTTGCATATCCTCATCATCTTGACTAATATCAGACAGAATAGTATATAACAGAATAAATGAATATTTCCATCTACCTGACGGTTTTCTGGACTTGTACCTTGGTGCATGCCATGTGAAAGACAAAAGGACCATACAACATGGTAAGAAGCAGCCAAAAACAAAAACCATCAGGTACCAAAAACAATTTGTTCCAAGCTGATTCCTTGGCAACCTGGATGTGACAAGTTATTCCTTTCAGGGTGTGTGTGTGAATGGAGTGGATGGGTTTCAGATGTGAAGGTAAGCTTCCAGTCTGAATTCTTCTCTTCAGATCACATCAAGCAGAGAGAGGCCCGTTTAGTGTTAGGATAATTGTGAGAATAACATTCTGGGCTGGACTGCTGGCCACAGAAGTATGCTGCTGCCTCCAAATTTAGAGTCCCTGAATATTTAACTATGTTTCCTGTTCGTAGACTGTGAATATGTCATCCCTGATACATCCCCCCCCCCAAGGCCCCTGTTCCTCCAGAAAGGTAGGTAAAGGGTAAAGGGACCCCTGACCATTAGGTCCAGTTGTGGCTGACTCTGGGGTTGCGGCGCTCATCTCGCTTTATTGGCTGAGGGAGCCGGCGTACAGCTTCTGGGTCATGTAGCCAGCATGACTAAGCCGCTTCTGGCGAACCAGAGCAGTGCACGGAAACACTGTTTACCTTCCCACCAGAGAGGTACCTATTTATCTACTTGCACTTTAACGTGCTTTCAAACTGCTATGTTGGCAGGAGTCCAGAAAGGTACACATGAAATAATAAAAAAGCACCTTATTGAATTAACATTTATTTATTTTATTGGATGCATTTGTATACTGTAACACCTAACTGAGTGGTGTACTATTCTGATTTTAAAAATAACCACTAATAAAACAGCAATTATTTTAAACAATCTTTCAGCAGTGCAGCTGATGGCAGGCAGGTAGAAGTAAATTTGAAAGGCAATGTCTACGTTTGGGGGGGGGGGCCGACACCTTGTATAATTTTTAAGCATTGTTGTGACTGTTTCTCAAAGCATTTAAACTGAATAAATTCTTCAGGAAATGGTTTATCAAGGTGTTTGGAGTAACAGCCTTGTAAATTTTCAGTAGAACTGAAGGTGTGTTCATTTGACATCTCAGTAAAAATGCCGAGGAATCAAAACTTGTCTGGTGCAGTTTGCAGGCAGCAAGATGGGAACCTACGCAGGTGGATAATTTATCCATAATTGGATAGCATGGTTCTCCTTTGGAGAACTTTCCAAGACTACTGCATTCTATCATGTTTCGTCAGGCATGAGTTTGCAGAAGTGGTTAGTTTTTTGGCTTTTGAAAACTGTGTACCACATCACTAAGCTCAAGCACTTCTTGCTTGAAGCTTTCAAAGTGATTGTGCAAAACAGCCACAGCGGCAGTGAGGAACTCCAGCACAATATTTAGCATTTCTTCTTGTTTTTTGATGCTTGTAACATTTATACTTTCAAGTATGGTGGCCTACAAAATGAAGGTGATACCTAGTTTCTCTGTTTTTGCTACTGCCCTTGTATCATTTTGTGTTGCCCATTTTTCTATCCTGTCATCCATAAATCTTTTACGATGTGAATAGATTTCTCTATCGTTGTGGTAGAGAACTTTGGTGGAAACAGCTCTGGCTGTGCATCATGTACAGTGTGACAGGCCTCTCATTCTCCCAAGCTGTAATGATGCACAGAAATTGTACAGTGGTTGCACAAAACTGGGAAAAAACCCATACAGCTGCAGTCCAGCATCTTTCAGTTGTATTCACACCAACCCAGCAAGGTTGGAACTAACTAAGTTCAAGGAGAGTGTCTATATTCACGCTTCAAGTCCAGACAAATTGTGCCAGACTAATTGTTAGGATTGTCATAGGATTGTCCAGAAGCGTTTTTAATGTCTAAGCCTAGATCTTTGATCTTTTTTAAAAACTCGCTCAGCTGTGGACAACCTATTCATGAAGCTTCTCAAAGCCTATACAGTGGTGCCCCGCAAGATGAATGCCTCGCAAGACAAAAAACTCGCTAGACGAAAGGGTTTTGCGTTTTTTGAGCTGCTTCGCAAGACGAATTTCCCTATGGGCTTGCTTCGCAAGACAAAAAACGAAAACATCTTGCAAGTTTGTTTCCTTTTTCTTAACACCGTTAATACAGTTGTGACTTGACTTCGAGGAGCAACTCATAGAACGCGGTGTGGTAGCCTTTTTTGAGATTTTTGAAGACTTTGGTGATTTTTGAAGCTTTTCCAAAACTTCTTTTGCAGCCATTTGGTAAGTTAAACTTTTAAAACTTTTTTTGGGATTTTTGGATTTTGGGTTGGGGTGTTTGGAATTCAAGTACGGTGTTGGGGAGGGGTTTGCAAGAATCTGGAAGCTTGTGTGGTTTTTTTCTGCATTTTTATGATTTTCTGTGACCATTGGGCCACTCTGCTGTTTTTTTTAAAAAAATTCTGGATTTGAATTTCTGTGTGGTGGGTGGCTGGGGGAACAGTTGAGGAGGGGGTTCTTCAGCAAGAGGCAAAGAGTGGAAGAGGAACCTTCTTCGAGTTGTCCCCCAGAGTCTTAGAAAATGTACTATACACTTTGTTGATTTTTAAATGCTTTTCTGTCATGTTTAGAAACTTAATTTATTGTTCCTTCAATTTTTGAAATGCTCTTTACAGTATGTGTGACTTTAAAGAGCACTTAATAAACTCTTGTTGTACCAAATTTGGCTTTGTTTGGACTTTTTTTGACCATAGGAACGCATTAATTGAATTTCAATGCATTCCTATGGGATTTCGTGCGTTGCAAGACGAAAAATTCACTAGACGAAAAAACTCACGGAACGAATTAATTTCGTCTTGCGAGGCACCACTGTACAGTAAAATGCTTTGCAATCTCAACTTCAGCAGTTACATAGTACAATATGAAACTGAAGTGTTCACGTCTCAGGAGAATAGTCAGCAGCCATAGAGTAGTACTTGGCAGCAAATGATTCCAAGCATATAGCAACCAGAATTTCTTTCCTATGGGCAGTGCAAAAAAGACTTGAGAGTTAGAGTGTCAGGTCTCAAGCAGGTCACCTTGTCTCTGCATACAGGGTTAGTATGCCAGGGATTTTTGGCCCACCATGCATTCATGCAAATGCTGCAGGTGAGATAAATCACTGGCATTATATTTAAACTGGTTGCAGACTAAGTTCTTTGTTTTATTTCAAGGAAGGCAGACACAGCTACACGTTCCTTTTACTCAAGGTGATAATCAGGTAAAAATATTCTGACTCAGACATATTTTGTTGCCACATGAAAAGAGAAAGCTACAGGAAACAGACTTTACTTCCTTCCTCTCGGGAGAAGAGGGCTGTGAACTTACTGAGCCTACTCTAGAAATTAGAACTCTGTGTTCATTAACCCCTCATATACAAACTAGCAAATATAGATTGTTAGGTTTGACTTAAAATCTCCCACATTATGTATTCTAAATAAAAGCAAAAAGGGAAGGGAAAAGCTAAGTTCATAACTCAGGAAAGCCAACCAGCCCCCGTTCACAGATACATCGACCCCTTTGTCTTTTCTTTTTCTGAATACTGTACGTTGGGTCTTAATTCAAGACTATTGCCTATTCCAACAAATGTATGACAATATTAGGGCCAGACGTATTTGAAATGTATTGCAACATGAACTTTTAATTATAAAAGTCTGTAACCCTGAAACTCATGGTGATAGGATGAAATAGGCATGGTCCTTTTAATTTTGTACAAATGTACTACTGAAATAAGTGGGGCTTTATAAAAACTGGCATGCAAATAATAGAACTTTTTATGGCAGTCATAGCATTAACAAGGTTGCTTCCTTATGTGCCCTCAGACTATGCCCTTGGGCTAACTGTGGTAGCCATAGATGAGGATGTAACAAAAGTCCTCCTTTCTAGAAGGATAATGAGGTTTTTAATGATCCAAATGAGTGCACATTGATCATTAACATGCTATACAGTATAATTATTCATTTATTCAACTTGTAGAATTGACTTTGCAGAGAGTTCATACAATTAAAAAAAGTTAAGTAAACCCTTTAATTTATTGCTACAGCTAAAACTCTTGACCCTTTTTCTAATTCTTCCTTTGACATAGCCATATATTCTGCATTGTAATGGAGATTAGACTGTGCGTGAAGCCACTAGCACATTAAAGTTTTTAAATGCTTGTACTAATCAAACAATTAATCTGTGTACTCTGTAATGGAGATATTTGTACATTTTTCACATAATTATTTCAGTTAATTATCAGCATGATAGGGCTGAACTATGTTATATAATAATATCCTACAACTTGGCAAGTCTGCTGATTCCTGCGGCCTTTTTCGGAACAGCTTTGCTGGTGTTGGTAGCAAGAGTTGAGAAAAGAAGGACAGAAATAGGCCGTGTTTGAGGGATGTGCTCTCCAAATGATTTTTCTCTCCACTGCCGCATCCCAAAGACATTGATGAAAACAGGGGTGTCCTAAGAAAAAGCAGGACATCCTGGGATTGAATCAGAAACCAGGACGGCTTCTGTAGAATCAGGACTGTCCCTGGAAAAAAGGGACACTTGGAATGTCTGAGTCATTGGGTAACATCCAGCTAAGTTTTACTCAGGGTAGACCCATTGAGATGAATGAACATGTCTAAATTAGGCCCATTAATTTCAGTGAGTCTATTTTGAGTAAAACTTAGTTGAATACCACCCATTGTATATGAACACAACATGGTTTTCCCCAGTTGTAAAGGGGAATCAGTATATTTTGATTCAACCCTTCTCACAGACTGATTTTAATTCCTAGCATCCAACATATCTGACACTAAAGAAAGGAGAGGCTGCAGCATGTGCAACTTTTTAGTTTAGCGAAAAGGCAAGCAGGAGCTGACACAATAGCTTATAAAAATTATGTGTGGCATGGAGACAGTGGTGGCTGATGGCCATTGAGACTGGTAGGGCGGCAGGCCAGTAGACCAACAGTAGGCAGAGCCAGAGACAATGACAGGAGGAGCCAACTCATTCTAGTTTTGCCCCATTCCCTGCTGTGTTTTAAAAGGGCAATGCTGAGACGAAGGAGGAGAGTGATGGGCAATGCCACAAACCAGGTGCTACAGTCTGGATTGGTTGTGAGAAGGCAAGCAAGTGGAGGCTGGCTATGGGAAATAGGAGCTTGTTGGGGCAGTGCTTCCTCAGCCCCAGTGTCCCAGCATCCACCACATCAAGAAAGTGTACAGTGGTACCTCAGGTTACATACGCTTCAGGTTACAGACTCCGCTAACCCAGAAATAGTGCTTCAGGTTAAGAACTTTGCTTCAGGATGAGAACAGAAATTGTGCTCCGGCGGCGCGGCAGCAGCAGGAGGCCCTATTAGCTAAAGTGGTGTTTCAGGTTAAGAACAGTTTCAGGTTAAGAACGGACCTCCGGAATGAATTAAGTACTTAACCCGAGGTACCACTGTATAGTGAAAAGCTGGATTAGATGGGCCATTGGCCTGATCCAGCAGGCTCTTATGTTCTTTTGGTCTCCTCTTACCTATTTCTTTATCTTTTTCTCTGTTTGGTGGTAACTAACTCAATATAAAGTTTTCCTGATTTGCCAGCAGGTTCACCATTTGTCAGTGAGAATGACAATTCTACTTGTCTATGATAATGCTGAGGCAGAGAATTGGTGCAGGCTGTATCCTAATTACCTTTGTGAAGTGCAAAAATCTAGAAATGGGACTGACTTTTTAGTACTCATTTTTGCTCTGTATTTTATAGTAGCTTTCCAGAAGTGTAATTTGTTCTAGTTTCATACAGATTGCGCCATATGCTATCGTATTAAGACTGAATGAAATATATGATTGGTTCAATTGTGATTTGAGCACCTCAAAATAAATGCTGCCACTATTGTAAGAGTTGGAGAAGTCATATGCATCAGGTACCTGAAGGCTGGAGTTAATGCAAATAGCATCTCCATAAGAACATACTGTAACTACAAAAGAAGAATCATTTTTTTCAGAGTCTTGATTAAAGATCCTTCAGGTTCAGCATCCTGTTTCCATTTAGTGGCAAACTAAATGCCTCTAGGAAGCATAAAACTGGGACACTAAGGCAGTAGTCCTTTCCTGGTATTCCTGTCCAGCAACTAGGATTCAGCTGCGTATTGCCTCTGAATACTGTTTAGCCATCAGTTTCTCTAATACTGAATTGAAGTGGTTGAGTGTCTATCAGTTTAGAAGTGAAACAAGCCCACCTCAAAATAAGGAAGTGGTTTCTACGTACTCAGGGGAAAGGAAGGAAGAGGACACTGGAGTCTAATTTGGATCAAGTATTGACCAGTCTTTGTTATGGAGCCAGGTGGTTGGTAGGGCTATTAGAACTGGGATCAACATTACATTTCATCAAGTAGGCAGACTGTTGTCAAAGATGGAAAGCACTAACTATAAGCCAAAGACAGTGCTAAAGGTGTGGGTATTTAGTGTGATGTGGAAGCAGAGCAGAACAGCAGAGGAAATGGCAAATACAAGGCAAGAGGAAGCGGTGAGACTAGGAGAATCCGGGATGGGCAACCTGGAGGCAGGTGAGGGTAGGCAGGAGGTGAAGACACTCATCACTTCACTCCCTTTGTGTTAATTAAATATCAGATGCTGATTAGCATGAGACAACTTGCTGTACAAGCTGGTTGCACAGATAGTCTTTTCGAGGCAGCCATATTTATTATTCTCATTATCATCACCATCATCACTGATTTATCAGTCACCTTCTAACAACCATCTCAAGGCAATTTACACATTATTGAAAACAGTGAAAAACACAAAAACAACACATTTAAAACAAGACTAAATCCCCACCAAGTAGACAGCCATGTTAAAACCCATTTGCCCAGATGGTAGAGAAGCAATAGGAGAACCTCTTATTGGAGTCCCTGGACTAGAGAGAGAAGCCAGAGGGAGGGAGGGAGAGGGTGGCAGCTGGTGTTATACTGATTTTGCTGGCCTAATTAAATGTTTCACATACAGTTCATATACCATCTGTTTAGTTCATCATGACAGTATCCTAAGTAGAAAGCAAAAATATGGCAGAATTCAGTACTCAATTCAAAATTGAGAACAAATGTCATCTGCTCATTTATATATGTCCTTAGCTAGTTCTTCAGCACAGGCCCGTGGTGCTTTCAAGTGAACTAGTTAGTGGGCTCTCAATGCTCTAAATCACAGTGCCAATCACCTGCACACTGCACATTGGAGGTATGGGATGCCTGCTGCTGATCAATGCTAGTGCACATGGCTCTCAGTACTGGCACAAGAGAAAGAGCTACTGTTCTGCCAGAACAGTAATGGTAGCTCTAAATTCCCTGCAATCTAGCAAATAGTAAGCTTTTATGGACACTCTCCAGCAGGTGCAAAGAGAGCAAAGGAGATGATCACACAGGATTTATGATTACGAGGTGTGCATTGCAGTCTGCATAGTGGTGAGTACCACAGGAAGAGGTAGCATAGCAACAAAATGGGGCTTCGCAGCCTCTCTACTTTTCTGTCTCAGGACATGTTTAAAGCCCACTGAAAATATTTGTACTGCTCTCAGTGGACTTTGGTGTGTGTCTCTTCCATTTTTGCATGGTAAATAATGTGAACACTGAGGAACAGAGTAAATAATGCATGGTAAATAATGTGAACACTGAGGAACTGAGTGGAAACAAAATGCACAACAGGCAATTGTTTTATCATTTGAAAATACTGGGGTATATTAACAGTATCAGTATATGCTCTTAGTTGCCATTTCAAGAGCCAGAAAGTTGTTGTTTTTTTTATTCTTTTTTGCTTCTTCAGTTAGCTCTAGAAGATTTTATGAATGACTCAATAAAGGTAAGTATGCAGTAATGGTGTAACTTGTAGAAAAACTTAATTTACTGATGGAAATTATTCCTGCAGATAATTGATACCAGTAATTTATTTTTCTGTTTTATGATGAGATTAGCACTTGCAGCCACAGTCTAAGTCCCAATAATTTACAAGAGCCAGAGATTCTGGTGGTCTATGATGACAGGCCTTTTAATGACTTGGGTAGTTTAGATGTTCAGCAATAGCTGCTGAAGGGGCCATAATGAATTTTCAGTTTTATAGCACCCACTGATATTAAATCACAGAAAATGATTTTAAGTGTCCTGTAAAGCTTAAATTAACATATTGTAGGCTATGGGCAGTTTTTAAAAACTGCTCCCACGCTAAGTGTCATAAACTGCGATTGCAACTGCTGATTCCTTAAAAATAACAACACGAAGAGACCACAGCAAGTTCCGTCAGAAGGTTCGTCTGATCTGAGCATCCTGCCTATATGGCGAGAGCTGAGTCTCAGCCCTTGCCACCTGAAATTGCTGACAGCTGTTAGTGTCAGCACATGTACCATGTGCAAATGCATTAATCATATTACTGGCTACATCTGTTCTTGGGAAAAGGACACATCTTGCTTTGAGGACAGGTACCTGGCTGTAAAAGGCTTGTTTTTCCCCCTATTGTGATGCAGAATGGCATGTCAGCCCATTACTAGAGACTGTTGGACTGTGATAAGAACTAATTGACTGGCAATGCCTAATTTGCATTGCATTTTTGATTCCCCGAAATCAATGGATAACCTGAAAGTCACAATGTTATTGAGGTCAGCACATAACACACAAATTGTATGGCTTGATTTAACTCTCAGATTACTGGGATTGTTGTGTGTTCTCTGCTGCTTCGTCTTCTCTTTTTTAAAAAAATCCTCTAATTGTAATCCTCATATATGTAAGAATGTATTAGAAGCAAAAGGATTCTGTGCTTTAGCTCCATTTGTGTTTATAGGGCTATAGTTTATAAATCCTTGTGCTATACTGTAATTTTTTTTAGGACAAGAGAAAGTATTATTCTGCTTCTGTTGAGAAATGTATGAACTAGCTGATGACCTTTACTACAACTTACATATGGTGGTAAAGAGCTCTGCCAACCATCAGTATTCTTTATTTTGTCCAGCATATTACATTTTCAAAGATATGTGCCTTTGAGGACCACAATCAAGAGGTCTTTTTAAAATATAGTGTCTGGAGCAAAGCTTGCCACAAGCAATGAGATGTTAATGTCTTAAATGATTCAAGCACATTTTAGGATTTTTTTAGGCGCTTCTATTGGCAGTGGAGCCAAGTCCACGGGGGGTGGTGGTGGCGGCTTTATACCTTCCCAATGAAAATGCCAAGCAAATTTTAAAAATGTTCCCCTCTCAATCTCAAAGGCACACAAATTTAAACTTCTTTTTGAATTGTCTCCTGTTCCCTGGCCAATGATTTCTCTGCACCACTCAGCCAGTCCTAATCCAAAAGTATAGCTACAACAAGGAAGTCTCTTCCATGTGTTTCTAAGCGGAATAACCATGTGACTGTTTGGACTGGGTGAAATCCAGCCCTACATGGAATGCTCCTATCCATCTCTTGTTATGAGGGATGTACAGTGGTACCTCTGGTTGATCCGTTCTTAACCTGAAACCATTCTTAACCTGAGGTACCACTTTAGCTAATGGGGCCTCCCACTGCCGCTGCACGATTTCTGTTCTCATCTTGAGGTAAAGTTCTTAACCCGAGGTACTATTTACAGGTTAGCGGAACCCGAAGTGTTTGTAACCTGAGGTGTTTATAACCCAAGATACCACTGTATAGGACAGACACAATAGCACAGAGAGGAGGAATAAAAAACAGCCCTTTGTGAAATGTGATATAGGCCTTAGGCTATATCAGAATCATTCCTCTGTTCTGAGCAAGAGACTTGTTTTCACACACACACACACACACACACACACACACACACACACCCTCTGCTAGAGACCTCATTTAAAACCCCTCCTCTCTGCCATAGACTCACTGTATGGTATAGGTTACAGTACTCTGTTAACTCTTATCAGTCAAAGCAGAACTAGGTGGGATTGCAAATACTCTGGAGGGCAGGTGAAAAATGTAGCTTGGTTTTAATAAACAGGAGAGCAAACCAGAGAGCAACATAATGCAATTCAGCAAGGAGAAAGCTAACTGTTACACTGTGGAAGGAAGAGGCAAATGCACAAGCAGATGATGTTGGATAGCTGGCTGGGCAGCAGCACTTTTTGAGGGGCGGAGGCTGAGGGATATAGAATAACATTGGATAACAAAATATATAGACCGAAGGAGCACTTTAGAGAGGTACAATCAATAGCCTGCTTATTGGCTTTAGGTGTAGCATTTCATCCTTGGCTTATCATATGGCACACAGAACATTTAAGAATTTACTAGCTGGTGCTGCAGCATTTATCTAAATGGCACAGTATTTTCAGGTGGAAATTTTCTCTTGGAATAAATTCTTTTGGGAACATATTCATTAGCAATGTACCATATGTTGCAAGCACACAGGTATTTCTTTTTCCTGAAATAGAATATTCCTATTCAAGGAGCTGATTTTGCAATTAATCTAGATTTTTAACATCTGTTGCAAATATTTAAGGACTGAACACATCTCTCTCCCCTGCCTCATTCAATAATTCTTGCTGCAGCAGCCAGCCACTGAAATGCTTTTACATCAGTATACTCCAGCACAACAGCAACAGAATGAAACATACAGACAAATGGCCAGTGCATTCAAAGCAACCCATCATACCACCTTTTAAAATGACCAGAGGGCAAACTTATCACTGATATGCTTTCGTGCAGCTGGCCAGCTCATTTGCAGGCCCTGCATTAAGTGTTTCAGCTATTGCCAGTCTACTGGAGTCCCTAAGATAGTTTGATGGCGTCTTGTATGCCTCCTTCCAGCAACTCCTGCAGCCAAGCTGGTGCCAAATGTATTGCTCTTCCTTCCTTTGGACCCCATCAGTGAAGCCAAGAGGGGAGTCTAGTTGTTTGAGCAGCCCAGGACCTCCATACACACTTCCCAGGCTCATGCCCCAGAGAGGTCACTTCAGTGCTGCCTGAGCAGCAAAAACAATGTGTGAGGCAGCAGTTATAAGTTACCAGGCTCTGCAGCCACAGCTGATGCTGTAAAGTCTCCAGTGGTTCACCCGTGGAGACACTTCTCTCTTGAGACAGATGGATGTCAACAATTGCCATTTCAGGATGGAGATAGTCTGCCCATAGTTACCCATGCTCTATTAACCTTCTGTTTGGAACACTGCAATTTGCTCTAAATGGGGGTGCTCTTGAAGACCGTTCAGAGACAACAACTCATGCAAAATGCAGAGTCTTTAATGGATCTGATCTAATTTATCACCAGCCCCTCAAGGTTTTGGTTTTGACTTAAAAACTATATGCTGCTTAAAGATAAGAAAGCTGGCAGTGGCAGGAACTGGGTCTAGCCATGACAGAGCAGAATGAAGATAAAGTCTGGGAATTAGTATCCCAGGGCTTGACTGAAGTGAGATAATCTTTTAAAGCCTCAATCCCCTCTTCAGGTTGGGTTAAATATTTCTCTAACATAGTTGGAGTTCAATCAGGGCAATCGCACACATCGGTAGTGAGTAAAGATCTGTCAAATTTACCTGAATGGCAACCAGTCTCTAATAATCAAATAAAACCCCTTACTGTTGGTCAAAATCTAATAAAACTCCTGGTGAAGATATGCACCCCCTAAGCCTTTTGAGGATCTCATGGAATGGTAGCTACCCATCTTGGCCATCTTATTCTCCTACATAAATAAAACGGGTCAAATTCTTCCTGGATGGAATGAGTAACATTTCCCCAATTTTTAAGAAGGGATTGAAATGACCCACAAAATTATCGCCCAATTAGCCTACTAGACATCTCCTCCAATCTTTAGGCTTGACACCTTCTTCATAAACTATGAGATTGGTTGCACACTAGTAATAAACTCTGCTATGAACTTGGATAAGCAGCAACTAAAGGACTGGCTCTTCTGGATGGAATCCATAAGGGATCCCCAACTAAAGAGAAAATCTATTTTTTCTCCTTGGTACCCACTTTTAAAAACAGAACTTTTTAGAGCAAGTTACTTGACTAAACTCTTTCCAACTTCATTTACAACTGCTTTTACTAAGCTGTGTTTTCAACTGATGCCCTCTGCAGTTCTTGATGGTCATTATTATAAGATCACACATGAAGACAGACTCTGTATATGTAGGCAACATCAGGTAGAAGATATTTCCCTTTATATGTTATCTTGTGCCTTATAAGCAGAGCCAAGGGAGCAAGTTCTGAAACCCTTGCTTGCACAAGAAAGCCAAGTTCTCCTTGGCTGAGTGGGTTTAGTTTCCTTTGAGTGAAAACAGTGCCTTTGTGACACATAAAGTGGCCCTTTTCACTCTGGCCGCAAGAAAGATTAGGTAGAAGGAACTGGATAAAATAGCTGTAAATTGTATGCGGGACCCGGAGGTCTAAACTGATATTTTGTCAGTCCTGGCTATGGTGGTATCCCTGTTATCTTTTCTTCTGTACTTTACACCGTAGCTGTTCGCTTTGTATTTTAAACCATTTCTGATTTTATGGATTTGACATGGCCTATGGCTAGTGCAATAAACTTTTTGATTGATTGAAACTATACAGCCATTATGGGTTCCCCAATAAGACCAAAGTAAACATGCAACAAATAAACAGCTTATGTCCTTTCTACCTGAAGAAACCCTTCACTTTGTACTGTTCTGCTAGGGCTCTAAGGCCAGCTAGATAAGACCTGTTGGTGGAACCATTTTTCAGTGAGGTACATACCTCTGTGATTTGCAGGAGAGCTTTCTCAGCTTTGGAATGGTCTCCCTGCGCCACCCCCATACCCAAATTTGGCTGGTGCCAATATTGGCTATCATTCAGCAGCAGCTGAAGACCTTCCTTTTCAGTCAGGCATATGGGCAGTAAGATCTTGGATTCCTGTAAGTGAGTAGATTTATTTTGATGAACATATTTATAGCAATTCATATATTGTGGATTTTATGTCTTGATTTTTTTGTTTTAAAAACTTTTGACGAAGTCTTTTGACAAAGGGCAGAATATATAAAAAGCTGAAATAAATAAATGAAATTAACCTGTTTTAAAGATACATAATATCTAGCAATCTGGCCTCCAGATATAAATATGTGATGCATTGGTAACAAGAATGCAACTGAATAGATGTCCAATTTCTTTGCTTTTTAACATTCATGAAAATGCAGCAAGAGCTTTCAAGGGTTGATTTAATTCTTTTGCACATGTGAAGGTACCAGTTTTAGAATGCAAATATAGAATAAGGCAGTGGTTTTCAACCAATGTGCCGTGGCATCCTGGGGTGCCTTGAATTATGGTCAGGGGTGCCGCAGGCAACACTAGCCTCTGTCCCTCTTTCCTTCCCTCTCGCCCCTTGTGCCTCTGCCTCCAAAAGCTGTTTGTTGCAGCATCCCTGGCTACAAGCTCTCCAGACGAATGGTGTCTCTGGCTGGCCAGGGGATGCTTCCCAGGCACATGTGGGGCAGTGTGTGGAGGCATCTCTCTTTGGGGTGGGGCAGCTCTGAGACCAGGCTTTACCTCAGTTAAGGTGATGCTGCAGTCTATCACCTCCAGCCTGGCAGGAGGCATCAATTCCTATTTCGCCCCAGGTGGCAAAACAGGATGTGTCACCCCTGGTTGCATCCATCTCTTAAGACAAACTCTGCATTGAAAGTGGTTAACACATGAACTCTGGGCATTTTTTTAGAAGCATTGGATTTAAACGTATTGCTTGAAGAAAATCCCTCTGATTTCTGAAACTATGGAGCTAGTAGTATCAGGTCTTTTGGTCACCCAAATACTATGAAAAGGCATGCTAGGAATTGTTTCCTGATTGTGAATCATCACACAAGCTGTAGACTCAAAATGACCCATCCAGGGAAGTTTGTTTCTCATTGGGGGTTTGATGGGGGCTGACTGAAATTGCAAAGCACGTGTACCCTATGCTGTTTAGCAACAGGACCACCAAACAAGAAAATCAAGAAAAAAATTACAGCCATACAGTGGTACCTCGGGTTAAGTACTTAATTTGTTCCAGAGGTCCGTTCTTAACCTGAAACTGTTCTTAACCTGAAGCACCACTTTAGCTAATGGGGCCTCCCGCTGCTGCCGTGCCGCCAGAGCACGATTTCTGTTTTCATCCTGAACAAAGTTCTAAACCTGAAGCACTATTTCTGGGTTAGCGGAGTCTGTAACCTGGAGCGTATGTAACCTGAAGCGTATGTAACCTGAGGTACCACTGTACTTTAAAACATACAAAAGCTGAAATACTAAAACAGATTAAAATTACCTCAATTTTCTGAGTAGTCACCATAGGCATGAAAAAAATTGTTAATTTATGTTGTTCATGAACATATTATTATCTGTGGCTCTCTAGCTAAAAGCAAGTTGTGTATTATAGCATGCCCCATATTGTTCCCATGGATGTGCCCCAAAACTTCCTTACCCTCATCTCTGTTGATTTTTCATCTGGACATAAGGAAATATACATCTCAGTATCTCAAGGGGCACAGTAACTATATCCTTTAAATCTGAATGCAAAACTAAGCATTGTTCCCATACCGAAATGTTTTGTGACTTTACTAGGGATCATGCATATTAATTGAGTGAGCCCACTTGCTTGGCAATGTCTTGTGTCCAAATAAAGTGTTAAATCCAACAGGGTTCTAAGCCATTTCATAGAGAACACTCTCCTGGAGGTGTGGGTGTATAATTTGGGGTGGTCCAAGTTAACACCCCTTGCTCCTTATTTATAATTGTGATACCCTTGGTTATCATGCATTAAAGTACATTTACAGTGGTGCTTCGCAAGACGAAATTAATCTGTTCCGCGAGTCTCTTTGTCTTGCGGTTTTTTCGTCTTGCGAAGCACGGCTATTAGCGGCTTTAAGAAAAAGGAAACAAACTCGCAAGAACTCGCAAGACGTTTCGTCTTGCGAAGCAAGCCCATAGGGAAATTCGTCTTGCGGAACGACTCAAAAAACGCAAAACCCTTTCGTCTAGCGAGTTTTTCGTCTTGCGAGGCATTCGTCTTGCGGGGCACCACTGTATAAAAAAACAATGGTTTTGATCGGAAAGAATTATTGTGCATCCCAAAGAGGACAGCACCCCAGCCAAGGAGATATATGATATGGAATAGACCAAATCTATTTTGGGGTGCAGGGACATAGAAACTTCAGTTAGGCTGACTGAGCTTTGTTTTGAACATCCCTGGAAATAAGACATTGGGATACTACACTTCCCAGAATGCTTTGGGGGAAGTCATGTGCTTTAAATAAGCGTTGAAATCTAATCCTGGTAATCAAAAATAACTCTTGGAAATCGAGGGGTATATATTTATATAACATAAATGTAATCTCTGCCAAATATTACCTACAACAGCATAGAACTATGCTGGTACAAAGACTGTAGGTAAAATGTTGCAGTAATTGGAATTGCTTTTTTTTTTTTTTTATAAAGCATGCTGGAAGAGGAGGGGGAGCAGAAAATGCAAGCACAGCAGTATGTGTCCTTTTATGATTTATTAGGTGCTGGCATTGTGATGCCCTTTGCTGTTTTAAAACCGAACATACATCATCACTCCCTGCTGTTTCAAAAGCACAATGATTGAAAGCAAAGCTCACAATTATGGTAAAATTGCAAAACCTGTCAGTCACTGTGTTTGCCTGGTAGCAGCAAACAGGGTAGATTTACACCTGGGAAAAGCAAGTATAGAATAAGAGTAGTGGCATTTGTTGTTTTGCTCTTCTTTATAATGGAAGTAGGGGACTAACTACAGGAGGTGCTTAGCATATTTACAAGACGCTACAGGAGGTAGTTAGCATATTTACAAGCAACAATGCCACTATTTTGCATGCAGAAGTTTAAATATTGTAAAACATATTCCTAACACGGGTGCGTCTAGTTTAAAGCATCTGCATCTACACATGTCAAAATGACATTTTCAAATCAAAGCGCTTTTTTGGCCATGAAAATTTCATAGCGTATTATCATTCTTTCTTCTGTCACAGAATTTATTTTTATTACACGCACTAGCTTTTGCACCGACTCAGATTTGAAGTTGGTAATAGCCTTTGCTTAAAAGAAGAAAAGAGAAAAAAGAGCAAGTGGAAACTAGTAATAAGATGCTTAGAAATAATGGGGTTCTGACTTTCTTTCATCTTACAAAATAAAAAAATTCCTTCTAGTAGCACCTTAGAGACCAACTAAGTTTGTCAAAGCTCATACCAATAACAAACTTAGTTGGTCTCTAAGGTGCTACTGGAAGGAATTTTTTTTATTTTGTTTCTACTACAGCAGACCAACATGGCTACCTACCTGTAACTTTCATCTTACAGTTTGCTTTGAGCTTATATGAGTTGTCTTCTTACAGAAGGTTGAATTTGGTTCCTAGTCCTTATGGAGCTGCAATCCACAGCACCCTTGTTGTTTAGTCGTGTCCAACTCTTCGTGACCCCATGGACCAGAGCACGCCAGGCGCTCCTGTCTTCTACTGCCTCCCGCAAGGATTCTTTGGGGAAAGCCATCTGCTTTAAATGTGCACTGAATGTGCTTTAAATGTCTGGCATGGATCTGCACTCAGAACAGATCCACTGGAATTAAGAGACTCGAGTTAGTCATTTCTGTTGATTGCCACCATCAGATAAAACCATTAGCTTTTCATTGTTATTTTATGTTTAAGGTGGTGGATTTCCTTCCCACTGCTCTGGCATCACCACCTGTGAAGGTTCTACTTTTATTCCTATCGGAGCCACCACCTTATTGAAGAATTTATCATCCTTTGCTTCCTTGACTGGAGAATTCATGCATCCCTGGTTAGGCTATGAGCATAAGATGGACAAACCAGAAGATTTATTTTGAACTTGAAAAAAACACCATATTACTTATTTAAAAATATTTACAATATAAGTAAATATTGAGTGGTTTGGGTTGAGTCTGCATGTAGTCCTTATTTCAGTACAGTGGTATCTTGGGTTACATACGCTTCAGGTTACAGACTCCGCTAACCCAGAAATAGTACCTTGGGTTAAGAACTTTGCTTCAGGATGAGAACAGAAATTGTGGCGCGGCGGCAGCGGGAGGCCCCATTAGCTAAAGTGGTACCTCAGGTTAAGAACAGTTTCAGGTTAAGAACGGACCTCCGGAATGAATTAAGTTCTTAACCCGAGGTACCACTGTATTAGTGTTTAATATTTATCAAAGAATATGAGGCATGGATTGCTGTTGAAGAGGTTGGATCCTCTAGGCCTAGAAATGCTCTGGTGAATGACATACAAGGATTCCTCAGAGATGTTGTGGTTTTGGTTCCAAATCACTGCATATAAAAGTTATTTTTACACTATGCTGGCTGTGGGGCGGGGGGGGGGGATCAGCTCCAGCCCTAGCCAGCTCCACTCCTGTGGCCGGAAGAGGGGCAGTGGTGGGCTTTGTTCCCATGGAAGCAGCAAGGTTGCCTGCAGCTGCACCGGTATGCATGTAAGGAGCAGCAGGAGCCGCTGTGCAGCAGGGACAGACTCCTGCAGCCTCTTCCCAATCCACCACCAGCTCCTCCAGCCCTTCAATTTGTAATAAAGGCAGTTTCTGTGAAGCAGGCTAAAATGAGGCATGCCTGTAATTACATTAGTAACCCTTGAGCAGCGCTAACTATTCCATGGGGAGAAACTGACTGTTTTGCGTATGTTGAATATCTTAAATACTTGTCATTTTTAAATTCTGTGTTTATTCCTATTGCATGGTTTGTTTGATGCATGCCTCTTTTCTACTCTTGCCAGTGAGCTGTCACCATACTTTGCTCTGTGCAGCTGTAATTTTCTGGATTTTCTGACCAGGCTTGGTTCCTGATTCATAGAGAACCCGTTTGCATCATATTGAAACTTGGCTCAAACCTTGTTGGAAGTTGTAGCACATGAATCTTTCTTTGGAATGTCATAAGCTGTCATATAAAGCAAAACATCGACACCTATTCAAACAAAACTGAAATTTCCTGGTTTATAGCTCTCAGTCCCTATGTATGTATGTATGTTTCTTCTTCTTCTTTGGTGATCACTCGTAGCCGAGTAAGATTGTCTTCCATAAACACGGTTTTAACAGTGAGTCCGTAAGTGACTGTGGAGGCCAATTCTGGATCTACACATCCTTCTACAGTGGGGACATTGGTTTCCGAGCGGCAGTTGATCACAGTGTGGATTTGCCAAGTGTGCCTTCCTCTTAGCATGTTTCTCCCTTGCATCCTGAGTTTGAGTGTCTTCAAAGCCCATGACACCTTTGGTAAAGGCTGTTCTCCAGTTGGAGTGCTCACAGGCAATTGTTGGTGTTTATACTACATTTTTTAAAATTTGCCTTGATACAGTCTTTAAACCTCTTTTGTTGACCACCAGCATTACCCTTTCCATTTTTAAGTTCAGAATAGAATAGTTGCTTTGGAAGACGATAATCTGGCATCCAAACAACATGACCAGTCTAGCGAAGTTGATGTTGAAGAATCATTGCTTCAATACTGGTGATCTTTGCTTCTTCCAGTACACTGGCATTAGTTCACCTGTCTTCCCAAGTGCTGCATTGAGGCATTCTAATGAAGTTAAACAGAATGACTATATATTATTTTTTCTTTGGATCTCAGTTCTTTAAATTGCATTTAAACAACAACCACAACCAGGCATGTCAGAATTGTAGCCCCAGACTGTACACAGCACACTCAGCCCATATTGCAGCCTGTCAGGTGATCTGCCATTGAACTAGAGGTGGTTTATCAGGCACCGGACAGGTCTCAATATGGGGCTGGTGTGTCATGTATGGCTCAGGGCCACAGATTTGAAAGGGCTGATTTAAAATAAATTGCTATTCTTTCTTTTGATTGAAAATCTTAGTTTCTGGTTGTAAAAACCAGGGTGGCTTCCCCTTATGCAGGCTTTGCTTTTTTAAAGGTTTGTTAATGCAACATAAGATGTTACTGTTCCATCTATGTTATACATTTTCCATGCTTTTAAACTATCTAGTTTCGCTTCAATGTTATTGCGTTAGGGGCTTTTTTTGGGGGGGGTGTCATCTTTTAATAGATGATTTTTGTCATCTTTTAATAGAAACACATTAATGAGCTTTATGTACTTTCAGAAGGAAAATGGTTTTGATTTTTATAAGGCTTATATGCCCCAGAGAACATCACCATCTAGTGATATTTATGACCAGATGGAGTGAATTATGTGCATCTTTGTAGGTTTTCATGTGATGGAAATGTTTGCAGCAGTAAAATAGCAAATTGTCTAGCCTGCGTTTAAAATATAGTCATGTGGGGGTGCAAGGATCAAGAATGGTGGTCTTTTTAAAATGTCAGTGCCCTAAACATGCATAATTATTGCATCTCTAGACAGGCAAAACCAAATTTGGTAAGGCATGCATGCTTAGTGTAACGCATGCTTAAAATACTGATAGAGATAATCTTTTTTGGGGGGGGACTATTATATTACTATCTTTATTTTGTCATTTATCATATAATACAAATATACGGATACAAAGCATTTGGAAACAAGATCGAAAGTAGAAAACAGGGGAAGGTATTTTCTGTTTCCAGGCAGTTGGGGGGAAGGGGAACCAGAACCCCCCTCCCCATGTATGTGACCCAGGTGCTCTCTAGGTGGGAGGGGGCAGACGAAGCAGTGGCTACTCATTTGGGGGGCATCAAGCATGATGTGTTGACCCCCTACCCTGTGCAAATGGCACTATCTGAAAAAATATTTAGAAATGCACTTTTCTAAAACGTACTTCCTAAAATAAGAGGATTTAAATTGGGGGGCATGAACAAGACAGGTAGTTGTTACCTGCCTGAAAAGAGTTCTTTATGTATTGAAACTTTTTCCACACATGCTTCAATAAATGGATCTGCAGAGATGCTCCTCATCTTTTGCTGCCCTAGTGCAAAGTGGTGCAGTTGTGCATGTTCATTTCTACACATGGAATACTAGATTCCATGCTACCTATCTGCAATCCTGATGAGCCACTGCCGGAAAGTTTGCACAGTACAGTTACAGACTCCACTAACCCAGAAATAGTACCTTGGGTTAAGAACTTTGCTTCAGGTTGAGAACAGAAATTGCACGGTCGCGGCACGGCAGCAGGAGGCCCCATTAGCTAAAGTGGTACCTCAGGTTAAGAACGGACCTCCAGAACGAATTAAGTTCTTAACCCGAGGTACCAATGTACTGAGCTAGACAGACCCAGTTGTTGTTGTTTAGTCGTTTAGTCATGTCCGACTCTTCGTGACCCCATGGACCAAAGCACGCCAGGCACTCCTGTCTTCCACCGCCTCCCGCAGTTTGGTAAGACTCATGTTTGTAGCTTCGAGAACACTGTCCAACCATCTCGTCCTCTGTCGTCCCCTTCTCCTTGTGCCCTCCATGAACAGACGCAGTAGTTTGACACAATATAAGACAGTGTTCAGTATATCAGGTGTCCAAAGCCAGCTGCCTTGAAAAGACAAGTATGTTTAATCCCTTACTCTTCATGACTCTTCTGTTGATAGCTGTGAGCTATGATTAAGTTCCTACTTAAGCAGTGTTTCGCTGGGTAAATAACTTCCCATTTGAGTCAATTCTCTCAATTGTTCTATTTCATCTGTTGCCTCTCCTGTTTCTGAGTGTTTTCTTTTAGGGAGGGGGCGGGTATCAGGGTTGTCACTTTGCATTTCTTAGTGCAGAAAGTACGTATTCATCTGATGTGTAGAGATCTTTCCTATTCTACTTAATTCAAGAGGGTTCTGGAAGCTTCTCTGTGTGAAAGAATCAAGCAGAAGGTTCATGATGTTTCGATTATTCCTTCAGAGGAGTACAGCTGGCTTAAACTGGCTCTCTTATCTCTTTCAGCCAAGGTCATGCTGACTATAAAAGTAAGGCCAGAAGGAGCCTGCGTTTCACATTCTCCTTCTATCTCTCTTCCTTCAGGTGTGGTGTTCTGTACATAATATGCTATAGTGTTAAGGTTTAGTCTTATGGATTTCTTATGGACAGTGCCCGTCCTGATTGTATTGGATTTGTGACCATTATGCTCATTTGGCTTCAGCTGGATGAAATATTAATTGCCTCTGGTCTATTTTTTGGGAATCCTGCAACGTGTTTAACGTTTTTACTCTGCTAACTATACGTTGGAGTTCTTCTCTGGATCAATATTGAAGAGAATTTCATGATAAGAAATACCCCTGTACAGACCTGAAACCTGGGTTCTCCTCCTAGAGAAAGCAGGGCTGCCCAGAGGTCTCCATGTGGCCAGGGATCCCACAGAGCCAGACATCTCCCTCATCACCTCAAGGGCCACATGTGTTGGACTGCCCTGCCCTAGAGAGCCACTGCCAGTCAGAGTAGACAATACTGAGTTAGTTAGACCAGTGATCTGAATCAGTACAAGGCAGCTTCCTAACCTTAGAGTTCCCAGTCCAAGTTGTTTCATTGCTGGAGCAACCACACTCTTAGGGCTCCATGCTCCAGTTCAAAGTAGTCTTGAACCAGGGGAATAGAAACTAGGACCAGCATGTGTGAACCTGCTATCCTTCCAGACACATTGTTTAGAAATGATCAAATAGGGCTATGACAACTGACTTTCCAAATGATTTAGCTTCAGGGCATGTAGAAGGTGGTAAATGGAAAGGGAGATAGGCCTACAGTATATACAAACAAGCTGATTCAATCAATTATGGAAACTTAATCAGGTGCAAAACACAATATAAAGGCAGCTGGGGGCAACCTTTGTAAAACAAAGCAATGAACTTCAAGCACAAAAGTGAAACTGCCAGTTCATTCTCCTTCAGATACTGAAATTTTGCTCCCTGCTGAAATGACTAGGATTCAGCCCTGGGAAAACCTAAGCTGTAAAAGTTTTTGTAAGCTCTGGTGATTGGGGCAATTTATTCTTGCCATAAGTAACTGATAATTTGCAAGCTCACCATACTGTAAAATCCCTGAGTGAGTACAGCGTTGATTGATTGATTGATTGATTGATTGATTGTCAGAGTCCAAGTTATTTTGTACTGTTTTTCAGAGTTGGTTACTAAGGTTATAGCAACAATGCCTTCTATACATATTATGTGAACTAATCAGTTAATAACAACTAATTATGGTAGCTACAACCATTTCCCAAGTAATAGCTGGTCATTGTCAATTTTCTGAAAACAAGATGCTGATAAACAGTGCCTTTAAAAAAAAAGTTTAGGGGTACTCTCATTCCATCTGAGGAAACACCATGACAGGAAATGAGGCCGCCATTGGGGGTAACAATGGAACCGACAATTCACTGTGCTAGAGAATAAACTATTTTTTTTTTAAAAAAATAGTTTCTTCTCTCATTAGATTCACAAAATGTTTAGGGGTATACGTACCCCTGCATCCCCCAGAAAAAAGCACTGCTGGTAAATATGGGAGACTTTCTTTTCTTTATATTTGTAACATCTGAAATTTACTACTTGGCTTTAAATGAATGTGTGTCCTGAACACGAGTCCCCAATGAGGACCCATGATTAGAAGTTTTGTTCTTTATTGGCAAAGCACTTGGCAAAGCATCAGCTCCTAAAGTTCAATAGATGCATGCACCACTCCTGCTAAATAGCTAGCTAGGCATCTCCTTCTTCTGACCTGTACAGTTGGAGTAACAGCCTCCATGCCTCCATCAGCACATTTAAACCCTCTCTTCTGACTGTTAGGATTCATTCCTTGTGTCTGCAGTCATGGGATTGTTGTCTATCACGTGATGGTGTATGTTTTCATTCCACATAGTGGGAAGTGACAGAGACAGGATGTTTTGTTACTGTGTTCTGTGATGTGGGACTATTGTCCTTTGTTTTTTCTCTTTGCTGTCTGATGAGAAAGAGGAAGGAGCTGAGTCAGAATGCTCCGAGTGTATTATACGTAAATAAAAGTAGTTTCGCCAAAATGCTGTGCTCCTGAGTTTGTTACTTAAACTGCGAACACTCTGCTGTTCCTAAGCATGCTAATGCCTTTTGGTATCAGTCGCTGTGATGTTCGGGCTGGAGAAAGCTTTGGAAGCTCCCAACCAACCAGGAGGGAGAGAACATGCCAGTTGGGCATGTGTCTTTGCCAAGGTCCTACACGTGAGTAGGATGATCCTAACACTGGCGCAGTATGCACAAGCAACCAGTGACTTTTCCTGAACAGCAGCTCCAGCTACTCCTGTTGCTTTACGCCATGCTTCCTCAACCTTGGCCCTCCAGATGTTTTGAGACTACAATTCCCATCATCCCTGACCACTGGTCCTGCTAGCTAGGGATCATGGGAGTTGTAGGCCAAAAACAACTGGAGGGCCGAGGTTGAGGAAGCCTGCTTTAAGCCCCTCCTTGTCCTTGGAGACGGAGCTTTCTATGGGACTGTCTCTTCAATCTCTGTGATTCCCTGCAATTCTTCCCTTGTCTCCTCTTTTCTAGCCTCTGACTGCCTGTCTCTTCCTTTTCTCCCTAATTCATGGGTGGCCCACAAATATCCTATATTTTAAATGAGTATCTGATTGTGGCCTTGGTTGTACAATTTAGTGTTTCCCTAATTTCTTTTAATTATCCTGCTTTTGTCTGATGGACTAGTTTATTCTAACTCATATGCTGTGATCCATTGGGCCTTCATTTTTACTGACTCCCAACAGTAATTTGGGTTGCTTTCCTGAGTATAAGATGTTGTGCAGTAAAATTGACAAAGAATAATAAACTGGGCATCCGTGAATGTAATTATTTATGAGGTCAATGCATGCTATGTAATTTCCTACAGATTCTCCCCCCTTATTCTGTTGCTTTCAAAACTAATGTTCACATAAAAAATCTAAAATCTTCCATATAATTTGGTAATTTACTGCTTTCCCAAATACTCTTTTCAACCTATATGGGGATGTTTAGTCCTTGAATGTTTCAAAATGTTAGCGTAAAGCTTCCTGCCGGCTATGTCATGTGACTTGTGGCAATTTCTATGCAATTTTTCTGTCCTGATTTTCCTCTGATGTTTTTTAGTAAAAAGTACTGAACAAGAAGGCACATTTCGACTTCTAGAATCTCCAGGGAGTATAATTTGCTTGACCTTGTAATACTGCTATCATGTTATTTCAGATATTGCTTTATAAAATGTCCTCTACGACCTGCCTTCCCCCTACCTAAAGAGCAACAAGTGCTTACAGTCTCTCATTGAATCTCAACACTGAAAAATGCCTTGGGGTTGTACTAGATGTGACGAGGCAGCCATGTTTGTTGCTCACATGCCAGCCCAAATCGCGTATAAAGAAAGGATGGGGAACTGACTTCAAAAGGAAAGGCAAGAGCTGAAGAGGAATATGTAGAAGAGTGGAGCATAGGCTGCTTTGGCCTGGGCACTTTTCTTCCAGCCCCTCCAGTGAGGTAAGGTAGGGGGAAGGTTTGCTCCCCTCACCCAGTGCCACTTTTGAAATTAAAAACTGACTGCTATCACTCCCACCTTAAGAGTGAATGGGGAGACAAGTGTGAACATCATCAAACAAGACACTCTTTTGTTATGCCTAGTTTGGCCTTTATATACAGTGGGGATAGCCAGTGTAGGGTCCTCTAGATGCTACTGGATTCCTTCAGCCCCAACCAGCAAGGCCAATGATCAGGAATGATGGGGGTTGTAGTCTAGTAACATATGAATGGTACCTCATTGGCTGTCCCTAAATATGAGGAAGAACTTTCTGATAGTAAGAGCTGTTTGGCAGTGGAACAGACTCCCACAAGTGGTGGTGGACTCTCCTTCCTTGGAGGTTTTTAAGCAGAGGTTGGATGGCCACCTGCCATGTATGATCTAGTTGAGATTCCAGAATTGCAGGGGGCTGGACTAGATGACCCTCAGGGTCCCTTCCAACTCTACAGCTCTGTGATTCTATTATTCTGTGATCTTGGTTCTCCTTTGAAATTATCTGTTGAGATCCCTACTCTAAAGGAATCCTTTAAATTTGGTTGTGGATAGCAACCAGTGTATTATTGAATAACGGGCACAAGAACTGTATGCATACTGTAATTACAACTTGGCAGGCTACAAAAGCCTCATGCATATCCTTCAGTTATGTTTTCTTAATGTGGTTCAACTTACTAAATAGGTATATGTGCTTCCATCAGGGGGGAAAATGGCAATTCCATTTTTATTCTAATCATAGCAATAGTTATGAGGCCTCAATGAGTGTTTCTAAATGCTCGCCTGTTTTTTCTTTTGAGTCTAGTATGTTGTCAACGTTTCCCTTCCAGTTGGCTGATAATTTTTCTGTTTATTCCCCACTCCACCCTGGAAATCCTTGCAAATCAGTATTTGAGGGCCTGACTCTATGCTCCAGAGTCTCAATTTCTTTGTATAACCAGAAAAAACATTTCTTTTTTATAATGAATTTATAATTTCTGCCCTTTAACACACCTTAATTGAGGTCAAGGCAACATCCTCTGTAGGATGATGCACTCCCCGCTGCATTCTGAGCACTTGGAATCCTTCTGCAGAAAATCCTAAGCCCTTCATTTTATGTGTAAACATGCTATTAAGAGGAAATACTTCCTGCCCATGAAGCTCAGAAATTAAAATTTAAAAAAACCCGAGGTTTTAGATGAAGTGAGGGGGCTGTTGCAACTTCATTGACTTCCGAGAAACTGTGCCAGATCACAGCAGGACTGAATTGGGTCCAACACATAAAAAGATGCAGTTTCTTTGAAGCACCATAACACAACGGCAGTTCCATTGGGCCGCGTGGGTGCCTGCAGTTCCTTTGCCTGCTGTCTGATAACTCTTGGCACAGCACATAAAAAGCATTTTCCTTTCAAGCTAGCAGAAGCTTTTTGTTTGCAAAACACGTACTATCGCATTCATTTCTTCTTCCCAAGCATGGGAATGCATGGGGTGAGATGGATGATAGTAATTTTCACAGCTTAAGTCACTACTTTATCACCAGGAAGCAAATAGAACCCTCATGATGTACAGACTATAGGAGGAAGTGTTCTCTTGCTGTAGTAGTATTCAGCTGCTGTTAGACCCTGTCAAACCCCCTTTATGGTTTCTTATGTTTCGGACGCAATTCATGCCAGTTCTACGAAAGTGTGCAATTCACTTTGGGCTGCATTTAAAGAAATACATCCCCAGTAGTGAGCTGACTGTTGATTGCTACCATGTAAGATAATTGTTGGATAAGAAAGCAAGGTAAAAACATCTTCATACCCGGGCGGCGGGTATTGGGGTGATGCTGGATACAACAAAGGATTTTACAGACTGATGTCAGGAATTTAGTTTGCTTCAATTTCTTAACTTGAATAGGCTAGAACAGTTCCCCTCTACAGCTACTCTACAGTGTTTTATACTAGAAAAAAACTGTGAAAAATTCAGATGCAGTACAACAACAAACTCCCATGCAAAATTTCTAGGTGACTAAATAGCCCAATTTTTACGCTTTCGCCGTTTGAACAGTGATGGTACACCCCTTACTAGTGTTGCACATACTGTTTTAGAACAGGTGCTTTTGTGGTTTATTCTGTTTTTAACTTGTACACCACTTGAATTACTTTACGGTATGAAGTGGTCTATAAATTTGTTAAATAACAGCAGCAGCAACCTGTGGTAAACTTGTGGCCATCAGAGTCCCACTGAGCTCTGCCTAAGGATGGGTCAAACCCCATAAGAGAAGTGGATTGCTAACTTGGTTTTCAAGTCCCAAATACATTTTAAGCAGAAAATCCATGCCAAGTTTTACATGTTAACCTCTTTCCCCATTTCCCCTCTTCTTTGACATTTTTCACTTGTTTTCATTTATGCATTGTTGTGCAAGAGGCATATCATAGTATTTAAAGTCTTCAAGCTGTGGAATACTGAGGCATCCCTATGCCTGAGTTTTAAACAATGTTGCACTGTAATATGAGAGAGAGGCAACTGATTCACTTTCTTCCCCATATACGCCTGGCAGCGGAGTGATATTAGCAATTGCGTTATGACAGTGAACTGAAAGTAGCTGCATTTGCCTCTGGTTTTCTAACTGTTTGAACTCAGAATGGAATAAAAGTAATTCGTGTAATGCTCAAAATTGCAAAGCGTCATCATCATGGTGGAAATTATGAAATGCGGAAAAGAATGAATGTGATAGGCAAAGAGATACCTAGGTTTTGGAAACAGCTTCAGCAGGTCGGCTGCATTATGTGGTGTTTGGGAGCACTAACAGTCTGTGTTTCTCATTGTGCCTGTTGGTGGATAAGCCATATATAGATAAGAGAGATCATTATTGTTACCTTACACATTGGCCTGGTTGACACAACACAGGAAGTTGAACTATGGCTTCCTGGGACCATGTAAATGTGCAGGCTCCTGGAGAGCGGCTTGCAGAACCTTGTCTCCTCCCCAGTCCTTTTTACTGTCAAGCTGAGCTAAGTTTGGCTTAGTGTGTCATCCAGACGGGGACTTATGGTTAAGCTCTGCCTTCAGAACCTTGAGCTGTAGCTAAGGTTTGCTCTTGACTCTGAGTCAAGGACTGGGAGTGAACAAAGTGGCTGTGAGCTACTTTTAGGGAGCCCACACAGTCCCAGTAAGCCATAGTTTAGCTCACTGTGTTGTTTGAGCCAGGCCATTGTTTAGATAGCTTTGTTTCTCTCCCCCCCCCCCCCCAGCAATTAGTGAACCAAACATTATCCCCCTCCCTTTGTGTGTGTTAAAGACTAATCTGTACACAGTAAATCTTTATTTTGGTCAGATTGTTTTACTGAATTGTGTACTAAAAGGCTTAATGTGATCCTAATTTGCAGCTAATCTTCTTTACCAAGGAAGGACTGTATTTGTTTTTTGAACGCCACATCATTAGCCTAACTTGTGGGGCAACGAAGAAGCACAGCAGTCCACAAAAGGTCTAGCATTAAACATCCACGCTTGTTATTCTCATAATCCATGTGGATTTTGAAACAGGGAGGTACAAAAGTTGCCTTTTTAACTAGACCAGTATCTGTAGGTTTCAGATGCAAGTGGTTTGATGTTAACTCTATGGAATCTGAAAACCTTTCAAATTAAAATGTAACATTTTTGTCTGGCAGAATTGTAATATAGCTGATTCTGAGCAATATATAGAGCAAGAGCAAGATTGCTTGTTAATGCAAATAGGTAGTCAGCTCAAGTGGACAGTAACCTCTAGAGAAAATATTCGGTGTATGCATGCATTGCATTAAGACAGCAGGAGTTCCAGGCTGTTACACTGACTCAAGAAACTCACCTTCTACAGGCATCCTAAAACTCTCTTCTAGGGGGAGAACAACAGTGTTACCAGCCAACTTAACCCATCCTGTTTTGCACCCTCAATTGTGGCTTCCCTGGAATCTTTTTTTCTCTTACAGCAGTCAAGTGTTGAAGACATTATACTCCCAGTTGTTGTCTGCCAGGACCTGTGTGTGTCCTCTGAGGTTTATTGCTGGAGTTTATTGCAGTGCAGCAAGTGGAATATTCTACAGTGTTGTCTTGGCAAAAGTAAAAAAGCTGGAGCTGTAGTATTTATAAGAGAACTGGCCATTCCAGAAAACTGCCAATCACAGAAATTTATGTTGTGTGTTCCAGTCTTCACCTGGGGGAGGGATCTAAGGCCCTGTCACACCCACTCCCAAGATCGGCACCAGTCTAGGTTTCAGCTGCAGACTGTGAAGTTCCTGGCAGTGACTCCTCTATCTCTTGCAGATTTCATGTGTCGGATTTACTGTGTAAAAAGTCTCCTTTGTCATTGATTGTTTCACAGAATGGGAGATTTTGGGTAGTACATTTCTCCTAACATATTATTGCAATAAGGATTTGTTAGCTGCACTTGTAAAAACTTTTAGTACGGTTTTAAAGCCATGTCTTTTATTGCACAGACAACCTTAGTGGGGTGCTTTATTTATTTATTTATTTATTCATTCATTCATTCATGCCTCTGTTCATCTGGCTGGGTTGCCCCAGCTATTCTGGGTGTACAGTGGACGCTCGGGTTGTGAACATGAGCTGTGTGGGAGGCACGTTTGCAACCCGCAGTGTCCGCAACCCACAGCGCAGCGTCTGCACATGTGCGGGTTGCGATTCGGTGCTTCTGCACATGCACAAAGCTCCGAAACCCAGAAGTAACCTGTTCTGGTACTTCCGGGTTTTGGCGCGTCCGTATCCCAAAAAGAGCAACCTGAAGCGTTTGTAACCCGAGGTGTGACTGTATTGTCACTTACTATCATATGTGGGTGATTGGAATAGATGATATACCATCTTGACCTTGGATTTTATGTATCCATGAAGTAGTGTAGTACGTACAAAATGAAAGCGAATTTGAAAATCAGTAGGAGAATTTGTCACTCTAGGTTTACTGGATCCTTAAAGAAAATCTCAATTTCAAATTGTCAAAGAGAGATTGCAGTTTTGAAACCACTTCAGTATCAATCTAAGGTTCTGTTACTGAAAAAGAATTTATAGAACATATAGGCAACTTATCCTAAGGGTGGTTTGCTATAAAGCATACTGCCAAACCAAAAAGCTTTATGCTTCATATTTATGCTGGCTTTATAGTTGTAAAAGAAAGCCTGGAGGCGGCCTATTAACTTCCCCATCTTAGTGTGATTTATAGTATGATGGATACTATATTTGATACATTTTCTTTATGGTTGGACTGTTTTATTAAGTTGATTTATGAGTGGGTAATTACAAAAAATAAATCCGAAATACTGTAGTTTGCTAAATAGCAACACGTCAGCAAAGAAAGTTGTTATCCAAATGACATTTGTATTGTATTTTTGGAGCTGCTTCAAAAACGCTTTTGTGATCAAGTTTAATACCGAAATACAAGCGGAACATATTGCACAAAATGTGTATGCACATACTTCTAGCATGTTGAAACTTTAAAACTGAGGTAAGCACGGAGCTGATCCTTTTCCCACTCGCATGTCGAGCAAGCTGAATCAACAATTAATAACTAACATTAGAAGTTAAACTGAGTTTGGAAGTGATTATGAGTTTCAACCATCTATGACAGGTTTTATACATGAATCTGAGTCTGTCTGTGAGCTTTTAAAGAAGTTGAACTGCATTTGCAATCGGAGGTAAAGTGTAGGTTAAGGCATCAATAAAGAATAAAGACCAGCTCATCCTCTTAACTCTTCAGTGGTGCTTTTGTAAAGTTATGAGCTTCTTTATGACTGGTCGTATGTTAGTGTCAAATGGAAGCTTCTGCCTACTTTCTTCAAACAGTGAAGGTTCTTCTGCCACAGAGATCCAGTTGTTCCTTCAGGCCCTGCAATTCATCACTACAGGCACTATTTAGTAGGTTTACCAGCTATCAAACTGCAAAATGAGATTGACCTAATTCCACTCAGTATGGGGAAGTTTTGATCAATTCTGTCAGTATTCTCTTGATTTTTGGCAGCTTAAGAAGTTTGAGCTTTCATTTCTATATATTTTTAGTATGCATTTCTTATCCTCAGAAACCAGGGGGAAAACATAGGGTACTTTCTTCCTACATGTCTTCTTGACATGACTTTTGCTAGGCAGGCTAGACAGGAATCCTGGCTCAACATTTCCTGGGAAATTCATAGAAGTTCAACTTTTCTGCACCAAACATTTTTAAGCAGAAACCAGTGGTTTGGAAATGGGGCAGCTACAAGGTATAAAATCCAAATGTGGTTAAAATGTAAATTGACGGCAAGAAAGCATCAATACTCCACTCTGTTTCATGGCTGCTTAGCATTGTTATGAAGATGTGAATGTATTGTCATACTTGACTGAGCCCCAGCCTTACAATTCAGCTTAATTATCTTCAAGGTCATTCGCCCCCCCCCACCAGTCAGGCCACACTTGAATATGTCAAATTATCTAGGACTACAGAACTTGCTCCTTTTCCCCATTGTGTGCCATTTTATTGCTGTCTATAACTATGATTATGTCTGTCTTTGCTGTGAAAAGCTAGAAAACTCAAAAGCCTTGTTTTGGTTTTTTCCTGCATGCGGCAAACAAAGCACTACAGACAGCCTATTCATCTGTTCACATTTACACAACCAAAATTGCCTGGAAAAATCTCTTTCTCTGACTGAATATAATATGGTGTATATTTCCCAAACAGTCACATCAGTACTGAGAGCCTTACTTCTTCACAATAAATATTTTCCTAACACAAATGGGCAAGCAACAAAGTTTCACTGCTTTCTGCTGTTCTTTGTCATGCGCTTGCTACACACCATATAACAGGATGGAGTCCTGCTCTGTTATATCTTCTGGAGAGCAGCCCTTGAACTGGACGCTACAGCACCATGCTTATTTATATATTGGTCCCACCCTAACTCAAAGGTGTTCAGGAGTCACACCCTGCCTTCAGGCTTATCTAAAAAAGACAAGACACATAAGAGAAGGAAGAATGGCGGGAAAAAGTAGAGGAGGAAGATTAGTCTGATGATGCCAGAGTGAAGAGGTAAGTAGGGATCTGTATCCAGCAGGGTCCAGGGCTCCAGGCTGACCTTCCCTTGCTTCAAGAGAGATGCTGCAATCAACCCATCAGCCCTCATTCATCTCAACAGTGACAGAGTATGCACACTGTTACTTGTGGCAAAACATTCTTTCTGGAAAGGAGTGGGAACAAGCTCCAGGCTGCAACTGCTACTTCTCTGGTTGATGGCTGGTGCCACACTCTTGCTGTGGTATTCATCTTGGAAGGCATGGTGTGTATCCTTCCAGAGACCCTTGGTCCCTGGGCATGGAGTGTGCTTCCCTCCACTTCTGCTTCCTGAGGCAACTGGAAGTTGGAGTGGCATTTCGGGTAGAGAGGTGGAAAACAGAGCTAGCAATTTGCTCAATATCACTCAGTGGCCTTCATGCCTCATTAGGAATTGGGTGCATTTATTTTGCTTGGTTGCAGCTTTCTGGCAGCCCTGCTGAATGTTTGTGGAACATGTTGCCAACTGGGAGATATTAGGCCCCATCACTTCAGGCCTTTAGGAGAACCCACAGACGTGTTTGCTCTGGAGCTTAAATAGGTTTTACTGTGTTTCTGAATTGAATTGAATTGATCTGTATTTATTTATTGGAAGTTAGTATTCTATAGAGCTCAATTTTTAATGTTGGGTTTGTTTGTTTTTGAGTATTATAGCTGGTTCTGCTAGTGATTACTTTGGTGTAGTCTTCCCCAACCCCAGGCCTGCTAGATGCCTTGGGCTACCATAAGCTCCAGGCAGAATGGTCTGTTAACACGTTATAGTGAGCCACCCTGGAAGGGTTTTAACCACCAAATGTGACATATGAACATTTTAAATAAAGGAAAAGCTTGCCAAAAGACTGCTTTGGCTGTGAACATTTGCCTAGCCCATGGACTTTGGTTGTTGCCTACCTCATAGGCCCACAGCCCAGCTCCCTAATGGCTAGGTGGGGCTCACTAGCTCTGGGAGGAGGGGTGTGATTCCTCAAGTGGCTTAGGCTCAGGACAGGTGAGAGTCACCTGTCTCATCAAGCCCAGATGCTGCAATCAGCATGCAAAGTACAAAAGGGAAGCAGAGCTGAGGTGCTATGTCTGCTCAACTGCCCATGTTGGTGGATCTTGACTTGGTTGCCCTTGAACCTCCATGGGACTGTGCTTTGGGTTTGACTCTGCTGGACTTGGCTACTTGGATTGACCCTGGACTGTGTATCCTGGCTTTGGACTATGCTTGTGTGGATTGACCACTGGACTTTGGACTTGGCATACACTTTCTGACAGGTAGGCCAGGCGGCGGGAGAAAGTCCCATTGTGTGAGCATACCATGTTGTTCTTATTCCACTTAGCGTTACATTGACATCCACCCTTAGGCTGGCTGCTCCTGTAGTCCAAACATCCATTTTGCCTTTGCCTTACAAAGCATGCTTGTATTTTCCATTCCTGATAAGAACATATATGCATGCATGCAAAACGTGTATTAACAACATTTGGCCATAATGAGCTTTGGGGAAATCAATAAACAACTTACTTTGTTATGGGAAGTGTAGCATGTTTTGTGCTCCTAAGATCTGATACACATGCATAATCCTTGTCTATGGGTAGGAATTACCAAACTAATGTCAGTTTCACAAAGTCTTTTCAATATACTTTTTCAAGTAATCTTCCTTGACTTGCTATGTCGGCAAAAGCAGTGAGGTTTTTCTTCCTGGCACAAAAGACACCGAGGCTGACTTTCTTGCACTGTGAAAGTAATTCTCAGCCTTCTTCAGACCATTATCAAAGACTACCTGACCTCTACTGCCCTCCCTTAGGCACTGAGGAGAGAAATAAATCACACTGGACACTTATATTAGACACTGTTCAATACCACTGATGTTTTTATTTCATTCTATATATTAAGCTACAGTTCTTAAGGTGGTTTCGTTTTAGACAGGTGGCTAGTAAATGAAGATAAGACATGGGCAGTTAGTTTAACAGCAACTGAACCTAACTATCTAAAGTGCTACCTTGAAAGCCTTAGTTTTGATTTATTAACCACCCCCTCCAAAAAAAGGCTCATTGCAATACGCAGGGACATTGTTTTAAGGATCCTGTGTGCGCCACGAGTTTCACACTAAAAATAACTTTCCCTAGACATACTGAATTCAATTAGCTGCCAACTTTAGCATGAAAAGAATGTTGAGTGATCTCACTATGGCTGAATATGTAGAGGTTGGATTATCTGTGGACACCTATGCCTGCAGTTGTCTACCTGTCTTTAATGACATTGGTTATTTATTTAAAAACCTATTTCACACCTGTCATCAGAAGACCTCGGTTAAGATTACACCGAATGAATACATAAAACACCCTAATAATGCACCACATAATATCAATAGTCCATTGATTGGTCCATCACACTGACCAATATTGCAGCCTGGAAAGACCTGTCCAAACATGGCAGGTGCTTAAAAGCTGTACAATCAGTGTGCTTGCTAGGGCTGATGGGTAATGTAGTTCAGCGACATCTGGTGGACCAAAGGTTCCCCACCCCTGGTTTACAGTGTTAATGCCACTCTTAACTTCTAGAGGGATTATGAGGTGCTATTGCCAAGAAGACCTTCTGCTGAATGTTTGATCCCTGGGATTTCACTTAAGGTTGAAACTACCAGCCAAGCATCCCAGCAGAACTGAAACGTGACATATATGATGGGATCTTATAGTACTTTCCCAGGATGTGAATTCTTCCTAAGTGAATTTTAACATTTTTACTATAGGCAACTCTCCATTTACGTGGGGGTTGCATTCTTGTGTGCATCAGTGGGACATGTGTCAGCCTGCCCCGTTCCACCTTCACCCCATTGCAGTTCTGAAAACAGGGCACACGTTGGCAGCCGCACAGGTGCTGATCACACACAAATGGGGAGTTGCCTGTAGAATGTATAAAGTCTGACACGGTTTGGGATTTTTATAGTTTAAGACACTGCTGCCACATCCTATGTGTATTAAGCTTGGGATTCTTGATAATGGGATATATCATGTTAATAATCAGTGTGGTGGCTGGTTGGTAGGTGGCACATGTGAACTTAAGACTTGCTTCTGATTGCGCTGTGGCAATGCGCAGTTACAAGGTGAGTGCTGTCTGAAAGCTCACTCGCTGGATCATCACTTTGTTGTGGTGAGTGGGCTTGCACGTTCCTATGACCCGTGTGAGCGAAGTTGTCAGGAGTTTTGTACTCCCAGCAGGGTCACCCAGGGTGGTAAAGTCAAAGGGGAGGAGCTAGATAAATAATGATCCACTAAGTCCTCAACGGCAGAACAGGAGGAAGATAACAAGCGGTATGTTACAACGCCTGTGAAAGGATGCAAAATGCCAAGCACATATTCACACTTTCTATATGACAGGTTTGGGAGTGGTTCCAAGTATCTGGAAAGTGGAAATAACTGTAAAACACAGACAAGCAGTACGGTTGCCAGCTGACTGTCTGACAAGATATCATCTTGGATTATAGCTCAGAAAGGGGGAAATATGTTTTTAATTGCAAGACCTACAGTTTCAGAGCTTTGACAGCATAATTTACAAGGGAATATACATTGGTGCGATTTCTTCTTTCTTTCGGAAACATGCTAAAATTCTTGTGTGGTGAACTCATTTGCATAACTGGGAATAATCAAGCTGGGAAAATATCCTGTTACTTCCATAATATAAAAATTTACCAAAACTGAATGGCGATTGGTTGATACATTGTGTACGTTTATACTTAGGTAAGAATACAGCTCAGAATGCTAATAAAAAAGGAGTAAAAAAAAGGAACTCTTGCTAGGAGCAGACTGGATGTGAAAGGATAATAAATTGGTTTGGACTTGGGCTGCTTCCACACTGGGCACTTACTGTGGAACAGCCATGCTTTATTCATTTTTTAATAGGGCTTCTACATAGCAAAACATCACCATCTCATTTCCCTGAAATTCAGCTTATGTTTCCCCAGCCCAGAAAATCTGACACACACACACCACCATTAAATGGCATAACTGCTCACTTTCATCAGTTGTACATGATCCACCCTGTTGCCATCCTGGCCAGATTATGATTTATATTGATTTGCTCCGCAATTTGCTGGATTGTTCTCTAGCAGTTTCTGTGGTCTCTCTCTTCTCTCTAGGAATCAGCTCTATCCCTTTCCAAATAGAATTGCCTTTACATTAGCCCCCCTCTGCAGTGGGGGGCAATCATAACTGTGAGTGCAGTGCTGGAGAAGGCCACCTGTGCTTGAGTGGGCTGTGTTCTGGTCTTCCTTTGAAAACACTGAATGCACATTTACTGATATATCTACCTCCCCTTTCCTTAAAGCAGACTACAGTTTTATAATGTTGCTTGGAGTGGGACAAGTGGGTGCCAACCAATCAGTGTTATGCATAGCCAGTTCTGCTGCAATAATACTGGTTTTGCCCTCGCTCAGTTCGAACAATACATGATGTGTGCAGTTGTACAGTGGGTTCACTTATCAAGTTCTATATGTCTGTATACACCTCTGTCTCATTGCATCTATTTTTCAGTTTCTCTGGGGTGCTCTTACACTGTGCATCACAATTGATTCTGAGGGTCAGCTTCCTAGCAAACAGAATGGTAAGGTATGTCACACCTTCACTGTTCCTGTGGTTCTCTCAAGAATGTATGCGAGCAAGAACCGTCATCTCTGGACTCTTGTCTTTTTGGAATTGCTGCTGCATAAACAGGAAGCTGAAATAATTAATTCTATTGAAAGTAACAAAAAGAGGAGGGATAACATGAAGCAAGGCCCTGGATTAGCAATGCAACTGCTGAGAAGAATAAATCAAGCTCATCTACCCTTACCCATGCAATCAATCGCCGCATCCATATCGCCAACCATTATTAGTTGCTCTAGCTGTGTGATAGCCAGCGCCAGCATGTTTATTCATCTTGCAAATGTATGCATGGAGTTCTTTTAGCTATAGACGGGCATCGGAAATGATAATCTCTTCAAGATTGGATCTCTTTATTAGTTAAAATAACAGTTTCTGGATGAGTGGCAGATCAATCACAGAGGGCCGGGTTGTTGCATGAGTGGATCTGGGAAACAGCCCTCTGCTTCAAGACTCTTATATCATAAGTATCCAGCATACTAAATAGGAAAACGTATTTGGAGATTAAATCTTTGAACTTCCATCGGGTTATCTGATTCTGTGGAACTCAAATTGGAGTCCGGCAAATCAGTTGCTGACTTTCTGAACTCGCCTGGGCCATTCCTGCTGATGCAGTTGCACAGTCCTCCTGGCCTGGGAGGTCATGTGGTACCAGGGCCTTCTGGATGCAGCTGGACTACAATTCCCATCAGCTTCAACTGTCATGACCGATTGTCAAGGATGGTGGGAATTATAGTCCAATAATTTCTGGAGGTGCACAGGTTCTCCCATTCCTGTACTAGGGGATCAGACCAGTGCCATTGTCTGATATTACCGTATTTTTCGCTCTATAAGACGCACCAGACCACAAGACGCACCTAGTTTTTGGAGGAGAAAAACAAGAAAAAAAATTCCTGAATCTCAGAAGCCAGAACAGCAAGAGGGATCGCTGCGCGGTGAAAGCAGCAATCCCTCTTTCTGTTCTGGCTTCTTGGATAGCTGCGCAGCCTGCATTCGCTCCATAAGACGCACACACATTTTGTCTTACTTTTTAGGAGGGAAAAAGTGAGTCTTATAGAGCAATAAATACGGTAAGTCTTCCACATCTACTGCCTTTCCCCCAGTCTGGGCAACTTTTCACTGATGGAGATCACAACATATTTCCACTGTACCAGCAGAATATCAGCCTTCAGCAAAACTGCCTTCTGGCTCTCTCCTACAGCACTGCTCTAACCAGGGAGACAAGGGCCACTTGCTGAAATCCCATTATTTACTACCCTGACTTGCCTGATGGTATGGGCCCTGCCCAGCCTTCTAAAAACAGCACAAATGGAGAGGGTGGTAGAGTATCTGCTTTGCACTTGAAAGGTTCCAGGTTTAATCCCTGGTGTCTTCAGGTAGGGCTGGGAGACCGCCTGCCTCAAACCCTAGAGAGCCACTGCCAGTCACTGTGTGAACAATACTGAGCTAGATGGACAAATGGTCTGACTGGGTAGAGGGAATCTTCCTGTGCTCCTAAGGGCTCCTCTGACTCATTCTGCTTGCCAGGGGGTTCGACTCGATGGCCCTTGTGGTCTCTTCCAACTCTATGATTCTATGATTCTATTCATCCTGCAGTTCAAGCACCGTTTCCTACAGTGTCCAGCTGGACACACCAGAAGCTCACTAGCAGGGCTGAAACTTGAGCACTAGCCCTCTCCTGTTGTTACTCCCCAGCAACTGATTATACAGAGATATAGTGCCTTTGTACCAGGAGGTTGCATATAGCAATCATAGTGAATACCTGTACTGTTAATCATGGTGGAAGGGATATTGTTTCTATGCATGTTTAACATAATGCTGTTTTTAATTACACTGGCATTTCCAGTGTTTTACTGATTTATTTAAAAATTCCTTCCAGTAGCACCTTAGAGACCAACTAAGTTTGATATTGGTATAAGCTTTTGTGTGCATGCACACTTCTTTACTAATAACAAACTTAGTTGGTCTGGAAGGATCTTTTTTATTTTTTATTTTGTTTTGACTACGGCAGACCAAAACGGCTACCTACCTGTTACTGATTTATAGAAGACAATGTTAGATATTTTGAGCACATACCTCTGCAGTTAGCACTGCTTCTCCTGAGATTTATAAAATTATTCAGTGTACAGATCTTTAGATTCATGGCTTTGGATCAGGCAAATTGCAAAATATAAGATTTGTAAATTTGTATGAAGTACCCCTCCCATGGACATATCAAGAAAAGAGAGATCCTGGGCTCTCAGTTTCTAGTTCAGTGCTTGTTGGGTGAAACCCATTAAAAATGATTCCACTGGGATACCTTGAAATTGAACTCTTCCCCTGCTTCCATTGAAGTTCTTCCCATTTTTTTAAAAAAACATACAGTGAAATGACTTTTATTACTAATTTAAGACTTGAGTGTATTTCCTTGTTTGCCAAGCTCAAGAGAGGCATCTTTTTATCAATAGTTTTCACCCAGTCCCTGGAAATGAGTAATATTTTGCCCTCTGCTATTCTTCCTCGCTTTATTCAACTCTTCTCTACAGTTTGAGAGGCAGATTTGCTACTGCTAGTGGTGCTGGAAGGCAAAGTGTGATCTGGATCAGGGAAAGCCAGAGTCATTCCAGGCAAGCTCGACCAGGTATCACCTCTATATGCAATATGCCAAGCTGGTCTGTTGAAGTAACTTTGCATTCAAGAGGTACCCTACTTTCCCCAGTGCAGCTTGACTTGGGCGGGGCAGGTTGAATTAACCTCATAAACACTACCTGTCAAACTGATGGGCACTTGTTAAAAAAAAAGCTGAGCTGAGTGAAAATGTTCTGTAATAATCAATTGTATACCACCAAGACTAAGTGGTTTTCCATTTTTAAAAGAAGGTGTTATTGATTTAATCTTCTCTATAGCAATGTTTTCATTCAGTGTTTTCTCTTGAGTGCTGGTAAAACATTGAAATTCAATATGATATTGTTGGATTTGCTCTGTATGTTGTTCTAATATTATTTTATCAAAACAAGAGATACAAACAATATTGCTTCACACCATTTCTTAAAAATACCCTACATACTCTGCAAACAATCCATGATTGTTTTCAATTTTTGGAATACAGCAACTGGACTTTTTTTTATAAAAATGTTTTGTTTGTTGTAATTGCCCAGTATGCTTTTTTAAATCTGTCTTTAAACTATATTTGCAGCCTAGTTTTTAATTCAGTATAATATCATATAAAGATTTCAGTGCCGTTGTTTCTCTATAGCTAGGCCCCACATTAAAGCAATTTATAATGTTCAAGACATTATTGGAACTTCGATTGTTTCAGATCTATCCATGTGAATGTGAACCACCAAGAAGGTATGGGTAGATGGGTGTAATGTTGGCCATGTCTACACAAGGATTGCCCCTTGCCAACCTTAATCATGGTCCAATTTGAGTCCCTTTGCTTGCTGAGCAACAGAGGCTTAATAGGTCTGCATGAAGCCTGGAAAATTTATGAATGTGATGAGGCCTATCAAAACCAAAGCAGGGTAAATGCAGCTTTCATTAATGTGCCATGTACCTTGCAAGCATGGCTAAACTTCTTTCCATAGTTAGTCTGTATTTTAAAAGGAGCTTTTAAAGAAACCAGTTGAAAACTATTCCTTAAAAGTGTTTACCTTTGAAACTTAAGAACATATTTGAATTTATTTTTAAATGTTCTACAGATATATGTGCATCTCTTTCACCCATAAAATGGTGCATTTTGTAAAAGGTGTGTGCGTGGCAAATCAATGAGACTTCAATTGCAGAGGGTACTTTTGTGAATGAGAAAGCAAACATCCTTTATGCCATTCATCACACAAGGAAGAATGAATTTGCCTGAGGCAGGGCTGGAGTCTAGAGAGCTGTAGAAAATCCAGCAAAAATTTCAAACTATGAAAAGGAAACCCTCTTGACGGACTTAGGTTTGTTTGCAAAATTTTCTAAAGAGAGATGGGGAAGAGTTGAGTCTATGGTTAGCTGGAGAGTGGATATAGCAAAGCATAGTCTATAAAAACATGTTTCATATTTCTAAGGCTTCGCTTTCCAGCCTCCTAAAAAGATGCCTATGTTAATCCTTCAGAAGAAATGAGACTCTTCTTTTTAAAAGCTTGTCCTCCCATAAAAGAGCATATGAGATCCAGACAGGCAGGAAACCAAGGGTCTCTTTAAATTACTCCAGATAAGAGATTCTGATTTCCTGCTGGGCCTTTAAGTGTGAAATACCCAGCCATTTTTGCCGTGGCTCCCCATAAGTCATGTGTTCTGTTTACTTTATGTGCCTCTGTGGGAGAAAGGAGCTGGCAGAATGGGTGAGAATGTCCAAGTCAAGTACCTTGTTACTTACAGCAGTGAGGAGCAGACTTCAGGGGATCTGCTTCGGTTTTTAGTATAGAACCCCAAGATCCATTGCCTTATGAGGTGCAAAAATAGTGCTTTGTGGGGCACAAGAAGGTGTCTGAGCACACAGCTGAAGTGTCCTTCAGCTCTCTATATTGGACAAACAGGCCAAACCTTACGCCAAAGAATAAATGGACATAAATCTGACATCAAGAATCACAAAACAGAGAAACCAGTAGGAGAACACTTCAATCTCCCAGGACATTCTATACAAGATCTCAAAGTAGCTGTTTTACTACAAAGGAATTTCAGAAATAGACTGGAAAGAGAAGCTGCTGAATTGCAACTCATTACCAAACTTAAAACCATGGAGAGACCTGGTTTGAACAAAGACATTGGATTCTTATCCCATTATACATGACTAAGCCATTTCTCACCTTCTCACCCCTTGCCTTTTCCTGTAAGACCTATTACAGTCGTTAAGAGTCGTCAGCAGGCTCATCTCAGCTATCTGCCAATCTCCCATTCCCACCACCCTTCTGAGTAATACCCCTCCCCACCTTCTCACTATATAGAAGGATCTGGCAACTTCTGTTTCAGTGTATCTGAAGAAGTGTGCTTGCACACGAAAGCTCATACCAAGAACTAACTTAGTTGGTCTTAAAGGTGCTACTGGAAGGATTTTTTTTATTCTGAGCACACACTAAGCATAGGAATCTTATGCTCAGGTAAGACCTGAGCTCAGAGTCCTGCCACACCAACATCCTTGTCCCCCACTTTTCCAAGCTTTCTTCATTTCAGCAGCCTAAATAAAGCTCTTTTGTTGCTACCATGGATGCAGAAGACTTGCACAACCAGATGCCTTCATCTGCCCCAGCTGCAACAAAACATGTATCTCCCATATTCGTCTCTACAGCCACAGCAGGTGCTGTAACTCTCGAATGGTTTGACTTCACCCACAAAGGCACACTCCTCCATTGTCTCCGAAGACAGATGGATGCCAGCAGCGTTGGGGAAGTGGTTGTGTGGAGAAGCAGCAGAATTCCATTTGAAAAACAAGCACTTTATTTACTTCAACATATTTTTCCCAGATCATTGTAACTGGTAGTGCCCTGGGTATTCACTGTGATTAAAACCTAAACCTGTCCATTAAAAAGGAAGATTCCTCCATGTTCACCACCCACTCTCTGCTCAGGTTTGCAGCATTTCACATTATTATCATTATGCAGTGGTTGCTTTACAACCTGAGACCACAGAGTGGCTAGGAGTCCTTGATCTCACTTGAGACACCTTGTTAACAGTTCAGTTCAACTTGGACATGTAAAAACCTAACCCACATTACCCTTACTTTTATCATAATTTGGGAAGTAGGTAAAGCTGATGCACACCCCTAGTACCCATGCATAGGACTGTGCTATTGATATAATGGCCACAATCTAGCACCAGGTTTGGGGTGCTTAAAAACACTGATAGATATCTGTTAGTTAACTCCATTGATTTCAGTGGAAAAATCAACATAACACTATGCTGAAATATGGTCACTAATTTCAAGCTGTTCCCTCCCCCCATTCATCCCCTTAGAAAGCATTACTTTTTATTCCATTTGTGGGGAGTAATGTATCTAATTCCTGCCAACCTAGCAGTTCAAAAGCACCTCAAAGTGCAAATAGATAAATAGGTACCGCTCCGGCAGGAAGGTAAACGGCGTTTCCATGCGCTGCTCTGGTTCGCCAGAAGCGGCTTAGTCATGCTGGCCACATGACCTGTACGCTGGCTCCCTTGGCCAGTAAAGCCTGATGAGCGCTGCAACCCCAGAGTCGGTCATGATTGGACCTAATGGTCAGGGGTCCCTTTACCTTTACCTTTAATGTATCTAATGGGTGTTCTATTCTTTACAGGTGAGTAGCTGTTTCCTCCTTTGGGGGCTCAGTTGTGGTAAGTTTACTATGTCAAAGTTTCCAGTAAACTTTGCAAGTTAACTGAGAATATCCCCCAATAGTTCTATGGTATAATTTTTTGAAGTACCTACATAAAAGGCAGAAACTGACTATTCTCAAGGAGAACAAGATTTGCTTTCCTGTCTCAGTCTTTCTGCAATGTACAGTAATTCCTTGAGAACTTCTGGGCATTTTCCTATGGATAACTGAAAGAAGGCAAGCCTCGTTCAAAGTTACATATATTGAAGGACAACCCTAGAAATGTTATTTTTAAAAAAAGCTTTAGTTTTGCTGACAACAGTTCAAGATGAACGGTGCTATCCTATGCATAGTATATTTGTGGAGCACCAGTACACACTAAGCGCATGTGTATTGGGGATAGCTGAGAAGGATCATTTGGAAACCATTTGCACAAGTGAAATAGCCCCCACACTGTTTCTTTTATCTTATAACTTCTGATGTGCTAAACTGTTCAGTCCCTCTGATTTCAGCTTAAGATGCCACACCTCTGAAGTATTACTAGGATGCTGGACCGAATAACTAATCCACCCCCCCCCCACCTCTGGGAGTGGTTGTGTAGTTTTCAGGCTTTATCTCCCTCCCATTTTTGACACAGCCTGTGACTGAGTAAAGCCATGAATCACTGTTAATTACCTACAGTTTTATTTCTCTCTCACCTTTTTCTCACTCACGATGCCCTTGTTCTTCCTTTGCCGTGGATTGAAAATATTAGATAATTTTTATAGAGATTCTATTTTAAACACGTTAAATTCACAGAGAATGCCGTAAAGCAGTGATATGCATCATAGCAATAGCAATAACGAAGTGTTGGAGGGAGAAATCCACTGAGCGCTGCTCCCGAGTGACTCCCATTAATTTTAATGAGGCTTGCATGGTAGCAGCATCTGGTGGGTTAGGCACAGAACGTTGACAGAATAGCAAGACCCTCCAATAGATCTGATTTTCTCGACACACTGTATTGACTCAACAACATGGTTCTCCACATTCCGTTGGAGAGGCTATCCAAACTCCTCCTCCTACTATTAGTATTATTATTTCCACCATTGACTTCATTTCATTTTTGAGGCCCTTAGAGAAAATATAATGCCACTTGCTATTTTAATATGTAGCCTTACTTGAAATAATTTTCTAATTATTATGGGCATACCCTTGCTTTTGGCAAGCGGTAATTGCAGAATGAAAGAAGTCTATTTTTTATGGTTAGGTGAAAGAAAGTCTCTGAGCATATATTTTACATGTGATTTCGTTTTCTTTTCATCTCTAGGTTCTTCATTTTTTCCTTATGAGTTCGCTGTGGGAAAAAGTTAAGTGTGCTTACGTTTGATTGAAGTCAATAGAAATTAAGATGGATTGATTTCAGTGGTACTAGGAATGCTTTATTCTTCCACCCCCTAATTTGTTTGCTGTTCATGCTGAGACATTCATATCACTCTGTTCTGGAGCTCTTGCTTCTCTTCTCGTGTTCTCACAACTTAATTAAGCATCCCGTTTTATTTGCATCAGAGTACAATTTCTTTGGTACTTTTTCTATATTAGTATTTATTAGCATGGTATTTTCTTTCAGTTTCCAAATTATAACATCTTTCCTGACTTTTCAACTCATTTGTAATTATATTCCATGCCTGTCCCGTCCCGGAGTAACCAAAAATGTGTATTTGCTGCTAGGATTATTTTTTTCATGTGTGCATTACTTTGTCCTTATCAGCATTAACTTACGTCTATTACTTTATTGCTCAGTTGCTAATTATGAAAGGCACATTAATGTCACAGGCTTAATTATGCTCACTACCTGTATAGCATCTGCATATTTTTATACATGCCAAGAATTAATGAAACAGTGTTGTCCTTGTGTTTGTTGTACAGTTCAGTAGTATGCGCATATTTGATAGCATGTTTAACCCATTACATAACCACATGCACTCCATGTTGATTTGTCTCAAATGCTGCCACATAGCTTAACGTTTATATGCATACGCGTAGTAATATTGTAATCATAGGAAAAGTATATGTATATGGTGAACAAACCTGGTTTACAAGCAGTCACATACCAGATGTTTTGCAGAATGTGCAGCAATCTGAAGTAGCCTATGTTGGAACCATATGGCATATCATGATTTGACTTGTGTAGATGAACCTCTGAGGATGTTACAATGTAAGATCCTGACTTGGAGGCGGCATATCAACCTGGATGGGTTTCCATATGATCTTGTATGCCTCTGTCGGCTTGCATGAAGATGCCACTGGGCAGCAGGGTGGGTGGTACACCTTCCAAAGTGATAGACCCTCAACCACCTGAGTTCGCTATTAGATACAATGATGCTACACCGGAAAATCAGAAAGAGGAAGCATCACTCACTTGTGGCTCTTTCTGCTTCCCTGTTTTTTAGAGCTTAAAAGAGCTAGATGTTCAGAAAAATGTATCTGAGCTCTAACACTTTAGACTGCGAACCTAGAACCTTCCTTATGTACTAGCTTCATGTGTATTGGAAACATTTCGTACAGAGCAGCAGTCAAATATTGGTTTTCTCATCTGCTATCTGAAATGGTACAGCCAGGGACCTCTACTCATCTGTTTTAGCTCTTAGAAGTGAGAGTCAAAAATCTTTCCTCCTGCTTTTCATATGGATTAGCTTTCATGGTCTGTCATATCCTCCTGTATTATTATAGTGCAGTCTTGCTTGTTTTTCAGTGGCCTTTCTGACTGGCTAAAATAGGCTAGTGCTCTTAGCAATTTAGCTCATGTAAACTTGAGAATTCTAACAGAGAATACAGATCAGTTCAAATGACACAAAATGGAGCTTTGTGTTGTTTTTTTAAAAAACAGCGTGAAGAACAGTACATTGCATCTGTATTGTTTTTGTCAAGATAACATCTTGCAGTCACATTACATATGAAGACTCATCCTGTTTTGTTTATAATACACCCCTAATGTTGTATTTTAGAAAATGCCAGTTTTCCCCCTAAAGTGTATGTTTACTCCGTGAGATTTTCCGTACCCGTTTTAAGAGTGACAAGTATGCCTTTGTTCTGGCTCTCCGTTTACTACATGGGCATAGAGAGCTAAGTCCCTGATTTCATCATCTATTTGGTGCAGCTGGGATGTGTGCAGTTATAACAGCAAAACCCCCAAGCTGAATGATTCCATAAAACTTATTACATAGGATCATATCATGCTAAGTCATGCCTTGCCTCAGTAAATCAGGCAGATTATGAGAGTATTAAATTAATAATAATAAAACCAGCTTATCCTTGCTTCCTTCACTCTTTTAATAATTTTTGCTCACATCACAGACTTAGTAACCCCTTCCCTTCTGAATTCAGTCTTCCTTGAAAAGCTAATATGACAATAGCATTCATAAAATCATTATACTAGAATATGCTGCACCATACATGCTTTGTGGCAGGTTTGATCACAGAACTGGAAAAGTCTAAAAAGAATATGTCAAAAACAGTCTCTTGCCTGGATACTTGTTTTGCACTTTAGCAGGGTTCCGTTATTATCTGCCATCAAATTCCAGTCCTGCTCTATGTGATTTCAAGAAAGCTATAAAGGGATGCTCCCAGACTGGCAGTTCCTAGTGCTTCCTAGAAATGTAGAAAGATGTCTTAAAGCATTATGATATTCATTTGCACTTTTGTCTGGTATTTTCCATTCCACTGCAATTGGTTTATTTTGCACAAGTCTGTGTTCTGTTTCAGCATCCGTTGATGTGGAAGTACGCATAATTGAAAATTATAATTTTACATAGCGCACAATAGACATGCATATCTTAGTCATCAATAATACAGATTTACAAATCAATTACCTTTCCTATGTGTTCCCATTCAAAGTTAATGAATTTTCAGGGGGGCAAGTAGTCTTAAGCATCAAAACTAGCGAAGAATCTTGTGGCAAAGTTGTCTTGTTTTGAAATTTGTCAGTTTCTTGTGAGCCAGATTTGTAGTTTGTACAACTCACCCAGGTGACATTCTTTGAAAGTGAAACTAATCTCCCAAGAAGTCCTCTTCCCAACTACTTTGTAGGAAAGGAGATGCAAGCCTGATGCTTTGATTGGGCTCATGGCAGCATGTCCACATAGCAGTAAACCAAGGTTTGGTGTTACATATACAGTGGTACCTCGGGTTAAGTACTTAATTCGTTCTGGAGGTCCGTTCTTAACCTGAAGCACCACTTTAGCTAATGGGGCCTCCTGCTGCCGCCGCACGATTTCTGTTTTCATCCTGAAGCAAAGTTCTTAACCCGAGGTAATATTTCTGGGTTAGCAGAGTCTGTAACCTGAAGCGTATGTAACCTGAAGTGTCTGTAACCCGAGGTACTACTGTACTGTAAAATGCATCCCTTGTGCCTAAGTCTCACTATGTTCCATCCACATTGTGAACATAGTTCTGAGAGCGGAGAAAAGAACATTCGCCTGAGGAAAAAAAATGTTTAAGGAACAAATTTTAAAATTATTTTTTAACATTTTAGTAAAGCACTTTTTATTTAGGTACATGATTGTTTTCATAATTTTATTTTAAAAGGTAGTGTGAAAAGTTTTTGTGTAACTGAAGCATAGCTGAAATATCTGAATAGAAAATTAATCCAGTACTGTATTGTGATGGGACGATGAGCTGCTTGTGTGTAAAATCCAAGTCCCTCAGAGTTTGGTCAAGTTTGCAAACCTCTGTCTGTAACGGAGCCCCTTAAACATGGCTCCGTCAGTCGCTGGCAGATTCCGACAGTGGTTGCTTTCGGAATCGCTTCCAACATAAAAGCTCCTTAACGGAAACACGTCTTCTGGACTCTCTGCGTGACAGTTTCCGGCGAGGAGTGGGTGTCCCTACAGGAGGTCCTGAAACCTCCCCACTGTTTTCGCTGGAAGTGTCTCTGAGCCATCCCTCCAGCTCACTTTCCCTCAGCTCAGCTCCTCTCCCCCTACTGGTTCCCTCTTCAGCTGCTGAGTCTCTCCCAACCTGTGTGAGCCCTTTCACTTCCCTTCCTTCCGATGGCAGTTCCCTGACATCCACCTCCCCTCCAGGGCCCCCTTCATCCCCTCTCGCCCCCTCCTCTACGGGCGGTGAGGAGGCAAAACCCCGGAATGAACTTCCTTCATCTTCCGATGTCTCGAACACTTCTCTCCACCTGTTGCGGTTCCTGGTCTCGAAGTACTCCTCCTCCTCAGAGTCCATCTCCCCTTCCCCTTCCGAGTCCGAGAATCCTTCCAACTCCTCCTCCTCATCGGTGGTCCCAAAGTATTCCCTCCGGAACCTCTCCACAGGCTGAGGTTTCCTTGGGAACCTTTGATGGAACGTTTCTATCAATACCTCGTCATTGATATCTTCTGCCATTACCCAAGTGTTTTCTGACTCCGGTTCTCCTTCCCACGCTACCAAATACTCCACCTGATCCCCCTTCCACCTGGCGTCGAGGATTTCTGCCACATGGCTGCTGCATTCCCTTTCTTCTATGACCGGTCCCCGAGTGGCCATCCCTTCTCGTCCCCCCTCATACGGTGACAGTAACGACCTGTGAAATACTGGGTGCAGTTTCATGTGGTTGGGTAACCGGAGCCTGAAAGCCACTGGGTTGACCTGTTGAATGACCTCAAAGGGACCCAATCTCCTGAGTCTTAATTTCTTACAACCTCCTTTGAACGGCAACCCTTGGGTTGACAGCCACACCCTATCTCCCACCCTTATGGTTTCACCTTCCCTTCGGTTCTTGTCTGCCTGCCTCTTGTATTCTTCCTTCGCCCTTTCTAAGTTGAGTTGGAGCTGACGATGGATTGCTTCCATTTCTTCTACAAAATGCTCGGCTGCCGGGACGCTCCATCTCTCCCCTTCTCCCCCTGGGAAAGCCCTGGGATGACACCCATAATTAGCCAAGAAGGGGCTCATCCCTGTGGACACATTCTCGGCATTGTTGTAGGCAAATTCCGCCAGCGCCAACTTTTCTACCCAGTCATTCTCTCTGTCATTGACATAACACCTCAGGTATTGCTGGAGGACACCGTTTGCTCTTTCCGCCTGCCCGTTGGTTTCAGGGTGCCGGGCAGTCGAAAAGTTGACCTCCACCTGCAGTAAGCTCATGAGCTTCCTCCAGAACCTGGAAGTAAATTGTTTTCCTCGGTCTGAGACCACCCTCAATGGCACCCCGTGCAACCTAAAAATGTGTTCTACAAATAACTTCACTGTTTCTTCCGCCGTGACTGCATGCGAGCAGGCTACAAAGTGGCACATCTTTGTTAGTAGGTCTACCACCACCATGATGGCTGTTTTCCCCTTGGACTTCGGCAGATCAGTCATAAAATCTATCGACACTGCCTCCCAAGGTCGTTCTGGGGTTGGTAAGGGTTCTAATAGCCCCGCCGGTGCCCGCCTCTCCCCTTTGGCTCGCTGGCATTGCTCACACCCTCTTACATACTCCCGTACATCTTCCCTCACCTTAGGCCACCAAAATTCCCTGGTGACCAACCACATGGTTTTGTGTTGTCCAAAATGCCCCGCCGTGGGGCTGTCGTGCAACTGCTTGAGTACCCTCCCCCTTAAGTCTCCTTCAGGGATATACAGTGCCCCTTTGTAATACAAAGCTCCATTTCTTTCCTCGAAACCCCCTGGTTCCTCTCCCTCACCCCTAAGACCTCTGAGCTTATTCTGGGCGTATTCATCATTCTCTGTTTCCTCTACCAGTTCTCTTTGTCCCACCAATGCCACCCCACACACCCAGCGGTCCTCTGGAATGACATGTCTCTCTTCGGGTGCTCCCTCCCCCTCCAAATATTCAGGTTTGCGTGAGAGAGCGTCCGCCCTAATGTTCTCTGGGCCTGGCACGTAACAAATCTCAAAGTTAAATTTGGAGAACTCCTGGGCCCATCTCACTTGCCGTTGGTTGAGCACTCGTGCCGTCCTCCAATACTCTAGGTTCTTGTGGTCAGTGCACACTTGCACCTTATGTTGTGCGCCAATTAGCAGGTGCCTCCATCTCCGGAACGCCTCATGAATGGCTAGTAGTTCTCGGTCATACACCGTGTAGTTCCTCTCGGATTTGTTCAGCTTTCACGAAAAAAAGGCACACGGTCTCCACTCTGACTCCTCCTTCCCTGGCTGCAGAAGCACCGCCCCAATTGCTCTGTCTGATGCGTCAGTTTCCACTCTCATCGGTTTTTGTAAATCCACATGCAGGAGTTGTTGTTCCGAGGCGAAGGCCCTTTTTAGTTCCTCAAATGCTCGCTCCGCCTCCTCAGTCCAAACGAACTTCTTCTTACTGCTGAGACAGTCCGTAATGGGCGCCGTCAGGTGGGCAAAGTTTCGGATGAACTTACGATAGAAGTTCCCAAATCCTAGGAACCTCTGCACATCCTTCCTTGTTTTGGGTGTTTTCCATTCCAGCACCGCCTGGACCTTGCCGGGATCCATGGCCAATCCCTTGTCTGACAGGCGATACCCCAGGAATTCCACCTCCTTGGTATGAAACTGACACTTCTCCAGTTTCACCCACAGCTGGTTGGCTTGCAGCCTGCTCAACACTTCTCTGACGTCTCTCACATGCTGCTCCTCATTCTCAGAATACACCAACACGTCGTCTAAGAAGGCCACACAATTCTTGTAAAGCAAAGGCCCCAGGACGTGGTTCATAAACGATTGAAAGCATGCGGAGCCTGCTTGTAGGCCGAAGGGCATAACTAAATATTCAAATGCCCCTAAAGGGGTGAACATGGTGGTTTTCCATTCATCCCCCTTCCTTATTCGTATCAGGTTGTACGCCCCCCTTAGGTCCAGCTTTGTGAAAATCTTTCCCTTCCGCACCCTTGTCAAAATGTCGTCAATCCTGGGCATAGGGAAAGCCACTGGTTCTGACACTGCATTTAAGGCCCTGAAGTCACACACCAGCCTCGGCTTGTTCGTGTTTTTTTTATCCACAAAAAACACTGGGCTGCCCCCCACCGCCCTGGACTCTCTGATGAACCCTCTCTTCAGGTTCTTGTCAATGAACTCTCTTAGCTCCTGCATCTCTCTGTCTGACATGGCGTACAGCTTGCCTACAGGGAGCTGTGCCCCAGGGAGTAAATTGATTTGACAGTCAAAGGGTCTATGCGGAGGTAGTTGGTCAGCTTCCCTTTCGCTGAAGACGTCGCGGAGATCTGCGTATTGTCGTGGTACCTTCACGTTCTCCGTTACTTCAGTCCCTGCTAGGGTGGCTTGGGCCCCTGCCAAACCCTTTCCCTCTTTGCAGTGTTCTAAGCAATGTGCTGAACCAAAAGAAACCACTCTCTGATGCCAGCCCACCAGCGGATCATGTAACGCTAGCCAGCTCATCCCCAATATAATGGGAGCTCCTCCCAAGGTGGCCACATTAAACGCTATCAGTTCGGTGTGCCTTGCCACCTTCATTATCATTGGGACGGTCTGCAAGCTGACTTCTCCTCCCAACAGCTCCCTGCCATCGATCGTGGTCACCTGCAGGGGGTTGCTTAAAGGGATCGTCTGTATCTGGTGTTCAGCTGCAAACTCTTTGCTCATGAAATTGCAGGAGCTGCCTGAGTCCAACAGCGCCTTTATCTTTAGAGGGTGTCCGTTTGGCAGCTCTAGCGCCACTTCTATCACTAGGGCGGGTTTAGGAGGTTCTGGTGTGGGCACTTTCACTGCTCTTTGGCCTGGCTGCTGTGCCCCGACGGTGGCAGCCAGGCGTTGGCTTTTACTTGCTCCGGTATTTCTTCCTCTCTTCCCTCCACAGCTCCTACCATCCCTTGCCATTCCTTCCTCTGGGGGCAGACTCTGGCAAAGTGACCTGGCTGTTGGCAGAGATAGCATTTCCGGGCGCCTTTTCCCTCCTTCTTTCCCCCCTCACTGGGCTTTGAAACTGCGCGCGCGCGCGCTGTTCCGATTTCCATCGGCTCTCCCGGCGGGAAAGTTGGCTCTGGAATGTCTGGAATGCGGAACTCCTTCCAACGTTCCCCCTTCCCTTCCCGCCTCTCCAATGCTCTCGCCTCCTGGCGCGCTCCTATGGTCAGCGCTGATTTGGTCAGCTGGTCCATAGACTCCGCCCTGGGCGCCCGGGAAAGTTCGTCTTTCACAGCCGAAGAAAGCCCTTCTTCAAAGAGCATTTGAATGGGTTCCGCCGATAGATCCCACCCCAATTTATGGATCAACATGGTGAACTCAGTCCAGTACTCACGGACAGATCGGCTCCCCTGTTTGCAAGCCATTAACTGTCTGCGCACCACTCCCTGTTCAATATCGCTGGAAAACATCAGATCCATGGCACGAAAGAACTTCATCGTGTCCTTTAGGACGTCACTATTCGCTGCCATCAGGGGTCTAACCCAGTCTCTCGCCCCCTTTTCAAGATGCCCAATCACGAAAGCCACTCGTGATTCCTCGTCAGGGAATTCATCAAACTGCAGATTGAGGGCATATTGCATCTCTGTCCGAAAGCCATGATAGTCTTTGGGCTCCCCCCCAAACTTCTGCACCAATCCTGGTACCTTTCTGACGAGCTGGGTGTCTTTCCCCTTTTTGTCTGCATCCTGAGCCCTCCTCTCCTCAAGCCTCGCCGTCTGCAGCGCTAGCTGGACCTCCAACACCCGGTACCTTTCTTCCAGGCTTGGACCCGCTCCAGCTCCTGCTTCTCCGGTTCCGGCTGGGTTGCTCATGATGCCTTCTCCTGCACAAGCTGCTCACGGAGACTGTCGGAATGCTGTGATGGGACGATGAGCTGCTTGTGTGTAAAATCCAAGTCCCTCAGAGTTTGGTCAAGTTTGCAAACCTCTGTCTGTAACGGAGCCCCTTAAACATGGCTCCGTCAGTCGCTGGCAGATTCCGACAGTGGTTGCTTTCGGAATCGCTTCCAACATAAAAGCTCCTTAACGGAAACACGTCTTCTGGACTCTCTGCGTGACAGTTTCCGGCGAGGAGTGGGTGTCCCTACAGGAGGTCCTGAAACCTCCCCACTGTTTTCGCTGGAAGTGTCTCTGAGCCATCCCTCCAGCTCACTTTCCCTCAGCTCAGCTCCTCTCCCCCTACTGGTTCCCTCTTCAGCTGCTGAGTCTCTCCCAACCTGTGTGAGCCCTTTCACTTCCCTTCCTTCCGATGGCAGTTCCCTGACATGTATTAAAAGGCATTTTCCAGGAAGACCATAATGTTGTTCTCTTCAATCTATTTATAAAATTTGCACTGAGACAGAGATTTTTTTTTATATCCTGCATGTAAATCATACTTTCCTGGCTTTTTTTCACTCAGTGACTTTCTGATAAACAGTAGTAGAGTTGTAGCATTCAGCATTCTTGGTAACATTGCTTAGATTATAATTGTGCTTTGTAGAAGCAAATTGGAGAATTCACTGCATATTAAAATATGCTGTTAGGTTTGCAAAGGCTTTGCAGATACTTTACCTTGATGCTTTGCAGATTTTGGAAGCATCTCATCAACGCAGTACAAAAATACTGAGTAGTTATTCTTGAAAAGATTCTCTCCATGGACTAGCAAGTACCTTGCATATAAATTAAAAAGACAAGATGGGGAATATAATTCTGCAAAACATGCACGACTGTCTGCTGAACTACTTGTCATTATTATGCTTCACCCATCAAAGCACAGCATAAGAGATCCTCAACAGCCACAGGGTAATTTTAAGCATGTCTGAAATAATCACTATTTCCCCATAAACATTTAACCACATGATACTTTTGTGTTCTTTATTTTCACCTTAAAAATAAATAAATTCTGCTTTGGCTTGTTCTCTTTTCTAAAAATGTATGATCAGTCCAGTCCAATAGTGAGACCAAGGCTCAGACTTGACCGCATTTTCGTTGCTCAGACTTGGAATATGCAAAGTGTGGTATTAATCTGTTTCTCCCATGCTAAAGCCATTTGGAAGAGCAAACAAAATAGACTGACATATAGTGGGAAAAACCCTCATTTGTCCAACCAGCCCATCTGCAGAAGACTCTTGTACAATTAGATCCCACCACCCTTCATCATGTTGGCATCCATGAGACCATCCAATTACTCATAATAATCTCCTAATTTTTTTTATTACAAATGAGACAATGAGCTTCATGACTTGTAGCCCAGCTTCTTATTTCCTGTCCAGTACTGTTCTGTTAGCTAAGTTTTCTCTCCAGCCTTCACTGGTCTGACCATAACCAGAATGCTGAATGTTTCACTGGAAATTCTATTCTGTTCTGCCCCACTCAAGTTTCATTTCCCCAACCTGCCTTAACACCTTAATTTGGGTTTGGTAGCAACTTGGAAATCTGACTTGTTAATATGTAGCTGTCCAAATATACCCATCAACAGCCTCGCTGCTGCATTCTGCACTAATTTCAGCTTCTAAGCTGTTTCACAGGCAGACCCACATAAAGAATATTGCAATAGTCCAGTCTGGTTGTACCAGAATGGGGATCACTGTGGCCAAGCTATCCCTATTCTGGAAGACTTGTAGCTGTTGAACTAGCCATAGGCATTCACAGCTTACTAAGGTTACCTGTGCTTCTAGCACCATAAATGGATCAAAAAGTACCTCCAAGCTACACATCTCCCCCTCCCCCTCCCCCTCCTAGGGGAGTGCAATCCTGCCAAGAACTGGCCCTCTCCCTGCTTCTCAGACTTGAGAACCAGCAACACACAGCGCCTTGTCTGGATTCAGTTTCATTTCATTGGTTCGCATATAGCCCATGACTGCCTTCATTCAATGGTCAAGCATCTGAACTGCCTCTCCTAATTCAGATGGAATGGAGAGATAGAATTAAGTGTTATCAGCATACTGATGACAGGTTACTCCAAATCCCTGCTCAAGGCCCATCTTCAGATTGTGTTTGTTTAATTTCCACTCAGTTTTATTTCTGTATTAGCCGCAGGCTACAGCAGAATACAGATAATGCAAAAATTATCTTCTCACAAAAAGTAATAAGATAATGCAACCACTTAGTGATGCATTTCACAACGTGTGCTTCAGCAGATTCAGCAGGAGATGAAGATAATGCCAGAGCATAAGCTATTGATTTGAATAACACTGATTGATATTTACTGGCTAAGGAAGTCAACTTTTTGAACTTCTGTTTGTCTGCCTGTCAATGGCTAGCAAATAAATTTGCCTCAGGCTGACAGATAGTATTTCTGAAAAGTGTACAATATCCTCAATTTTTCGTGATCAAAATAAATGTGAATGAGCATCATGCAAGATTCCAGCAGAGCCATTCTATATATATATATATATATATATATATATATATATATATATATATAAATACACACAGTTGGAATCATGCTAAAATCCAAGAAATGTCAGGTCTCTTCTCTTGTCACAGGAAAATAACTAACTCTGATAAAATAGACTTCGAAACAATGCAAATGTTTCAACATTGTAAAGCATGGCACACCATCTTATTGTGGTTCACAGAACTCCTATAATGATCCTGGATGCTGTAAACCCTGGACCTGAATTCTGGACTCCAGAAGGCTTTTAGAGAGCTGAGACTAATATGAAATGTATAGGAACTAAGCTACACTTTTCCTTTTGGGTTATTGGATTTAAACTCTTCATTGAAGAAAGTAAACTTTCTAAAATATGTCTTAAGAAGCAGTTTGTAGGTATGCAGGACAGCTGTAACGTATACCTGGCAATTGTACTTTGTAGATTTAGGACAGAGAAAAGGAGTGGCCCCTTGAAAGCCAACTAAGCTAGTGGTTGTCACCACCTTTGGTGGCAATAAATTGAGGTTACAGACTAGAGCAAGACTATCTTAACAGATCAGGAGCAGAACTCCAGTCAAAAAGCAGGCTGGCCCAATATATTTTGGCGCCTGATGTGGAACAGTAAATGTTGCTCCCTACCAAAGTCAAGGGGCCCAGTATTCAAGGCTGGACAAATGTTTTTTGCTGGCTGAGGCAGACTGTGCTGCAAATAAAAACGATGTTGTTTACTCCCTACCTAGGAGTAAAAAAATAAAATATCAAAAATATAACACATTTATTAACAATTTGCTGCCTTTTCCGGATACCCAGAGTCAGTAGGCTGAGGCAGAAGGCTCACTCTGCTTAATGGTAGAGCCTTCTTCCCTGCAGATAACCATCGTCCAGGACTGAAGATCTAGGAGGAAGAGGCAGGCAGGCAGCCTGGATGATGCAGAATAGAGCTGGGTGGTGTTCAGCATATTTCTTATGCGAGCTACCTATTTGGATATTTGTGGGTTTGTTTATGCACCTATTATTTTTACACACAGATAATGTTTAACAGTTTAACAGTTAAATTGCATTTGGTTTTTTCAGGAAATGTTGGCATAGTGAGTAATGTCACGGCTGCAAACAATTACAAGTGCAAATGTCACGAGTGCTCAAATGTCATTAGCCTGGAGGTGGAGCAAGAACCTCATTTCCACCATTGGAATAGTAACAGAAATCAGGGTGGCTGGGGGGGGGGGGCGGACTCAATATGACTTTTCTAGCTTCTTATGAAATCATCACCCTCTCTAGAGAGGCCATGCTTCACCAGAGTTTACTCTGAAGTCAACTAGCATATCACTCCAGAATAAGCAACTCCTAATGTGAATTCATTGGCTGTTTATTCTATGGTATACTGTGTCATGAGAACAAACTCTTTGTTAATCTGCCCTGCATAGCCATGTAGTTTTCATGCCCAGAAAATGATGCATTCTGTATGGATTTCAGAGGCCGTGTGGTTCTGAAGCAAGGGCACAGCACGCACACTTTTCACAAAAAAACTACGGCTTCCCCTCCCCCAAGGCTTTCCTTTTTCAAAGGTTGCTAGTTATGCAAAACATACGATTAAGGCTGGTGCCGTGAAAAATGCCAATTAAGCGGAAGTGTGCAGATTACAAATCAGTGCTAACTAATTAAGTTATGATACACTCTTGCCATTAGTGGAGCCACATAATAGAAAGGAAGGGAGGGGGAAACAAGCAAATTCTTGAAGCAGACTCTGTGATAGAGGGTGCAGGACAGCATTCCTGCTTTGATAATTAGGGCAAATAAATTAATAGGTGCCATATGTAATTTAAATAGAAGAGTTGGTTGTTGGGTTCTTCCAGAGTATAATTAATCACTTGCAGCTGCATATTTTGAAATCATGATGATGTACAGTAGTAGATCTAATTTCATTAGAAAACAACAACCCTCTCTTAGTAATAATGGGTCAATCAAATTGTGATTGTTTCTAAAGGTGAGTCAGGCGCTGGGCACACATTGTTTAATTTCGTTGGCTTGTTGCATCGATAGGTTGGATGAAATTGAATCCAAATCCTTCTTGCCAAATTGCTTCATATGCTGCCATTTCTGTAATCTCCTGGGCTTGGTAGCAAGTGCTGCGCTGCAAGATTTTGAATTGCGGGAGGAGATCCAGTGTGTTGTTTCTGCTATTGGATAACAAGCAGTCTTCTGGGGCTGGAGGGAGAGTAGCTAAGGCAAGGAAAATCCCACCCATGTACATTTACAAAAGCATTGGCAGCAGCATTTTGATAGAGGCTTGCCAAACAGCTAATCCGAACACTTCTGGGAAGCAGTATGCTGCTTTTTCAAGCGGCGGTTTTATGCTGATGGCAAGATGGTGAGAAGAGTTAAAAGCAGAGAAATACTTAGCACCTGTGATGGCGTGGATGCATCTATAACTGCAAAAGTGTAGTGTAGCTTGTGATCAGTGCATTACACCACTGTAGAATGTAAGGAGTAGTTTGGGTACACGAGCAGCTAGGTGTCAGTGTTGTCACAGTGGATTATAGGTTTACTAAGATGCTGCTGTGTTTTCTTCAGCAAACACAGTGCATCTCATTTGTGCCCAGATTCTGTCTGGTCGTTAGAACTGTTTTGGGAGAAGAGATTTGGGAGAGGAGATTTTTTTCTCTGTTCCTGCCATGTAGCAGAGTTGAAGATGGGGAAGACTTCTCTTTTGACTCCTCCATGAGCAGACTCTGGGTTGTATCCCATGTTAGTCCTGTTCAGAATAGAACTAATGAAATCAATGAACCCAAATTAGTTAGGCCACTATTTTCAATGGGCCTCCTCTGAGTAGGTCTAGGATAGGATACAACCCTTTCTCACTTCTTAAAAAAATATTCCTACTAACCTAACCCCTTTCCTGTAATGTATTTTATAGATTTTTAAAATGGGTATTGTTATACCCATTTTTCTGAAAGAAGGAAGGAGTGTAGTCCAATGTTGTTCACGTGTGTGTGTTTAAGGGAAATCCAGTGAGGTAAAGGCTGTGAAGTTCTTTGTAGCAGCAGTGCAATTAATTAAGGGCTAGAGCAGGTCAGGGAGCCAGGTAATAATTGATAGTTTCAGACGTGAGCAGAAAGACATGGTCTGCATACCAAGTCCACCTGTAGATGGACAGCTGGTCTATCCATTGAGAACTTACCAAGGGATAGACCTATAATTCAGTTTTCTTAGAGGCCAGATCTACTCAGCCCTTGCCACTGCTCAGTAATCAGGTGTACCAGAAATCTTAAACCTGTTCTCTGATTTTTATATCACTTTTTATACCAAAGTGTTTACTTTGCCAGCACTTCTGCCACCCTGGAAAAATCCCTGCAGATGACCATGGGTTTGGCATGATTTGCAAACTGGGCGTATGTCTTTGTAGCCTTCAATATGTCTTCTACAAGAGATGCTTGGCACTCTAACAATGAGATTTAATATACCAACATGGCGGAACGTAAATGTTCAAACAGCCTGTCAAAACCATGAGCATATTGGGGGGGGGGGGAAACCCTAACAAAATGGTTGATCTACATGGTCAGCCATGTTGTATGTCAACAGTGCATTCCTATATCAAGACTGGTAACGTTTTTCTCCAGTCTATAATTTTGCTTAAATCAGTATCCTATTTAGATATAGGTGGGGTGGCTGGCTGTGCATCCACGTGCAGGCTTCAACCTAGCAAGGATTCCGAAGTCTGCTTTATTAATTCCACCAGACCCAGGAGAAAAGGATGAAGCATTAAGCTGATACTCAGTCCACAGACTTCAGGCTACAGACGGGGGGGAGGACACAAGTGGACTGACTATGGATATAGGATAACCCTCCATGGAGAAAAGCCTGAATATAAATAGCATACCCAGACCCAGAAGATCCTGTCAGCAGCATTGTATGATGAATAACCATGTCTTTAAAAAAGGCGTTTGTGTGTGTGTGTGTGTGTGTGTGTGTGTGTCTTTATAAATAGCTATGTGCTTTATCCAGTGACTGCTAGCCAGGGGATATGCTGGGAGAAGCTTCTTCCTTCACAAGATGAACAAGGAAGCTATTTGTGCAATGTGTTCCATGTGCACATCAGAGCACACTAGGAGCTCTGGACCAGGAGGAGGCATAATGTTAAAAATCATTTGCAAGTATGATCCAGTGGATACTTACGATGGGTTTTATCAATATTGACTTCAGAAGCTGCTAGCACAGTTTGCATCAAATTACCCAAATTGCTACTTGCTGTAATTTGCATCAGACTATAAAAACACCATATTATTTTAGTTTTCTAGAAGGGAGGAGATTGTAGAACTAAATGGAACATGTACCTAATTAACCATGGGGGAACCAAGCTGAGCTCCTGTGCATGGATTGGCAGTTTACACTCCAATTAATGGGACCTAACCAAGCTAACTATGATCAGGGTCGCAACCCAAACACAAAACCACATTTATGTTGCTATTTTTTCAGAGTAATAAATTTATAAAATTTCTGCTTGTGTCTGTGATCAGCTGCTAGGCAGAACAAAAATTCTGGATAAAATCAGATGCAAGATCTTAGTTACTTAGTGTATAGTAGTACAACAGTGCACTTAGGTCAGGTGCTCTGCAATCCTTGCACTAGCGCAACATTGTACCCAAGCCAATGCAACTGTTCTGACATGCATGCATTGTGAAAGGTCTTGTAGGGAAGTGGGGAAATGTGTGAGTGACAACATTTAACTGCAGTCCTGTCCTTGTCAATATGATAAAGTTTTCTCTCACCCCTGGTTAGTGCTGGACCTCCAGGCTCATCTGCAGCATTTGCTAGATCTAAATAATTCCTCAGCCAGTCTCCTTTGAAAATAAGTCTGTTTGGCTACCAGTATTTTATGTTCTGGCTGCTCTGGAACGGATTACCTGTCCCCTTAGGGCCCCTCACAAAAACATTTCTGGCTGTAGGACTGAATTAGAGGCTTATAGGACAAACCTTCCTGGGCATCAATGTATGACACTTTAGTACTCATTGTGACTCGTTGGCTCGGCTCCAGAGTGGTGTGGGCTAGAACTCTGCAAATTGGATACTCCTTTGAATGAAAAGTGATGGTGGGGGCAATTTTCACCACTTTCCCAGCACCCTGCAGTTCCTTATACCCCTGAAAATGTATTCTGGGCAGCTGGGGAACTATCCTGCCCTGTGTACTATAGAGGATTATGCTATCTCACAGTATAATTTAGGGTTGCCATACGTCCAGAATTTCCCGAACATATCCAGAATACAGTGGTACCTCAGGTTACATACGCTTCAGGTTACAGATGCTTCAGGTTACAGACTCCGCTAACCCAGAAATAGTACCTCGGGTTAAGAACTTTGCTTCAGGATGAGAACAGAAATCGGGCTCCGGCGGCGCAGCCGCAGCAGGAGCCCCATTAACTAAAGTGGTGCTTCAGCTTAAGAACAGTTTCAGGTTAACAACGGACCTCCAGAATGAATTAAGTATTTAACCCAAGGTACCAACTGTACTGCAGTCACAGGGAAAATCTAGACCTTTAGCGCCCCATGTCGGCAGTGCCGTTTTTGTCATTTCCCTCCCTCAGAAATAGCTCAAAAATGTCCAATTTCTTTGCAATTTTGCAAAAAGTTCAACAACTCTTATTTTTGAAATATGGCAACCCTACTACACTTGTAACTACAGGGACAATAAACAGGACCTAGGGAGAAAGAACATTTGGGATTGGGGTTCTGGGTATAGAAGAGTTCCTTCCAGTTGCAAAAAGGTGTTGGAATCCACAGTCTCCCTCTTTGCAAGCTGGATGCTCCCATGGGAAGAAGAGATGAACTATTTGCTGATTTTACACTGCAGCTCTCTTCTTAGAATCATAGAATTGTAGAGTTGGAAGGGACCGTGAGGCTCATCTAGTCCAACCCCCTGCAATGAAGGGATATTTATGCTTAACATGGGATTCAAACCCAAGACCCTTAGATTAAGAGTCTCATGCTGTACCGCCTGAGCTACTATTCCATAGTAAGGTAAACATGAGTCCTCCTTTGTTTTATAAATCCAGAGTGAACTTATTTTATAAATCCAGAATGAATCCAGCCTGAACCTCAATCAATTATATCAAAAATATGCATGTTGTTCACTTCAGATTTAAAGATTCAGAGAGAAGTGCAGAGAGCAGACTCCTTTGTCCTGCATGGGAACATGACCGACAGATAATGCAGCTGTTTCTACTGATACTAAAGTATTCATCAGACTGACTACCATAGATTATAGGAGAGCATTTCATTCAACAGTCAGCAGTTGGGTTTTTATACTCACTCTGCAAAATTCTTTAATTTTTCCTCAGGGACAGTATTACTCATTGACTTCATAAAGCCTTTTCTTTCCCTGTCAATATCTCAGGTAATATATTAAACAGAAGACTTAAAACAGCTTCAGAACAACTGATGATCAGTTCCACCTCTCTCTACTATACAAAGGGAGAAAAAGTAGGGGGAAAATACATTCAGACAAAATTCAAAGAGAGTTTAATGGAAAAGATGTGACAGAAATCTTATTATGATTTCCATACCACATTACAGTATCTCTCATGGCATTGAGAGATAGTTAAGGCTCGTAAGATCTAATTGATATTGAAGAACAGGTACCCAGAATTCTTATGGGTTCTATATAAAGTTATACAGTGCTTCCACAATGCCACAATTTCCAAACTGACGTATTAAAATAACTATGCCAAATTGTATTCTCGACTAATATTCATGGCTGGAAATGATGTTCCATTTTGCAGTTTCTTTGGTATGCGCTGTGTGGTAATGGCTGAGAAGCTTGCTCCAGTTAAATAATTTGAATACATTTTGTTATGTACTGAATTTCTCACCCTGGGCCAGCAGGGGGATACTGTAGATAGTTATGCAAATAAGGGATCGAAAGTGACGTTCAGTGATTGGATAGTTTTAGAAAATTGTTAGAGTTACGTTGTACTCGAGCTCTATATAAGCAGGCTGACTGAACCCTTCAGTTCAGTTCTGTTCTGGCCTCTGAATAAACAAGAGCTATTTGAAGAATCTCTGTGTCATCTGATATGTTCACCCACAACTTAACACATTTCTTATCCCAGCCCTGTTTCAGTGTATTCAATGTTCCCTTCTACCATTAGGTGAGATGAAGAGTAGGGTCAGGCTTGATGGCCTCTTGTGGCACCCCCCCTCCACCATACGTATGTTGGCAGGAAGGTCTGAGGTGGGAACCAGCTCTTCTTATCTAGGCTTCACTTAAGACTTCGTTTATTTGATTAAATTTCTATCCCAACCTTGTCCCCAATAGAGCCCCAGGAGGCAAACAACTCACTAGTAAAACAGTTACAAGTAAAAACAAAATATATATCATTTAAATCATTTAAAAACAATTTAGACATCTAAAGATACTTCAAAACCGCTAAACATTTCAAGGTTACTGGGAACAGTACCTTTTAACCATCAAATGCCTGGGTAAAATGGTTTGGGACTCAGCGTTTTTCAAACTTGGGTTTCCAACTGTTTTTGGACTACAGCTCCCATCATCCCTAGCTAGCAGGAACCTGTGCTTTCTCCAGGCATTCCTGCAGCTGCCTGTCCACTACCCTCTCAATCACCTTATCCAGGAAGGCAATATTAGAGATTGGTGGGAGTTTTCTAAAACCTCTGGAACCCAGGTAGGCTTATTCAGGAGAGGCCAGACCACTGGATCTTTCAAGGTGCATAACTCCCTCCAGTAGGGAGGCATTAACCTGGTCCCATCCAGTTAATCCCCCTCCTCCTAAATTTTAACTGCCACAGTGAGCAGGGGACTGAAATGAATGGTGATTGCATGGATGGACCAATGGAAAGTTCACTGTATTGGTTGCCTAATCACTTTTAATTATGCCAAGTGTTAAGGCATAAAGTTAATGTATAAAGTCAAACAGAGATTAATATACTTTACTTGGCAGGATACCAGTTTGTTACTCCAAGTCTTACAGTGCATGTCTACTCAGAAGGAAGACCTAGTGAATGCAATGGGGTTTACTCCAAGTTAAATGAGGTTAGGATTGCAGCCTATTTTAGCAATGCAAACTGAAATCCAAATGAGCTAGAAGGGGGAGGGAGGAATTTACATCTGTGTTCCCCACATTCCGCTTTGTGAGCTATTGTTTATCTTACACTGTTGCCCAAAGCTAGACATGCATTTATTAAGCCCTTTATAGATGCAAATGCTAATTTAAAATAGGGCAAAAAAGCTGGTGAAACATGAAAAGCTCCTTTAATCTAGTGTATTTATTATAGCGTGTTTTTGTTGTTGTTTAACTCTCATTAATTCGACCCATTAACTAAATGACCAAGTAGATCTAGCTCTCAGCTTGCACATAAGGTGATGGATGCTATGGCAGTATAGCCATTATTCTGCATTACACAGTCATTTTTAAAAGCCAGAAACTGAAAACTGGTGTTTGTCTGTGAAGTAATTGCTGTTCATCAGGTTTACGGAAATGGAAAATACATGCATAGAATTCTTGATTGCTATAATAACATTCTTAGTGAAGTCATTTGGTATGTTACTGTTTCTAGCTCTATTATTTGTGAAACCTCATTGCAGCAGGACACACACACACACACACACACACACACACAGAGTTTCTAAGTTCTAGTTGACTAACTTGTACAAATACACTATTCCGCCCCTCTCCCCATGAATAGTCTTAGCTTCTCATTATTCAGTCTCCAGATTTCCACATAAGTGGGATTTTTAAAATATATATATAAAAGTTATCATGATAATTAATCAGTATACCCAGTATATAAATTTGTATACCCTTCATTCAAAAATCACTGGGTATTTTAGTGCACATTTATCTTAATATGCTAAATTTTTATATGCAATTTTGTTTGATATGCACAATTTTGCATAGCATTTTCACCTAATATAAAGTGTTTTTGTACGTTATCTTCACTGATGTTTGTATTTTTATGCATACTTTACCCTAGTATATGCATTTTTGTATATATTTCTGGGAATGAGAACTCCCTTGCAAAATTGAGATAAGTGTCAATTTTGAAGAATGGCTGTATTTTGGTTCATGGCTTATTTCAGAAAGTGTGAGTTTCATAGGTTCCCCCTTAAATGTGAACTGAACCAAATTTTTCACCCATTTCTAGTCCTGACCTTTCTTAGACTCACATTTGTCTGTCAAAACATAATTGGGAAATGTATAGCCATTCATATGGCTAATAGTATTTCCTATGTTTATGGCAACCTTTTGTCCATTTACCAGGAAATGGCTTGTTGGCTATACCTCTGATCTCCAGATCCATAAGTTTGTGACTAGGACTTCTGGTTCATAGCATAAAGCCTTTTGTGTGACTCAGCATTTTGACTATTTCACATTTAATGGCTTGATTAATATTCACCTTACATATGACTAGATAATATGTGTTCATCTCATGCAGATGACAAAGAAATAATGCACTTTTTCAGCAGCATCCATGTACATTTAATATATTAAACTATATATTTAAAATGTTAATGTACTGAAGGTGTGCTCATGCTGGACAAGCAAGGGACTCACCATGTGAATTTTCTTGAGTAGCCTAAAGTTGAAACTACTTCATAACCAGACCCAGGATGTCGATTCTCTGGAATATATATGCTAACAATAGATATTTCACAAATGTTAATTAGCATATAGAAGGTGTGGGGAACCTGTGTCATCCAGGTGTTGTTGGTCTTTGTCTCATCAGCCTCAGACGCCACAAGCAATGGGCAGGGATGATGACAGCTGCAGTCTAAGAACATCTGGAGGGCCACAGGTTCCCTGACTCCAGTTTGGAGAAACTGAATAGATCAAAATAATCCAATGGATGTTATCGAATGCTTCATGGTCAGTCATAGGATCTGTAACATATGTCTGTTTTAAATTCTCACTATGTTTCTAGAGATAGGTCTATAGTACCCCTGGGTCTCTTCTAGCCTGTCCTTTTATATTGGCCATTTTTCTTGGGTTTGGTAAAGCAAGATTTATTTCTCCTTCTTTTAGCTTCAAAAGAGCAAAATGAAGAGATGGACTGCTAGTAGGCTGTGAAGAAATGATTAACTTTTAGTTCCCTGCTGATGGTTGAGTTATACATGGCATTGATCTGTGGCCAGTGGCATTAATGTATTAGGATATTTTTTTCCAGGGCTCTTGATATGCCTGTTTAATGAAGTTCAGATTTCAGTAGTATTCCTGTTGAGTCCAAGTTAACTATGCAAATTGCTCAGCAGGTGGCTTCTTTGCAACCATTCTCAATGCATGAAAATAGAAAGATATATATCCATCCAAAGAAGAATGCTCGCCAATCACATTTCATTCCTTGTCTCCCAAAACTCATTTTGTCTTTCCAGATATAAACACCCTTTCCCATTGTTTTGGAATCAGAATTGTTTATGCCTTGGGTAGTTTTTATCTTGTGCTGTTACTGACAAAAGAGAAATATTCAATATGCAAAAGCAATATGCCAATTTACATTTTAGTCTGCTTCTCTCCTCTCCTTGTCCCATGAGAGTAAGATGGTTTTAATTCTGTGATATTTCAGGGGAGGTGTAGCCCTACCTAGTATTTTATTTGTGTGCGGTCATCTACCACATTTATAATCTGAAAGAATATTCTTTGTAGGCAGGCAATGCAATCTCCTATTTATTCAGAATCAGTTGTGAAAGAACATGGATCAGAATGCTTTGAAGATCATGAGAATAGAAATGTCAGAAGAGACTTGCCGGATCAGGCCAAAGGTCCATGTAGCCCAACATCCATTTCTCATAGTGGCCAGCCAATATGCCAACGAGAAGCCGGCAAACAAGACATCAACACAACACCACTCTCCACAGTTGTTCTCTCCTGCAAATGGTATTTAGACACATACCACCTCCAATTCTGGAGCCACCAACTGGCACGACTAGCGGCATATCCTATGCTGCAATTACTTTTATAATGAAAAAGAAAGAGAGAAGGTTGGAGAAAGAAGGACAAAGAGCCTGCACAAATAGCTAGAAGGAAAGCTGGGAGCCTGTCCTTGTGGACACAAAATTACACCTTTGCAAAAATGCATATGCAGCAGCAGACGGCATGCAATTCTACATGAGAAACTTTTCTACACGCTGACCTGTACCATGTTATTGTTCTGTTCTCTTGTGGGTTGGAGGGTTCACAAAGCTGAAGACATTCCAAAGGAAAGCTTAAGTTCAAAAAGATTAAAACATTCAGCCTAATAACCTGATGAAAGATGAAGAATTTACATGGCTTGTCAAGTTTTTGAACCTGCCAATCACATCTCTAGATATAGCATGCTGATTACTGCAGTACCCTGGTTCTATCAGAGGAACAACTAAATGAATATACCCACATGGCCCTTCTCATTCAATCAATGAATTTTATACAGTGAAGGGAACAACTCATAATATATAGTTGGTTTGGGAATAGAGCCAGTTCCATAATGTTTGAAAAGTGCTTTCAGTCAAATGCAGAATGGTATTATCTTCCTAATGATATATATGGTTGACACCAGTTTAGCCCTAATATACAGGAAAATGTAGCCCAAATGTATTAAATTAACTACATAATGTGTTCTAATAAACAAAGGAGAGATTAAAAAATAAAGGATTTCAAAAGTATTCTGTTGGCAATATTAAGTTTTCTTGAATGAGATTTACAGATACAAATCTTTCAACAAACATGAATGTGCACACACGCACAATTTTAACATAGTTTTATATTGGATTTTCACCATAAAAAAACAAAAGAAAGAAAAAACATTTTGCAAGCTGTACTTAGTTTATTTTCTTTTATTAATGACGATCAGTGCACATATATATCCCTTTTTGGGTCACTATCTCTTCTGACAAGGTCTCAGACAGTATAAGGGAGCTAAATCAATACTTGCTTATTCATCCCTTATAATTAATTCTATCAGATACAAATTCCAGAAGAGGTGCCTCCTATTTCATGCATCTTTTCAATCTTCAGGCTGGTGCCTTGGAGGGGTGACTATCGATCCCCAAGTGAGAAGAGTCTCATATTAACTGTTATTGAAGGTGTCAAGATATGTCAGGGACTGTCAATAATGCAAATCACTGTTAACATACTAGATATAAAATGAAGAATAAATACTCTCTCTTGTGGAGAAATCCATTTTATATTCTATGACTGTTGTACACTAATCTTTAAGGCATAAATTTTAGATTGCTAAATATATTTAGATGAATTGTCTTCTGGCTTAATTTTCTCAATACTGGTGAGTTGCAAAACACACATTTGGTATTTTGCAGTGAAGCAAGCTAAACTATACATGGGTTTTGTGTGATCTCCCTCTCTATATCATGAATAAATTTAGATGGCCAGTGATTTGCTTCTCTTGCTAAAATCTCCCTTTGCTAAATTTTAGAACTCTCTGCACGACCCTAATGCCTCCCTTTAAATTATTTCTTTACATTACAATTCAATCACATTTTATAGCCTCATCCTTTTAGCAACTTTATCAACACAGCAGCTCCTTGGACAGGTCTTTAAGGCAGATCACAACTGTTGTTCATGAGCTGGTTTGGGGGTTTGACAGCATCCTTGTTATTGGAACTGTAGCAGGCAATGGTGTGGCTTCCTTCATGCTTATTTATTGACTCTGCTTTTTTCAAAAAAGAAATGTTTAGGGGTACTCTCATTTTGACTCCAGAAAACCACCATTTTATAGTTCAAATCAGGAAAAATAAATACAGTAAATAGACAGAAGTACAAAGATTCACAAAATGTTTAGGGGTATGCGTCCCCCTGCACCCCCCCCCGAAAAAAGCACTGTTTATTGATACCCCAATCCAGGAAAGAACACATGGAGAATGCATTGACATTTACTAGCTAGACAATTGTGTGATTAGAGCTATTAGAAGTTTGGCAGGATACCTTTATTTTAGAAGGAATTTCTACATGTTATGTGAGCAGTAGGTTTTCTGCAATGTCGGGAACATGTGTAGCTTAGTGATGGTGTCGGGGACAAGCAGGGCTCTGACAAGTCTGTGGTGGAGACAGGAGGCCAAGGGATAGACTCAGAAGAAGGGACTAGTGGTTTATGGGATTTGGCCGGAGCCAGGGCAGGGGAAGGAGGAAGAGTCTGAGAAGTCAAGAGATGGAGGAAGGCGCACATGATGTGCCAAAGGCGGAGGATGAGACTGTTCAGGTGGGGACCGGGCCAGTTGAATACCCGCCACCTCCACCTGCTGTCTCCTAGAACCACGAAGGTCCTGGAAGAGAGGAGAGCAGCAACAGCTTCCATGTAGGCAAAGCCTCAGGTTGCACATGCACGGCCCATCAGATGAGGGTACATAAGTGGGGAGGTGTGGTTCCACTGTTGCTGCAACTGCTCCATAGGGTCCAGGTCTGTGGCCAGCTGCTTAGAGGCGAGAAGCATGTGTGCATGTGTGTCCAGAGGACTGTGAGAGCTTCTCTAAGTGTTTCTCTTGCCAACAAAGAATTAACTATTAGACTTGTGTCTTCCTTATTTGGGGTGGGGCCAGACACCTATATTTTTTGGCCCTTATGTTCTTATGTTCTGTTTAAACAGATGGAATAGAAATAAGATTGGCTAGCTTCCAGATCAGATGTGTGTGTGTATATAAAGGAAGCAGAACAGATTAATTTCAGGTGTGTTTTCGTGAAATAAAATCGGAATAAGTCTATTTACTTATTAAAAGTTAAATAGTATAAACACATAAATCTAATTCAATAGAACGCTATTAGCTTGCCAAATGTTGATATGCTGGGTGGCAGCTGAGAAAGGTGATCTGAATATTTTGCAGCAGCTGTGCATTTTAAGTGCACAGTCTCGTGTGTGGGATGGTATTTTAGAAGCTCATTCCCAGCCCATAAACAAATGAATCAATAGATACAGAGATGCATGTAGAGCCAAATGAAGTCATTGCAAGCAAGTTCATAAAACTTCATGAACTCAGTTTGAAAATGTGCTCCCTTTTAAATTTATTTTTATCTTTTTTATGATGTAGTGAAGATCTAACTGCAATTTTCGGAACTGGAAACAGACTAGCAATGGAAACAAACCAATGTCCCACATAAGCTCAGTGGTGCAGTTTGTATCCAAGCAGGAAGTGTGCAGTTGGTATTATGGACCAACTTCCAGTTGAGGTCAGGCAGGCTGTTGAACCTCTGGCACCTTCTGAATCCAGCAGGCATTTTAATTGAAGTCTGATTTTATAGTTTTAACTGATTTTTACCGTTTCTGTATTTTACGTCTTGTATACCGCTTAGACACGATTGTGGTTAAGCAGTATATATATTAAAAATAAGTAGTCCACCCCCTCGCCCCCATGTGGGGATGAGCCTGCCTAGGAAAGCCTGTGCAATTGCCCTGGAAGGTGGCAACTCCTCAAATACTGATGAACTGAATCAGTATTCCAGAAAGAGGTTTCTATTCCCCACCCTTTCTCCAAGTCCAAAAAGCCAGATTTCTCTTTCCTCTTACTCATTTTCTATCTTCCACAGCCTAGCAGGATTTACATGTTGGCAATCCAGAGGTCTTTTTTTGCTTTGAAAGATGGCGATACAACAAGTGACATGGGGGTTGGAGGCAGTGCTCAACCCGAGATTGGCCATCAAGCTACAGGGACCATCACAAAAACAGGAGCTGACTCAAGCTTAGTACCATGCGTAGTCTACTGATTTCAGCAGCTCATGGCCTCACAAGGTATGGCTAGCCAGTTTGTTTACATAGTACCGTCTGTGATGGTGCCATTCAACAACTACTGTTAAGGATGTTGCTGCTCAACGGTAGTGGCCAAGTACCAAATCTGCACTATGTGCCACAGGCTACATTGCTTTCAAAACTAAAAGTGTCTTGGAGCTTTCAATCTGGCAACCCCATCCTCTAGTCATCAACTACCTGTACCAAATCCTTGTTAGGCATGTTCAGTTGTATCAGGCACACTAACCAGTATAAGAGGCACTGATGAGTTCTCATTCTGAACACAAAAAGAACAGCGTTTGTTTTGATGAGTAGATGATGGGAGAAGAGAAACCTGTGAATTCTTAAAAAGTGGTTTCAAATATGAAATGCAGAGTGCTTCTAAAAAAACCCACAACAGTTCTTAAAAGCATATTAAAGTGTGAGATTAATTTTCAGTATGGTTTTTGAAGTTATGAAATATTAGCCATTACTAAATTAAATTGTGACTTCTTAAATAGTTTATATTTTTGCATTCCATATGTCTAGGCTAGTGCTAAGTATACATTACAATATCATTTGGACCCCTATGGCATCATCTTAACTATAGATTTAGTGAGCTGAAGCAAATGATATTAAGAAGAATGATGAAACTGCCAACACATTAGCACTGCTTTGTATTCTTTCCATCTGCTTTTTGTCTGAAAAGTCCCAGCTTTTTATTTGCGTAATGGTTGTTTTATGCTATTTTCTTATGGAATGATGCTGTCTAGAACAGCTGGCCCGATCTCTATTAAACACCTGATTGTCTACACAAATCTTTTGTTCGTTTAAAAGAACGATAGCTTCTGTTGCTTTGAATCACCTCCATTGCATGTAATAATGTCTAGATGATTCTTCTTTGCATAGGTCTCCAAAATACTATACAAAGCAAGGAGGTAAAGAACTGCTCTAGCCCGGGTGATATTCTCACTGATTGTTCTTTCCTCGAAATGCTCTTTCCGAAAGCCAGTCAAGATTTTACTCATATTTGGGGAATTTACATATATTTCTCATGCTTGTGGAATAATGAAAAAACCTCAGCATGGAAGCTTTGAACCCAGCAAAAAAATTATTTCAGTAGAGATCTTTTGACAGTTTTGTGTGTGTGCTTATTTATTTAATACTTTTCTATGCTATCTTTCTTCCATTGTGAAACTCGTTGTTGTTTAGTCATTTAGTCGTGTCCGACTCTTCGTGAAACTCAAGGTGGCATAAATTGGGTTTCCATGTGGTCTCCAATCTAGGCACTGGCTAGAGCCAAATCTCCCTAGCTTTAGCAAGATGGCTGTATCATGTATTTTTATTCCATGGTGGTGATATTCCATTGGTTATCCTTGATACGAGGTTAATAATGAGTGAATTAGATAGTCAGCAGATTCAATTGAGTAGGTTCTACTGTTGTTGAACTAGGAACTTGCAGCCAAAGTTCCAGCCATTTACCTTGAAGAAGAAGAAGAAATTTATCCTTATGGCTTCCCCTACCCCAGCTGGCTTCATTCCCAGGCCAACAAGTCTCATGCCTTCCCTTCCCTTTCCTTCCCAACTGCATTTTGTGGTGTTCCTCAACTGCCAATAATAATAATAATAATAATAATAATAATAATAATAATAATAATATCTTTATTGTCATTGCCCCCTTCGGGGACAACGAAATTACTTGACTGCTCCATAAAAACACTAATTAAACAATACAGTATAATACAGCAAGGGAGATTAGATGACTTTCAAAGTCCGGGCTTCCCATTCAGGGCCGAGATCGCTCTGGAGAAGAAGCTGTTCTTAAGACGGCTCGTTCTTGTCTTCATCGTCCTGTATCTCCGTCCCGACGGCAAGAGCTCGAAGAGACAGTGACCAGGATGTGATGGATCTTTTACTATGTCCAGTGCCTTCCTATGGCACCTTGTGGCATAAATCTGCTCTAAGGTGGAGAGTGGGCAGCCAACAATGCTCTCTGCTGCCTTAACAACAACAACAATATTAGTAAGCTAGGGTTGCTGTATTTCAAAAAGTAGAAACCAGAACACTCTGAAAGTTGCTGAGCTTCTTTACTTTTTCTTTTTTTAAGAAACCCCCAAAATTGTTTGTTGAGCTTCTTTTAGGACAAACCCCAAAGTTGTTGACCATAAAAAGCCAAGTAATAGTTACATGGGCCATTTGCTTCCCAAGACTAACAACCCACATCACTCCTTGGCTCTATATGACATGGAACTCTACAATTCTATTATTCTAATATTTCCATCACAGCGGCAGCACTTGCAGTAAACATGACTGACTCTTTATACCTAGTCCATGGGAGCCATTTTGTGTGTTATGCGGAAGTAGCATTAAGGGATTCCTGAATGATTTACATGTTCTCTTCCCATGCTTCTGAGTATCGTGTGAAGAAAACAACAGCAGCAACACATAAGCATGGTGGGATACATGAGCTATATCCTCACCAGGAGAAGTGTGGAAAGAGATGCATCGATTTCTTATTCCGCCTCTGTTGCCACATTCTCTTAATGTGCAAAGCAGCTCAGAGAATTTTGTGAATACTTATTGACACCGCAGCCTCTGGATAATGATGGCCTCATGAATTATGTGTTGGCAGTCGGTCCTGCAACCCAAATGCTGCCCTCCGGGCCGCACCCTCTCCTGAGCCACCCATCTTACCAGCCCTGCTTTGCACTTTCCTTGAATTTTTGCCTGGCTGAAATGTATCCTTGAATTCGGATAAAATCTACATTTGTTGCTCCTCCCACTTTTGCCTTGGCCATTGTGGCCCTTCAGGTTGAAAAAGGTTCTTCACTACCCCGGTCTATGTAAGCTTTTGAGGAATTTTAGCATGATACGTAAATGTATTTGACTGACAGATGGAATTATCTGAATTAGGCAAAATTCAGCTAAAAGGAAATGTAGCTGAAAGATTTAACATTAAGAAATATATAGCCGATATATTATTTTTAGCCTTTTCTTTCACAGTCAATAATGAAAAAAGCATTATCTGTTGACTCTATTGAGAGGAATCCAATTAAAATCTGACATTAAGGATGTTGGCAGTTAGCAGATAGAGTGACTGCAGTAAACATATTTTTCATTTGTGATTCAGCTCACAATAATCTTAAATGTGATATTTTATTGCCTGCTAATATCTTAAGGGACTGCCAGTTTCTATTTAGCCCTTTGGAGCACAAATTTCCTGGTGCAAAAAAAGATGCTTGCAATATAATGAATGTGGAAAAGAGTGTCAAGGGATATTTCCAAGTGCTTAAACCCATTTGAGGTTTATTAATTTTCTGGATTTAGGTTAACATGGTTTCATGAATAGGCACTGGGCCTGGAGAGTGGGATTAGGAAGGTTTCCAGGGGCTCTGAACTTGTGTCAAGCAAAACTGTCATGCCAACAAGCTAAGTCAACTGAACAGGGGAAAGCCTTTAAAGTGCTCTACCAGTGCATAATGTTTGTAAATTTTATTCAATTAATTTACAGCTGCAGGGCTCATGAGGCTGAAATGGAAGTTTTGTGAAGTTTTGATAAGAAAGCAGCCAAAGCAAAGAGAAAGGAAAAACAGAGTTTGATTAGCTGCACATAGTTTTAAAAGGAGTTGGCAGTAGAATGACAAATAAATGCTGGAAGGGCCCTCTGCTATGTTTTTTTCTTTTTTGTATGTGTGTGTATACATGTATACTTACCTCCCCCTTCTTTTGTTGACAAAAATAAAAGGTGTAAGATGTTGCCCCCCCCCCCCCGTTTTTTATCTATTTCTTCTGCTTTTGCTGTTGATTTTTATTGAGCAGTTTAATGATTTCTTAAATTCTGGGAAGGGAGGGGTGTGTGGGTATGTGGGTGTGTGGAGAGAGAGAGAGAGAGAGAGAGAGAGAGAGAGAGAGAAGGCTGGTTGAAGTATGGCTGCCACAGGTCTATTCATTACCTGTTGGGTACTTCAAATGAATGCTAGGTAGAGCTAGCGGTCCTTAGACTTGGTTAACCCTCTTGACTCTGTATGTACCTGGGCTGCACTCCCTTTCCACCTGTTAATGTACAATGAGTTGAGTAGTCAGAGAGTGTGTTTTGAAGTCACAGCAGAGTGAACAATCCAGAACTATAATCTGTTACACAAGGGGGTAAGGAGCAATCAATAACCTACATTGTCTTACGGGTACTGAATTCTATTACTGTATATGGAATAATTAATCTAGGCACAATAAATTTACAAGGGTCCATTTGGATTTTAGTCCATTATTCTAACCTATTTTACAAGGTGTACATGGATATCAAGCCCTAATCCATAGCAATGCTAAGGAAAGTTTGGACCTTTCTCTAAAGATGAAGTTCTTAAGATATCCAGATTTCATTTTTTAAGATAGTTTTGCATAGTTTTGCTCTGGATACAAATATTGCCATGTTTAAAGCAATATTTAACAAAGACGAGGATCAACAAAGCACATTAGCCAACGACCTTCCATTTTTTTTGCAGCAGCATTTAATAATCTAAGGCTGTTAGAATAACTTTGATTACATTGGGGAGCCTCCTAGATGGGTTGTGAGAGAATCATTCCTACAGTAAAAGAAATCAGTGAAAAGACTCTTATTTGCCTATGTTCAACTGCTGGAGTTCTTCTTTTCTAGAGATTTTGTGGGGGCTATTAGACAAACGCATCAAGGGCATTTGATTATTGGTGTCATAATAATACCCAGTCTTCACACTGATTTTGTGTCTCTGAGCTTCTGGAAAGAAAAGAGTGGGGATTTTTAATTGTATCTATAGATCTTCAGAGTGTGCTTAATCTACAGGTTAGAGCAGAACTAGCCATTAGATAACTATTAACTCAAAGTCTAGGGCAGTTTCAGATGGATTCAATATTGCAATTTCAACAGTGTTTTAAGTACATAACCATAACAGCATCTTACAAAGGAAAAAAATAATTCCACTGGGCATGGTGAAACATTTTATTTATTTATCTAAAACATTTAGATCCCATTCTTTACCAAAAAGGCTTCCAGAGTAGGTTACAGAAGCCAGCAGTATGGCAGTATGGCAGCCCCTCAGGCTTACAGTCTAAAAGACCTGAGTTAAAACGGGTGGGGAGAGGGGGGAAAGTTGTTTTTTTTACAATTCTTAGGACACATTTATCAACTTCTGACTACACAGATTCTTGGAGATAGGGATGAAAGTCTGCTGCATCCCAGTTCACAGAGGGATGGACAAAGTTTGTCGCCTTCTGCCTCCAGGTGAAAAATTGTTAAGAATCCATCTGGAAACTCACACTTTAAAAATGCTTACGAGGGGGTGGAAACAGCATGTAACCCTTGAAATGCTTCATAATGAAATCTACAGGACTGGATTCTGAAGGGAACCATTGCTCCAATTTGAATTCACCTGGATCAGATCAGCTGAGCTAGCTTTGGAATCTGAGTAGGGTGAATTCTCCATCTGTACTTGGAGAGCAACCCATCATTGGAAGCTTTTTCCTCTCACATCAGGTCTAGGAGCACAGCAGATGGCTATGTCCTGGCCAAGAGGGCAAGGCCCCTTCTGCCACACAGTTCTTCCCTCAGACGGCTCATGCAAAGCCAAGAGGGAGGTATAAAAATTCCTGTTAAGCATTGATAAAAAAAAGTTTCTTCAGATGCTCAGGAAAAAAAGCTAGAATCTTCTACCATTCCAAGCCCAGAGCTGATATTAAATATTAATTTTTATTTTGTGTGTGTTTCTGTTTAATGAAATATTTGCAGTGCTCTACTCTCTACTATATGTGCTCAGGGTAGCTTCCAGTGTAAATTGTAGTATCAGATACAGACTACCAGCTAGTGATATAGAATGTCAGCTGTTGATAAACGTTCTTGCAAGTTTTTGTCCCTCAAATACAAAGCTGATGATTCAAGAGTGTGAAGAGATATTGGAACTCCCACAGCCCTACGTTCCATCCTACCTGCAGCTTGGCTTGCTTAATGCTGGAATTCTGGCCTGTATTATAAGATTTTTGCCTTCATGTCCTATTTGTGGGATTTCTAGAAGCTTCTAGTCCATTATTGGAAAAAGAATGCAGATCTAGATGGACTTTGGTCTGATCCAGCAAGACTTTTCTTATAACTGTAGCAGATTGACATTAAACCATACTTGAGACTTGCATGGTCTGTTTTTCTCCCCATGCATATTTTAAAGATGCAGCTAGGGAATATACTCTTGGTGTGAGCTGTTAATCTTCAGTTAAGTACGGGTGAGTAATTCTATTTTCACACTTATGTCTAGTTTACATAAGACTTGTATGGACATTTAGCCATGGTTTCTTTAATTAACTCATTTACAAATTAATTGTTGCTGTCACAAACACTGCTTCCAATATTTCATAGAAAGAAGAATTATAGGATCCTCACTGTAATCGCCTGGCACAACCTTTGGTGTTTTCTCGGGCACTATGCCTGGCTTGACCATCTGGGTGGGTTAGAGCATTGTTTAGATTGCCCTACTATGGGTATTCTGGTGGTACATGTGGAGTACATTAAATCCTGATGAAAATAACATTTTTGGCTTACAGCATAATGCAGTTTTGTAAAGTACCATTTGTCATAAGCAATGAAATTTTGGAATAGCATAAAATGACATATTTATAAACCATGTGTAACAGCCTTTTGATTACATGCTATGCTTGCTGTTTAGTGGTATGCTGAGAGTTATCAAGGCTGCAATTTACTGAGCACAGTGGCACATACTACTGAATAAACTTCCCCAATATTCACTATAACTATATTCAGAGTTCCATATTTTAGTTAGGTTCTTCTCTCCAAAGACTATAATGGATCTCCACCTTAATCTGTGTTTCCAACATCTTTTGAAGGGCTGCCTGTCTCCACACCAGTATACTAAAATCTTTGTTGAAGATGATGAGTGTCCTTGACATCTGGTGGCTTATCAGTGGGCCTTTGAGTTGTGATATGTGAGGTTTACCTGGTGCCTACTTCTTTTGGCATCAAACAAATATTTCCCTCCCTCAAATTTTTGAGAGATAATTTTAATTCCCTTGACTGTTTCATTATGATTTTGGGGCTTTTACATTTTTGTATTTTCAGTTCAACTGTGTTATTATTTTTTTGTAAACTACCATGGGATAGTAAGTATGAAAGCTTTTAATATATTTCTCTATCAAATTCCTATAAATTTTATATGGCTTGTATCCAGTGGTGGATTTGTGCCAGCGGAAGCACTCCCACACACGCAAGGAAAGACCCATAACTGTCACCAAACCACCAACTGCAACCCTCTGTACCATATCTCATACTCTTCCAAAAAGGTCCTTCAGTCTTTAGGAGAAGATTTTGGGAACCACTTCTGCCAGTGCAAAGTTACTGTTGTAGGTCTGCATGTACACACACATGGGATGTACAAAGGCATTATTTTCCATCCCATTCCATATTGGTTGCATGCATATTTTCATTCCATTGCCATTCGTATTCTACCAAAAATGGTGTTATTTGTCTCACTGTCTACTGTGGCGAAATCATATAGCTTACATTCCTTATGTAATTAATTATGTAAGCTATATTGTCATTATGCTATTTCATCCATTTCATTTCAGTGCAACACAGTGCAGATTAGAGAGAAAAAACAATAGTCGATTATGTAACATTTGCAGACTGAAAACAACAACAATAGAAAATACCAAACATATTCACTAGACTGATTTCCCTTCTGGACATGGGATAAATAAGCAAACATAGGCAGTTTCCCTCTTTGTTGTAATTCTACGACATTCCTAATACACACACACATCTCCCCCCTACAGATTCTTGTGTGTGTTTAGTACAGTTTATGGCTTATGATTCACTCCCAATATGATAAGCCTCTTATATAAGACAGCAGTAACATCTTGATACTTTAATCTCCAAACCAATTACACTTGATTTTACAAAATATTTCAGTCAGCCATTTTCTGCTGTCAGAGAAATAAATTATGTTTCTTTTTGACCTTCATAAATGATGACTGGCAAAAGGTAGCTACCTCAGCAAACATTTATACGCTTGTAATGATGCTTGCAGTGTTATTACAGGCATGGAAGTAAGTTAGATAAACATCAGTAGTAGGTGCTGTGTTGTTTAGACCAAGTGCCTAGACATCAGTTGCCAGTTGTTCACTCACTGAACCACCATGGCAGAAGGTCAGAGGTGGGTAACTGCTAGCTAGTAAGCTGAACTCTAGCCAGTGAGTTAGTTGCTGGGTCCCCGCCCCCCAGATATAAAACTCAAGGCCTGCTGTTATTCTTCATTCTGAGCAATACTGTCCAACTCCCTTGCCTACTTGTATTACCTGTCTCTCTGCTCATACCCTTCATTGTTCTATGCAGCCAAAGTGAACCCCCAAAGAACCTGGCTGTTTTTGGAATGCAGGTCTTTCACATTGCTATTCAGACATTCAATGCTCAGGGGCAGTCTTTGCCAAACTGATGCCCTCCAGATGCACTACAGTTTTCGGATGACAAAGTGCATGCTGGCTGGGACTGATGGGAGTTGTAGTCCAAAACTTCAGTGGGGGGAGCCCACGTTGATGAAGGTTTGGGTGTCCAGCTGTTGTTCAACTACAACTCCCATCATCCCTAGCTAGCAGGACCAGTGGTCAGGGATGATGGGAGTTGTAGTCCAACAACAGCTGGAGACCCAAGTTTGAGTCTGGGTTGTTGTGCTGGTTTACACTAGCCAAGCTTTCATTGTTGCTGCCTGATTTCCTTCCCAAGTCAATAGGCTAGAAGGGCAAAAGGAAGCAGTCTTTGCGCTGAGATGTTGGTGCTGGGAGAATGCATACACCTCGACGTGTTTCAACCCATTTGTCTTGTTTGTGTGATCTATTTTCTGTAACCAGTCTTAATCTTAATCTTCTAGGTCAAATGTATTCTCCTAAAAGAAAGTTTTACTAAACCTGAAAAGTGTTGTACGATACCAAAGGCCTACCAAGCCCAACATCCTGTTTCCCACAGTCTCAACCAAGCATGACTGAGTGGACTGTAGAGCACATAATGTTGCAAAGTAGACTTCCTTAGTAGGTACAATTTCAAAGCAATATTTGTTGTTCAAATTTCTAATTATTGTTCCCCTGCCAGAACACTATGACAGCAGTTTTCCATAAATTAGCCAGCCAAAAACCCAAGACATCTGCAGGCAATTTGGGATAGTAAGCGGCTGAGGGGGGGGAGGAGGAATCAGGGCACTCTATTCCATTTTATTACCACTTATGTGCTTCTCATGCAGAGACATTCCTTTCTACTTTCCATACTTTTAGCTAGTCAGTGGATAATTCCCCAATCCCAATATTCTTCTGAAATACAAAAGCATATGATGAATTTCAAGGTTCTCAACAGGTTTGTTTGGGATGCAAAATATCCCATTGTGTTCACTCGCTTATCTGCTGGATTTGCCTGCCATGCACCTATTACAATATGTTTTTTTTGTACTATCCTGTGGGGGTCTAATGATGTGTATCATCACACTGTCTAAGTGGGTTGACCTTGAAAGACATGCTAAAGGACATGCATAGTACATGGTGGTCACAGTACATGAGAGATAAATTAAAATGGCAAAAAGCAATTAAGTAGACTTCATAAAGCTATAATTTGCCACTCTGTAGTTCTTTGGTTTGTCAGTTCCAAACATTTTTATTGAGGACAAATAAAAATAAGTAGTTCTAAACTGTTGGGAGTATCTGAAAATTGTTAAAGCCTTTTGTTGTAATCTGGTTACTGTGATTGATGCAGATAAGAGATTGTTATTGGGGGGAGGAGAATTCAAACTGTGGAAATAGGAATTTGTTTTATTGTCTATGAGTGTCACGATTTTATCTGCAGACCTAAGGGACAAGTGAAGATTTTGCTATTTGTTTCAGTAATTGCATCCTTGTATTATGTTTTTGGTGTGATAATTGCTAATTCCATTTTTAAATAGAATGCTTTGCACTTTATGCCTCCAGAATACAAATCAACAGATCAACAGTAAGAAGCAGATAGATGAGTGTTGCAGAGGAATTTTGTTGTCCGCTTATTAACTATAGGGAGTTATTTATTTCACCTGTGGCTTATCCAAGCAGCAACAACCTCAGTAAACATATTGACTGAATTCTGCTTATTAAGAGAGGTTCCTCTTACTTTCTAGAATAAAACTGCAGTGCTATGTTCTCTTACTCAGGTAAATCCCAACATAATTCAATTGTAATTCATATGTTAAAAATGCCCGACTTTCCAGCAAGAACAGGAATCCAGCAATGGAGGGGCAGTGTGTATGTAAACAAGTATTTTTCTGTTTACTGCTAACATCCACTTTAGCAAACCATTGCCTCTTTGACTCTGCTGCCACCATAGAACTAAAAAATAAATAAATTCATATTTTGCTATAGCTGTTAACTTTTCAGTAGCTATGGATAAATGTGGGAGAAAACAGACCAAAGTACTAGATTGATGTGACCACCCGCAATCCCTGCCGAGATGTGCATAGGATTCCAGGGATTTTGGCCTTCAGCCAGGTTCTGTGGTCCTTTGGAGAATTGAAGATGCGGCGGAGACTGTGGTAGCTTTAAGAATCATGATTTATTCACATATTTACACCTGAGTTCAGATGGAGGGAGTCCAGATTTTATAGCATGGTCATCTCAAGAATGGCTTGTTCCCCACAGCAGTGCAGCACTGGAGTCAAAGGCATCTCTTCCAGCCTGCCTCCATCCAGCCTGCCCAAGATGGGTCTCTGTCTTTGTTCTTTCCCTCCTCCTTCTTCCCAGCATGCCTTGCTAAAGACACTCTTTCCCTGTCACCTCATTACCAGCTACCCTGGCAAACTTCCAAATCCCCAGTCTCTGTTGACACCTCTCAGGGTTGGGGGAAGGTCAGTTTTCTTGCATTGCCAATGGACCTTAATGGCCCTGTATTGTTTCTTAATGACCCTAGCTTGACCAGGTCAATTTGCATAGGCTAGCTCAGGATTTACTCTGCAGCTTGTATTTCCCCCTTCATATTACAAATGATCAAAATTCTACCATTTCTTAATGTATTGGGTTTAGGGGGTTTCCCCCCCATCAACATATAGCACCATTAACAGACTATAATGTTTGTTTAAAGGATTACTTATAAGGATTGTGGTTTCACTTACTTGCTGTTACTTTATTGCGTAAGGAATAGGTTTATGATCCTTTTATGAGGTTGTGGTTCCATCTCCTAATCAAGCCCTTGCTGATTACCCAGTTGGCAGACAGCTCCCTTTTTTGCAGTTTTCACCTTGGTCCTTCACTTCCTTCACTTCTCAGGCTTCATTCATATTTGCAGCTGTGGTCTTCAACCTGGTCCAGCAGCTGAACTGGTAACCAGTGCAGTTACAGATGCTGACTGCCTCACTCCTAAAAGGACTCTGGCAGCTGTGCTCTAGGCTAGGTGATGTTTCTGAACCACCTTTAAAGGCACCCCCGCACACAGCACTTTTCAGTAGTCTAGTTTGGAAGTGATCACAGAGCACAAATCCAGATAAGGGCACAGTTGGGGTGCTATCCAAAGCTATAAAAAGCACTCAGATTTTCGCCAGGATCACTCCCAAACTACAAACTTGGTCTTTCAGGGGGATTGTGACACCATCCAACACCAGCTGTAAACCACCTTCCAAAGCTGAGGATTTCTAGTGGTTGTACCCTTTTCTGATAATCTTGAAATTACCCCTTTTCGCATAAAGGACCTACACTTTTTCTCCCTCCTCTTTTGCTGTACTATGGGTCCAAATAAAATTATGCAGGGAGACCAATAATCTAACATGCCATCAGGTCTCCTGAATTCACAGTTACATAAAAACGCAGGATATTCTAGCTTTACTGGTAAGATGTCTTCCACTATAGTATGAAGTAGGTTTCCTTTCTCCCTCCCCCTCCCAAATACAGTCATTGTTTAACTCGCCTACATATTTAAAAAATAATTACACACACAAAAATGGAATGGTGTACAATCCACTTTCTGTACTGCAGATTGCAGCCTCTGTGTTGTTCCAGTTATATGTATACATATGAGTTCTGGTTTTTTTATCAGTCCCATCTCTAGGATGTGAAGAATTGATTACCAGGAGATTTGAAAACACAACCTGGGCAATTCATTTTTACTTTCGATTTTCTTCCAAAACAATTCTGACAGCCCATTCCACTATGAAGTTAAGCCAAAGTTGATGGATTTAAGTTAATTAAGTGCCTTGAAGAAAAATGTGGCAGCAACAGTTCCTATGCCAGACCCACTGAAGTAAATGTCACCTGTGCTTGTGAAGTTTTCACTTGATCATGTTATTTGGCTTCATTAGCGGCATTCAAACATCACAATAAACCATTGTGATAGAATAAACCATGGTTTATTGTGATAGGATGAGCTGCTGTGAGCCTTAAGTTTGCACACTCCCCCCCCTTTCCTCTTTAGTGGACCACAAAGAAAGTTTAAAAGCTTTTTCTTCTGTTGTTGATGTACAATATTTTTTCTAAACCTGACAAACTGGTTAATACTAATGGTGGTTTGATTGAAGCAAACTATAATTTCAAACCATAGTTTATGGAACTGGTTTGTTTCAACAAAACATGGTTAATATTGGCCATAGTTTATGGTTTGTATGACCGGCCAAACTGCAGGTAATCTAAAACAGAAGCACAAAAATTCCCCATCTGGTCGCAGCTGCACCTGAGAAGGGGGTGGGGGGTGAGGGAAGAGCACAAGATCTCAAGGACTGTGGCTATGATGTCTGAATATAGCCATTGAAACTGATTTGGATGCAGGTATTTACTTTTGGAACTGAGTTACTTAGGGAAGGTGGTCCCTTGATCTTCTGCTTATCCAGAAACAATGTAGTATATGGCACTGGATATTTGCACACAGTTAGAAATATGCTGTGGATTAATTTTAATTCATAGTTGAGATCTAGCCTCTGCAAAACCGAAAATCAGCCATAAGGTAACTTGGTTGTTCCGTCACAATTAAGAACAGCAAGGAGTAATCTAGGCAGCTTTACTCACTGTTCATCCTGGATAAGCTTTCAAACATAAAAAACAAGAAAGTGTAAAACCAGGCCCCAAGGAGCAATTTTTCTTTTCTTCCTCTCTGCAGCCTTTTCTTACAGCCTATCAGCATGAATTTAGTAGGGGGGGGGCTGCAAGCACTATATTCTTTCCTTTAGATGCCTTCAAAGTATTCATCAGAGCAGTGTGCAGGAAATTCATCTACTACCACCTCCTCCTTCCAGTTCTGGATAATTTCATAAACACCCAGTGTTTATCAAATTTATTTCTATTAAAAAAGGACAATTTTAAGGCTCTTTCAAGGCTTTCTATGCAATGCGGTAATTGTCTTAAATATTACATTCAAGTGAAAAATCTTATAATTCTGTAATGAGTGCCATGGTTTTTATTACAGCCCTTTTAAAAATATTCATTTCTTATTAATGTAATTTGTGAGTCGCCTAACACACCAGCTTTTAGACAACTTACCATCAGGTTTAAAAGCACACAAAATTGTTAGGAATGGGCATCAAAATTTAATGTTTTTTAAAATGTAAAATGATACCAGCCTCCACACAAAACAAAACAAAACAAAACAAAACAAAACAAAACAAAAACCAGTTTTGGGGCGACCCTAATACAAAAGCTTGACGCAGCTGGATTATGCTCCATCAAATACTTCCGAGAAGAGGAAAGTGGTCTAATCTAGGGGGGTGGGGGGAGGGTCTCCTGATGTTAAGCCAGTGTTTCCTGCTACTTCCAAATTGGCAGATTTTGACTTAATGTTAGAAGTAATGATGGAAATAAGCCAGAATCACATCCCACTATCTTCCCCATTTATTTACTGACATTAACCCCCCAATTTGGAAGTAACAGGGAACACTGGTTTACTGCAATGTAACAGGCTGAGGAGAGTGCTTGTTCACAGTAGTCTGAACTGGACCATTTTATCATACATAAGGCCATATTATTTTGCAAAACTCTGCTTTCTGATTATTTTTCAAGGTATGTTTGTTTGCATTCTGGTGGAGTCATGGTTATTTTGAATGATTTTATTTGAAAGACAGCGTTGGGTGTCTAACTTCCATACTTTATTTTTCATTCTTATTGCTTCTGTAAGTTTGGGTCCAAGTAGGGGAGTTTACGAAACATACATAGCCTGATAATTTCATGAACAGAGCATATGCCAGGGCTAAGGGAATATATTTCTGTGTGCTTAGCTTATGAGAGACCTTAGCAAATATAAATGAATGATTTCAGCCCTGTCATTTCACTGCCTGTCTGCCTCACAAATCATGTGGCTGTCTCTTTCCAAAGGAAATTACATCCTGGCACAATAAATGGAACTAAAAGATTTCAACAGGTTGAATATGTTGATCTAAAGTGTATATGATTTTTCTGTGATTTGGGTGACTCAAGTACAAGAGATTGCAATATGTGTAAGAATGTGTTTTTGAAAATGGCCAGAGTCTGTTGCCTTGAAAAGAAAATCCGCACCATTCCCAATTTTCTCATTTTATTTTATTTTATTTTATTTTATTTTATTTTATTTTGATGTTTCTGGCAGCAATTGTCTGAGCTACTGTGACGTCATAAAGTCTTAACTCCTCAGTCAGTGTCAACATAATGTTTGCAGCCCAGTTACCTTTCTGTGAGTGAAGGGAAAGTAGTCAGTTTGACTGGGATTAGAACTTCACACAGGAAGAAGTATATGGAGCAGATTAAGTATTGAACGTGTAAGAGAGAAAAGGCCCTGGAAACAAGGGAGATAAAAGATAGCAGATGCAGCTACAGAAAAAGAAAATAGGCTGGTATTCATGTCCGGGCGAGAGTCTAGGTAGTGCCCTTAAGTGCAGGGTGTGTGCCCCCCCCTAAATTCCCAGCACAGAGTCTGCACCAAATTGGGATGGAGGGGGAGCTTTAACCTTTAACCCTTGTTTGATTTAGAACACCCCCCTATACCTGCAGTTTTTCATTGAAAGGAAAACTCCCATCCAATGGTAAAGCAGAGTTCCTGAATATGGGGTGGTTTGTAAGCACATATTCAGCTGAATGCACTTACAAGCCCACTTCAGACCATTTTGGCTAATGTGGAGTATTGTGCAGGTATGGGCATTGGGGAGCCTTGCATGAACACTGGGAAATTTTGAACACATGAATAGGATGTTCCATTCTGTGCAAGGACAACATTTGACCTCCTCCCTGCGGCCCTTTCAGCGCTGGCTTAAATCAAGCTTTGGGAAGGAGGCATGAGGCTCTGGCAGGGTCCTAGAGCCCTCCTACCTCCTTCCCAAACGTGGCTTTGCCTGGCTTTGGGAATGAGGTGGGAGGACTCAAGGACCCTGTCGGAGCCTCACACCTCCTTCCTGAAGCTGGGCAAGCACTTACAGGGTTTTGAGAAGGCGCCTTCCTCGGATGCACACCCAGTGTGGCCACACAACTCATGCTGCCCTAAATCTGCCTCTGGATAAGGTGCTGTGGCACATTTTTGTGCCAGTTGAATGTTAATTCCACTTACACACACACACACACACACACACACACACACAGTATGGTAAAGGACCCTTAGACGGTTAAGTCCAGTCAAAGGTGACTAAGGGGTGTGGCACTCATCTCGCTTTCAGGCCAAGGGAGCCTGTGTTTGTCCGCAGACAGCTTTCCGGGTCATGTGGCAAGCATGACTAAACCGCTTCTAGTGCAATGGAACACCAGGACGGAAGCCACAGCGGTCCCTATTTATCTATTTGCACTGGTATGCTTTTGGACTGCTAGGTTGGCAGAAGCTGGGACAGAGCAACGGGAGCTCACCCTTTCACACAGATTCGAACCGCCAACTTTCCGATCAGCAAGCCCAAGAGGCTCAGTGGTTCAGACCACAGTGCCACCCGGATCCTACACACACACACACACACACACACACACATACACATACACAAAAAAAACCCTGTCTGTAGCACTCTTGACTTGTTCATCAAAGACATGATCACTGTTATAATTGTTGGTGTTGTAATTGGAATTCACTTAAAATGTAATTAATATAAATTATATGACTTCTTATTAAAAACCATAGTGACTCTCTACATACAAAGCTATTAAAATATTTCATAGCAGTTTTAAAAGTGTACATTGTCAACAAAGTAATTTTACCAGTTTTTTTCTTTGTGTTATTATTCTACCATCCAGTTCCAATGGATTTCCACTCATGAAATAATAACTATCTTTCTAGTTTATTGTGGAACAGGTAAACAAGTTACAGAAATAATGGTGGGAAGAGGGACTAGTAACAGCTTTGACGTTTCTAATGACCATTTTAATGAATACTTCAGCAATAACTCTGATGCAGATCAATAATTGTCCCATTGTTAAATGGATTGTTATATTGATTTATCTTGTGGCTAACAGTAAAACACCAATTAACTTGCTGTTATTGTGGAGCAAAAATAAAAATAAATCAAGGGACCAACCACTTTTTGGTTAGTATTAAATCTCCTGATTTACATGCAGAATCAACTTCCAGCTTCTTATTCCTATGACTTGGGAGTCTCAGAAGCAGCTGAGAATGGATTTTGACTCAAAGCTATATGACTTGACTAAAATGTAATTACACCTTTGGAAATTTTTATCAGGTTTCCATTTGTCTTACAAGTAAGCCTGGACAACCTTTGACCTACCAGCCAAAATGCAGTTCACTGGCCTAATGTCTTGCCATATGGCACATCAGGTGCTTGAGAGTGCCCCTGTTTTTGCAGTCCTGCAGAAGTGTCAAAACTAGAAGCCTTACTGAAATTCTGGTGTGTCTCCAGACATAGCTGTTGGACTCGTTTTGCCCTGATGCAGAGCATGTTGTGTAAGTCTAGGGTTAAAGTATTATTTCACGAGGTGACCTCACTGATGGTATGAGACCAGTGATGGAGAGCACCTTAATAGTGCTGTTGAAGTGTTGCAAAGTATTGTGGTGCTGTCTGTTGTTCTTTCTAGTGGTGTCCTCCCTTTATTTCTAGCATAGTCACAAAGGGCACAAGATCATTTAAGAAGCAATCCCAATATCCAGTCTTTTGGTAGGCTAGTATTCAACTGGTTAAAATCTTGCTTTAATATTATTATTAAATTGATAAGCACACATAATCTCTCTTCACAATAGAGCATCTTGGTTGGAAGTAAAACTCCTTTTACAAGCATCATTTAAATAATGCATTATGTAGAATTGGTATTGGAGATCTCTTGTTCCTATCTAATAACGAGGGAGCATTTGCAACAGTTGGGTGTTGCTGTTCACCTTTCAATTGCCTTTCATACGCATGCTGTTGCGCATAACACATGCTGTTGCGCATATGTACTAAATGATAGAATCCATATTACATGGATAGCTTAGTTCCGTGCTGGTAGCATTGGCTGAATCTTTTCGTTCAGGAGATTTTGACTTCTGGGAATCAGGGGTACACACACAATCACACACTCATACACAATATAGGAATGGTTTTCCACATCACATGTGCGTGAATATTGCAACTGTGTAGGTCTGACCAAACCTGTGGTCTGTCACACCTGAATGGCATCCCCATAAAATGATGCAGGTCAGATAGAACAAACACATAGAATTTCAGTATGCCTACACTTCACAGTGGGACGCGGGTGGCGCTGTGGGTTAAACCACAGAGCCTAGGACTTGCCAATCAGAAGGTTGGTGGTTCAAATCCCCGCGATGGGGTGAGCTCCTGTTGCTTGGTCCCTGCTCCTGCCAACCTAGCAGTTCAAAAGTACGTCAAAGTGCAAGTAGATAAATAGGTACCGCTCCAGCGGGAAGGTAAACAGCGTTTACGTGCGCTGCTCTAGTTCTCCAGAAGCGGCTTAGTCATGCTGGCCACATGACCCGGAAGCTGTATGCTGTATGCTGGCTCCCTCGACCAGTAAAGCAAGATGAGCGCCGCAACTCCAGAGTCGGCCACGAATGGACCTAATGGTTAGGGGTCCTTTTACACTTCACGGTAGTGTGGAATTGCAGCATGGGAAACCAGCTTTTTTGTCTTTGTGTGTGTATATACATACATATACACATTCCTGAACTATATACTTAATTGGAGCACAATGCCCCATAACTTCACAGCTGTTAATGTGGTTTGGTTCTGCGACCTACCATTTTGTAATGTTTGGGCAAGCACATTATGTATTGTGCGAAGTCTCTAAGATTACCTTCCACTTGGAAATGGAAATGGTCAAAGGAATTCTGCGGGATGGTGTACAGTGAGTTAAAGAAAATCTTTAAATTTCCTTTTCCCAAGAAACCGGAAGCATTTCTTCTAGGTGTACTTGGAAATGAGTTACCAAAGAAAGCCCACAGCTTATTTTTATATGCAACAACAGCAGCAAGGATATTATGTGCAAGATACTGGAAACAAAAATAGACCCCAGGGAAAGAACCCTGGCTATATAAACTAATTGAATATGCAGAGCTAGCCAGTATGACATCTAAAATAAGAAATCAAGATGATAAACAGACGAGGAGTGAGTGGGAGTACTTGGGGGAATATTTACAAAAATTTGACCTCAAATATAAATTCCAGGTAGGGGGAACAGTTGACAGTATTAAAGATATACAAGAGTGTGGAAAACAAGGTGAAGGAAATGTATATGCAGCTAATCAATATGTAAAAAGAACTGTCATGGAATGCTGGGTGGGAAGTCAAACAGAACTACTGTATAAGAATGGGAAAAAAGGTGTAATTGTAAAACTGGAAAACTTTTTTCTTTTTTCTAAAGACTACCTTCCCTTGTGGAGTAATGAACATAATGGTACCTGGTTTGATAATGGAGAATAACATCTCAATGTCTTTACATTGCATAATTTAAGTTAGGATCTTGAAATTGTGTAGAATAGCTCTGTTCTATCATTAAAAGCTGTTTGGTAAAGCAGTGTAGATGTTAATAATTTTAGTCTCTATCAGTTTAGTTTCCCCCTTGGTTCCTAGAAAAATGCTTCCGCTAAGGAACAGAACACAAGAACATCATTTCTCTTTATCCTGCTTGAGTTTATCTACTCAGTTTTCCTGTGGAAATCAAACTTTAGAAGGGACCTTGAATAGAAGTTATGCTGGATAAATAGAAGCCCCTCCTCCACTATGACCCATCAATTTTTTTATGGTTCCCTGAAAGTATCCTCTTAGGACCAGTTCACTCAGTAATTTCTTCCCACAGAGCAGTCCTGAACCATCCTCAACCATGTGTGCATCCAAGATAATTATTGCACACTGAATGTGAACTTCGCATGGAAACAGAGAGAAGCAATTTCCAGAATCAAAGCAGCATCTCCCAACCTCTACTGTTGCAGGAATTGCTGTGCCTGTTAACCCCTGGCTTCAAATTTGGTTTTTTGCTTTGGTGAACTAAGCTCAGGGTTGCTTGATGTTGGGATAAGTATACTGTGAATCAGCCTTGGGTGTCCCTATATGCCAGGCATGAATATTGGGAGGGGTGTGTGATTGAAGGTGGAGCTATTCTTTTCATCTTTAGATTCCCGCCCCCACCCCCGCTGAAAATTCACTAAAATCGGTGTCTTGACACCAAAAGCAATGTGATCTATTTCAATGTGGGGCAGGTTTATTTATTTATTTAATGCATAGCTTTATATTTAGCACTTTGAAACTATTTTAATTCAGTTTTATCCAGCTTCCTTTATGAGTGAGTGAAGTGTTAATTGCCTATAAATATATAAAGAAATGAAACAGTCTTTCTGAAGAACTGATGCTTGAGGGTAGCTGTATGGCTTTCACAAATAAAGATGCTGTGCAATTCTTTTAGTTTATAATTTGGATCTACAAAAGCATGTATATACGGGAAAACAAATTCCATCTGTTTGGTATTCTTTTCTTTCTTTTGTACATGCTGTGTTTGTTTGTATCCCTTCTGTTATTTTGGTTTATTGGATAGATTATGGAAATATACAGCAAAATTTTAGTTTGAATGTGTGCTCATGAAAATGAACTTGTATCAGTTTCAGATTACAGTGTATAACTGATGCTAAACCTTGATGAATGCTGATGATTCTTGGAGTAGTGGCCAAACCATGCAAAGCTAAAGTTCTTTTGTATGTGTTTTTTGGAGGGAGAGATTTTTGTAATTGTCCCTCTTGTCTATAAATGAAGATGAAAAATACATAAAGATTAAAGTTGTCAAGTTGTTTCCACTTCTCCTGTGCAGGCTAAAAACTGAGAGTACTTAATGCCCTTAAATGCAACGAAGCTAATATAAAATAAGCAAGCCTCGTTTTTGTTTCTGGTTGAAGGGTTTTATTTAGCTTTTGATCTAAACCAGTTCCCCTCCTATATGTTTATCTTATTGGCAAGATAACAGCAATGCCTACGGAACAACAGTACAAAATTCCGAGGAAACCTTGGATGGAAATGGGACTTGGGATCAGATATGAACTTTATGACTGCTGCCTTTATAGAGACCCCAAGCCAAGAACCTAATCCTTGGTCACTCATGAATACCCAGATGTAATCTTAGGTTGCTGAACCCATTTCTAATAGCACCATCATAAAGCAATTTTCTCATAGGAAAGAGAGCAAACAAACATTTTGAAGCTCTATATTATTCATTTTATTGGTTTCTTTCAAAGCAGTCCTTATGAGAGGCCAGGGTGGTACAGAATGCAATGGCTGATCCTCAGTCACATTTGAAGGCCTGCCAGCTCTTGTTGGCCAGGGTGGAAGGGGGAGGGTGACGTTCCTCCTACTTTTGCCGCCCCAGCTTGAAACTTGCATAGCTGAGGGACTAGAACACTGGGCGTCTTGAAGAATTCACATGATCCATTTTGGGGCTTTCTCCAACACAGTGAAAGATGCCAGTGGAGAGAGGTGATTGCATTATATCCTAACCCACCCACCCCCAGCCACCAGGCGATAAGGATTGTGCCGTATCCCTTGTATTTCTTTTGTTACATATGTGTTTCATTTCACAAGCAACAACAACCACATCAGGCCTCTGTAAATTACTGTGGGAATAACAGCCACTGAGAGAAATGCAGAGCTTATGCATCACAATGCAACTTTCATAGAGGATGCTGGAGAGCATGCCTCGTACCTATCTAATTCCCATCTTCTGCAAGCTTCTCAGAGGTAGATGGCCAGCTGTCATACATTCAACTTCTCAGTTGAATATCAGTTGAAGCATATCAGTACAGGAAAAGGCATGAAACATGCATACATTTGGTCATCAATAAATGTCAGTATTTAGATTGAAGCACGTGAACGTAAGCAGGTACTCGTTGGCGTTAATAAGGATCAGGCAGACGCAGCAATGGAGAATAAGAAGGTGAAGTTTATTGCCAGGCAATAAGGACCCAGTTTGGAATCTCTTCCAAAAGGAACTGGGACCCCGACTGACAGAAATCCAGAGGTCTTTATACCCGAGCAGATCACAGCAAATCATAGATCATGAGACAACCATGAGGCAGTCACGATATTGCCAGCGAAAATTAGCCAATTAGCAAGCTTCTTGCCATGCTTCCAGCTCCTGGTCAAGCACTGGTCAAGCACGGAGTTCTAGTTCTGCTTTCCGCTGCTTGCAGTGACACTCTGTCTAACCTCTCCCCTAGTTATGACAGGACAGGGAGTTTTGGAGATTTTGTGGTTTAGCTCTTCCTGTTCTGTGGATTAATTTAGCCTGTATCTGAGGGGATTTTGTACCAGTATCTCTGATTCACGCCTTCCCCTTGTCCAGGGTACACGGATGTTTGTAGGGGAAAGGTCGGCTCCTAATTTTGCTGTTTCAAGCAGTATGCAGTTAGCTAAGGCACAGCTTCCCTTTGATTCAAAATGGATTATACAATACTGTAAGCCCTGATTATGTGTGAGCATATATGAATATATTGATTACTGACAACTGATTATATGAATAGCATAAGGGTAGCCCTTCTTCCTTGCCTCAAGATGTGTACATGTATTATATGCAAACTGGGTAGTCAGGGTCAATTGCTGCTTCTGTGTGTGTGCATGGCAAATACACATGTGTGATATTAATCACACGCAGAAGTTTTCATGTATGTTTCATACTTTCTCCAGCGTTAAGTATTTTCCCTGTAAGATCATTTCAAATGTGAGGACACTTAGAATTACACAAGTGTCGTGCATTCACCTAACACCTTGCTAGTCCTCTGTAGGTAGTCTTCTATTTTCACCCATAGGCAACTTTGATTGGAAGTCCCACCATCTCCATACACATAGCCTCTACATAGTATTCAAACATACTGTGCACATGTTCTCCACAATTGAAATAACCTCTCTCTTTGTGGTATACCAATTCATGGTGGGAATATATATTTATTGGTCATGGATGGAGGCTGACATGTAGAAGAGGTGGAATGTGCTAGCATGTCAGAAGACAATCTGCACAAGGCTAACGTAGTCTGACGTTCATAACTGATATGTTTCTCTTTTACCCTACAACAATATAAATGCATCTAATTTTGTTTATTGTTTGCTCTGTTATATTCTTTCTTATTTGGCGATCACTTGTAACCGAGTATGATTGTTTTCCATGAATATGGTCTTAACAGTGTGTCTGTGACTGTGGAGGCCAGTTCTGGATCTGCACATTTTTCCACAGTGGGAACATAGGTTTCCAGGTGGGAGTTGGTCACGGTGAGGGTTTGCCAAGTGTGCCTTCCTCTTAGTGTGGTTTCTCCCTTTTGTCCTGAGTTTATGTTTCTTCAAAGTCCATGACTTTGGTAGAGGCTGTTCTCCAATTGGAGCACTCTCAGGCCAGTGTGGGCCAATGTGCTATGGAAGTATGTCATATTTTACTGTCGAAGAGTGGTTTAAGACTTACATTTCCTGTATGATGAAATGTAATATTTCCACTGAAAAAGAACTGAAGACATACTGATATTAAAAGTTGTTGTTCTTTGAGTATGAGGCAATATGGAATGCTCAAGATAACAATTACTATGTTCAGATGTCAAAAGGCAAGCAGGCAAATTGAGTTGAAGTTTCCAGGAGAAGAGCCACACTAATCTGCAGGAATGACAAATGAAAAATGTGGTGGCCCCTTAGAAATTTAGTGTGACATATGCTTTTATAAGCTGCATTCTATTTTATTAAGTGAGCAGATAGTGATGGATTGAGGTACACGAGGGGTGAAGGTGGGAGCTAAAGATAGTAGGAAGGAACACAACACACCCAGATTATTGGGGCACTCAACATACCAGAAATGCAACAACCAAATGGGAAGGGAGGAACTCATCCATAATCATTGCTCAATCCCTGAAAAACATAAAATTCGTTAATGAAATTGGTTCAATACGTGTTTACTTCAGTTGCTCATGAGAACTCCTATCTAAATATTGTGACTGTAAGGTTTCAGAAACAGTGACAGGAGAGGTTTAAATGCTTCCCTTCTTGCTGTAGCCCAGTTTGTGTTTCAGTCTTTAAAAATGTGATACAGTAAATGTCTTCACCTGATAATTCTCCAGGACTTCCTTACATAAGGTACCGTATTTTTCGCTCTATAGGACGCACTTTTTCCCCTCCAAAAATGAAGGGGAAATGTGCGTGCGTCCTATGGGGCGAATGCAGGCTTTCACTGAAGCCTGGAGAGCGAGAGGGGTCGGTGCGCACCGACTCCTCTCGCTCTCCAGGCTTCAGGAGAGCCCCAGCGCCAGCCCCACAAGGTCGGGGGACAGAGGGAGGCGGAACGCTTCTTCCTGCTGTCCCCGGACCTGATCTGAAGGCCAGCGGCGGGGAGAAGAGCGCTTCTCCCCGCTGCCTGCCCCGCAAGCTCCGGGGACAGCTGGGAGACGCAGCGCGTCTTCCCGCTGTCCCCGGACCTGGTCTGAAGGCGGGCAGTGGGGAGAAGAGCGCTTCTCCCCGCTGCCTGCCCCGCAAGCTCCGGGGACAGCTGGGAGGCGCAGCGCGTCTTCCTGCTGTCCCCGGACCTGATCTGAAGGCCGGTGGTGGGGAGAAGAGCGCTTCTCCCCGCTGCCTGCCCCGCAAGCTCCGGGGACAGCTGGGAGACGCAGCGCTTCTTCCTGCTGTCCCCGGACCTGATCTGAAGGCCGGCGGCGGGGAGAAGAGCGCTTCTCCCCGCTGCCTGCCCCGCAAGCTCCGGGGACAGCTGGGAGGCGCAGCGCGTCTTCCTGCTGTCCCCGGACCTGATCTGAAGGCGGGTGGCGGGGAGAAGAGCGCTTCTCCCCGCTGCCTGCCCCGCAAGCTCCGGGGACAGCTGGGAGACGCAGCGCGTCTTCCCGCTGTCCCCGGACCTGGTCTGAAGGCGGGCGGTGGGGAGAAGAGCGCTTCTCCCCGCTGCCTGCCCAGCAAGCTCCGGGGACAGCTGGGAGGCGCAGCGTGTCTTCCCGCTGTCCCCGGACCTGGTCTGAAGGCGGACTGCAGGGAGAAGAGCGCTTCTCCCCGCTGCCGGCCCCACAAGCGCCTGGGGGGGAAATAAATTTTTTTTTCTTTATTTCCCCCCCAAAAAACTTGATGCGTCCTATGGGCCGGTGCGTCCTATGGGGCGAAAAATACGGTACATATTTTCCTTAAATATTTACATATAGGTTTTTTTACCCCAGTGTTTTCATTATAATAAGCAATTATTTTCATGCTCAGCTAAGGTGAAATAGCATGATCAGTCAACAAAGCTAGAAACAGAGTTTCTTATCTCAAGCTGATGCTATCTTTAACACCCCCAATTCAAGAGGTCTCTTACCTTCCCTAAGCCGTACTTATCCTCATTTTTTTTAATCAAAGGATTTTAATTCTTCAGGGAGAAACAATCCAACACACCAAGAACAATTTCCTCATATCAGCTATATCATAGTACAACTAAACAAAAGACCATCCCTCAAAATTCCAGTGGCCCAGTCTTGCAAGCATGGAACCAAGGAGATCCAGAACCAGCAAGTTTAGAATATTTACTTAATACACTTGTAGCTCAACTTACAGTTCCATCATAGAAGTCAAAGTGGCATCCATAAGGAGGAGGAGGAGTTTGGATCTGATATCCCGCTTTATCACTACCCAAAGGAGTCTCAAAGCGGCCAAGATTGTCCTTTCCCTTCCTCCCCCACAACAAACCCTCTGTGAGGTGAGTGGGGCTGAGAGACTTCAAAGAAGTATGGCTAGCCCAAGGTCACCCAGCAGCTGCATGTGGAGGAGCGGGGACGCGAACCCGGTTCCCCAGATTACAAATCTTTTGCTCTTAACCACTACACCACAGTGGCTCTCGCAAGGAACCCCTATCCAGACAATGAATTAGATCCAGGCCTCCTTATCTTTAGCAAGGTGGCTATACCCTATGCCCTCAGAGTACCCTATGCTAGAGAAAAGTAACACATGCTAGACAATAGCCAACAGCCATGCAACAGGTGTCAGTGTAAAGGGTACTGTACACTTAATTTGATTTAATATTTGTATTCTGCTTTTCCAACAACAAATGTTGAGCTCAAAGCTGCTCACAATAATCACAATAGCATTAAAGAGCAACAAGCATTGCAATCTCTATAATATCAAACACAGTCATATATAAAGCAAACAACAACAGTTGTATGTTCATAGGGCTCTGTTCATGGGGATGAGAATCCTGATAAGCCATACTTCATCTACGAAGTATTCCCATACGTTTGCATTCATATAGGGCACCCTTCCCGCTTCACTTGGGCAGACACAGATTGTGTGCCAGCTAGGGGCATGGCCAGCACATACAGTGGTATCTAGGGGGTAGGGCTAGCTGGGTGCATTCCCAGAAACTCTGCTACGTGTTCAGTACTCTTGGGTACCAAACACCTGAACAGGGCTAAAGGCGCCCTCTAATGTCCTCCTTCCCAAAGATAAGCTACGGTTTCTTCTTTCTTCCCACTTTCTACACAGTCACACAAGATGAAAAACACTGAATTTCTGCCACCACCTCCCCCGATTCTGTTGGTATTAAAGTATGGGTATGTACCGTGGAGAGATGCTTTAACTAATCTCTAAACTTAATCCTTCAATGTAATGAAAAATAGAATAGTTTCAGCACTATTTAGTTTTCTTAGTCCTGGCTGATGAGTAACTGCAAAAACTGGCACCCACATACACTTTTAAATCTGTCTTTTGTCACGTAGAAAATGGACAACACATAGAAGCTTTGAAGTCTCTCTTCTTCCCACTCATCAGAACACTTACAATCAGAGCAGAGAAGTGGAAAAGCTTTAGCTCCTCTTATGTTGAATCTAATACGATGTCTGCAAAGTTCTTGGCTTAAGCTAGGAAACACAACCAGCTATTTTTTGTTTATTGTCAGGCAACAAGAGCTTGAAGGGGGCTTTTGTTCTGTTACTTACTTGCTTCATAACAAATTAAAGTTGTGCCAGTGCAAAGTCTTTTTCACACTCCTACCTGGGCGTTTGGTACTAGCAGCAGGAGCAATGTAGGTCCTAAAGAAAAGGAAGGAACAGAAATGGGGACTATTTTCTGGAAGGGTAGGACACAAGTTTAACAAGTTAGTGAATAAAGAAGATTCATAGCCTTCTGTAGTCTTCACTCTCTGCGCTGATCTTAAGACCATTAGCTAGGATTTATTCAATTATGTGTTTGTGTTCTTTATCTTGTATTTTTGAGTTCTGACCCGCTCTAGGTTCAATGGATGAAGGGTGGTGTGTGTGTGTGTACACACACACACACCAGTGGGGGTATATGATCTTAGTGGGGTAACAGAAAATCGAATGAATTTAGAATGAGGAGCACTGATTTTATAATATTTGAGGAACACTGGCTTTCCATACAGATTTCATATAACAGAAAGTGTTGGAAAGAAGCCCAAAAAATAGAAGCCATGCATGATTTTGGAAAGCTCCTCCAGCCATAGGATAAATAAATTATTGTTTCATTCACAGATAAAGCAAATCCAACGAAACAGTCTTAGACTAATCCATGGAATTATCAGTCACCTAATCCATCAAACAGCACCTCTTCCAAATTTGTGAAATTGCCTGAATTAAATGCAATGTTAGCCTAATTCATGAAATTGGCCATGCCGGTCATAGCTGTTAGACAAAGCACCACAGATTAGTAGAGTAGCTCTTGAGAGCCAGCCACAGCTCACTTGGTACCATTCATTCACATCTGACTTTATATCCCTGGTGAGCTACTGGGTATATGTTATAAAACATCAAAATTTCTAAAAGGTAGGGATCTATTCCCCCCAAAATAAAAGACATCTTTTCTGAAGGCCACACCAGAGGCATAGAAAATAATAATATGGGCACCCTGGCAGGTGCTCTGAAGCACATTCTGAAGCATCTAGGCTAGTATGGATGACAAATACATACCCAATGTTTTAAACAGCCCAGCTGTGTTTGCATACAGTTAACCATGCTCACTTACTCTGTCCATGCATTTTTAAATTTGTAAGTAACTGTAAACTCACAGTCCAAAGAGAATTTAAAAAAAAAAAAAAAGTTATGGCAGCTCTGCTAATGGAGATTGTGTGAGAGCACAAGGAAAAGAATTGCTTCCAATTTTCTAGGATATGTGCCAACCTAAGAGGGAGGGATTTTTTTTTTTTTTTTACAAAAATAATCAATCACAGCCTCATTCTTTATTGCTGAGCATTTATCTTTTAACAGTATGCTTCATAAACAGCCCAAGAGGCAGACTTAATGAGGGGAGCATAGCCAACATGGATGGAAATGTGAATATTAGGACAGAAAAGCTGGCAAGGGCAATAGGCACCAGTGGCTGACCTTCAAAACAGCTGTGCTGTCATTACATACTAATAAATGGCAATTTTGATTTCTTCTGTGACTGAAGTCACCCGGGTGTGCCCCAGAGTATGGGAGAGAACTTCTGAATGCCACACCGGAATGAAAGTTCTGCAGTGTCCCTGACCTCTCCTGATCTGACCCACATTTACTTTAGAGCTATGTCTCACTGATTTCAAGTGCGCTAAAATTTTCAGCCTAGCATCAGCATTGCTTAATTAAGTTTTCTGGTTTAGCCTAGTCAGATTAGTGGGCCATAGTAAAAGGACAATGTGGAATACTATATAAATCAGCAACCATTGCTACTACTTATACTATACATTATGCCAGCAGGGAGCGCCCGGCACTGCCTGGGGATGTTTAGAAACAAAACAAGAATGTAATTTTTAAATGGATAACATACCGTATTTTTCCATCTATAAGATGCCCCCATGTATAAGACACCCCCTATTTTGGGGGACTCAAATTTAAGAAAATGGGGGGAGATGGCCCCATGTATAAGATACCCCCTAATTTTTGACATTATTTTTAGGGGGGGAACCTAGTCTTATACACGGGAAAATACAGTAATTTGTGAGTTTTGACCCATCACACCAAAAATCAGGTGAAGTCATGCTAAAGTCATGTTTCGATCCACCATTTTGATTCAAAATTCCAAGTGATGTCTGAATGCATAGAGGGAAAATGGACAACCCATTTTCCAAAATATATAGTAGATAAAACAGTGATAAGAGTTTCTGTTATCCCATTTTATAAGTAAAGAACTGAGGCTATTGTTACACCTATTTAAAAATGTGGCCAAAATTGTCTTGTCAAATGCCATTCAGCGAGTCCCTAGCAGATATGTGGGTATGATTTGAATCCAGTTCTCTCATATCAAAATCCAACTTGCCTTCCACTGGATAGTCCAACTTCACTATCCATAGACAACTACCAAGATCTAACTTCCTTCCTTCCTTCTACTATATATTTTGGAAAGTTGTTTGTTCACTGTGTATTTGGACACCTCTTCAGGTATTGCAATCAAATTTTGTGTGATTGTTCCTGAGATAAAGGAGTAAGTTTTCCTCTTTGCTTGGTTACAACTGGACACCACTCTGAATCAAGTTGGCAGACTGAATTGTTAGTAGACTGCACTGAGTTTAAAACTGCACCGATGGTTTGGTTTCTTAGAAATCTCAAGCTGTGTCAGGTATGAAGCTACTACTGTGATGCATCTAGGGCAAGATTTTTCCAATGAATGTACAGATGATTTCAGTTACCTTTTAAAACACTTCATACATTTAAGGCCCAACTGGATACCCAAATTCTTCTGCTATATCTTTGAGAATATGTAAGAATAGGTTTTCTTCCCATCGAAAAAAAATCTGAAAATGGTACAATTGTTTGGCTGGAATATTTGATCAAGACATAGGAAGTTGTCTTATACAGAATCAGAGCATTGTTCCATCTACCTCATTATGGCTGACATTGATTGACAGCAGCTCTCCAAGGTTTCAGGCAGGAGTCTTTCTAAGCACAGGAACGGCACCTGGGATCCTTTGCATACAAAGTGTATGCTCTGCCATTGAACTACAGCCCTTCTGCTATCATCTTCATTAGTGCCACAGATATAGTAGACAATAGTAGTGAAATGTCCTATCCTGTAGTTAAGCATCCTTCTAACTTCATATTTTGTAACTAAAACTTCTGACAGATTAATAGTTGCTTTAAAATATGTTCAGAAGTTGTAATACAAGACTTAGCGTTTGTGTTTAGTAAAGGATATTTTAAAAGATATAAAAGACAGAACTATATCCATTGACTTCACGTATCAATTGGATGATCTGTGATTAAGTAACAGTAGGGAATCCTAATGATCCCCAGTGAGACTTGTGGTAGTGCAGAGCTCTCATTTTCTACTTTGCGATGTGGAAATGACAAGTAAACATGAATGAAGATGAGGCAAATTACGATTCATTGCAGAGCAGATCCAACAATTTCTCTAATAAGAGGTTATACCACAAATTTCCAGGGAAAAGAGATCAGCCGGAAAACTGGAGAGATGGAATCTATACAGACATTTTCTATAACCATCTGAATAAGTCTTTTCTGTCCCTATAGTAGGTTATTTGCATAAGAAATATGTATTGTATTACAGGAGAATAGTGGCTATGTTTAGGGATGTCAACTCCATAGTGTGTGTTCATATATTAAGACTGCTGGTGGTTTCCCCACTTAAAGCAGGGCTCAGGAACCTGTAGCCCTCCAGAGGTTGTTGGACTCCAAGTCCCGTTAGCCTTAGCAGGATGGCCAGAGGTCAGGGGTGATGGAAACAGTAGTCCAACAACACCTGGACCACCACATGTTCCCCAACCCTGATGTCTAGGATCTCTAGTTCTCTAGAGGTGGAACTTCTGCCTGGAACCTGAAGGGTAGTTTTTAGTCAGCACAGATTAGCTGTAGGGAGCACTATAACAGGTACTGGCTACTAGGTGATTCATTCATCCAGTTTGCCTACCGCTCGGCAGATATAAAAAAAGTTTAAACTTGCCATCACAATTGTTCAGCACCATTTGCTGTTCTTTTTGATTTATATATAAATCATTTTTATTAGTTCTCCAATAGGAACATTAACAAATCCATCAAATTATAATCCAATTAAAAATGAAACAAACAAAAAAACCCAAACAGCTAAATTACAATCCAAATTATTAATTATTAATTTTTCGGACATCCCATAGTCTGGATCTCTAACGTATATCTCCAATATTTTCATTTCTGCCTTCTTCTAGCACTGTTTGCTGTTCTGGCTGTCTAGTCACCGGATGACCTTGGTCCAGTCACCATGTCTCAGCCTAACCTACATCACAGTGCTGTTGTGAGGATAAAATGGGAGGAGAGAACCATGTATACTGTCTTGAGCTCCTTGGAAGATAGGTGGGAAATATATATGATCAGTAATACTAATTAACACCAACCAGAATCATCCTCACCAACATGTTATGAGTATGTGCATCATGGAAGCTAAGAAAGACAGATGAGGAAAAGACAGATGAGGACACCTCACACATATTCTTTGCCAGAATCTAGGATCAGTAAAACATGGATTACCATATATGAGTTCATAGCAGTTATTTAAACTGAGGCATTGAGAATATAATGTGGGAATCCATTCATCCTATATACATCACATTGACATCTGGCCATAGATATGGGAACTGAATGGGACTCAGGAAGACCTACCAGGTCTGTTCCCTGTTAGAGCTTCAAAGAGAATTTCAGTTCTTTTCTTCATTGTTATGGGCAATAAAGGGGCACACAGCCCTACTTCTCCCACACTTTGCTTCTGCCTCTGCCTTGTCTTTCAACTTTGGCTTGTTCTTTGGGCATTGCCATGCTACATAACCCCAGTTTACTTGCCAGTAACTGGATCTGATAGTAGTAGCATTCTTCAAGATACAGCTCAGCTTTTGCAGCACTTTCCCTCACAATTTTGGCACAGCGAAGCTATGTTCAAAACACCTCTTGTCTAACCATCTTATAGAGACCGCAGCTGGTTAGAAATGCAAAATACTCAAGGGAGTATTATTCCAGAGTTCTTGCAGAGGAAGGAATGTAGTATGGGTCTGCATGGTTATGTTTCATGTTAGAGATGTCCTGTATTTATACTACATTTTTTTCTTTTTATGCAATCTTGCTAAAGAGGGGGTTCATAGCTAAATCCCTGAGTCCTTTCATTGGCTATAATGAAAATGCGTAGAAAAGGTTTAATGTCACTTGGGTTTCATGTTCTGCATCTACTGTCACATTCACACCATACATGTTCTTGATATGAATTAGGGTTGGTAACAAAGAGACTAAAGACATTTAGGTAACTTCAACACCATACTCATCACAGAACTACAATTCCCATCACCCTTAACAAACTATATTTCCTGGCAACCTTTAGGGATAAACATATGGTGTGGAAGTGAACTAAATATCTCTAGTCTCTCTGTCAATAGCCCAAATTCATGACAACAACAGTACCCCGATGTAGGTGTACCCCTTCACAAGTCTGCCATTGTAGAAGCCTAACTTCATGGGGAACCCCCATGAGTACAGCCAGTTTCCCGCTGCAGATGTCCAACCATATGAAGGGCAGGCCATCAGGAATGTGATGGAAGGGGAAGTCTGGCAAGTTAGCCCTCGCTCTCTTCCTCCTTGTGATGGGAAACTTGTGAGAGGGGTAGATGCCTGAATAGGGCTACTGAGCTCTCGCCAAACCATCCTGATCCCAGGCCTCGATGTTTAAAGTTTCATTTTAGCTTCCAAACAAGACATCTAAGTTCCATTAAAAAAAGATTAAGAGATATTTATCTTCACTAGGTGCCCTCAGGCATCTGATCTGAGTGAGGAATTATATACAAAACATGCTAAATGGGGGTGACATTGCTGCTAGTCATGAATCTGGTAGAGGAGATCATTTTTCATTAACAAGATAATTACCTAAATTACTTGATTTAAATCAGCCCTTATTATTTTGTCTGAGTTGCAAGTTGTACATAAGGAGCAAATGTGTTCTGCAGAGTCAAGTGATCTTCTTAAAGTGTTGTATTATGTGCCAAATGTTTTCCCAAGTAACCTGCTAAGTATGGTGTGTGCTAGGAAGCCAGATAGACTATATCTTCCTTTACTAAAGCACCAGGCATCCTGAGGTAGAGAATGCTCTTTCATAAATTGGGGGGGGGGGGATTAGTGCCATTGCTCCAGGTCTGTTGCTCTGGGTACATTCTTTTGGGGAGGGGGTTTAAATGATAAGAGCAAGTTATGTGAAATACTGCTTGAGAGCAGTTGAACTCTCCAAGTTTCACATAATAAAGCTTATTGGTTTTATTATTTTTAATCTTTTGCTGTTGCACTGCCAAACAGATTAAGAAAATAAATATTAGTTCTTGCAAAGATGGAAACTGCAGTCCAACCATATCAGGAGGGCCACAGGTTCTTCATCCCTCTTGTAACCCAAGATTTACAAGAGTTCAAAACAAGAATTTTTTTAGTAGCCTTGAAATTCTGCTGCTGATAGTCCATAGCTATGATTCTACACAGTGTCCTCCGAGTAACAAAGTATTTACATGACCCCAAAGATTTCCTTGTTACATCTAGCTTACATCTAAGGAAAATTTTAAAAACTGGACCTTTAATAATGGTTTGTCTGCAGCATTTAAATAAAAAGGATCCTGGGTTTTTTTGTTTTGGGGTTGTTGTTGTTTTTTTTTACTTTATAGAAGTGAATCTGACAACCTATCAGTTGTAATTGATTCAAGTCAGAATACTGACAGCCTCTCAATAATGACTTGCCAAGTCAAATTGTGCCGGGCCAGAAAAGCACATTCTGAAAGTTGCAAGCAGGCAATTAGGGTGTTTGACAGTTTTTGTTATTTAGCCATATGTGACTGCTTCAGAGAGGGCTGACAGCTCATGTGAGGTGATGCACTCTCCGAGCTGTTGACAACCTTGCCTGGCATTCCTGTTGGCCTGAGGATATGGGGGTCTTGACATAGACCCTACAGCAGCAAACCTGTGAATGTGCTCCTATTCATCTCACCAGAAAAGTGTTGCCTTGAGCAGATGCACAGCTGCTGAAACTTTTAAAAGTTGAATGCCTCTGGTCAATCGAATGCATCTGATCCAATGTTGTTGTGTTCTCAGCATCTAGTAATTCAGATCCTCTATATCTTATGCCAAACTATTTGGGCTGTTGGAAGCATTGCAGTGGTGTGGGGCTATTTTGAGTCCTTTGTTTCTTCTTTAGATAGGGTGGCATACAAATGCAGGGCCAGCCACTGTCAGGCAGTTGCCAATGACCCAAGTCTTTAGAGGGCCTCCGCAGCTGAACTTGCTGCCAATTCAATCCTGTTTTCCTTTGTCAGAATCCCAGGGGCATGGTGGGGAATTAAAATGGCAGGTGCCAGCAGTGCTTGTCAGCTAGAATAAATTTTTACAATGCACAGAGAACTAATTTGATGAAGTCTCTTATAAATACAATAATTAAATAGATGTTTTGTAGCAGCAGCAGCCTACCACTGTCAATGTAAGGGGAGGGAAGGGAGGTAGGTAGGTGTGAGCACCACACCCAAGGGACGGAGCCCAGTCAAAGGTGTGCCAATGGCACTGCCATACCCAGCCCTGGTCCTATGGTGTGTTTTTTTTGGGGGGGGGAATCAAGAAACTGTTTGTGAAACAGATGACTACCACTTGTTTGGACTATGAATGCAAAATACACACAAACATATGAAACTCTTTTCACTGCAGTAATAAAGTTGAACTTTTGTTTTGGGTCAGCTGTTAGTCATTCTTTTATCAGAGAAGTGACACATTTTGAACCCACTCTTGTAGGAGCATACTGTGAGCATACTACCAGTTATAGCTTTTGGAGAAAGGAATAAATGAGTTGAAGCTGCAAGGTGAATAGATGTCTGAAAAGGGCTTTAGAAGTCGCAGTGTGGCTGCAGAGATCTCTGCAGGAATCTGTAGTAGCTGATCAACTGTCAGTGGGATCCTGGGCACTCACAGGAACCCACCCTGGGGCTCATTGATTTCACATACTATTGGTTATTTACTATAGCCACAAAAAAGGAAAAGGAAAACCTGGTTTTCATGGTTGTAGGCAGGCAGTATGAGAAAAGCAAAGAGGTAATGGGGAGGGTGGAAAAAGTAAAGGAAGTGATTTATCTGGTGCTCTTGTTATACCTGTCGTAGCATTTTTTCCAGTCTTGGAATCACTGACTGCTGGATTATAATAGCTGATATTCTACATATCCAGTTTCATGGATTCAAATTCCTGTCCATCTTTCCCACCTTTTGTGGGTGCAATATTGCTGTGTTTGGATATCAAACCAGCTCTGGGGCCCTAGGGTGAAGGGCAGGTAATAATAATGCAAAACCATAATTCAGTATGATATGATTGAGCCTGGGCAATGCTTGATGTCACACTTTCTTCCCTCCCCTCTCTGGGGCAACCATCAAGAAGCGCTTGGAAGCTTTTGCTGAATTGCAACTTTTGAATTCAAACACAGACTGATCACTTCAAGCTCACTCTAGTTAACATTAACCACATTTAGTGGAACAGAAGTTGCCAGATCCTTCTATATAGTGAGAAGGTGGGGAGGGGTATTACTCAGAAGGGTGGTGGGAATTGGAGATTGGCAGATAGCTGAGATGAGCCTGCTGACGACTCTTAACGACTGTAATAGGTCTTACAGGAAAAGGCAAACCTTTTCAGAACTAAAATACCCAGCAGATGAAGTTAGACAACAGATCAACAGAGCCAGACTTATACCCAGAGAGAACTTGCTGCAAGACAGACCCAAAAAAGAAAATAACAGAACACCTCTAGTCATCACATACAGCTCCCAAGTTAAAACAGTACAACGCATCATCAGAGATCTACAACCTCTCCTGGACAATGACAGTTCTCTTTCTCAAGCTCTGGGAGGAAGACCTTTCATTGCCTACAGACAGCCACCCAATCTTAAACAACTCCTAACCCACAATAATACTACAACCAGACTTAACACGGACACTGGCACCAGAGCCTGCAATAAACCCAGATGCCAACTTTGCTGCCACATACACCCGGACAACACCATTACTGGCCCCAACAACATCACACATACCATCTCGGGACTATTCAATTGCTCATCATCTAACATTGTGTATGGCATCAAATGCCAACAGTGTCCTTCAGCTCTCTATATTGGACAAACAGGCCAAACCTTACGCCAAAGAATAAATGGACATAAATCTGACATCAAGAATCACAAAACAGAGAAACCAGTAGGAGAACACTTCAATCTCCCAGGACATTCTATACAAGATCTCAAAGTAGCTGTTTTACTACAAAGGAATTTCAGAAATAGACTGGAAAGAGAAGCTGCTGAATTGCAACTCATTACCAAACTTAAAACCATGGAGAGACCTGGTTTGAACAAAGACATTGGATTCTTATCCCATTATACATGACTAAGCCATTTCTCACCTTCTCACCCCTTGCCTTTTCCTGTAAGACCTATTACAGTCGTTAAGAGTCATCAGCAGGCTCATCTCAGCTATCTGCCAATCTCCAATTCCCACCACCCTTCTGAGTAATACCCCTCCCCACCTTCTCACTATATAGAAGGATCTGGCAACTTCTGTTTCAGTGTATCTGAAGAAGTGTGCTTGCACACGAAAGCTCATACCAAGAACTAACTTAGTTGGTCTTAAAGGTGCTACTGGAAGGATTTTTTTATTTTGACTATGGCAGACCAACACGGCTACCTATCTGTAACTGGAACACATTTAGTGGGTTTGCATGAAACGGCAAGGTGGAGTTAAACAAATCTGGAAGTGAAAGCCATGGCAGAGGAAGAATAGCAAGGAGCATGAGCTTGAGGTTTGCTTAGGCTTGTTTGTGCTAAACTTCTATCCTGCTTGCTAAAACAAGCTGGTGCAGGTTTATTACTTGGTACCTCTGCCAGACATAAAAGTGCAGAATTTTTATTCCAAGCCAGCAGAATCCTGCTCCCAGAGTCTAACACCTGGTACAGTGGATTGGCATAAGGTACATTGCAGTGAGGAAGCTGCTGTACAGTCTTAAGCCTGGCAAGTGCTGGGAACCAGCTGTGACATTTAATGCCTTTCCAAGCAAGTTTGCTGTGATAGCTAGTACCAGCTAGCACAGTATACCAGCATGTGAGATGGTAGCTAATCTGCTCAACGTGTGGCACTTAACTGCTGCATGTGCATTTTCAGCCTTCGTTATCGTGGGACAAAGGAACTAAATCTGGACGAACATGTATGCTCATTTGCAAGCTGTCGTTCTTTTCCTTTGCAAACATGGCAATGAAAGTTGGATTTGAGGTGCAGGTGAGATCAGGTTTTGGTGCCTGCTAGGCAGCCTGAGCTGCAAAAATGGCCACCAAAGGAAATAACAGCATCAAGAATCCCTCTCCCTGCAAAGCTGTCTCTTCTTTCTGCCAGCAGTTCACTTCCAGGGCTTAGGGAAAGTGACTTCTTGATTGTCAAGGTTATGGTGGGGACTTGGTTAAAAAAAGTAGTATAAATAATAAGGGTATTTTTTGAAGAATAGATTTGCAATAAATTGAACAGCATCATTTCAAAGGTTATATAAGAACAAATAAGCAGTTGTGTAGAAACCAAACACAAAAACAAACTCTTCTGTTCAAAAACGATGGAGTAGCAAATTGTTTATATACTGGGACTTGGGTTCCAAGGTTCTATGGATTGTAGGCCCCTATGGAACTCAGTTTGACATTCTGTTAAAGTGGTGGCAGTTCCAGGAAGCCAGGCCCAGTCAGTTTACTTGAAAACGGAGATAGTACATTTGGTTCCAGAACTACTCTCTAGCATTACTTTTGGGGAGACATTTGAGAACTCGTACATCAGTGGGCTGTCTGAAATTTTGCTCTTGAAGTTATTAGAAGGGGCCAGGAACAGAAATTGGAGTTCCCAAAGAAATCAGAACTCAGCAGTTCAGCAAAGCAATTTCCTGAATTGGGACTCACAAAATGAAAGTTCAAAAGGCTGTCCATCAAAAATGCATTTAAGAAAATAAAAGGAACTATGTGTTTTTAGCGCATGCAAAAATGAATAAAGAAGATAAGGCAGCAGGGCCTTCAGCCATTGAACACATATGGTATCATTGCAAACTGCAGTATCGAAAATAATTCGCACAGTAGACAAAACAAGTGAAACGTTGTCTGTTGAAGTCATGCATTTAAGGTACTGGCTGTGAATGCGGATGAACATGCACAATTTCCCTTCTATCTAATGGTTTTCCTCATTTTTATAGGTGGGTGGGTGTGGGTGTGTGCGCTGAGCGCGCAAAATTCAGGATATAGACCTAGGAACTTGAGAATGTGCCCAGCAAATTGCTATCTGTTGATCACTGGAGTGCAAAAACAACCTTACAGTATTAGTTCTGGCATCAGCGAAGCTCATGTAATTCAAGGCAATAAATCAGGGCCTCGTTAAATTTAAAGGAACTAAATGAGAGTCTGGTGAGGACTATCCATCATGATGCAGTCTTGTGCACACAGGATGACCAAGTTGTTTACAAAAAGGAATTATTTAAAAAATACTCAGGTCCTAATTAAATTTCAGTGTCTACTCCCAAAAGAAACAAAATGATCAGTCTCTGGATTAGCAATGAGAGTAGCAAGGTAGTCTCATTTGATTGTTTGTCATTTAGAATTTCATAGGATTATGAGGTTCTACAGAAGTTATGATGATCTCCCACTTATTCATCTTATAATGTTTCAAATTATAGATTTCAGGAGTGATCCAGCATGGGAGGAAGACTGAATCCTACAATCTGTTGAAAGCTTTTTATTTCACTGGTAACATTTCAGCCTCTCTTAAAAAAACCAGGAGGCTCAGAATGTGGTTGACAGCTCCTCCTCACTCTCCCAGCTAGGCTTCTGACAGAGAATTTAGTTTTCTTACAGTGCAATCCTTTCCATATGTTTTTGGACGTAAGCTCCACTGCGTTCAATGGGGCTTACTCTCTAGTAAGACTGTAAGAATGTATAATGTCCTCTCAGGAGAGAGCAGTGTCTGTAATATGCACATTTACTGTTATCTCAAACGCTGTGGAAAATAACATTTATCCATGCCAAGGGGAAAGAAGAGAATGGAAATTCCATCTCTGCTATCAAAGCTCCCTCAGTTGTGGATGAGTGGGTGCGAAATTTGCACAATTGTATGGTAGTTTTACTAACTACAAAAATAGTATATTGTTTCAATCTTTTTCTGATTTCATCTGGTCTTCCTTGACTTGAAAATGATGATGCTGTGCACAGTAGGGTGATCTGCATCAGCAATAGTTGCTCATTTAGGAATATCATCAATTTTTTTAAAAAAAATATTTTATTAAGGATTTTCTTGTTTTACAGAAGTAAGCGTAATGCCTCGTATATTTTTTTTCCATGTAACATTTTTACAAATCCGTTTCATTTGTTGAGGCATTAGGGGGAGAAGAAAAAAAAGGAAAAAAGAAAAGGGGGGTGGAGAGAGGGAAGATGGATGGGGGTGGGGTCGGGTGGCAGTGTTTCTATTATGTTTAATGTATGTAGAGTTTGGTGTCAGCGTTGCTTGTGTTGTTCACTTGTGTTCCTTTGGTGGTGAGAGAGGTCGGGGTTGGCCCAAGGTGTGGTTGTTTGCTTGTGATTGGCTGTGGTGATCTTTGTTTTCGTGTGTGAGTGAGGTGGGTGGGTGTTTTGGATCAGGTTAGCCATATTGATTTGTATGCTGTTGGTGGATTATTGTCATTGTCCTGTTGGGCTGTGTATGTGATAAAGGGGAGCCATACCGGGGTGAAGGCGTCTTCTTCTGTTTGTCCCCGTGTCAGTTTCAGTTTATTAGTTAATTTTTCTAGTAGGGCTGTTTCCCATATGGTGTCGGGCCTACAGGTAAATTTTACAAAGTCAGAAGCTATGTGCTTCAACACCCCTCCTCACACCCAAAAAGAACTCACGAAGGTCACCAAAATAAAACTTTGCCACACCAAGTTCAGATACCTAGGGGTACAAATAACCAGAAACCTCAATAAATTGTACCTCCACAACTACAAGCCCCTGTGGCGACAAATTAACAAAGACCTAAAGGAATATCATCAATTAATTCTCACCTCAGGCCTACCCCACTACTCTGGGAATTCACTTTATGTGCTCAAAGTAGCTGCATACTACTTTAGTTTATCTGATTATATCTCACAGCAAGTGCTGTTTCCTCGAACCCTTTTGTTGTTTGTTGTTTTCTAAGGCTGCTTGGAATTGTAGCTCTGTGAGGGGAAACTACTTTTCCCAGGATTCTATGGGAGAAGTAATGTACTTTAAATGTCCACTGGATAGACTTTAAATGTATGGTGTTGATAAGAATGAAGGTGGTAGAGTGGCCAAAAAAGAGAGAGGGAACTACATCACCATAAAGAGGACAAAAGAGGGCACAGATCCATATAAAAATTGCATATGTAAATGTATATGTCTTTAGATGCAAATTTTCTGTAGTTACTGTAATTTAAATAGGAAAATTAATACATAATGTAGGGAGGGAGGGTGTGGCCAGGTGACCTGTGTGCTGTCCAGGTACTAACTGTTGGTGAGCAACTTCAGGGCCCCTTCCCATCTATGTTATGGTTCTTTATCTTTAAGCCAAATTCATATAGAAGATGCCTTCCAGCAGAGTAAGGTACACAACCACTCTAGAATGAGGTATTTTGTGGGAGTTCTTGGTGGGCATCAATTTCACACCCTCTCAGTCCCATTATTTGGTTGGTGTTTCAATCTGTACTGTGTGAGGAATGTGTGTATTCAGTTTGTACCTGCAAGGTGGAGAGCAAAAGGGAACTTTAGTTAGATCTTTAAAATTTCACTTTGTAGGAGCAAAAGATAATGCCCAGAATATCCAGCTACATTTGCCATCTAGTGAGCAGATAATTTGTTCCAATTCTCTTTCACCTCTCTCTAAAAGGTCTCTTGTCTGATTAAGTTGAACAATTAAGGCAATATGTATTGCCATAGATAGCTTAAACGAACAATGAACACGGACAACTATTTTGCCATTTTGGAAGTGATATATTGTCTGCTCATTAGTTTCTGAGGATGAGACGAGTCTCAGTGTTAAAAAGATGTTGGTGCTGACTTGACAATTTTAAATAGTGCTGCTTACAGTGATTTGATTTTTTTAAATCTCCATGTGATTCCACAGCATTTTGTACCCAAAAGGGTAAAAAAGGTGTTTTGTTGAGCAAAGTCCAGCTGTAGAATGCAAGTAATGGGGATGATTCTGCAATCCTCATAGCTACTGATGTTGGCAGACACATTCTCTTTTCAGTGTCAGGTTTGCAGTGCAAAAGCATGAAAGGAAACTGTTCTTAAGAAATGTAGAACTTATTAAACTCCGATGATGATGATGATGGTGGTAATTTTTAAAGATGACACATAGGAGTTGTGTGATTACGGTAATGTATAGACACCAGTATAATCACTGGATATAATCCAGCATTGTGGCCCTAGGGTAGCCTGTTAGCTAAGAGTATGAGCTGAGAGTTGGTCAATCCATGGGCCAAAATTATCTTTGGCCATGAACTCTCCCATGCCACCCCCCATTTTACAATATTTATTTATTTCATAAAATCTATAAGCTGCTTGATTGGGGGGGAACTGCAAAGAGGTTTACAAAGAGATAAAACAATAAAATCAAGAAAGATTCACCACCATGTTTTAAAGCATACAGAAATTAAAATACTGCTGCCACATTAAATGATTGAATTTTTAGAAACTCAGTTATCTGGGGATAAAGGGGAATATGGAGAGAATAATCCTAGCCTGCCTTCCAGGGCTTGGGTTACTCAGAGTAGATCCATTTACATTAATGGACCTAACTCTGCCATGCTTTTTTCATAAGGTCTACTCTGTGTAAAGCTTAGTTGACTACCACCCTATGTATGTGAAATTCTTTGAACACACAGTGGCTGCAGTTGTAACTTCACTGATGAGAGAATGCTCCTATGTCCCATTGCACTTATTAGGGCATACTTTTGAGTGAAATGCTTAGAATTACACTGAAAAATGTTACATAAACACCTTGTACAGTATTTTAATATTCTGTTGGAAGCCACCCAGAGTGGCTGGGGAAACCAAGCCAGATGGGCAGGGTATAAATAATAAATAATAAATTCTTCTTCTTCTTCTTCTTCTTCTTCTTCTTCTTCTTCTTCTTCTTCTTCTATAAGAGGTTACATGTACAAAGTCACTGGCTTTGCTGAACTTTCCACTCCCTCATGCCCCCTTTACTTGAACACACATCCTACACTTTTAATTTCTCCCACACAGCTGTCAGTTCAACAGGAGGCTTCCAGGGCACAGGTGAATGAAAATAACCAGTTTTGCAGATTTTTCATACAGATTGTGCTGGTAAACTTAAGTGTCTCTGCTTTGCAAAAGTGGAAAGAGGCTGAAAAACAAATCCTGTCAAGAAATGGAAAACTCTTGTGATTATTTGAGATTCTGCATCTTTATGCCAGCCTTCCCTAACCTGGACTGTAACTCCAATGAGCTCCAGCCAGCATGACCAATGGTTAGGGATGATCAGGAGTTGTAGTCCAAAACATCTAGAGGGCACCAGGTTGGGGAAAGCTACGTTACGCATGTAAATAGTTTTTTTTAAAAAAGTAATAATAATAATAATTTTATTATTTATACCCTGCCCATCTGGCTAGGTTTCCCCAGCCACTCTGGGCGGCTCCCAGCAGAACACTAAAAACAGAATAAAACTTCAAACATTTAAAATTTCCCAATTCAGGGCTGCCTTCAGATGTCTTCTAAAAGTCAGACAGTTGTTTATTTCCTTGACATCTGATGGGAGGGCGTTCCACAGGGCGGGCACCACTACCAAGAAGGCCCTCTGCCTGGTTCCCTGTAACTTGGCTTCTCGCAGTGAGGGAATCACCAGAAGGCCCTCGAAGGTGGACCTCAGTGTCCGGGTTGAACTATGGGGTGGAGACGCTCCTTCAGGTATACTGGGCCGGGGCTGTTTAGGGCTTGAAAGGTCAGCTCCAACACTTTGAATTGTGCTCAGAAATGTACTGGGAGCAAATGTAGGTTTTTCAGAACTGGTGTTATGTGGTCTTGGCGGCCGCTCCTAGCCACCAGTATAGCTGCCGCATTCTGGATTAGTTGGAGTTTCCCAGTCACCTTCAGAGGTAGCCCCACGTAGAGCACGTTGCAGTAGTTTTGTCATAGTGTAGCCTATCACTTTCCGATGAAGTTGGGACAATTTCTCAAAGAATACAGTATGTAGTAAAACATAATTAATAATGATCCCATTTCAATTAGTCGTTCAAGTAAGTTGGCAGTTGGTTTGCTTGCCTTGAAAGGTTAATGCTACAGCTATCGTGAAGGCTGGCTAATTTCATGCGGATTTATTTCTATTAAAAACTCTAATCAATTTATAGTCACAATACTTAATTTTTTAAAAGACTGTAGGTTGGCTGAGTGACTGCACTCTGATTACTTTATAATGAATATTTTTTCCTGGTAAATGAGCAATTTTTTACTTGTCAAAATTCAGTTTTGTGCCCTCGGATTTAGCATTTTGATTCTGTATTCATAGTTTGTTTTATTAATTGTTTGGATATATTTGGCTATGCTGAGCTGCACAGGCATGCATAATACATGGCACATTATGCATGATATTTTCCTAAGTGACAAGCTCCAGTTACTCTCCAGTAAATACAGTATCTGTCACATAAGAAAGTGGAGCGTTGTTAAGAGTACTCTTAGATCTCTAACAATTATCTCAACTGTTGAAAAAAGAAACCACTGTTTAAATTACTATGCTATGCCGTGTATAGCAATTTAAGGGATTAAATTCCAATATGTAAGTACTCCGAAATACATTCCTGATGTAACGAAGCAGAGCAGTGGGTATATTTATTATTTATTATAAGGAAAATAGTGCACATTTCTCTCTCCTATAATTTCATAATTGGTGTTTTAACAGACAAGTCAAAAAGGCCTCCAATCCAATTTTAAATTACAAGCACAGAACAATATTTGGAAAACCACAAAATAATACCAGTAAAGCTCTGGCATATTTTGGAAGCTTCTAAATTCCATTAATGTATCCCAGAACGAGTTTGTTGAATGAATGTTCTAGACTTAATGACTAGACTAAATTTACTCTGAAAGTGAACCCTTTCCAGGAAGATTCAATAGCAGGACATTTCCAAAACATTTGCAGCAAAGTAGCTTGTGGATCATCACATTTCCAGCATTTATGATTTTTATAAAGTTCATCTCAAAATGTATTCTGGGAGACCAATGAGAATGAAATATTACTTTTATTGAATAAGCCAGCTGGGGATTTAAGGAGTGCCCTTGTTGCATCAAATTTGGCCATGAATACAATACCAAATCCACTCCTAAGTAGGAAGGCTGAGAAAACGGCTTAAAAACCTTTAGGATGCAGTTTTATGGACCTTGGGAGGACAACATCCCAGGGGCCGTATGATCCAACTTTCTCTCTAAGGGTGCAAGAGAGAGCCTCCATATTTGGAGAGGAAGATCTGACATTGGATGCCTCCTCTATAAAAGGTCCACAGCTAGTTCCTCTCTGACTTCAAAGCTCTGACATCAGAGCAGGCAAAGAGCAAACATTCTGGGGACATCCCGGGAGAGGCCGATCCACACTCCTCCTGCTCCCCAGGCATGCCCCCAGAGCAGGGCACAAACCACGCCTGCCATGGAGCTGGTGTGATTTATTCCTCTCCCATTGGAACCAAAGGGAATGAAAGTGTTTCTGCAGCAGAAGGGGACTTGGGGCATGGGAAGGAAGTGCATTCCCCCACTTTTTAACCTGCCAGAATGAACCAAGCAGGGTATTAGGAAAAGAACGTTTGTCTGCCTTTGGTTCCTCCACTTCCTTCGGATTGCTCTGTTGGCATTCTATCAAAGGCAACAAAAATGTAAGGTAAGTGAGCATAGGGTTGTCGCCTTAAATGTAATCATCACTTATGATGATGTCATTTTTTGTAAACCCTATTGAGGTTTCATTGCAATCAAGCAGTATATTTGAGTGTTGTGAAATTAAAATATCTCTCAGCTTTAAAATAAAACTTGTCTTGTTTTAATGGATTGTATATCAGGCACTCTTGGAGCCTTTTCAGGTGCAGGGTGGGGTGAAAATGTTCTAATTATTCTTTTAAAAAGAAAGGAAATGAAATGTTTTGCTAATCTAGAATGGGCTCCAGATGAGAGTGCACAGATCTCCCCAAAGTGGAGTGCAACAAGCGCTTAAAATTCCCCTGAATTTTAAATGGTGGTGGGAATGTAGACGGAAAGAGGCTGCTGTTCAGGAATAACTTTGGAAAGCTGTGCTGTGTGCATTCAAGCCTCTGCAGGCATATAAAAAAAGCTCTCTGGACTATTATATTAATCAGTGCACACATTGCAGCACACTGAGCCTGAAATGCAGCAGCATACACAGCTAATCTGTAGAAAAGTCTGTTGTAGATGCTGAATGCAAAATCGATAGCATGGCTGTTGTATTGTGGAAAGGCACAGCGTGTAGTTCTGCAGGAACAGGGATTGTTATTTATGTATTATATGAAAAATAGTCTTGATTCCTGCAGGATTCCGAGCACAAAGCAGCTCTTCTAGTGCTATTGTTCTCTTGTTTTGAGATCCATCTATTCAAAAGAAACATGTATTTAGAAGGCATAGTGAAAACTCTAATTGTTATGGCCACATTTGCACCTAATGTGACTGCATCTCTGCCTGTGAGCTTACCTGTGGTATGTGGGGGCTTCATTGTATGCCGTGGTCTGTCACTGCTCAATAGAAAACCAACAGGAATGTTACCAAATTGGTTTTCCTGCATGCCTTTAAGCTATTAAGTTTCCAGAATGGAAATAAATCAATATTTGTGTAAGAACAGAAGCTGATCTACATATTTGCTGATGAATGGAGCACAGAGGCTTTCCCCTCAGACTTCTAGCATGCATAATGATTCATACCCATGGCAAATAAAAGAAGATCCATGAAGCTGATTTTGTTCTAATGTGGCCTGTTCTGTCCCCTGATATACCCACAGTTCGCTTCCACTAAAGGTATATGCAACAAAATGGAAGCCGTGATACTTTATAGATGATGGTGTATGTGGCTATTCAACATATTTTTCCTATGTGGAAATGACTTCAAAATAGGGAAATGAAATAGCCTTTAGGAGGCTAAACTGAAAATCAAGAGTTCATGGAGCCCTGGGAATAAGAGAAAGAAATTCAGTGGCCATGTGGACAGTTTATCAGGGTCCTTTTTGTGTGTTACTGATGCACACATGCACTCCTGCACCCTGGAAAACATTGTACAAAAGGGGTCTGGATACAACCATAGGTAAATCAAATTTGCTCTTTTGCTGTGTTTTATCATTGCACTTAAAGTCACATGCCTGGTACTAAATCTCCACACAAAAACAATCTTGGATGCACATTAACAATTGTTTGCTGGTTGTGGCTGTTTTGGGCATTTAAAAAATCAATTTAAACTTGCACCATTGTTAATGCGGGTTGTGGGAAGAGCTCTCTGTTGGTGGTGGCCACACCTGAGTTTTTGGTCCTGATGCAGGTGCTTTGCACTTAGACACAATAGCCTGCCTGACTCTACAGTCCTACTAAGAAGCATAGCTGCAGTTTTTGCATTCCCCACAATGGACCACATTATGACGGTGAGCTGCATTTGCCGTGTGTGCCTGAATGCTCTTTAAAGGTGACAGAAACTGATGTATTCTTATTTTAAAGACCCATGTCTCCTATTTCCCAAGGGGCACATCCTTGGCATTATGCAAATAACATGGAGGCATTCATGAATTCATATTGTCAGTTTCATACTCTGCACCTGAGGCAGCATTAGGCTTTGAACTGCAACTCTTCCATCAAAAAAAGCAACTCATTAACACTACCTTATCAGCTTAAGCGAACATTACCCATCTGGATGTGAAGTCTCCAAAGGAAGATTCATTTTGCAAGTGAATGTCTTCAGTACAGGAAAGAGTGAAAGCATATTTATTAAATAAATGAATTAGAATCTTCTTCCTTGCATAGATTTGGGGGGAGGGGGGAACCATGTGAGGCTATTAAATCTATATATTTGAACATTACTTATTAGGGAACTTCTGTCTCACCTTTTCAATTTCATAGAAAACTTCAAGGTGGCTCCCATCCTATAAACAATCTAAGTAAAGAACCAATTTAAACAAAGCATGGAACAAGAACATTGGTCCACTAGAGCATATGAAGACCCTGTTGGATCAGACCATTTGGTCCATCTGGTTTACATCCTGTTTCCACCAGTGGCTAATCAGGACATGAAGGCATGGTTGCACCCCAGCAGCTGGTATTCTCCTAGTGTCCAAGTAGGATTGGATCTGGACAATTTTATCAGCAAAGAATCGTGCTGGAGCCTGCTACACATACAACAGTGACAACTCTGCCTTCAAGGCCCTCCCAAATTCAAGGTCCTACATTTAAGGCCCTTCACAACCTAGGCCACCATACTTTGAACTGCCTCTCTTTGTTCAAACCCTCAAGCTAACTGTGGTCATCGCATCAAGCTTCACCACTTCCCTCTCATCTCGGGAAGCGAATTCATCAGCACGTGAATCCTGCTGTGATTGCCTGATGCTCTAGAATCACTTTCAGAATGAGGTTAAAAATTGCATATCCCCGATGCCATTCCAGAGGGCTTGTAAAACACAACTATATTTTATCAGTATTGATGGCTTGGAGAAATATGGTGGCCCTGGGATATAGTTGCAAGGATTGTTTTTTTTTGCAAATGGCATTGGGTTCAACTAAAAATTATTATTTAGTAATGCACATTCCTAGCTTGGCTATTCAAGATTGTTTAGCTTTTTTTTTTTTTTACTGGAGATAGCAGATGGGTTTGTCTTTTTTCGTTTTGGTATATTTTCCTTTCTTGCAAAGAATAAATTTCAGTGGACAAAAATTTCAACACAAATACAGTGGTGCCTCGCAAGACGAAATTAATTCGTTCCACAAGTCTCTTCGTCTTGCGAGTTTTTCGTCTTGCGATGCACGGTTTCCCATAGGAATGCATTGAAAATCAATCAATGCGTTCCTAGGGAAACCGCCTTCAGACCAGGTCCGGGGACAGTCTGTCCCCGGACCTCTTCTGAAGGCTGGGGGGGGGGGGGGACAAGAGCTTTTCTTCCCACCCCCAGCATTTTAAAAAACCCCAGGACAGCGGAGGACTTCTCCGCTGTCCGGGCGATCTTAAAATGCTGGCGGGCGGCATTTTAAAATCGCCCCGGACAGCGGAGGACTTCTCCGCTGTCCGGGGCGATTTAAAAGCCCCTGGGAAGGCAGGCAGGGGGGACAAAGACTTTCGCCCCCCGCCCGCCTTCAGAAGGTGTTCCCGCCCCCCGCCCCGCTTCGGAGCAGCGTTCCGAAGCGGGGCGGCTGGGGCAGGTGTTCCGCCCCCCCGCCCCGCTTCGGAACAGCGTTCCGAAGCGGGGCGGCTGGGGCAGGTGTTCCCGCCCCCCCGCCCCGCTTCGGAACAGCGTTTTAAAATGCTGGGGGTCGGGAGCGAAGCGCTCGCTGCCGACCCCCAGCATTTTAAAATCTCCCCGGGACAGCAGAGACTTCTCTGCTGTCCCGGGGAGATTTTTAAATGCTGGGGGTCGGCAGTGAACGCTTCGCTCCCGACCCCCAGCATTTTAAAATCTCCCCGGGACAGGGGGAGATTTTAAAATGCTGGGGGTCGGCAGCGAACGCTTCGCTCCCGACCCCCAGCATTTTAAAATCTCCCCGGGACAGCAGAGACTTCTCTGCTGTCCCGGGGAGATTTTAAAATGCTGGGGGTCGGCAGTGAACGCTTCGCTCCCGACCCCCAGCATTTTAAAATCTCCCCGGGACAGCAGAGACTTCTCTGCTGTCCCGGGGAGATTTTAAAATGCTGGGGGTCGGCAGCGAACGCTTCGCTCCCGCCCGCCAGCATTTTAAGATCGCCCGGGGCAGGCGGGGGGGGGGGAAGGCAGGCGGGGGGGGAGCAAAGACTTTTGCCCCCCGCCGGCCTTCAGAAGAGGTCCTTTTCTGAAGGCCGGCTGTGGGCGAAAGTCTTTGCTCCCGACCGCCAGCATTTCCCTATGGGCTTTCGTCTTGCGATGCAAGCCCATAGGGAAATTCGTCTTGCGAAGCGCCTCCAAAACAGAAAACCCTTTCGTCTTGCGGGTTTTCCGTCTTGCGAGGCATTCGTCTTGCGGGGTACCACTGTAGTTATAAGGGGCAGGTATAAGATTCACTGGCATTGCTAAGACATATGATTAAACTCTTTGTTCATATTTAGAATCTGAATCAGATAATATGTATCTATACCAAAGTCTATTCCAGCATCAGTGTATTATGAGAAAAAATGGGGAGGACAAGGAGATGACAACGTGGGAGCTATGAAATCTGGCCTTTAGTCGCACTTTCTCATTATTATTATTTTTACAAATTGATACTGATTGGGATGTCAACTTTCCCCCAACACCCACCTGCAGGTCAATCTTCATAATGATATGAGTTGCTACAGCTAAATGGTTTTGCTTGTTAACCATATTCTTTTATGAAATCCAAAGTGAAGGCAGTAGGTTCGAAATCTTTATAGTGGGAAACATAGTATCGCTGATAAAATTGCATTATTTTTTATTTAAAAAATACCAGAAAGAAGCTGTTTCATTATTCTTGAAGATGGGAAGCCAGGTTGTCAAGGATGAGAAATCTGCTCAAGGGATAAGATCAAAACATTCCTACATGAGAAAAATAAAAGGCTTGGCAGCAAAACAGAACCATCCAGCCATAGAAAGGTATGGCGTTTAAAAAACCAGACACCCTTAAGTAGGATTTGCTGCTTAAAGTCTCCCAGCTTAAGAAAGATACAATTATGACTGTGTTGGCTCCCATATTGGGCCCATTAGATCTTTATGTGAAAGATTTACTTAGCGTTTACTACTTTACTTTCTGTGATACAAGAGAGAGTTGGGGGTGGGAAGAAATGAAATGTTTGAGCCTGTATTGGTGTAAGGTTTACGTAGTCCAGTCTATAGAATTCGCCAAGGATATCTGCCAGTACTGTCTAGCCATAAGCCCCATGTACCCATAACCAAGCGTTCCAAAAGAAGTGATTTTAAAGCAACCAGGTAATAGTTCACTCCAGAGCAGATCTGAGGAGCATGCAGGGTGTGGGGGACTGGATGGGGGGAGGGGAAGAGAAGAGAAATAATTAGTTCCATTGTGCAAGCCAATTTCCATTATGCAAGCAGATGGACGTAACTGGATGCCTCCCTAACATAAATTTACAGAGTTGGGCATTTTGTTACATCCAGTTGGGCCAGTGTATTTTGCAGTTCCAGTTCTGCGTTTTGTAGTGCACATGGTATGGTGCAAAAATGGCAGCCCAGACCCTGTTAGAGAAAGGGATGTGAAGAGTATGAATTGTATGAAAGAAGTAAAAGAAGTGGAATGACTGAATATGAGATGGAAAGGTTAGGAACAATGATGGAGTCATTTGTAGAATGCAGTATCTGTGGAATGTCAAAAGTGTCACGATAGGAAAAGAAATTGAAATAGTGATTGTGCAATTCTAGTGGGGATAATATACCAAAACTAAAAAAGTACGCCGTACAATGAAGCATCACAAAATGCCATTCTAAATGGCAGTATACTGACTGGCTGAAATTGGCTTCTGATTATCACTTGCTACAGCGATTAGCGTATCAGTGTCTCTTTTTAAAAGTCCCCTGACATTCGTAGCTGGCGTTTTCACGTTCCTTTGTCTGAAGAAAGTATAAAGGAAAACAATATGAAATTAACTGTTCTCTTAGCCATATTCAGGTAGCAGGTTTTGGCCATTTGGGAACTATGCTCCTTTATTTTACAAGGAAGTAATGTGGATTCTGATGGGTTCTGTACTTTTTTGTTCTTTATACTTAAAAGGTATACTAGAAACATTTAAGATCTGATTCCCTCCCACTTCTAGTGTTCACCCTAATGCAGCTGGCATTTCAGTAGACAGTCCATTAGGGTAAAGTTCAAAGTGATGAATGGGCAAGTAATAGAATATATCTTTTACTTAACAGAAATAATTAGATTATTTGATAGTCCTGTACAAAATTGTGCTGGAATCATTTTTAGCCAAAAATATGTTGAACTCCCTTGTGATATATTTTTTTAATGAAACTTTTGTTGCAGTGCTGGCATTGAGAATTCTGTTTAATAATGCATCAGACATATTTTTGAATTACCTTTTATGTAACTTACAAGAGCATCAGGTATTAAAATATCAGAATAAGCTGAAACAGAACTGGAAAATGAAGGTAAAAGATGGTTGTGGGGCTAAAATACTCTCTGAGTAGATAACGTAGCAGTATCAGGAAATGATATAAACATTATTTATTTTAGTTTGGTTCAGGGTTTCCCAAATTTAGGTCTCCAGGACACAACTCCCATCATCGCTAGCTAGCATGACCAGTGGTCAGGGATTATGATCAGATGAGATTGGGTGTGTTTAGGGTAGTATGGCCATAAACAGTGGTCAGAGATTATGGGAATTGTAGTTACAGGGAACCAGGCAGAGGGCCTTCTCGGTAGTGGCGCTCGCCCTGTGGAACGCCCTCCCACCAGATGTCAAAGAAATAAACAACTGTCTGACTTTTAGAAGACATCTGAAGGCAGCACTGTTTAGGGAAGCTTTTAATATTTGATGAATTATTGTATTTTAATATTTTGATGGGGAAACTCAGCCAGATGGGCAGGTTATAAATACATTAGTAGTAGTCGTCCAGAAACAGCTGGAGACCCAAGTTTGGGAGACCTTGGTTTGGTTAGTCATCTTCAACCAATTCCCAGCAGAGAGGAAAATGAGGACCAAACAAGAATTTGTTGACTTTATCTTCAAAAAGTTTATGCATGTGTCTGTACAGGCAACCTTTGCCATATCATTGTGATTCAGATAATAAGCTGCTTATTTTTCCTTCTTACAAATGTAGGTGTAATTAAGTTGAAACAATCTTTCTTTGATGAATACTTCATTTACAGTAGTAATAAGTAGAAGCCATCATAGAAATTAGTCTGTCACTCAGACAGACTGTTGTTAACCTGTCTGCGACTATGTACAGTAAACAAGGTTCTTCCATTTTCTAATTGGAGGCAACATCTGATTAGGAAGGGAGCTCAGTGTTAGAAATGCACTAACTCACAAAGGACTTCGGTGGTTGTGTTGCATCTAGTCAAAGGATGGTGACAGATATATATAGAAATGTTTCTAAAATGCTTTGAAATATAGCATCATGTCAGTGATACTGCAAATATATAATATGTGTGTCTGTTAATACAAATGGAGTAAATTACATCTATGAATATGCAGATATGTGAAAAGCATGGTGTTAAACTTGCTTTAAGTCTGCTGAGGTATTTAGTTCCTGTCCTAAGAGAATAGACCTTAAGCCTATATTGGGGCATATTTACTGCCATGTGTGGAGTTTGTGAAGAAGGCCATTTTTCAACACTTGGGTAGAGATGGACATAGTGCAGTGATCTGTCGAATAGTCTATGAATTGGAAAATTAGCACCTTTTTCTGTTCTGTGGTGACAGAATTACTTTATTTATATAGCTTTGCCTTTTGAATGAAATGAATTAGGCTTCAGTGTTTAGTAATTTATGTGGGCCAACAGACATGAAGAGTGAAGCAGTGTCCACTTAGACTTCTATAATCTCACTCAAGTCAATGGCCACTTAATGAAACCACACCATTTATTGAATTCTCCTTAAAAGCTCTGTGGCCATTCAACAGCTATTTTAACAGATTTGTCAACGTGTACCTCAGCAGATGCAGATGTGCAATTAAGCTGTTTTCTTGTATAGTATTTTAAAATTTGTAGCACACAGCACTTGGGCATTTTTTTAAAGTATAGTAGTTGAGAAATTATACCATAACTAATTATATATATGCCTTTCTGATTTAGTGAGAGGCCAACATTTATTTGAAATGATCTTGCCTTTTATAATTTCTAAGAATTTTCAAAGCCTCTCCCAAAACAATAAAATCAAAAACAATATTAAAACAATCTAACAAATGCAGCATGAAAGCAAAAAAAGCAAGTATCAAGCAATAACATTTTATATTAATGCTGTGTTGCTTTTTCTATTTTGTTGTTGTATTGTGACATTAAAATAAAAACAGTTAAATATAAAATATAAATAACAAAAGAAATAGTGTCAAATTACTAATTTCTAATAACATGTATGAATAATCTGTGCGAATCTGAAGCCTGGAGTAAGAGTTTAAAAACAGAGACATCATTTGGAAAGAGCTGAGGGATTCGCAGGTGTTTCATTTTATTAATACACCTGCAGAGAAAGTCTTACACGGGGGGGGGGGCATGTCAAGCAAAAAAGCAATATGGTTTTAAAGGCCTTTTGGGGTAGCAAGTCAAGAGCTTCTGTGCTTTGTAGTCTGCAGTGCTTCTTTGATCAAGTCAAGTACATTTCTTGAAAGGTTCAGTATATTCTTCTAAACTTTTAATATTCTTTCACTGACTCAGACAAATGCCAGCCTTTTGGCAAAAGCCTTCACACTAATCAAGTGCCATCACGGACGGGCAATTAATTTTTATCCTTAGGTCTTATCAGAAAAAAAGAAACTGATTTGTGCTAATCTTAACTGTTCCCTGTGGCGAGACAGTCAGTTTGTCAAAGAAACAGATTCTAGTATAAGCTGAAACCTCAACTAGTATGAGCTGTTACGTTCCACGACGTTCCACAGACTGGTAACTTCATACCTGTCAACTGTCCCAATTTAAACGGGACATCCCAAAGTTATAGAAGCCACCCCAGCTTCTGATTGGATCCGGGGATGTCCTATTTTGGCTCCTGTGAGAGTGTGATCCCCAAAGGCACACGTTTTGGGAAGCTATGCTCATGCATGAGTCACCTGACTCCCACAAGAGCATGGCTCCAAAAGACGTATGTCCCATTTTCCTCTGCGGGATGTTAGAGAGTATGTGCCAGCTGTACCATAATGATTTACACATATTATCATCCCCATTGTCTTATATGGCCCTTTTATGTGTTCTGTATTGTCTTTTATGGTGCCTTCTTAAAAATGGTTTCTCACAAAAGCTTTTGTAAGGATCCGCATTTTGACAATCCTTTTGTTTGGACTTGATCCATCCCTGAACTTTACTGTATGTTAACAAAGCAGCGTTAAATAGCTGCGTTCAGGTCAGTGTGGGAAGAACATCGCCAGAATGAATCATAACATTTACCGAATGTTGCAATAAGAGAAGTAATTTCAGTGGAAGATTCATCTGCTGATGAAATGGATTGCATATTGCTTATTCATAGAGAAACAAGGACCAAATTCTTCCCCCGTGCATTAAGGATTTAATGTGATTATTTTCTAAGTTGGGGGTGGTGGTGGTTCTCAATTCAGTCACAAATAACACTTTTTGAAGAGCCAGAAATGACACATGGTTTCAATATTATCGAAAAATATCATTTTGACATATATTCTTTGTGCTGATTGGCTCCTTTTTAATTGCAGCTTTTTGTTTTGTTTCAAAACCAAAAGTATTTGATTCAGCTGCTTTGAGCATTTGTCTTGAAAATGCTTTCATAGTGACAGATGTTTTGCATCTAGATGTTTGTGAATACATCTGAAAGCAAGGATGCTGTCCAGGATGTCCCCCTCCCCTTGAAAGTGTTCCGAATGTAAATGAATGACAGGCCCCCAACTGCTGAAATGTTCAATTTTAATCTATACTGTCAGGATAGCAGTCTTTAAGTTCTGCTTTGATTTATGCGTCACACATGTAATAATTGATGTTGCCATAACAGAGTTTTGTAATCAACCCGTTTAAGAATTGATTCAACTAAGGAAATGATGAGAAGCCTGACTTAAGCACACAAAAAGGGACTGTGCATATTTTCTACTTGTGTTCACAGAATGCGTGTAGAATTGTAGTAGGATTATGCCTCCGGTCTCTCACCCTTCCCCTTACACACTCAGCTTCCTAATAAAGGCTACACATGTGCAAGCTGTATGCTCCAAGGACTCAGTGCATATATATGTACAAACAAGTTGTGTTGACTCTTTCAGAAATTACTCTGGATGAATGAAAGGGTGAAGCCAGAAAGTGCAATCTGGGTGCTGTGGATTTGTGGCTTGTTGGACTGGGGCAATGGTGTTCAAGATTGTACCTAAAAAAATCAACCTCCTTATCTGTTAGATTATCTGACCATATATGTAAAGGTCTAAGTGATCTCTGCGGCTTGGCACACCTTTTACTGTCTTAGGCTGGTCTGAAAACTGCAACTCGTCCTTGGATGACGATCTCCTGGCCATAGTTATCCTCACATTTGTAACAGCATATTAGGTTATTGCACTATGTCATGGTAGGGGATATCTTTTTAAACTTTATTTTTCAGTTTCTGAAAATATTTATAGTAAACAATCCCCATAGAACCCACACCCAAGAAATATTCCATGCATTTTGTAAATTGTCTAGTCAAACATTAAGCAGGTTGGTGCAATAATTTATTTATTTATTGAAATATTTGTTATTAGTTTTTACAAGAACAAATTTAAAATAATAATCAGGGGGGGAAAACTTTTGACATATCCATATATGAGATCCGCACCCCCCCCCCCGAAATATTTTGTTGGTGCAATCATTTAGATGTTGGAGATGTCTTTGAGGGCTGTTCGGAAATGAAAGTTAACTCAAAATGCTGCAGCATGCTTATTAATTGGAGCTGGAAGTATGAAACATACATAATCAGTTCTCAAAAAGCAATGCAATCTTTTAACACTGTATTTGAGCTTTTAAAGTAATGAACCACTTGGGACCTGGGTGCTTAAAGGGAGGCCCCCTCTTGCATGAACCTGCCTTGGTTTATAGATGTTCCTCTGAGGCCCAGCTGTGGGTCTTCAGAGGTCCAAGTGAAATAAAACAGGTGGTTCCTAGAATAGGGCATTTCAAGTTGTGGTACATCACCTCTGGAATTCTCTGTCCAGAGAATTTTCTCTGGTTTTGTTACTGCTTCCATGTCACTACTAGATGGATTTTATTTTTATCTAACCAGACTGGGTTGTTGTTTTTTATTTAAAAAATCTTGTTATTTGATTCTGCTCTGCTGTGACATTTAGCACTAACTATAGTTTCTGTGAACCATTTTGTTGCTTCTTATTGTTGTAAGCTGTTCCGAGATCTTCAGTAAAAGAGCAACTACTCTTTTAAATAAGTAAATGAAAGAAGTGCTCTGTGGGTGTTTATTCCCCATGTCATGAATGTAATTCCCTATGTATAGGTAGGAATAAGGAAAACTTGAGAGAGCCCAGAACTTCGTTAGGGTGTAAGAGTTGATTTTTTTAAAAAAAGTTTGTTTAATTAAAAGAATGAGAATGCTGTTTTATTTGACACAAGTCTATGCACATGAATTTTAATCAGTTGAAAACTCAGATTGGGGGCTCCAGCTGTCATTTGTGAAACTGCACTTTCTCATATAAAATAGGTTTGAATTGCTTGGAATTATTTTTAAAAAACAACAACACAATGCTCTTGAATAAGCTTCAGGAATTCTTAAACCTGCTTGCATATGTCCCACAAACAGAAATGGAAAGTTGACTATGCCAGCTAAATTATTTAGAGCAAATCATTTGCTCAGTGTTAATTGGGATAAACATTTTTATTCATTCAAATCAAGGACATGAGCAGGCTCGGATATGGATTAATTCAAATCTGTAGCTGTTCGTTTCATTTAGCGAATAATTTTAAAACTGATAAATCAAAGTTCAATTGCTATACAGGCTGTTACTATGGATACCTGAATTGCTAGATATGTAGCTTCTTGGGTAACATTTATGCTAAAGGGCATATTGCTAAATAACAAGCTCTGTTTGCTATAATGCAAAAATATCTGTTGCAGTAAAGTACACACTGTCAGACTGAATATATCTTGAATTTTAAAAACCTGCCATATTTTAAGCTTGAAGGCATCTTGTTTTTATGTTGCAGTCAATACTACCAGTATCACATCCTTTTTTATTTATGATTTCTAAGTTGAGGAATTTTATTTGAAGATTCAAGACTTGATTCTACTTGAATGTATTCCAAAGCCAACCATAACCCGAAAATAACATTTCAAGTTGACACAATAGTGTCACTGTGTTACTGTGGTAGCCACCAGCACAATAATTATGGTATGGCTAGTAAGTGGCAAAAATATCAGCAGCAACAGTTGGTAATGGAGCATGGCTGGGGGAATGGAGGAGAATCAAGCCACTCTAATGACATTTTGTCTTCCACCATGAAGCCATCTATGCCAGTTCAGTAATTTCTTTTACCTGACATGTACTTGTTATAACAGCCAGTTACAGCCAGGTGCTATCTCATCGGTTTAGACAAGCACAATATGATGGAGAGGCTTGGAACTGGGATGTAAAGGAGATTGATTTACAAACAGGACCAGCCATATATGCTCAAACCAATGGTCTGCCTGCTCTCAAATCCTGTCCCAAGTGGTTGCTGCATGTTGTTTGAAATTTGTAGCAGCAAAAGATACAAGAGTGCTCCATTCCCCGCTGTCACCTTATCAGTTAATAGAAATCTCAGTGTATAGACTCCAAGAGGTTCATCCAGCAGAATGATTAGTCATAGATGTAAACCCTGCCAAAGGAGATTGGGATTATGGTGTGTGGTATATCTCCCCCCCCCCCCCGCCGAAAGCATTCTTTAGATATTGTGAAATGTGATGCTTAGCAACAGTCTTTCTTTACTGCTCTGTGGTGAGAAGCTGCCCTAGTACTGCTATTGATCAAAAGTGTTCAGTGGCTTGAAGTGGCTTGGAAATGATAACATTAGCAAACTTAGAAACTTTCTCAGCAATTTTGCCCTCTGGTTTCACCAGCTGTATATGCAACACTTGCCATTAGAAATATATTCAAGGAAATTCTCAGAATTTGAGTAACTGCTTATGTTCTCCTTTGTTATTTTGCTTATACAACTTTGAACCATGAATCTCCTTTTAAGATGATACTTGTCACCAAGCAGCCTAAAGCTGCTACTATCTGTTGAATGGACAACTATTATCTATCTATCTATCTATCTATCTATCTATCTATCTATCCAAGAGTCTCAGCATCCTATAATGATCTGGCGTGACCAAGAAACAAAACTCTTGAGTAGGACTATGCATATGTAAAGGTAGAGATGAATTGCTGGTTTCTCATTTATTTCAATGTAATAAATCACAGAGATTGCCATCTGGTTCAGATGTATGGAAATGGGGGCGGGGAATGGAGCTTTCTGTCTTTACTGCCTCTCTTTCTGCCCCACCTATAAAACATAATAGGGCTACAGGCAGTGCTTTTTTCTGGGGGAGGGGAGTGCTGGAACTCACTGCCTCATTCTCCAACGCAGATGCCACTGCCACCATCTTGAAACCAAAATCACATTACAAGATACTGGGCTACATCATCTTATAGGGAGCTGTGCCTCTTATTATGAGTGATAGGATCCCTCTGACCCTGGAGGTTCCACTGAGCCGTTGTGGCTAGTAGCCTCAACCTATACTGGCAAAGGTGTCTCCCTGGGGCTGGCTGTATCGAGTCCCCCGGCCTGCCCGCCCATGCCTCCCATTCTCTCTATGTCCCCTGCCAGACCCTGAATCTCCCTCTGTGAGGGAATGAAGAAGGAGGGGGGGAGCAGATGGAAGAGCATGCACCCACATGTGTGTTGCTGTCACTGCCTGAGCCCAAACCAGAGGCCTGTTCCTGGTCAAAGGCAACATGCATACAGACAGGCTGTCACATGGCCCTCCTGAGGAGGAGGAGCAGCAGCCAGGCTCAAGGCAGAGCTAGCTGCTGCAGCCCCCAGAGTGGCGCACATGCTGAGCAACCAGTGGGTGGGGCAAGCGTCCAAGGGGACACCACCCACAGCAAGCATCCCAGGGGGGTGCTTCAGGGAGCGTCCCGGGGTGGAGCAAGCCACCCATGGCAGGCTGCTTCCTGGACAGCAGGGAGGGTGCTGCGTCACTTTGCCAGCAGCCTTCCTCTCTTCCCTCTTCCTTTTGACAGCTCAAGGGAGGCTCCCCCCCCCCGGAAGCAGCCCAGGAGCAGGGGGGCAACGGCGTGCCACCCGCCCATAACTCCCAAGCCTCCCTTGAGTTTTCAAAATGAAGGGGGAAGGGGGGAAGGCCGCCGGCAAGGTGGCGCAGCTCTGCCCCTTCCCCCGAGAGCTCAGGGTAGGCTTGGGAGTCGCGGGCGGGCAGTGTGCCAAATGTCACCCCCCCCTCAGTGTTGACACCCGGGGCGAACCGCCCCCACTGCCCCCCTCCTCTGCCCCTGGCTCAAGGGTTGGTGTTCTGGAGGTTTGAACTTGCAGTAACCTCTCCCCACCCTCAGCCTCCCATCCACTTCTCTTTTCCCACCCTGGCAACTGGTGGTGTCATGAAATGGCCCTACAAAAGGGAATGAAAGTTAAGATATTGAAATTGTTTTGTGTTTTAAATGGTTTGCGTCTTGTTTTGTTAATCTTATGTTTTTACTTTTCTTTTCTTTGCTTTGCTTTTTCTTTTCTTTTCTTGTTTTTTTCTGTTTTATTGTGTTTAAATGGTTGGAAAATGAATAAATTTTTTTTTTTTTAAAAAAAGAAAGAAATGGCCCCACAATAGCATTTGCCAGTTAAGAGATGAAAAAAACTTAAGATGAAAAAAAAAGTCCCTGGCTATAGCTATTGAGTTTGATTAGATTTAGTGGCATGGCAGTTCTAATTCTGTAGCCTGAATTACGACGTTGAAAGTAAGCTTGCTGTAAGGAAAAATTACTTTTGTTTATTTGTAAGTTAGTTTAAATCCGGCTTTCTCAACCTCGGCCCTCCAGATGTTTTGAGACTACAACTCCCATCATCCCTGACCACTGGTCCTGCTAGCTAGGGATCATGGGAGTTGTAGGCCAAAAACATCTGGAGGGCTGAGGTTGAAGAAGCCTGGTTTAAATGCTTGCAAATTTGATAATGCTCATTTCAAAATAATCTTGACCAGGCAACGAATGAGGTGCATTTGAAAGCGGTCAAGTGGAGTGGCCAGCTTCATTTGGTAACTATGAGCCTAGGTTTGGACAACATGCTAAAGCAAACCATCTGTTTACTGTCTGGGAACCCACACATTTGCTTGAGCTAAGATGGGCTATGTTGGGAATTCATTGGTGCTAGATGTATGTGGGTTCAGTGGTGATCCCAGGGCTGGTTCTATCTTTAGGCAGAGTGCGGTGGCCACCTACCTGAATCGTGGGGTGGGGGTCAAAGAGTGGTTGGTTATCAGAGCTTCATATATGCATCAGTAGTCTGTGTGGGAGCATACTTTATTTCACTGGAGGAAAATAATGCTGTCTCGAACATCTGAATGCCTTGTATATTAATTCACTTTGGCTGGGCCCTGTCTTTAGGATTTGTTGATAAACTAGCCTGTGTACATTCTTCTCCCTCATTCCTTTGAGTAAAAACGGGAAGAGGAGAACCAGATTGCTTAAGACAGCTTTTGTTTGTCCTGTTTGGGGCTGATGTTATTAATTGTGTCTGTGCAGAGTATATCACTAAAATCAGGCTTGTGCAGCATGAAGAAGTAGGACCATAAGTCAAAGGTACTGAGGAGGTAGATAACAGATTTGCTGATAGTTACATGAAATATTTGCACTTCTATGGAAACTTGTGGGCAGAGGTGAAGGTGAATAGGAATCAGCTAGTTTAATTTTACACAGCACTGGGGTCAAAGCAATTTTTATACAAAAGATTTTTCTGCTCTGCACTTAAAAAACAACACCTAATCATAAAATATTCCAGAAAATAGTTTTTAAGAACACATTTCTGTGAGTGTTGTACAGAGGATATTTGTATGCACTTCTTGTTGGATATCTGCTCTTTCCTTTCAGGAGCTCAAGGTGGGAGATATTCCCCCTCCCCACCTTTTATCCTCCCAGTAAGTGTGAGAAGTAAGTTAGGCTTAGACTGGCTCAAGGTTACGCAGCAAGCTTCATGGCTGGGTCAATGTATCCCCACTCCTAGTCCAACACCCTACCACTAAAAAATGATAGAATAATATCAAATGATAGTAAAAGGTATCTAAAAGGCCTGGGAGAATAAAAAGGAACTTGCCTGGCACTGAAAAGAAACTAAATAGATGCCAGGTGAACCTCTCCAGAGAGAGCAATCCACTGCCAAAATGGCCCCTTCCTTTATAACCAACCTTCGCAAAAAGACCTATGACACAGGAGGTTCAGCACACCTTTGGAGGCATCATAATAACATAGATTCCATGAAGGACATTTTGGAAGTAAGAGCCATACATCAATAAGGTAACAGAGGCATATGTCAAATGACACGGACACTCTTAAATACTTTGTCGTCAAAAGATTTTATGCAATTAAAAGCTAGAGAGCTTTTGTGAAGGATGGGTTACTATGGGAGCTTCTGGGCAGGTTCATCACCTTCTGGGCAGGTTTCACATCATGCATGCAGTTGTGAAATTTGAAATATCTAACTATTTTTATATTATCTCTTGGGGGGGGGGCGAAATCCCCACTTGTGCCAGCTTATAATGTCTTAGATGCTTGGTTGTTATGTGACTTGCTGGATCAAAGCGTCAGATCACTGGGAGAGAATATCTATGAGAATGAGCAGATAGGATTCTGAGTTTATCTATGCAGATGTGAATAACGCCCACACTACATCTAAATGTATGCTGCCTGTGTCTCGTTTTATAGTCTATCTGCAATGACATGCCACTGATAAGCTTATTTTATTAGCATGTTACTGGTGAGATGTTGTCTTATGCATGCTGGGCATAGAAGTAATCCTTAGGTGAACTTTTATTGGATCTCCAACTCAACACAGCCCATTAGGTTCCTTAATTCCAGTTTTTAGTGGTTTATCTAGTAGCATTCTGATTGCAGCTATATTTTAGGGGCCAATTTGCTGAGGATATTTGGAGAAAATATAGCTGATAGAAGAAGCTGGATAGCCCAATTGGTTAGAGTGTGGTGCTAATGCAAAGACTGCAGGTTCGATTCACATAAGTGACAGCTGCATATTCCTGCATTGCAGGGGGTGAGCTAGATGATCCTCAGGGTCCCTTCTAACTCTATGATCCTAAGGGGAAATTGTGTGGATTTAATGGGATTTTTTTTTTGCTAAAATCATGCTTCTGAATAATCATCAGACAGTATTCCTCGTAACGATGAAGTTATTCATATTATACAATGGGAAAAGGTATGTAAAGACATTTGTGTGTTTGGTGATACGCAAGTTTGGGGTGAGATCTGTAGTGATAACAAAGCAGAATTATTTACTTTAAAAAGGTCCTTTAGACAGTGATTAGATGCAGATCTCTGAACTTTGGTTGTCTACCCACGATTGTTTGAGCTGTGAGCTTAACATAGTGTTTGTCTAATTTATACGTCATCTTTTGTTATTCTTCCAAGACATCTGGTAGAAATATTTTACAATGAAATATGTTTTCTTTCCTTGCTGGAACTGATCAAACATTGCTGATAAGAGAGAGAGAAGAGTAATAGCTTACATTTAAAAAAAAAATCATAGCATGACAATCCAACAGGGTCAAGGAGATGAATAAGACTTCTGTTGTTTTGGTAATTACTTTTAAAAGTTCTGATTCTAATTCTGGGTTCATCACCAACCTATCACTATGGAAGCAGGACTACAGTGGTGCCCCGCAAGACGAATGCCTCGCAAGATGAAAAACCCGCTAGACGAAAGGGTTTTCCATTTTTCGATGCGCTTCGCAGGACGAATTTCCCTATGGGCTTGCTTCGCAAGAGGAAAATGTCTTGCGAGTCTTGAGATTTTTTTTCACTCCCCCCCTTTTTTCTAAGCCTCTAAGCCGCTAATAGCCTTTTAGCCGCTAAGCCGCTAAGCCTTTAATAGCCGCTAAACCGCTAATAGCGCTAATCCGCTAAGCCGCTAATAGGGTTGCTTCGCAAGACGAAAAAACCGCTAGACGAAGAGACTCGCGGAACGGATTAATTTCGTCTTGCGAGGCACCACTGTATGTGCTATATAACAATGTGCTATGTAACAGCTAGCAAATGACATTTCTACCTTTTCCTTAGGTCAGCATGGGGCAGCAGTGCCCTGGTAGAGGGAATCTAGCTAAATATGAGTTGAGTGACAATGCCCGCTCAAGAAGATGTTGTTCTTACTTATCCTGATATTCACCTTATACTTGAAAGCAGCCTTACCTGGTAAAAAGCTGGTTAGAAATTCCATAGAAGTCAGTGGTGCAGGGGAAAAAAGGGGAATTTAACTATTCCTTTCTACACAGCTTTATTGGTATCATATTTTCACCTGCAAAGGTAGCTTATGGACATGGATTCAGAGTGAGACATCACACTTCAGTCCAGGTGGAGTAACTTTCCAGTGCTTGGCCATGAGGCTCACAGTCATATTAAAAAGAAATGTGTATCCAAAAGAGACAAAAATGAATTATTACTGAAACGGACAGTGCGCAATATATGAGAGCATCTGGTTCAGTCAACATTGATAAAATAACACAAAATGTGCATTGACAGGTGGTAAAAGAATGAAAAACCTGAGGGGAAAGAAATGCCTTGCTCCACATTTGGAAATGCATAATGAACAGTGAAGCTGTTGCGTCTTAGATCTATCCGGACCTTGCCAGGCCAACACACAGGCTGGGTGAACACAGCAAACCTTCAGCTAGTGTGAAGCGGTGAAGCTCCAATCATGTCAAAAGAAATAACACTAGTTTTTAAAAAATCTTTATATCAATATCTATCTGTCTGTCCCACTTTTCTTTACAAAATAATTTTAATGTGACTTATGAAAACAAATCAGAATACCAAACCACCACCCCCCCACAATAAAAGCAGTTTCAACCGGCGTCTGACAGAATCCTTTGACTGAAAAGCCACTAGCCCAGTATCCTGTGCTGAGATAGGATCTGTCAAAGTCAAACACTTCTAGCAGATTAGCTCATGTAGTGGAAGTTTACTTAGAGAGCCTCTAGGTTTTGGGTGGGCAACCTGTGGCCTGAGAGCCACATGCAGTCCTTAAGCTAATTGCAGGTGAGGGAAGCCTGCAGGGAGAGAGAAAATGGGGAAGGGGAAAACAAATCTTGCAGAGCAATGAAAAAAGGTGGAAAGCACTGTGCAAGAAAGCTCTGGCAAGAAGGGAGGAAATCTGGTGAGGGGGGAGCTGAAATGGAAGTGGAAGGTGAGAAGCCATTAGTTCAGACCTCTGTGTGTGTCAGAAAGTGAGGGAAGGAGGGAAAGAAAAGATAGTGGCAGAAGGAGAGCGAGATAGGGGGTGGGCCACCAATTATATGACCCCATCCGCTGCTGCTTTCAGCCGAGCCAACTGCCAGCATGTGGCCCCTGACAGATTTCCCCTCCCCCGAATGTGGCCCCCAACAGGAAATATGTTCCCTTCCCCTGCCCTAGATGCAATCATCTCATCTTCTGTTATGTAGCAATAATAATAATAATAATAATAATAATAATAATAATAATAATTTATTATTTATACCTTGCCCATCTGGCTGGGTTTCCCCAGTACTCTGGGTGGCTTCCAACAAATTAAAAACAGAATAAAACATTAATCATTGAAAACTTACTTAAACAGGGCTGCCTTCAGATGTCTTCTAAAAGCCAGATAGTTGTTTATTTCCTTGATATCTGATGGGACTGTGTTCCACAAGGCGGGCGCCACTACCAAGAAGGCCCTCTGCCTGGTTCCCTGTAACTTCACTTCTCACAGTGAGGGAACCGCCAGAAGGCCCTTGGCGCTGGACCTCAGTTTCTGGGCCGGACAATGGTGGTGGAGACACTCCTTCAGGTCTACTGGGCCGAGGCCATTTTGGGCTTTAAAGGTCAGCACCAACACTTTGAATTGTGCTCAGAAACATACTGGGAGCAACTGTTAACATGGTATATCCCCCCCCCCCTTGTAGAAATATGTGTATCACTTCAGTTTAGTGGGCAGAGGTACATTGAATCTGCCTCTGTGTCAGAAACAACATGCATATGGAAAGCTAGACTGTCAGAAATTAGACTAGTCTTCTCCCTCACGTGCTATTTTCATTTTGCATGGAATTCTTTTCTCTGTGGGATAAGTTCCAAAAGGTAACCCTTCACCTGTAGCACAAAGTGGTACGCTGAGCTTGATTCTTCTGATTAAATAGGAGTTCCTCAAAGGACCAAAGTGTGCCGTGTTCACAAAGTATCTCAGAGCATAATATGAGTTTGACCCACCCACCTTTTATATCTTGTGGACCACATATGAAATAAATGAGCTTTTTAAATAGTGGGCACTTGCATTATGTTTAATGGAGCGGAGTCGCACGACTGTCAAAACTCTCTATTTGTACAGAAACTTTCTCACATTACAATAGCCACATGACTCAAAATAAAAAATATGTGGACTGTATATCATCATATGAGAATCAGACCTGGATTGCTTTGAGACTAAACAGGTCCACTGTGATAGATTTTCAGCTGTGAACTTTGTTTAAACTATTGTCTGACAGGCTGAAGATCACTTACAATTCAGGGAACTGAACTGTTGAGTAAATTCACAATAGTTCCTGGGAAGCCTGGAGAACTGATCTAGGGTGGTAATTATATTCCCATTTCTTCTGAACTTTGAATTATTGACATCAGATATGTCTGAAATGTAAAAAGTTGCCTATTCCAAGAAGTTATGTATGTAATAGCCCTGAACTCAATTCAACCTCGTATTTCTTTATATAATTGATGAGTAAAGCAAAGATTAAAAGAGAAGCTGCAACTTCCAAGAAGTTATTTTGATTCAACTCTCCATTTGCTGTCTATCTGCAACTAGCCTGAAGTCATCTGAACTTACCTACCAGCTTTGGAATATTGAATATTTGACCAAAGTTTCATAAAGGTGTTGTGCGTGATTTCAATAATAATTATACAGTGAGGGGGGAAAGTATTTGATCCCCTGCTAAATTTGCCCATTTGCTCTCTGACGAAGAAATGACCAGTCCATAATTTTAATGGTAGGTTTATTGTAGCTGTGAGAGACAGAATAACAACAGGAAAACCCCCAGAAACCCATAGTACATTATTAAAAACCGCTGAAAATCTTACAATCTGAATTAGCTTTCCCCATCCTTGGCATCCTCTAGAAGTTCTGAACCACAGCTTGCATTGGCCCTGGCCACCTTGCCCTAGTAATAATAATAATTTATTATTTATACCCTGCCCATCTGGCTGGGTTTCTAGTAGTCAGGAAGGCTAGGAGTTGTAGTCCAGCAGTATCTGGAGAGCACCAGGTTAGGAAAGACCAATTGACATGATCAAGGCAAACATGAAAGGAGAGAAAGAAAAGAAAAAGAAAAAGAAAAAGATAAGTGGCAGAAGAGCCTAGCAAGATTCAAGCAAACACTAACTGGAACAAATTTCTGAACTGCTCCTTAAATTCTGGAAACGGTTGGAATTCTCAGGAGGGAGGGGGATTCTAAAACCCAAGGGGCAACTCAAGAAGATGAAAGGGGGGGGGAATCACTATTTTAAAATTACAAAGGGACACGAAGATTCAGAAGAAGAATGAAATGTAAAGGTATGGGGGAAACGAATATCTCATTTCAGATCGGGCACTTTACTCTGTTCAACCTACCATTTCCAGGTATAAAATACTTTTGGAAAGATCTATGTGAAGCAGAACACTATTCTTCCAATTTACAGATGCAACAGACAGTGAGTTCCCTGCGGCCACACCATTATTTGATAGAAAGGCTTATTTTGAAGAAAACAAATGAAAGTCCAATAGTGCTAAAACCTTATGCGATTTAAGAGGAAATGCATTGGCAAGGGGGATATTGTTTTTCATTAATTGGGCACTGATTATACTGCTTTAATGTGATACATTATGGTTTAGTTTTTCATATTAATATATTCTGCATTTTCTGAGCAACCTTGAACCTTTTCATTGCTAGTGTAACTAAATCAGGGTTTGGAGGGGGGTTTTATATAAAAAAAGAAACTGGAAAAATATCAGATTTTTTAGTAGTTCTAATTAAACTTTGCAAGACACTATGTTCTTGAGTCTGTAAAATACATCTGGCAACATAAAGTGTGTTCATGGGAGGACTTTGATAATATGGTGCCCTTTGCGAGGCTAAATTTTGGTGACCCCCACCTGACTGAAGGAATGAAGCAGTGAGAAAGGCATTTCCTTGCCTGCCCCAGGCCACTTTTGCACTGCCCTAAATCCGCCTCTGGTGTGCTGTATTCAAATATTGGGTCAGTAGGGGCGCCATTTCAAATTTTTGCTTCATGGAATGGAGCTGGGAGGAGCACTAGTGATTAGCGGTTTAGTGGATGTGGGACATGGTGAAATGTGTTAGGATATTGATGTTCCGTTCCAGCTTAAAAGGAACAGGCATGACTGTTGTGTGTCACATGCCTCTTTACAGTCCAGCACAGCCTGCTGGGAACTTCCGTTGTGTATAGCTTTTGTTTTATGCTTCCTGCTCTTGGACACAAAAGAGAGCAGACATGTTTTCTTTGTCCTGAACTATGCTGAATAAAATGCTTGTAAATACGTCTGGGAGGTTTTTCCCAGGCAAGAACGATGACATGACATGATTTGGGGTAATGGACAGAACTTCCTTGTTCTGGCAAGTGAATGAGATGAGATGAGATGAGATGATAATGAGGCTGTCAGTTTTTTTCTTGATTAGCACCAAGGAGGTCAAGAAAATGAGGCAAATAATCAAGCAGTGTCTTGGATACCTTTCCCCATCTTTCTTTGATGGGATTCCACTCCACACAAGCAGTTTAAATGATGATATTACTCTGCATGATTGTTTGCATTTCTATTTAAAAGTTAATTGTTTATTTTCAGATGACTAGAGCTGTTTTGTTAAAGGTCAATGTGTTTCACAAGTTGCGTTTACTTTTGTAAACATCTTGTAACTGCCAACTGTTTCCAATAAATTGCATACCACGTGATGTACTGTTGCCCTTTGGGGGTGTATATGAGACTTAACACAGCCGTTTACATCCTTGGGCTTTTCTTGGAGGTGTGGCTCTAGGAGCCATCACAATAAGCGCCCACACTTCAAAATCTGTAACCACACCAAGTCAGTTTCATATCCCCCCCAGTGTTCACCTCAGCCACTGTGAAAATAGCAATAATTTCCCTCGCTGGTGCTGCCTGCAAATAGGGTAGCAAAATGGGTGAAAGATTATTTGCAACTGTATGCAAAATGGATGGTTGGTGCAAAGTTGTGTGAGTGGCAGAAAGCAGAAGAAGTTTATAGAGGAAATCCCAGGCTCAAAAAGTAAAAGGCTACATATGCACCATACATTTAAAGCACTATCATACCACTTTAACTGCCATGGCTTTCCCCCCAAAGAATTCTGGGAACTGTAGTTCAGAGACTCCTATTTCCTCTCACGGAACTACAATTCTCAAAGTTCTCTGAGCACTCTTAACAAACTACAGTTCCCAGTATTCTTTTTTTGGCAGGGAGACATGACTGTTAGTGGTAGAATAGTGCTTTAAATATATGGTGCAGATGTGGTTTAAGAAGCACTGCTTAAGCCCTGCGTCCAATGAGCAACTTAGAGTACGGTATATTCAAAGGCATTTCTGAAAGTGTACAGTGACCCCTATGAGTGAAGAGCAGGTTTTAAGACCAGAACAGCTTGGTTTATAAAGTCCACATCCATTTTTCTGAACAGCTTGTACACTTATATAATGTTTAGCTGTGTTTGTAAGTAAAACGACCTGCTTCAGGCAGGTGTTAGGTCTGCCAATTATCTAAGAAAGGATGGGGGCAGAATTAATTTCTGCCTCTTCAATGTGTTGCTTCCAATGAAAGAATTCAACTGGGAATTTCCGGGAGAAATACCAAAATAGTCCCAGTATTGACTTAATGTCATTAGTGTGCAGTGTCGAGCTAAAAATTAATGTGGTTTGATTTTGAATATTTAATATCTTGTGCTCTGAGGGTGAAGAGAAAGGTATAATGGGGTTTTGTGAAATAAACATGCATATAAATATGGAACATTCATTTTCCTTTTGTTTTCTGTAAATGAGCATTATATATTAGTGGATTGTCAGAAATGAAATCTCCAACCAAAGAAAGAGAAATTATATCACATTTCCAAGCTATGTATCTTTGGAAATATGCCATCGCTTTGTACAAGGCACATCCAGCCTGGCATTTTCGTAGGAACTGAAAGGGAAAAGATAGTTAACTTATTTCACAGGCTTCCATGCATAAGCAGAATCATGGCCAGAAAGCATATTGGCCTTGTGTAGATGACCAAAATGTGGGTATAATCAGGGCATGAATAGGGACTACATACGGTATGTACATAACCTTCATTTCTAGGAAACCAATCAGCATGTGGAGGTAGGAAGTGGGACCAATGGGTGTTCTTCATCATCTCACTTTGGATCATGCCAGTATTTTGGCTGTGCACACTGGCACACAGCTCCTGGTCCACAGTTGAGATGGCTTTTGAATAAAGCTCAACGTAGGAACTTACGAAAATGTTTTCACTAATTTAAAGTTCCTAACAAAGATAGAGAACAGATGTAAAAGATGTTAAACAAACCACCAAAAACCACCTTCTTCAAGAAAAAAAAAGGTAAAACCGAATATCTTATAAAGTCACTTATTATAACATCAGGAGTCCTTCTTAGCCCAATATGGCGTCAGAGGTTTTCTTAGCGTGGAAATGCACTCACAGAGTCACAGAGATGTAATAGAATAGTCCTCTTTGTCTTTCCACTGCTTCACTGACGCTGAGATCACACTTCATTCGCAAAAATTTTCTGCTCCCCTTTTTAAAGTCCTCCCTTCTCTTCTTTCTTCTGGAGAAAGTTAAATTGTTACAGGGGAGACGATAATAGTAGCCGCTAGCGGCAACTTACTTTCATTTTAGGCTCTGCATACAACCTGTGTCTTTAAATGAAGCCAGACGTCCGCTGAAGGAACTTACGAAAATGGATTGTGCAAGGCCACAGGGATTGCAGGGATGTGTTTAAGAGGCAGTACATTCACTCTGGGTGCCAGAAAACAAATCCAAAGCAGGCACTTCCGGGTTGGCGACTCTGGCAATGGCGGATTTCCTCCGATCGGGAGGAATCCGCTCCGTGGAAAACAGGGTCTGAACCGCCACGGCGAGGCGGAGACCCATCAAAAACCACAGGCGGGAGAAGCCTGTGGACGTGGGATTTGGCTGGCACCTTTGCGCCCCCCCTACTCACTGGGAAACCCGGGTTCAGGGATCCAGAGCGACGTGGGGTGAGTGGCGCGGTGCTTTGAATCGACTGCTTCTTTCACGGAGTGAAGCCGCATTGCTGTTGCCAGAGAGCGCTGACTTTTTCCTGTGGACAACTGGATTTTTAACAACTGCCCATGAGTAGAACGGAAAATTGGATTAAGAATTTTTTTAATTTGGCACTGAAGCGGGAAGGTCTAAACAGGAAGTCCACCTTCCGCTTTTGTAGATAGATTGAAGCAAAGACACGGCAAGCTAGAGTTTAGAAAGTTGTTTGTAAAGGACCAAAATTCCATCATTTAAAATCACTGAACCCCCCTTGGAAGCAGGAGAAGAGGGGGGAACCTTTTTTAGACTGTTTAAACCTGCAGAAGAGAGAGTAAAGAAAGGCAATTTTCCACCATCTTGAACCTGGGAGCGGGTGTCAGGACAGACATTCTGGGGAAGTTCATTGACTATGGAGAAACGTTTTGACAGATAGTTAAAAGAAGAGAAACATATTGATTCCATTGTTCCCCTTTGCATTTAAAAGGAACAAAATATTGACAAAATATCCGAAAAAGGAAAACTTTGTTGCTAGATCTGCTTTAAAAAAAAAAAAAAGGGATGGATACAAATAGAAATTGTTTCCCCTAGAGGGAGCTTGTGAAACTGTTATTAAAACCGAACTGGGGAGCTTTGCAGCTGTAATAGATTAAGATCGTGGGACCAGACTTCGACCTTGAACAAGAATGTACTCAGAAGCTCTGGTGCTTGCTTTTTGCAAGACAAGTGCTTTATTGGAACAGTTACATGAGAAGATGGATTTTATGACTGTTGCGATTGGAAATTTTGGACAGGCAGTGGGTACCTATATAGAACCCACTCAGGAATTAATTCAGGAATGTGCTTTGACAGATGAGATGAAGGAGGAGGCTGTTGCTGGACCTCGGGTGGCAGAGATGGAGGGAGCTGTGGCCCAGCAGGAACATGAGTTGCTGGAATTGACGAATGAACCTGGAAAAAGTCAGATTTGGAGAGATGGAGTTCTCTTTGGTTTGGAGATGGGGGGCTGGATCGACCCCCCTACGCAAGGATGTTTTGATTTTGATTTTGATTTTTCAAGTCTGGCCTTGGGCTGGGGGGAGCTCGGAGTTGTGGGGGCCCTTAACTTTGGAGGGGCCTCGAAACATGCCTTCACATACCATGTGGATTTCAGTGTGGACTATGGAAAAGGGGCTGACGTGTCGAGAAGGGACAAAAATATTGTCAAGTTGGAGTCTCCCCGAGTGAAAGGAGCAGAAGACAAAGTAAAGTACAGGTATAAATATGAAGAAGACCTGCGGAAGGGACATGGAAGAGACTTAAGAGCCTCGGACATAAGGTCACCAGGTTGATGGACTAGATGGACGGGATAGAAAGGACTGACAAAACCCGAGACCAGGAAGAAGAGACGATGGATGAAGATTGGAGTTTTAAAAATTCATTTAGAAAAGTATTGTAAAGTTAATGAGTATTAGAAAAATGTTGGAATGAAATTATTGGGTTTTAGCAGAAATGTTAAAAAGAATTCTGTAAGAATATGTAATGGTTAAGAGAATTTGGTATAAATAAGATTTAAGTATTAAGTTTTAGGATTTTTTATGGTAAGATAAGGTTAAAATAGATTAAGGTAATTTAATGACAGAATATTGTGAAAGATGGAAAGGATTTGCTGAGATAATTAATAACTAGAATACAAAAAAGGGAGGTGTGAGGAGGTCGATGAAATAAGGTAATGACAGTTAAGGATTTGGGAATATTGGATTTGTTTTTAAATCTTTTTGTTTACTTTTGCTTTTTGAATTTGATGTATTGTGTGTTTTGTTTTTTCTTTTTGACTTTGGTTTTTACTGATTTGTATTGTTTAATTGTTACTTTTATCTACTTTTTTCTTTCCTTTTTTCTCTCTCTTGTTTTTTCCTTATTATTTCTTTGTAACCTTAAAATTCTCAATAAATATCAATAAAAAAACAAAAACAAATCCAAAGCTATGTAGACAGTGAAGGCTTGCTTCCAATACTCTCTAGCGTAGCAAAGAAAAAAGGTATGCTGTGATTAAGAGCAAACCATTTGATATGGCTTGTTTTCATTCTATCTAACCAGTACATCTTTTAACACTCCTCCAACAACAACAACAACAACAACAAAAATATTTTTGTGAAATAATTTCTCTTATCTAAGGGGTTTTTAAGTTATGGCTTAAAAGATGTCATCTGGCCCTGTAGATTTTCCTCAGTGTGCTGCTTTTTCTCCACATTCTGCCTCCATATTCAATTTCTATTAATATTTAATGTTAGTGGCCAGTAATGGCAGCAGTCTTCAGGGCAGCATCAAACAGGACAGCTGTTTTGCTGTATAATTTCCCCATCATGTTATTGTGAACAGAAAAACAATGATGATAACACTAAGATACTCAGTTTGTTCCTTAAATTTGATGCATTTCCAGATGGTAAAAGGAAAAGACTTTATGGAGTGGTGGATTCTATTCCCATATCTAATGCATTAAATTAGTGGTTGTGGTTTAATTGTACGATATATATATAGTATGGTACATTTTGCCTTGTTAGTAAAGCCAAGTCTCAGTCTTTCACAGTCCATGATAAATTCCTGTTTTCAAATGGCATAGGTGTGCTCTCTGTAATCAGAGCAATCTCTTTGGGCTGCTTCGAAAGAGGGTTTTGTTGTTGCCATTTATACTGAGGTACAATAGCCAAGTACAGAATACATAATCATTTCCCCACGTGGTAAATATGTGCTGTTTATGATCTTGGGCAGCTTCTGCTGGTTTTAAACAGAGTTTTAATATTGTTCTGAAGATTTTAGTCTATTTTAATTGGCTTTTGTGCTTTTCTCAATGTTTTGGCTACTTGTTAAAGTGGAAAAATTAGAGGGTGGTATCCAACTAAATCACGACTTAGCTGGATATCAATCGCCCTTACATTTTAAACACAAATAAATGTATTTTAAAGTGGCAAAGATGCATGTGCTGTCTTCCCATGTGCATAAAAATATAAGGCTGTCATCCTGCAGCTCACATTGGAGGGGAGTAGTGGTACATCACAGGTCCAGATTTGCATGAAGTGAGGGTGGGAGAGGGAAGCAAAACAGAACGATCGCAAACATTCACCCTCATCCTTAAAATACGATTTAGGCCAAACTTAACATTCTGTAGCTCCTGTCTGCTCTTCTGCCAGCTTTTTATCTCCATTCTAGTTCAGTTGGAGCACATTTCTTTTGTGCAAGCTGGACTTGTCCCCAAACATTCCCAGTGCCTACCAAAACTAAACTCATACTCCCAACACCACTGTCTCATTCATACATTTAGACCCTATCTGTCTGGTGCTGTTCATGGAACGAATAGCATTTCAAAGAAAGGTATCTTGAAGGACCTGGTTTTCAACCTTCTACATCGCAACTTAAATTTACTTCCAGGACCACATGATTACATTCCCCCACTTCATTGGTATCAATATGCACCACCATCCCTGACTCTTTCCTAACTCTATTTATCAGGCTGTGGACAACACATGACATCCACAACCTTCACACCAGGTGCACAAGTCACCATATGGTCTGCATCCCCATCACAAACCCAATGTCTGTCCCACTCACTGCCCAGTGTATCCTCAGTGGAAGTGTGAATCTGACCTTATTTCTATTATTTATCTCTGTAGATACTAAAGAGAACATTTGTAAACAATAAACCTGGGGTATGGTGTGAGCATATGATAGATGCGTGGCTGCATTTTCTTCACAAAACTGAAAACAAATGTGCCTATTTATCTCTCTTCTTTTCACCTTGTTTGAAGACAACAACATTTCTAGAAACTGGCTAGAGGGACTATCCACTATAAGCAATTTTTTATAATTATCTAAGGGCATGGAACTGGGGGGGGGAGGGACCTTATTTAATAAGAAGCTGTGTTTGTGGTCATCAGAGATGAAATGCCTTGAGTCATAGTGAACATTAGGCTTATGAGTTGTCGTCCCCGATCACTCAGTACTGAGGTGCTGCTGTGGATGTGACTGTACTGTACTTGGCATTCCCACATTTATTACTCTTAAATGAACATGTTATTGCTCTTAGGTAATGCAGCATCATGCATCACCATGGCATCAGTGCAAATCATTCTGATTCATTTGAGAATATAACAAATTAGCACAGACTAGCAGTCTAACCACAGACACTTACAGATTAATGGATGGAAGAAGAACTAGAAAAAAGTTAGTGCCTTTAATGACTTGCAAAGTTTTGATGTTTAATGGAGAAAAAATGTGGAAAAAAACCTATGTGAGATACCAGATCATAACAGCATAATGTCCCTTTTCTCATTTGTTCAGTTTTCTCAACAAACCAGATGAATCTCTTGGTAAGTCCAGTCCAAAGACTGGTTCTGGTAAACAGAAAAATCTGATTAATGCATAAGGATTTGGTGGACTATGATAATCAAGTATATGGGCCATAAGCCAGTGAATTGGATGGATAGAACTCCATGCCCAGCAGGGGTTTCTACCTCGGCCACCCTCAACAACGGTCACATGTGGATTGCCCTTTTGAAATTTAAGAGACTGTCATGATGCTGAATGACAGCCTGATCTAGAAAGAAAGAAAGAAAGAAAGAAAGAAAGAAAGAAAGAAAGAAAATATAAGATAAAAACACTTAGACACATGTAAAATACCTTCATTATTTACTTCAAGGGCATGATAAATATTAGGCCCATGAGTTGGCTATTATATGTAATCTACTTCTTCAGTTCTTGAATCTGTCAGAACTGCCAAATTAGTGTTTACATCAAGCAAAAACAGTAAGAATATCTGTATGAACAAAAGATTGCAAGACAAATCTGAATTTCTACTCCATTCATTCATCTTCCAGCTTAAGTCCTTGAGCTTCCTGTTATCTGAACTTGGCTCACCATCGAATCATAGAATTGTAGTGTTGGAAGGCAACCCTGAGGGTTATCTAATATAACCCCCTGCAGTGCAGGAATCTTAACTAAATCAAATATGACAGATGGCCATCCAACCTCTGTTTAAAAGCCTCCAATGAAGGAGAGTTCACCACTTCTCATGGAGGACCATCCCACTGTCTCTTCCTATCATAACGTTCTTCCTGATGTTTAGTCAAAATCTCCTTTCTTGTAACTGGTTTGGGTTCTAACCTCTGGAGCAGGAGAACACAAGCTTGCTCCATATTCCATGTAACAGCACTATAGATATTTGAAGATGGCTATTGTATCTCCTCTCAGTCTCCTCTTTACCAGGCTAAACATACCCAATTCCCTCAGCTGTTCCTCATAAGGCTTGGTTTCCAGACACTTTATCATCCTGGTCGCTCTCCAACACAACCAACACTTGTCTCATTTCTTTGTGTTTTTCTTTCAAGGGAAGGACATTATCTAAGTAGCAGGGCACATGTTCTGTGTGCAAAAGGTCACAGGTCCAGTCCCTGGCATTTCCAGGTGGGGCAAAGGAAGACTGGAACCCTAGAGAACCACTGCCAGTCAATGTAGACTGAGCTCAATGATCTGATTAAGTATAAGGCGGTTTTCTTTGTCTTTTCCTCCTTGTGCTTGCATTTAATTCTAGCTTTTGCATACAGCACCCATGTGTATGAACTTACAACTATTAAAATGTTTTGAACGCTCCCAGAGGCACAAAGCAAACTTGTACATTGTGCCCGGTCCTCCTCCGTAGCAAATACTACAGCATCAGACCTCCTTCACATCTGTTCCATCTTATGCTGCCGTGCCTCTCCCACTTTTTCTGGCTGCTGTTGCCATCATGCTGTAGTTGCTATAGATATTAATATTAATGTTTTGCTCCTGTGTATTCTTTCACAAAACATGTATAGTGTTAGAGGCGTAACTTAGCTTTCATTTCTGCAGTGAGACAATTTGCTTCTGAAACAGGTGATCTCAAGTGGTATTATAATAGAAGCATACACAGTAATATTAGGATGAAAATGACTTTACAATTTTTACAAAAACCTTGTGGGATATAGGATGGTGATTATTCCCCTTTTGCAGATAGAAATTTAATCCACAGGATAATGACTTATCCAACAGGCAGTGCTCAGTATGCACATAGAATCATAGAAGTGTAGAGTTGAAAGGAATCATCTGGTCCAACCCTTTGCAATGCAGGAATATGCAGCTGTCCCATATGGGAATCAAACCTGCAACCTGGGCCTTATCAGCACCATGCTCTAACCAACTGAGCTAAAATTCTGCTGAGCTGTTTGTGGACTGATTTCTCTTTCAAGTACTGGCTATTTTAACATGGAGTTTTTATAATGGGGTAATTTCTGTCTTTAGAACATGAATCATCTCATAATACAGAAATAGTGGTGATAGTATATTAGGAATTTTTTAAAAAAGTACTTCCCTTAGGCAGAAGAAATATCTTTAGAATGTATGTATAAGCTAACACCAGGCTTCTACATCCTTTCTTCATTTTCTCTACTATATTTCTCTGTTTTGTAGTTCCTCCCTTTTTGCAGATTCCATGAAATAGTGGGGGGCGGGGGGATCTTTTTCATTTTATTTTATTTTTTATTAAAATGAAATCAGCCAACTTCTGTTTGTTGGCACCCCTGGATTGCTTCGCTTAGATAAATTGGAAGCGGGGAAAGCTCCTAGTGGGTACAAAGAAGAATCCCGCAGATGGAGGCTGTGTCTCATCCTGAGAAGGCTGGGGATGACTACAAAAATAGCAAAGGCTTAAAAAGCAGTGCCATCATTAGTGTGTGTGTGTTGTATGGAGATATCAAGATCAAGAACGCTGCAAAGGGAAATGCCTTTCTTGCTAATTAGTGGAGTTCCCCTCCCCTTTATCCACAGTGGGTGTTAATCACTAATAGCCTTTCTATAGCTGCATCTCTCATCAGGTGGCTCCCCGCACTCTACTCCAAAGCTTTGTGGATTCAGAGAGGAGAACAGTTGCATAGAAACTCCGAGAACTTAATATTTATGACAACAACATTTAAGAACATCTACATTTTCTCAGTTACCTCCATGTATCTGAGACATCACAATACCAGTTGGAGTTACAGAGTTCACATCTCAATTCGGTTAGTCAAAGGGTTACTCAACTTCAACGGTTTGCTTGCATCTGTAGTTCGTATGGCCCTTATTACTGTTCATGTATTCCAGAACTGTAAATATGCTGTCGGTGGACCCCTGCCTTGTTCTTTCTTGTTTGTGCACATAATGGAGTTATACCAGAAGGTGTCTTGAAACTTGTCGAAAAAGACTTTATCTTCAAAAGCTCTTTTTGTGTGTGTGTTATTTGTACACTATTCACTTCCTTGACGTAAAAGTTGATGGAAAAGGGCCACTGCTTTTTTTCTGGACAGACGCAGGGGTACGCGTACCCTTTAACATTTTGTGAATCTTTGTACTTTTGTCCATTTATTGTGTTTATTTCCCCCGATATGAACTAGAAAATGATGATTTTCTTGAGTCAAAATGAGAGTACCCCTAAACATTTTTTGAGGGGGAAAAGCACTGCATACCTTTATCTGTTTTTGCTTGCGGCAAACCTTTAAACTCCAAGGACCTCAGAGCTCATCCTGCCTATGCCTTAAGACCTTCAGAGGAGGTTCTTTTCTACATAACCATTACTGGGGAAGTGTGTTCATATGTTGAGATGAGAAAGGGCCTCTCACTGTAGTGATACCCCATTGGTATAATACCCTCCCCTGAGAAAGCCATTTCCCTTCCCCGGGGAAAAGGAGTTGCAGGCTGGACACGACCCCGCCCTGTGTGCGGGGGTGCGGCTAGCCCCTGCGTCATAGGGAGTCTCTTCTGCGTCACGCCCTAGACTGACCAATCCAGTTGGCCAGGGGGCATGGCATGCTCTATGTGAGCAGCCCGCGAGCAGGAACTCACCCCTTTTTCTGGTTCCCACCCTCCCTTCCTAAGATTAAGCTCTTAATCCTTTGACCTTGCTATGGACCTTGGTTGGTTGCCTGTTGAAGGGGCCTGGGAGGAATTTTTTTGACTTGGAAAATTGGTACCAGCCATTTGGATTTTCGCCTACCCCGTAGCAAATCATCACAACTTGGTAAGGTTTGGAGGTTAGGCACTGGGGTATTTGGTTGGAGGTGAGGGGAGGTAGTGGCCATCACCTATCCCTCCTATTTCAAGGGTATTCCGTTAAAGGAATCCGGGGGCGTGGCCCCATCTGAAGCCCTGGTGGGGGCTAGGGCCATGGCACAACCCCTGTTGGTGACCCTGGGGGAGTTCCTAGTTGATGTGCATCAACAGGGCTCCCCCTACTGGTGGTTAACCCTTCTGAGACTTCCTGCAGGCGGGCAGGAGTCAGATATAGTTGGTTCGGTTCCAATGCCTAAGCCAATACCACTCACATTCTGTAACCAATAAAGTTGTGACCTTTTTTAGCCCAGTAACCTAAAATAAAGTCAAGTGTCTTTATTCCAACAAAGGGGAAGGGTTTGGGGCCTTGCCACGCAAGCACACTTGTTATCCGTTCAGCATCGAGGGAAAGACTTAACAACTGTTTGCTCATGCATTTTCACTTTTTTTAATGTGCGTTTTTGTAAGAACTAATTTGTGATAGGTAGTCTGCTTTGCTGTTCTAACTGTTTTCTTTGTTTGGATTGTTTTTTATGTAATTCTGTGCAGTTTGTAATTTGTATCCCAGTCTGGGATCTACTGAGATGAAGGGTGGTCTATAAATGTTTGTAATAACTAAATGAAGGATTCCCTAAAATCACAACAGCCTGTGAGAGGACAACCTGGCCCAGTCCTCAAGGCAGCATGTGCATGTAACAAAAGCCCAACAGCTGCTTTGACAATGGAAAGGCAACTCTGGAAGGGATGTGTGATGTGGAGCAGAGTAGACATCGAGGGAAGGGGATTTTGATTAACTCTTCCACTGCCTGTTGCTTCTCCACTCTCTTTCGCCACATGTACAGAAAATCTCTTCTCCATATTTCTTCCTCCCAAAGCCCAAAGGTCTTAGGCATCAAACACATGGTGATGAGCAATAGGCCAGGGCATATTTGCCTCGCTGCTTTAACCAGCCTTGTAACTCTTGGCATGAATCATTCTGTAATGCTGAAACCACATAGATCTATAGGACTCTATTGTAAGACACTTAGGAAAAGTATTTCGGAGAAATGGGACAATTTTTCTCCCAGCTGGAAAGAGTTGTTAATTTTTTATGTACTGAAAAACAAGGTCAATATTTTTGTAACACTTTAATTGCTTTTATAAAAGAAATTGACTAAACATAGCTCACAAGTGTTGTCTCGAATTATGTTTCCAATAGCAGCAGGAGAAACATAATTAAGATGTATGACTTTTGTAAATGGTTGGGAAGTATGAATGGGTTAAATAACAGACTAATTAATGTGGGGTGTTTTGTGGGGGAGGGTTAAGGCATTTTATTACTGTTTGTATATTCATTTAAATCAGCTTTCCTGTCAAGACATGTGAAATTACTCTGTAGGCAGATTTGGTGATTCAGTTTTGATTAATGTAACACTGCAAACATCCATAGGATGAAACTGTGTGTGTCTGTGTGTTTTCTTGGGACTAGAAAATGGGGTCTCAGCATATATATAAACTTGTATTTTGGCAGCCTTTTAAAGGACACTGGCATTTCAGCACCTAATTGGCTTCATTATTTTTTTGTGTCCCAGATTTAAATGCCGTAATATGAAAGGGTACCTCTGTGCTGGACTTGAATATCCCTACTCTAATTACCCAGCAGTTGCTGCCTTGTATTTTAAACATTTATTTCACTCGGATACAAAGTTTCTCAATGGCTCTAGTAATACTAATCATGGATTATAACCTTGTTTTTACAGGTGACCTGCAACTGTTTCAGCATTAGCAATGGAGAGATGCAGAATGTTGGTGTTGGCCTTTATCCCAGGTACTGTGGGCATTCCTTAACTCATAGGCAAAACCTCCAGGATTCTAGTTCTATTGCACAGAGATGCACTCAGTCCCAGGCTTTGGGGGGGGGGGGGGAGGAGAAACAGGTACTGTAATGAATCAAGAAATTTTAGAAATGAAAACAATTCACAGGAAAATTCCACAGCTGCAATTCCTTCCCCCCTGCCTTGGATAATTGCGCCACATGGCACTGGAGCCTGTTGAATTCCCAGCATTCAGAGTTGGGAAGGGAGCATCAGACAGAAGGTTATATCCAATGTTAATAATACTCAGAGTAGACCTATTGGAATTAGTAGCCAGAACTAACCCAAGTCTATTAATTTCCGTGGGTCTACTCTATGTAAAGAGGGAAGCGGGTGGCGCTGTGGGCTAAACCACAGAGCATAGGACTTGCCGATCAGAAGGTTGGTGGTTCAAATCCCTGCAACACGGTGAGCTCCCGTTGCTCAGTCCCTACTCCTGCCCGCCTAGCAGTTTGAAAGCACGTCAAAGTGCAAGTAGATAAATAGGTACCGTCCAGCGGGAAGGTAAATGGCGTTTCCGTGCGCTGCTCTGATTCGCCAGAAGCGGCTTAGTCCTGCTGGCCACATGACCCAGAAGCTGTACGCCGGCTCCCTTGGCCAATAAAGCGAGATGAGCGCCGCAACCCCAGAGTCGGCCACGACTGGACCTTTACCTTTACCTTTACTCTATGTAAAACTTGGTTGAACACAACCCATAATATTGTATATTTGAAGACGACTCTTTCTCCCACTAGAGGGAACTTAAATTAATGAGCACGCAGCTTGAAAGTTACCTGGGTACATTGAAGCAAACACCTCTTTGGCATTGGGCGATGGTAGGAAGGGGGCATAAATGCCATCAGTGACCATTGACCACAAGTGATGATGATGATGGTTTTAATTCATTGCCTGCCCTTTACCTTGTTGTCCCAGAATGGGTTATAGCCGTTTAAAACAGTTCAAAACAATTTACAATCTCAAAAATAGGGTGAGTCCTACAATATACATCCCAAGTGTCAAAAGCCAGGGGAAAGGCGGTGACAACACCAAACTTTATAAGTATCTGTCTTGGAATTAAAACTTGCCTAGCTTTTAGTATTTGGCTGCATTTTAAATAGATTCCATGTCTCCCAGCAGAGTGTGTAAACCAAGTACCCCACTTCCTTCTTGGTGTCTTCAGCACTGCAGCAGCAGCAGCCCAGGCACAAGAGAACCTGGGAAATGTAACTTTCCAATGTACCTGAGTTCTTGATGTGGATGTCAGGTGCCATGGAAACTACATTTGCCTCCCTTTGCACTGGACCTAAAATACTGCTGACACAGCATTCAAGACACCAGGGAGGGAATGAGGAGTGGAGGCTTCTCTATTCAGACTTCGTATTTGCACCTGGAAACCTTTTTTCCATTAAACCAATGTTGTTTTCCTTCCTTAGCATGTCTTTGCTGAACAACAGTTGTGATCCCAACTGCGTGATCGTCTTTGAGGGTCCCCAGCTCCACCTCCGCTCCATCCGGGACATTGAGATGGGTGAAGAGGTAATTAGCTTGTTCTCTCTTCCGTCACAGACACCTGCAGCAGTTGCATCTCCTTAAATAACTTCCAGACTGCAGGGCCACCAGCTTTAACACTTTGATGATATATTGATGCTTCTTCCTATCTCATAGCTATCAGGAAGAAGATGATAAAGGGAATCTTCTCTTCACACTGTCTGGGTCTCATAATCATTACCTCTCATAAATCACTGGCAGTCTTGATGAATTCTTCTCCCTCCATTCCTCCTCTAGGCACTTCATTTTGTTTGTATTTGAGTGCCTTTACCCTGATAAAAAACACTTACGATACTTCTGGGTGGAATGCTGCATTCACTAAATCATTGCAACAATAAGCATTTGTCAGATTGAAACCATGCTGAAGCAGTAAACCTTTCATTGGCAAGAAAAGTAACAAGGCAGGGGTCGTTTCCTTGTTGGTTTTATTAAAAATGACTTGGAGAAATGCCCTTCCCAAATGATTTGTGTTCCTTATCAGAGAAATGTTTCACACCATTTTCTTTTTCAAATATGGGCATATCCAATGCATGCCCTCAGAAGATTGCTACTTGCAAAATAAAATATGGTTGAAATAAATAAATAAATAAAATTTGAAAATTGTCCAGTAGCACCTTAGAGACCAACTAAATTTGTTCTGCGTATAAGCTTTTGTGTGCATGCACACTTCTTCAGATATCTGAACCAATCTACCTGAATATAATATGGTGTTGAGTTCACAGACTTCATCTCTTGGGCTTGCTGTCTAATGCTGGATCTCAGCAAAGTTTATATGGAGCTCCTTCTATCTGAATCACAATTTTAATTATTTATTCCAACAAAAGTCCAACTCCGCTGTTGGTTGTTGCACATTAAAACATCTCACTCAGTAGGAGTGATACAAGAATAAATAGCATTGCTGTTAAGGTTGCAGTAAAAATACTCAAACATATGAGCTTGGAGCCAGACTAAATTAGCTGCACATAGCTCCCACTAAAATCAGTGGGACACTACTTAGTCAGGATTAACCTTTCACATTAATTCCAGTGGGGCCCAAATTAAACTAGCACAGATTGAATATAGGATTTTTAAGCATAGGATAGCACTATTACTCTTTAAAATTATGAAAAGTCACAGCTAGGTTCAGTGGGGCCTTAAGTATGGATTGGGAAGGGAGAGTCCTTTCAAAAAGGGAGTCAGCTAAATGCCCTGTATTCTGAAGGACAAATTACACAAATTACACATACAAATTAGACATATAGTCCCAAGGCACATGCAGATTGTCCATGAAACCAAACCTCTCAATGACACTCTGCCTTTCTGTCCTTATCTATAAACTTGCTAAGAGTCTCTAAATCCAGTCTTTGGAAAATGCCGTCGACTTTAATGAATAGGCAAAATTATCCAAATCTCTGTGGTCAAGGTCACAACCAGATTGACCTTTTTCTGAGTTATTTTCTCTTGTGGTTCCATCCAATGCAGCCCTCTTAGTCGGCAATCCTTTATCCGCTTACCTGAGAATAAGTCCCATTGAACTCTTGAGTAGACATGCCTACAATCACACAGTTAGTTAAAGGGAATCTCCTGGAAGTCACAGCAGTACAGTACTGCTAAAGGCAGAATCAGCAAGGATAAGAAGACAGGCTTAACATTCTTGTTCTGTGATGAAGCAATAGGACCCCTTTCTGGCCCATATATAACTGGGTTTAATATAAGGAAGACTGAAACCACTATAGAACAGCTGTAGTTATTTGACAGTCTGTCTGCTTCTAATTACAAGGCTAGTTGAGTCTCAAATCTGATCCTAGTCACTCAGAAGCAATTATAACACCTCAACCTTGTTAGAGTGGGAGCTCCAGTTTTCATTTTTCTGCCATGTCAGTCTCCAAATGTTTTAACTCTTTCTGTGTTTGGAAAGAGAGAGAAAAGGAAAAATACAAAGTTGGGAACAAAAAGCAGAAAGCCCTAATGGTCTGCCTGCAGACCATTGTGACTCATTCATGAATAAATTCAACTTCTTGCTACATTTAAAAGAAATCAAATATTTAGTTGGCTCCTGTTCTAAAGATTCCGTAACTCTGAGTTAAGCAATCTCAATGTTTCACTTACATTTGAATTGCCATTCAGCCTTGGCTCTGCTCGAACCAATTCTGCTGCTCCCTTGGGGTGGCTATCTAATTCTATGCACTCTATAAATCTTCATGTTCAGCATATAGTATTCATATAATAACTAGAGCACCAGGCGCAGGTATTTCAAACCTATCTGCACTGAATTAAAGCCTATTAGCCAATGCTTGTCACATTTCATATCTTTAAATGAATACTCTTCTTCAGTTATCAGAACAGACAGTCTTGCAGAGTAAGTTCACCATCCAACCACCTTTGATTAACCCTCCACTAACAAGAAAAAATGCTTGTATTTTTTTTTTAAATAAAACCTGCAGCTGGGACTGGGAGAACAGTATTTTCTATGAATAGATATTCCCTTTTTGGTAACACACTGAATAATACTTTACAAATTAATAATGTGTTAAGGAATCCCAATATGTTTTATGGATGATACAGCTTCCTGAACACATTAATGTCCACACCATCAAAAATATAATTGGATACCTCTTATGCTTTTGATCGCTACCAAAAAATAACTTGTACAGGTTAGAATCCCGCCAAAATAAGCTTTGAGTAAGAATAAAAATGATGAATGAAGCACAGTGTGCCCCCTTCAAAGCAGTTAAGGAGTTGTTAAGCATCCTTGAATCTATAGCTGCAGAATCTATGGCTGCTATTCAGAAGACTTTTTTCTTTTCTTCTTCTTTGGCCATCACTCGTAGCTGATGTCACTTACGGACTCACTGGAAGACAAATGGTCTTAATAGTGAGTCTATAAGTGATTGTGGAGTACAATTCTGGATCCACATGTCCTTCCATAGTGGGAACATACAGTAGGTTTCTGGGCAGAAGTTGATCATGATGAGGGTTTGCCAAACGTGCCTTCCTCTTAGCTCATATCTCCTTTTTGCCCTGAGTTCCTGCTTTTTCAAAGTCCATGACACCTTTGGTAAAGGCTGTTCTCCAGTTGGAGGGCTCGCAGGCCAGTGTTTCCCAGTTATCAGTGCTTATACTATATTTTTTTAGATTTGCCTTGAGAGCATCTTTAAACCTCTTTTGTTGGTCACTGGTATTTCGCTTTCCATTCTTAAGTTGGGAATAGAGTAGTTGTTTTGGAAGATGATAACCAGGCACCCAAACAACATGACCTGTCCAACGAAGTTGATGTTGGAAGAATCATTGCTTTGACACTGGTGATCTTTGCTTCTTCCAGTACACTGGCATTAGTTTGCCTATTGTGCTGGTCCCGGGGGGAGGTTACCGTGGGGCGAGGTCCGGGACCTGAGTCGAGGGTCGGCAGACAGTCCTCCACGGGTGAAGCGGGGCCCAAAGCGAGGAGCCGGGCAAGGACAGGAACTCTGGAGGAACAGGACTGGGTGCTGGCCGAAACAGCTCTTCAACGACATTGCTCCCGCAACCTGGGACCGGGCTGACTGGCCTTTATCTTCTCTGAGGCCAGGGGCGGCCCCGGCCCCCAGGAGACCCGCCTCTCCTGGCCTTAAGGCGAGCACTCCTCCTGGGAGAAGCCAGTTCCCTCCACCTCTCTGCCCTGAGCCTCTGCAGCTCAGGAGAGGCTGGAGGGTTACTGGACCCAGGGGGAGACTCACCTTCCCCTGACAGGGCTGGGAGAGGCGCACCTGTAGGCACTGTGTCCTCAACCACCTCCGGAGCCAGAGTGTATTCACCTGGTACCTGCTTCTGAGGATCCGGCACAGGTGCAGGCGCTTCAGAATCAAGGCCCTGCCCCAGTTCAGCCGGCCCTGGAGGCGGGGACTCCTGTGCAGGCTGGGATTCCTCCGGTTCAGCCTCTGAATCGGAATCCCAGGCCATCACACCTATTTTCCCAAGTGATGTGTTGAATTTTTCAGAGACACAGTTGATGGAATCTTTCTAGGAGTTGGAGATGGCGTTTATACGTGGTCCATGTTTCACAAGCGTACAGTAAAGTTGGTAGTACAATAGCTTTGTAAACGAGCATTTTGTGAATGTAATGATAAACTAGGTTATCATTTGAATAAACCCCAGGCTCATACGCTCCCCCTCTCAGAAACTTTTACTTCTCTTGTTAATTAACCCCCGTTTTGCATTACAGTGGACCCTCTGGATACAAATGTAATTCGTTCCAGGGGTCCGTACGCACCCCGAAAAATTCGCAAGTAGAGGCGCCGCTTCTGCATACACATGCGGCATGATAGAGTGCTTCTGCGCATGTGTGTGTGGCGAAACCAGGTAAAATACACTTCCGGGTTTGCCGCATTTGCAACCCGAAAGTTACGTTACCCGAAGGTCACGTAACCCGAGGGTCCACTGTATATCCAAACTCAGACAACCTGTGGTTAGTCTTTAAAAAAGGTAAAGGACCCCTGACAGTTAAGTCCAGTCGCAGACGACTTTGGGGTTGCAGTGCTCATCTCGCTTTACAGGCTGAGGGAGCTGGCGTTTGTCCACAGACAGTTTTTCTGGGTCATGTGGCCAGCATGACTAAGCCGCTTCTGGCGAAACCAGAGCAGCGCACGGAAATGGTGCTTACCTTCCCGCCAGAGCGGTACCTATTTATCTACAGTGGTACCTCGGGTTAAGAACTTAATTCGTTCTGGAGGTCCATTCTTAACCTGAAACTGTTCTTAACCTGAGGTACCACTTTAGCTAATGGGGCCTCCTGCTGCTGCCGTGCTGCCGCCATGCAATTTCTGTTCTCATCCTGAAGTAAAGTTCTTAACCCTAGGTACTATTTCTGGGTTAGTGGAGTTTGTAACCTGAAGCGTTTGTAACCCGACGTACCACTGTACTTGCACTTTTTCTTTTTTTGGCGTGCTTTTGAACTGCTAGGTTGTCAGGAGCTGGGACGCAGCAATGGGAGCTCACCCTTTTGTGGGGATTCGAACTGCTGACCTTCTGATCGGCAAGCCCAAGAGGCTCAGTGGTTTAGACCCACGCCACCTGCGTCCCCTGTGGTTAGTCTTAGCTATGGCCTATTGAAACAAACCAACATCAGGTCTTAGTTTACCAAATTGGCTTGTTTCAGTCAGAGTTTAAGGTTCAGACTTAACACTAAACTGGGGTTTATTTGAAAGCAGAAGTAAAACCTCTGTACCTCCTCCATGTGCCAGAGCCAGAGCCAAATGGAGCTCATCCATGATATTTGCATCAAGCCTTTTTTCTATGGGCAGGGTGAGGAACAGTGGGATTCCTCCCATTTTATTCTCACAACTGATCCTGTGTGGTAGGTTAGGTTGTCATTCATGGATGTGTCTGTTGTCATTCATAGATGATTGTATGATACGTTAAACGTAGGATCGCTCCTATTTTAGCAGTGGATAATATGCAGTCTTTTGTCAAATTACCACAGAATTTCTCCTGCTTTGTTGCCTGCAGCTCACCATCAGCTATATTGAAACAATGATGCCTACTCCTGATCGTCAGCAGCACCTGAAGCGCCAATATTGTTTTGAATGTGACTGCCCTATGTGCCATTCACAAAGCAAGGTGAGTTGTTTGAGCCACTTCTGGGCAGCACAATAGATACACAGTTTCATGCCTTTCTGATGGTGCCCTCGGGGTCTAACTGCAAATGGCCTTTGTCCTTGTATCTGCTTTTATTCTGAAAAAATACCCATGTGAATGAAAGAATAGCAATAAATAAGTATCAGTTCAAAGGATGAGACTATGGGTGGACTTTTCTGCTGACTTTTAGGGGCTGGCGTTTCTTATCGCCTTTACGAAATAAAGAAATGAACAGATTTTTATTTCGTCCAACATATCCAAAAAAAGAGGAATTGTAATTTATGCTAATCCAAAGTTAGATCGGAAATTGTTATTTAAGGATGAAGAAGGCAGAATTATAGGAGTGCAAATAATATATGAAAGAGAGAAAATAATTGTAATAGGAATCTACACCCCAAATTGAAAGAAAGGTAGATTTTTACAAATTACTGGAGGAAAGATTATTGGATTGTAGTAATGAAAATATAGCACTACTAGGCGATTTCAATAATAATAAAAATATAATAATAAATTTTATTTATATCCCGCCCTCCCCAGCCAAAGCTGGGCTCAGGGCGGCTAACAACAATCAAATAATCAAACAATCAAATAATCCAACATTCTAAAACATTTCATTATAAAAATTAATTAAAATCAAATTAATGGCAACCGTTAAGCAAAATTCTGTGCAGGTTGCCAGAGGAGGGAGTCAGGCTGGGCCCTGACCAAAGGCCTGGTGGAACAACTCTGTCTTGCAGGCCTTGCGGAAAGATGTCAGGTCCCGCAGGGCCCTAGTCTCTTGTGACAGAGCGTTCCACCAGATTGGAGCCGCAGCCGAGAAAGCCCTGGCTCTAGTTGAGGCCAGCCTACCTCTCTGAGGCCTGGGACCTTCAGGATGTTTTTATTTGCAGACCGTAGGTTCCTCTGTGGGGCATACCAGGAGAGGCGGTCCCGTAGGTACGAGGGTCCTAGGCCGTATAGGGCTTTAAAGGTTAAAACCAGCACCTTAAACCTGATCCTGTACTCCACCGGGAGCCAGTGCAGCTGGTATAGCACCGGATGAATGTGATCTCGCAGCGAAGACCCCATAAGGAGTCTCGCCGCGGCATTCTGCACCTGCTGGAGTTTCTGGGTCAGTCTCAAGGGCAGCCCCACGTAGAGCGAGTTACAATAATCCAGTCTGGAGGTGACCGTCGCGTGGATCACAGTGGCTAGGTCAGGGCGAGAGAGATAAGGGGCCAACTGCTTAGCTTGGTGGAGATGAAAAAATGCCGCCTTTGTTATAGCTGTAATCTGCGCCTCCATAGAGAGGGAGGTATCGAAGATTACACCCAAACTCTTAACGGACGGTGCTGGCACTAATTGCACCCCCGCAAGAGATGGGAGTTGCCCCCCCAATCCCATATCGTCCCGTCCCAGCAAGAGGACCTCTGTCTTCGAAGGATTTAACTTCAACTGGCTTCCACGTAACCATCCAGCCACAGCTTCCAAACATCTGGTCAGTGTGTCTGGGGCCGAGTCAGGATGGCCATCCATCAACAGATAGAGTTGGGTGTCATCGGCATACTGATGGCAACCCAGCCCAAAACTCCGGACAAGCTGGGCGAGGGGGCGCATAAAGATGTTAAAAAGCATCGGGGAGAGTATCGCACCCTGAGGCACTCCACACACCAAGGAGTGGCGCGAGGACAATTCCCCCCCAAGCGCCACCCTCTGTCCCCGACCAGAGAGAAACGAGCGCAGCCGTTGAAGGACTGTGCCCTGGATCCCCATGTCGGCAAGGCGGTGGTCCAGGAGTTCATGATCGACCATGTCGAAGGCTGCTGACAGGTCTAGAAGAATCAGCAGCCCCGACCCGCCTCGATCCAGCTGCCTGCGGAGATCATCTGTTAGGGCGACCAGAGCCGTCTTGGTCCCATGACCAGCGCGGAAGCCGGACTGGAATGGATCCAGAGCCGATGTTTCATCCAGAAACCTACCAAGCTGTTCAGCAACCGCTCTCTCAATCACCTTACCCAGGAATGGAAGATTCGAAACCGGGCGGTAATTGGATAGATCTAAGGGATCTAATGATGTTTTCTTTAAGAGCGGGCGCACCACTGCCTCCTTCAATTCCCCTGGAAATATCCCGGTGCCAAGGGACAAATTGATGATATCCCCCAGGGGGGCCCGCACCTCGTCTGGACACGCTCTAATCAGCCAAGACGGGCACGGGTCAAGAGGACAGGTGGTGGGCTTTCCAGCTCGGAGGAGTCTGTCCCCATCAGCTGGGGATATCCGGTCAAAGTGGTCCAATACTGGACCCGAGGACAATCAAGGGGCCTCCAGTTCCTTTATTGTATCCAAATTGTCAGGGAGGTCATGGCGGAGCAACAGGACATTCTCCGCAAAAAAGCTCGCAAATGCCTCACAGCTGTGTGTCAGATTGTTATTTAAATTTGGCTGTCCTTCAAGGGACGTTAAAGACCTAATTATACTAAATAATTGCGCCGGGCGAGAGCTAGCGGATGCAATGGAGGCCGAGAAGTAAGACTTCTTAGCAGCCTTCACTGCCATCTCATAGGTTTTCATAAAAACCCTATAAGATGTTCTTGAGGCTCCGTCACGGGCACCCCGCCATACTCGCTCTAGCTGTCTGAGGTCCCGCTTCATTTTCCGAAGCTCCTCGGGAACCAGGGAGCCCGGTTTCTGCGGAGTTGCAGAGGGCGCTTAGGTGCGATCTCATCTATGGCTGCCAGGAGCTGGATATTCCAGCCCTCAACAAGCTCAGTCAGTGAGTCGCCAGGGGGAGCAAGGTCCCGCAAGGCTTGACAGAATCTATCAGGATCCATCAGCCTCTGCGGGCGAGCCCAAATCGGCTCGCCACCTAAGCAGGGTGGGGGTGGAAAGTCAATCCTGGCTTTCAGAGCGTAGTGATCAGACCATGGCACCTTCATCGAAGGAGACATGATCACATCTATACCTACACCAAAGATCAAATCCAGCATGTGGCCTGCTTGATGTGTGGGGCCTGAAACAAACTGGGAGAGCCCTAGTGTCGCCATGGAAGACACCAGGTCCAGAGCCTGTGAGGAGGGAGTGGCATCAGCATGGATGTTGAAGTCCCCCAATACCAATAGGTTAGGGAACTCCAAGGCCCAGCCGGCCACCGCCTCCAGCAGGCCTGGCAGGGTGGCTGCTGGTGCGCTAGGTGGTCGGTACACCAGCCAGACAGCCAAGCTCACGTCAGAGCCCCACACTAGGCCAACACATTCAATGCCGGGGATCGATGGTAGAGCCCTGAAAGGACCATCTTCCAGGATTAATAATGCCACCCCTCCCCCCCGGCCCACAGTCCGTGACTGGTGGAGGACGGAGAAACCCGGGGGCGCCATCTCTCGTAAGGCAACTGTTGCCCCTTCACGCACCCAGGTCTCCATCACACAAGCCAGGTCGACCTCTTGCGAGGTAAAGAAATCTCGCAGAGTGGCGGTTTTGTTGCCTATAGACCTGGCATTGCACAACACCAGTGACGGAGGTGAGTAATCCTTGCTCACCCTACCCTCGTCCCTCGGGATGGGGCGCAGATTGGAAGGGGTACGAGCATATCCGTATCTCGAATCCCCTTCGCCTATAACATCTGCCCCCACCACCATACCTCCCTCGCCCCTCCACGGTAGCAATCCCAAGCCTCATACAAGCCTCCATTTACAAAATAGAAAAACAAAACAAAACAAAAACAATTATACCTAAACAAAACCAATCCCCACCCCAAACCACAATAAAACGGAACAAAATAAAAATACATAGATAAAAACCACTGTTCACGGTGGTACAACAAAGTAAAAAGTAAAAAGTAAAAACACCTTTAAAACACTTTAAAATATATAAAAACATTTTTAGCATTTGCTGCAGCAGCACCAGTGTCCTTAAAACTGTAGCGGAGGTGAGTCTGGGCCCCACCCCTAGGCCAGGTGGAATTAGCCTGAGGGGGGAGCGGCCTTCCCCAACACTCACGGTGCAGCAGCAGAGTAACCTCATTAGAACTAGATGGAACAGCGAGAGAAACCTCATTAGAGTAACCTCATTAGAACTAGATGGAACAGTGAGAGAGAAAGAATAAAACAGGGAAGACTACCACAGACCTCTTTAAACTGGTAGAGAATCTGAATTTAAACGATGTTTGGAGACTTAAACACCCGAATGAGAAGTAATCCATGCACTTCTCAGAGGCAAAACAATCAGCAGGGAGAATAGATAGAATATGGCTGTCAAATAATTTAATATTGAAAAAACAAAGAAAAAAAACCCCAAAGAAATACAACCAAGATTAATTTCAGACCATAACCCAGTTACTCTAGAATTAATAAACAGCAGGAGAACGAGATGGAGAATGAAGGAAAATATCTTGAATGATGGAAAAATATTTTTAAAAGCACAAGACTTTAAAAGAATTTTTTGAAATAAACACAAACCAGGAAATGGACATCAGGGTGATTTGGGATGCAAGCAAGGCTTTTATGTGAGGCTTCTCTACCCAACAAAATGCCATCCAGAAGAAAATTAGAGAGAATAAAATGGAGCAAATTAGAAAAGAGATAAGTATAAATGAGAAAGAACTAGCCAAAAACCCAAAGAATGAGACGTCAAAGCAAAGCAGTTGTAAATAGAAAGAAGACAGATGAAGCCGCAATGATGTGGTGGGAAGTCACTTGTGAAGAAATACAAATATTGTCTGGTCTATATATGTACACAGTATATGTAAAAGAAAAGAAAAGATAGGACTGAATATATGAATAACCAATGAAAAATCTAATAAAAAGCATTTTTAAAAAGAAATCCACGTATTTGGAACCCCAGCCCTTGGAGTTACTCACATTACATTCATTAAGGCTTGTCACAAGGTATATTTTCCACTAATGAAAAGTAAACAGTGCTCTAATTCTTCCTATAGACCCTTCTGCATAGGCTTGCGGTTCCACTTTCGTTGCTTTTCTTCTCTCTCACTCTCTCTCTCTCTCTCTCTCTCTTTTTACAGAAGGAAATTTAATTTGTCTAGTGATAAATTTCCTTGCAATCTATCTTGCAGGCTTTGGTAATGCTGCTTTATCAAGAGAAAATTAAGGGCCACATGCCCAGTACTGTCATTAGTGGAGCCCCTCAGACGAGTTCTAATCTGAAGTTCTTCTGTTTTTCATTTGGTAACTGTTTTTTAAATTTTAAAATCATTCCTAGACTGCTTTTCATTTCAAGTCAGAATCTCAAGGCTGTATACAACTGTAAAAAAAGAACCCCACAACCCAACATCCATATGCTTCTTGGTAGAATAGCACAGTAAAATAGCATATTGAAACATCGGCAGCATAATCCAGAGGCAATAGAAATACACCTCATTGGTCAAGAAATGTCTGTGCATCCACCACTGGCAAAACCATGGCACTGTTGGTGTCTGTCATATAGCAGAGGAGAAGACATTCCATAATGTTGGCATCACCACTGAGGAGGCCAGTGGCTGCATTGTTGCAAGACAAAGCGGCAGCTTGCTGCGCAATTAATAGGGCATCCTCAAAAGGTCTTAGTGACCTAGCAGGTCTACATGGGAGAAGTTGTTCCTTCTGATAACCTGACCTCAAGTTGTTTGGGGCTTTATATATTAATAACAAGACCTTAAATGTCACTTGGTAGCAAACTGGCAGCCAGTGTAGACCTGTCAGTACAAGTGTTATGTACATATAGCCAGGCTCTCCACTCGGCAGCCTGGCCACTGCATTCTGCACCCACTTTTAAACTAGCTTCAAGGGCAGCCCCGCCTAGAGCACATTACAGCAATCCGTCCTTAAAGGCAACCCCTATTATCTCCGTGAATTTATTCCTATAACATGAATTTACTTAACCAAAGAATATTGACAGCATACAGGAATTCCTGGTAAAATGCTATAACCTATATTTTTTTCCCCCAGGCAGAATCCCCTTACAGTTTTTTTCTGGCTTTTAAAATCTGTGGTCAGACCTAACTCCCTTGTGTTCATCTCTGTTTTCCCCTCTGTGTGCAACTACTGAGCTGTATTGATACAGTTACAGTGATTTCTTTTTTACAAACTGTTACTCCATAGGCCACGGATTTCATAAAGCTGTCAGTTATTCTCTCAGTATGCAATATGTTGGGCCTGAACTCTCTTCTTTACAGTGATATCAGATTTATTTTTGTCCTTCACTGGCTCCAGGCCAGTCCTTGTGCTGAATAATTTTATGAGTGAGTGCACACTTGTGGCTATTGAAAAATCAGTTTGTAACCAATTTCCTATCACAGCTGTTTTCTGATAATTATCAGAAGATGATTAGTGCTTTTTTATTTGTTTCACATGTAATTACTATCCAAGGCATGTTTTGGAAGAGTTTTGTGCAAGCAATCTGTGTTAAAGTACAGTATTGTTTGATTAAGTATTTTAAGGTATAATTATTTGCGGAAAGTGATTAACCTGAGAGCACCATAGCTTATTTAGCTATAGCTGTGTTTGCAGCACAATCTGAGGCATGCTCACTTAGCAAGACCCACTAGGGTTGCACTCAGACATCACTTTATTCAATTTTCCTGATGGTTCCTTCTCTGATAATACCCAAGTTTTATGTGATCTTTCACATGACATAAATGCTGTGTCTGAAAATCTAGTAGGATCTAATGAAAGTTTAGCGTTTCATGTGGATTTTCAAATCCCATTAGCAGATATAGGGAGAAGATGCAAGACCAACTATTTGCTAACAACAACGACAATAATAATAATAATAATAATAATAATAATAATAATAATGTATTTATTATTTATACCTCGCCCATCAGGCTGGGTTTCCCCAGCCACTCTGGGTGGCTTCCAACAAAACACTAAAATACAATAACATTAAAAGCTTCCCTAAACAGGGCTGCCTTCAGATGTCTTCTAAAAGTTTGGTAGTTATTTTTCTCTTTGACATCTGGTGGGAGGGCGTTCCACACGGCGGGTGAAACTACCAAGAAAGCCCTCTGCCTTGTTCCCTGTAACTTGGCTTCTCGCAGCGAGGGAACCACCAGAAGGCCCTCGGCGCTGGACCTCAGTGTCCGGGCAGAACGATGGAGGTGGAGACGCTCCTTCAATGGAGACTAGCAAGGAGATGATGAGACAGCAGTGCTTACCCAATGTCCCATCACTGGTGACACTGGAGCTTACTAAGACGGCGAGGGGCTCAGTCAGTGCAGTGCAAACGCCCCAGCAGGAACATCAAATTAGCTGTGGCAGTATATTTGCATCGTGGCAACATAGAATCTTAGAGTTGGAAGGGACCCAAGGGTCATCTGGTCCAGCCCCCTGCAATGCAGGAATCTCAGCTAAAGCATCCATGACAGATGGCCATCCAGCCTCTGTGTAGAAACCTCCAAGAATCCAACATAACTCCTGTCTTGTCCCTTTGCCTCTCAATAAGTCACGGCATTGCCAGCGATGGGAGATCAGGTAAGCACCCCTGCCCCATTGACTGCTCCCACAACTAGTCCAACTAAGAAACAGCAAACAGCCCAGATGGGTAAGGATGGGCTGACGAGAAGCTGCAAGTTTCTAGTCTCTTCACCTCATAAGGAGTCATGGAAAGGGCAGGATGCAGAGCGAGGGAGGATAAGGAACCGGTGGGGAATTGTAAGCTGCATTGTGTGCTTTCCCCCATGATGAGCAGGGCTTTCTTGGTCTGATGGGAAGACAGGAAAGGTGTGCAGCCTGTGTTTCTGAAGGAAGGAAGCAGCAGCCTCCCTATACTCTGCAGACTGTGGGACCCTGGAAACAGGGTTGATGTATGTGAAAATGGGAGGGAACAGAGTTATGAATGAAGATATATGAAGCTAGTATGGACAGGAGAAAGGATGATCTGTTCATCCTTACAATTACCGATGAAAGCAAGTGGTGTGATCCAATAAGCACTGCACAGTTCTCATTGTTGTATAGGGATGTTTGAAAACATGCAGAATGGTGCAGATTATAGGGAATGTACTTCAGTCTGTGCCACTTGCCCCAAATTGTTGCTTGGGGCCTACTGTTCATAGAATTGTAGAATTGGAAGGGATCCTGAGAATCATCTCGTCCAACTCCCTGCATGCAGCATAGTGGAATATCCACTCAGGTGGATATCTCAGTTGCTTAGAGTGTGGTGCTGATAATGCCAAGGTTGCAGGTTTGATCACTGTATGGGACAGCCATGCTGCTGCTGCTGCTGTTTTATGTATTTATTTATACCCCACCCTTTCCCTGATGGAACAGAAGGTGGCTGTTGCCATCTATATCCAAAGGACCCCATGAGTCACTCACTTTCAGTGGCGGTAGTTGTCACATAGTTACACCAAACACAATGGCCTATTCTGGTCACAGGAACCTATGCCAGTGGGGTGAGGTGAGAACAGATCTTCTTTTCTTAAACAGTCTCCACTCCCCCTGAATTTTTCATATATTTGCTTAGCATTTTGAGAATGTCTCCTACCAAAAGTATTGCTGCTGAATTTCTGTATCAGTTATCCCTTTATAGTAAAATTAAAGCAAAACCAACACCATTGCAATGATACTCATAAAATTAAAATGCTAGATTTAACAGCACCTCCCACGTGTTTGGATAAGTTCTTTGTTTACTTGGTTTACATTTTACCAGCCCAGAAATTTCAGGTTAAATCTAATGTTTTAAAAATATTTTTGTAATTATTAGTTTGTCCATCCAGCAGTGCCCCTCCTAAAATCCCATACGTTAAATAGTAGGTTGTCATATTTTGCCTTCGTAGCACTGCAACTGAAGAGAAATTCTACAAGAGGTTTATTTTCCCCTAGAACTCTCGCTACTAACGTACCTTACAAATAGCATTAGGAAAAAATTACAAATGCTAAGCTGGCAAAGGAATACTTTGTTTTGTCTTCAGGTATTAAATGCCTACATTCTACAAGCATTACCTCCACAGAGAAAATTATGGTATCGTCTTTCATAGAATGTATAAGTCATCAGCATCAATTTAGAAATCTACCCCTTGAATATCTGCTATTCCTATTTGAGATAATGAGCCACTATATCAACAAACTCATATGTGTGTTTTTTTAAAAAAAGACCTGTCACATTTTGTAATGTCTGGCAGTCTAGTTCACGAGTGCAAAATTAATAAAGCGCGGTAGTCTCCTGTGAGCACTGCAAAATTCTGCACATGGTCTTCTTTGAGAGCCTTTATTAGTGGAAAATGTATAGATTACAGCTTTAGTGTCACCCATTTCAGCCATATCTTTAAGGTTATTACTTCTGTATTCAAAACTGAAAAACTAACAGAAGCTGTGTACTTGCTAGCAATCAGCTTTTGCTCCTGTAGTATCCTTGGTTTGTGGTATTGTTTGGTACATACATTGCTACAGGTAATATTTTATGATGTAGAAAAAAGTGCATGCTCATAAGCTGAAACCCTAGCATTGATCTACCTTGAATTAGTGCATTAATTTGCAATGCTAAGATTTCATTATATGAGCGGCAAATATTTTAAACAGGGACTGCTCAGAAGCTGGTCAAGGCACTGAAGATTTAGAACAGTGGTTCCCAACCATTTTTTGGCCATGCCCCACCTAAGCATCTCTAAAATCCTGATGCCCCCCACTCCCCATGCCATATTATTATTATTATTATTATTATTATTATTATTCAAAAAGTGACCTATTCACGTGGAGGAAGCCTAAAAGGCCATTCTGTTAATAACTCATTCTTGAATTGCTCCCCTTAAAAATTGAATTGCCCCCCCCCCTGTGGGGGTGTGCCCATGTTGGGAATCACAGATTTAGAGCAAAAGCCAATCATGTTTACTCAGAAGTAAGTATTGTTAAATTCCATTGTTTTAGAATTACAGTAATATATATATATATATATATATATATATATATATATATATATATTCTTGAAATTTGATGGTTTCTGGGGAAGTCTGATGGGACCATGTGTCACCCATCCTGAAAGTTCTGCACTGGCTGCCAGTGAGCTACTGATCCCAATTCAGGGTGTTAGTACTGGTGTCCAAAGCCCTAAACAGTTTGGGATCCAAGTAGCTAAGGGAGTAATTCCCCATCATCAACCATCTTAGGCCCTATGACTGAGAGATTGATTGAGAGCCACTGCTGTGATTGAAAGCCAGGTTAGCATGTCAGACCAGGACCTGGGAGACGAGATTTCAAATTCTCACTTGGCCATGAAGCTCACTAGACGACCCTGGGCCAGTAGAGGCCTCTCGGCCTAACCTACCTTTCCACCCAACTGTAAAAACGTATCAAAACAGAAATGTCTTCAATCCTTTCTAGAAATTACAGGTAGTGGGCAGCTGTTGTATCTCAACAGGGGCGGTAATTCTGCGATGACATGGATTCATTTGGCCGTTGCGGACAGACAAGCTGGTTTTGTTGTTAAATTTCAAGAAGCCTCATTGTCTTGTATGTATTTCAGAGTAGCCAAGGGTAGATGCAATATTGTATCTTAGTCAGAAATGTCACTAAAAGCCCAGGAATCATGTCTAAGTTCTGGTTTTAATGGCCAGCTTGCCCCTTCAGCTTCCGGTTTCTAGGATTTACCCTGGTCAGCATCAAGTGCAGACCGAATGGCAGGCTTTGACAAATGAGACTGAGACCCCAGTGGTTATTTACCTCTCTTGGTTGCTGTAAGGCACTTTTCTCTGAGGGAGCTGTTCATAATATTTATGAACATGTCGGAGTAGGTTGTGATGCCATGGGGTCGCAGAAAATAAAGCAGAGTTCACACAAATGAATGGGAACTCTGAGAAGTCTGCCAGAAATGTAGATTCAGAGACTACTGGAAGGGGAAACTGGCATTAATATGGCATGACAATTTGGCAGGCTTAGTATGTTGAATTGCCGAAACAGGATTGGAATACAACACTCTCCTGAGAGTCCAGCCTTGTAGTCATCTGAGAGGAACAGAATCTCATTACTCACAAAGCCAGGAGCCTAGAAAGAAACGTAAACCTTTTGGTAGATAATTTAAGCAGACTTTTTTCTCTGCCAGGAAAAGGACAAAATGTTAACTATTTGGGGCCAATTCCATCACACAATTACTTTCCAGCTTTGTTGTTCTGTTTTCTGTCTACAGCCTTGCAAGGGAATAAATGCATACGAATCTACATCAGATAGCATCAGCTATTTCCACAAAATTAGTGTCTCAAAGAAGCACACATTCTCCATTGTCCTATGTAGCAGCCAAAATACCTTCATCAGGCCTCAGGTACCTGTGAGACTCAGACCAGTGGCTTGACTGGAATTTGGTGGCTGGGCAGTAGAAACAAGCCCTAACACTTTATCATATGCTAGCTTGGGGTGTCCATTATGCCAAAATGTAGCAACAGTTCATTATGCTGGAATTACAGCACTGGCTGTAGTTCAGTTGTAGAGTACATCTACTGCATGCAAAAGGCCTCCGGTTCAATCTCTTGAAATATCCAGGTAGGGCTGGAAAGGGCTGGGAAAGACGTCTAGCTGAAACCCAGGAGAGCCATTTGTCAGTGCTGAGACAGTACTGAGCTAGATGGACGAATCGTCTTCCTCTGTACAAAGCAGCTTTTCTGTGTAAGTTGGCATAGAAGTAAGCCTCATTGATTTCAGAGAAACCAAACTCCCAGAAACACATGCACAGGATTGATGGCAGACTTAAATTCTGTATTGTGATACTCCACACGTCCTGAACATGAACAAAAATTAAAAATGCACTATAATGATTTCATTAAATCTATAATATACCATAGAAATTTCTATCATAGAAAATATAATTTTAATCACAAAACAGACTACACATCCTGTAGTCAATATGGCTAATCTAACCATAAATAGCTGTCAAAAGCCTATCATATGCACACCTTTTATATATATGTTCCATTTGTTTCTTCTGATTAATTGGGTTTGTGCTGAAGCCAGCGGGTACACATCTCTCCCTTCACATGGTCACTAAACATTGATGTTTCATGGGAAAAGGAATTAGGAGCCAAAAGAAAGCAGGTCCTCAGCAACTGGCTATCCCCCACCCCTTTTTGTTAGGTTCTTTAAAATTCCTTATGACCTTGTCCACAGTTTTCCATTTCTGGAAGGAACACAAAATTGAAGAGAGATACTATGATCTGGTCATGCCACATACAGCAGCAGATTAGTATTTATAGCTTGTAGCAACACTTCGTTTAGAAATGGAAAAGGTTATTCTCACCACTTAGCAATTATAGATGCTGACACAAAGAGATCAAGCAACTAGCTTCAGAACACACACACACACACACACACACACAGAGAGAGAGAGAGAGAGAAAAAAAAAACCTGGATCTTTCAGAATTCTTCTTTCATTTAACACTTGAGGCACATTGTAGTCTCAGTTTTCACTAAAACCCTGGGCCATGGTGATTTTATAAATGAGAACTTGCAAGTATTCGGGAAATCTAATAGACATAGCACAAGCATCACTTTAGGACAGCTAAGAGTTCATTCCAAGAACTGCTTCTCTCAGCATCTTTGGGCTGATGTCCACTTGTGTTTGCATACACAGGAAGTCAAATTCCTGATGAAATAGCTTTGTCAAGTCAAATCCAAACATTATCACTTTATGTGTTGTATGTTCCACTCCCGTATCCAAACATGAGTGTGACTCATGCCTTGACCAGATCATGACATGATGCTGACTTTTTACTTGTTTAAAATCCTGACTGAAGGACACCTGCTGATTCAGCTTCTATTGTAACAATGTGAATCAACAACCACTTATTTATTTGGAGGAGAAAAATGAGTAAGCTGAGCTCTCGCCATGTACTTAGCTAATTAACATGGGAAGTCATGTATGGAAGGTAGTGTGAAAATGATGAGCTTTAATCTAAAGGGGAAACAAAAGCATGGTCGAGCTGCAGCGCTGTTCAGAATGAAATACAACCCATTTGGCTATGTAAATATTTTGGTAGAAGTATCAGACTTGAGATATGACTCAATTACATAAAGGTTATTAGAACAGTGAGAAATACATAGTTAGCATTTTCCTGGTTTGGCTGATTAGCTGAACACAGCTTACACAATAGAACAGCTCAATAGTCTGCTCAGATTGCTGTGAATGTTGCTTAAAAATGAATATTAAAACAATGAACAATGAATTTATTTTTACAGTTTTGTAATCTGTTCCCATCTGTAGGGAAGCTAAGGAAGAAGGATAGGGTATATGCAAATGTACTAAAATTAGGGGCGCTGGTGTGTGCATGTGCAGTGGCAGAATAAGATACATTTTGAAGTCAGCAGACAAATTCTGTTTAAGTGTAGCCTTTTAAATAATACAGCGAAGAAAATTAAAATACTCTGGGTTTGCCATCTGATTCGTCATTATTAAATAGATCATGTGCTTTGCAAGCTTGCATCAAGTATGTCACACAAATTGTGGGAGAGCTGGGGTAAGTTTACAGTCCAATGTGTCTAAAATGATCACAGGTCCTGTGGGGGAGGATTCAAAGAGGACTCTCTGTGAAACTTTGAAAAAAAGGCCACTTCTAAACTGTCCTTCATTTATACATCAAATTACACAAGGTGCTTGAAAAGGCCTACACCTTTGTAATATTTTCTTCATTTTGTGGTAGATGTTATGTCTTGCAGCATATGAGAGGTATACTCTTCTTTGTTCAGACGCGTCTTCTGCAGGTTAGCAGTGCATGTGAGTGAAAGTATGTTCTGAAAGTGTGCATACTCCCTAACTGTTCTGCCTTGGACACTTTTCATTGCTTGTTTTTGATTCCTCTCAAATTCTGTCCCCTGGTTATGAAATGTGGGTAACAGCTGATAATGCGGCTTGCAAAATTGAGTTCCTTAAATTTGAATTGAACTTGACACTTTAAATTTAGCCTGTTCATCTCTGTGTTGGGAAAGGGATTTGATGCTCCCAGCCTTTAACTATAAAATGTGTGTCAAAGGGGGTAGGGTGTAAAAACCAAATATAGATACCAGTGACCTACTGTAATAGCTATAATAGAATCGGTGTCTTGGTAGTTATGATGAGCAAAGGGGGGGGGGATGCAAAACCAGGCAGTACAAGGGGTAGTAAAGAGCTCTGAAGCCCCAAGTATACCTCAGGAGCAACAAGCTTGTCATTAGACAGCAGGTTCAGTCATAATGGCAGAAACAGATTAATAATTAATAAATGGAAAGGTTCAGGAAATTGGATGATTCAAGAACTCATTTGCATGCAAACTGTTTTAGGCACTGTCATTTAAAGACTGGAGGAACATCTACCAACAGTGGTCATTATTTACAGCAGAGAATAGTATGTAATGATTTTCTGAGCTCCGAGTGCTTCATGGTAATTAAAGTGCTGTACTGGCTCTATTAAACGCATCAGCAAAACTTAGACCTCCAAATTGCTTGTGGCCCAGCAGTCTCAGCATCTCTGCATATCCAGGCTCTTAGTGACAGTGAAATCCTTTGCATTGCCTGGGGTAGGCGTTCTCCCTGCCTGCTTTTTATGGCTAGGTATAGGCAGGTATCAGGAAGAAAGCAGTCATTGGGAACTTGAGAAACTGAGTTCATTAATATGGATTTAATAATAAAGGGGGAAAAAATTGGTTGTGTCTCGAAAGCCTGCAAGCAGATCATGAAGGCAATGGTCTTCTCTTTTTGTGTAGATCCGAGTAACTGGTATTCAGAAGCATGTAGGCTCCATTTAGCTATGGTGGCTAATGAGCTACTGACAGACCCATGTTCCTTCCAGGAACCCGCTTATGTGAGATAGTGGGCATCACCACATATTGTGGGAATGCATTCCATACTGTTAATTATCTGCTGCGCGAAGATCTGCTTCATTTTGTCTGTGCTGAATCTACTACCCATTTCATTGGGGGACCCCCAACTTCTAATATTTTAAGTAAGGGCGAAAAGGTTATCTATCTGCATAAACATTATGCACTTCTGTTACGCCTCCACTTACAACTTCCCCCCTAAATGAAAAAGCCTCGGGATGGGGGGAACCTTTTTTTCCAGCCTGATTACATTTTCTCAAGGGCAGGCTTCAAGGCCCAGCATGCTAGTTCTGGTTGGGGCATGAGGCAAAAGTGGCCGAGGCAATAGATGCAACTCTTACCTTTGTAGAGTAGGTTACATTTTGGCAATAAAAAAACAGAGGTTTCTACATGCACAGTAAGGTCACTGTTGTTTCCTTCTCCTACCGTTTTTACCCATATACTATCCACCTGCCTTCCATGTTGCAGGTCATTGATCTCTTCACAAGTGTACACATCCTCCCCCCACTTCCTGCTTGGTCTGTTCCTTTTGAATATATTATAGTCCTCAATTTCTACATTCCAGTCATGAGTCTTATTTCACCAGGTTTCAGTAAAGCCTATTACATAATATTTGCCATCCTGTATTAAGAACTCAAATTCATATTGATTATTTTCCAGACTCTGTACATTAGTCATTCCCTCCAGCTGTAGTTTCCTGTCCTCTAGCAGGTTTCTGGAGCACCACCTCACTTTCCTGGGCATCAATGAAGCTATGATCCCCAGTTCCAAGTGTTCCCCTGTCGTCTGTAATATTGTCTCCCTCCCCCTCAGGGTTTAGTTTAAAGCTCTCCTAATTGGGTTCACAATACTCTTAGCAAACACATTCTTGTCAACCGCTGTAAGGTGCAACTCAGCAGTCCTTTCTCAAAGAAGTGGACAACATGGTCCTTGAAGCCAAACCTTTCCCGGCAACACCATCTACGCAGCCATTGGCTTCCTTCCAGTATTCTCTTTCTTCCTGGGCCACAACCTTCAGTAGGAAAGAGTGATGAAAAAACCCACCTGTGCTCCAAGAAGAACCCGTTGTAATATCATAGCTTTGAAGATAAGATGAGATGTAATCTTAAGTTAAGAGCAGCCCTTTTTACATGTAAGATAAATTGTATTCTCTACATTTTGCTAAAAGGAAATTTGAAACATTTATGTATTATTTACCAAAAAGGAAAAAAAAGTGAAAAAAATTCCTGAGGTAGTGATGAATCTCATTAACTAGCTAACACAAATTACATAATTTTATGGAAATATACTGCAAAATGTCTCCCTTTCCCTCTAAAGTTTTCCAGGCCTGAACAAAAGATGCTTTTGTCTGGTGTATCATACACCGTATTATTTTAATCCTAACACATTCATTAGATAACATCTCCCCTATTTAGCAACTTAATACTCTTAAAACTGCTGTGTAGAAGAGAGCTGCTCCATAAGATTATTATTTTAGTATTTCATTACAACGTATATGTATAAAAGAGATTACTTTCATATTAACAATGGCAGGACATGTTTGCTCAGAAGTAAATCTCACTGTACTCAACGGGTATAGTAAGCACATTCATGACGCAGTCTTAATCTGTGAAGGTTCATTCAGTTAACAAAAAGTTACATTTGCCTTATGATTCGGTGTTATAGAAATATGGCTTTGGGAGATTTAATTAATACAAAAGATATAATCCTCCTTTATGTGTCTCTTTACACATCCCAAAGAATGCTCTGGCAACAGGTTTAAATATAAAGTCATGATTATCTTTGAGTGCATTGCTCATATAACAGGGTTAGATTCTGTCTGTGTTGACTAGCCCTGTCCTCTGTTATAGCCAGTTACTGAAACAGCATTTATTGTTACACTTTTCTCATTAAAATGGTATTTTATAACTTTATCTTGATTTACTGTAACAGTTGAGAGGCTATTGTGATATTTTGCATTTGGATTGTCAATAAAGAATCTGATTCACAGCCGGGCAATTAAACTATACATTTATAAATCAATACTGTAGAACATCATAGCTCAGCTGGTTAGAGCGTGGTGCTAATAATGCCAATGTTGCAGGCTCAATCCCCATTTGTGACAGCCGCATACTCTTGCACTGCAGAGGGTTGGACTAGATCAGGCATAGGCAAACTCGGCCCTCCAGATGTTTTGAGACTACAACTCCCATCACCCCTAGCTAACAGTACCAGTGGTCAGGGATAATGCAAACTGTAGTCTCAAAACATCAGGGGGGCCAAGTTTGGCTATGCCTGGACTAGATGATCCTCAGGGTCCCTTCCAACTCTATAATTCAACAGGGGTTGCTGACTTGTAGTCTCCAGATGTTGGTGGTATACAACTCTTCAGTCAACGAAATCCTTGTGTTAGAAGAAGCACAAGGGTTAGTGCAAGTGCAACAGGCTCCCCCCCCCCCCGTATTTGCCCCACACCATTCCAAAATATGTTTGGAGGATTGTGGGAACCCCCGGAACAGATGTAGTGGGCATGCGGGGGAAGGAGAGGGGGAGAAATCCTTGCCCTGATGGAACACATTTACTTAACACTGTGTTGAATACAATCCCCTGGCTATTGGCCATGCTAAGTGAGACAGATGGGATTTGGACTCCAGCAATATCTGGAGGGCCACAGGTTAGCCACAAGTATGTATGTACCTGATTGTAAGCGTCATTGAATACAGTGGGACTTACTACTGAGTAGACATGCATAGGATTACACTGCAAGAATCTAATCCTAAACACATGTCATTGAAAGGAAGTGTTCATTGAAAGTAAGTAATAAAGAACTCAGGGGGACTTGATGCTGGTCAAAACTGCTAAGGACTGGGCTTGGAGTATTTTATTTTTATTATTTATTGAAGTTCTATACTGTCCCTTATTTGAGGATCTTGGGGCAGTTTACAACAGAAAAGTACAAAAGTATATTACATAATAATAAACCAAACAATATATTTAGAAAGGTAGGCAAAATTAAGTCTGCTTATCTAAAAGTGAACATATATCATATACAAATGATTGGGCAGTATTGGTCAAGATATCACTGTATAAGATCAAGGGAGCAAAAAAGGTAGGGGCAAGGGAATTATCTTTCACCTGCTTCCCTAATAACTGAGCTTGTGTTTTCTGTCCCTTAATATGCATAGGATTGGGCTGCATAGCATTACCCTCCATTGGAGCAGTTTACATTGGCAGTTCCTGTACTGCATTTTCCCATATGTATAGCCTTATAATTCCAGAATGTAAATAGAACATTGCTCACTTTAGTTTTTGTTTTTTGTTTTTACAAAATCAAAATAATGGTCTCCTCATTAACTTGTGATCTATATACTTGTAGAGATTTTCATGTGTGCTGCATTTAAAAAACACCACTACTTTGTTCCTTAAGGCAGTGATAAAACATGCTCCTGTTTGAAACACATTGCTATTGCTTCTGTTAAAGAAGGCTTAAGATCAACACATATCTAGGCAAAATTCTTATAGAACATATGCAGTATAATTATAATGTTTCTAACAAGATTTTGGCCTCAGCTTTATGCTGAAATAAGCAAAATTATTTTATGATTTAATTTCAGCCATGTTATTATTACTTGAAAATTTTGAGGACTGTCTTAGTGCCTTTCTTCACAACTACTAACAAGTATTTTTTGTCGTTGCTAGCAACACATATAGTAATTGCTTATAGATGGGGGGGGAATCCACTTGCACTTACATATGGTATTCAGTGGTATGGGATTTAACCTTAACCAACAAACTGATTAAGTTCAGGCATCTGATTGGATGAACACAATCAGACATATTTACTGATAGGTGGTTCTTTCAAGCTGCAACATTAATTCTTCAGTAAAGCATTTCTCAAAATATCAACACAGATATTTTTTAGAAAGACTTGACCGTTGTATGAAATTTGTATGGTTGTTGATTCTGTGAACGGTCTTAATTGCACCATTCAGTTTTGGTTATAATGTTTTTTTTTGGTCCTGGGGTACATTTGGAAATCTAAGAAACCATCACAGACACCACCAAATACCCATTTCACAGAAGAAAAGCTGTTGATGTTCAGACTCCCCCCCCTCCCAAAGCAAAAAGTGGACAAAAATATTAACAACTAAAAAAAGCCAAAAATTCTGAACACTAGGGGTGGCTGTGGTCAGAGGCACACAGAATAAATAGATGTGACTCTTAATTTGTATCGTAGGCAGCACTCCAGCCATGAAAATGCCAAAGGATTCTACATACACCTTTCCATCCAGGTAATTGAGAGACAGCTAAACACTCAACAAGGGTGTGGTGAGGGATGTGGCTTGTGGAGAGTGCCATGGGCCAGACAGAGGTCAACATTTGGCCTCCAGGCCTGAGATACCCACCTCTGCTAGATGTCTAGTTTTCCACTCAGTTTTAAAGACCCGGTTACAATCCATTTGCAACCTATCCTGCAGGCATGGAAAAATGTCAGTTTAGCCATACTTAAAGTGAATCAGACCTTTTCGCTCCCAGAGGTCTCCGACTGACGTGATCATAATCTTTCCTCACCCCCCATTGTTCAGTCCCTTTTCATCACCACTCGCTGTTAATCACCTAATATCATCAGCTCTAATTGTGGTCTTCTGCAGTCCATAGTAGCTGATTCACATGCCCTTGTTGTAGCTTGCCTCCATACAAGAAAAAATGTGAAGACCTTGCCAGTAACAATTAAGCCCTGAGTGAACCCAGCCCTGTAAGCAGGAGGGAGCCCTATTAGTGAGTGTTGCGGCTCCACAGCAAAAAAATGGAAAACAGCCAGGTGAGTTAAACACCTGTGTGAGCCAAACAACAGTGGAAGGAGGCCGTGGCACTAAGGTCTGATCCCCACACACGATTACAGAGGTAGATATGATAGAGGTATATTGTCCCATATTTTTTCAAAAATGTTTCACAGTCTACGAAGCTCCAAACAGAGCAATTGGATTACATTGTTCAATTTAAATAAATTTTCCGAAATGAGCAAAATGCTGGTTATTTAAACAAGGAATTGGTTTGGGTGCAGAGAACAACTAATTCTAAATTTAAGAACTGTTCTCCCCTAAAAGAGGGTTGCTGTCATGCTAGAGGCGTGATTTTCTACTGTATGACAGTGCCTATAACATCACTGGCTTTTGATATCTCTGTGAAAGGCAGAGACATTTTTTCTTGGCAAGCTAGAATCGTGAGGATTGCATGAAACAAGGCTCCCTGCCTTGGTCGTCTCTTTTGATGTATCTTTTAAATTTTTAAATGCAGCTTCTGGAGGGCACAATTGAAAGTGAGGTGCTGCTGGGAGAGGGTGTTTAATCCTTTCCCACCTGCTGTGCCCCTGCTTCAGTAGCTACCCCACCCCACCCTCCTCTCCCACAATATTTCCAATGTGTAATTGGTTGGTTCCAAAAACACATAAAGGGAAAAGTTCCTGGAGGAACATGGCCAGCGAAAGAGTTCTTTTCTACACTCAATCACAAAGTGCTGTTGGCTTGCACTTATATGTTTTGGGTATGGCATGTAGTTTGGCATTAAGACAATGGGAAGTATTTAACTAAACAATTCTGCTAGCGCCCCCAATCTGCTCAGGAGGATTGGGGGAACCCCTAGAATGGATTTAGGGGGTGTGCAGAGGAAGGAGAGGAGAGGGATAATTTCCATTGTGCAAGGATAAATACTTGTGCTGATGGAGAACCTGCCTCAGCACTACATTGAATGCAGCCCAGTGTAATGTGGAAAGTTGCACTTGGATACAATTAAAGATATTTCAGCCTCTTAGAGTTAATTCCATTCTTAACCGGTATTAGCAAAGTACATGGCACACTGAAATAAGTGGCAAAACTCACATTGCTGATAAAGAAACAGAATTGCTCTGCTAATGTGTTGTTGTCATGAGCTAGCTGGATGCAGCAGAGTGATGGGAGGCACCAGCTAGGGAACCCTCAAGGGAACCCCAGGAGAAGAAGGCCCAGAGCCAGGGGATTGGTGGTAGGACACTGAGGAGAGGTTAGAGGGAGAAGAAGAAGCAGACTTGGAGGAGGAGGTGTGACAGAAGAGGAAACAGAGTTTAGTGAGCAGGAAGAAGTCAGGGCAGAGAGCAGTCCTGATTCAGAGGCTGGAGAGGAGGGAGGCCAGCAGACAGAGGTGAGGCTGGCTTCTGAAGAAGCCAGGAAGTTTCCCCCTCCTGCTGCATCCTGCTCCCCTCCCCTCCCTACCACCAGTCTCACAGAACACACAGAGAAATAAAAAGAGCAGAGGGGAGGTTGGTTGCATGCAGATACAGTCTCTGATTGCTTGCCAAAAAAACCCTGGAGGGGAGAGAACTTAGGCAGCTGTGGAAAGGTGGGAACCTTTAGCCTTCACAACAGCCTAATTGTGGCAAGATCTACTGCGAAAACTTGCTGGGATCACTAGGCCTGCACTGATTTGGTTTTTTTGAATAAAGAGTATACTTCACTGGCACTGGTGTTTTTTAATTGCTGACCTATACCTGACACAAGCTCCTGGCAGTTGTATCCCAACTACATCATACTCAACACACCCATTGAAATAGATGTAAATAAAATAGCCATTATACATTCAGTAATGTCAATAGGTCTACTCTAAGTATGATCCAGTTAGATACACCTCTTTGTTCTTGGCCCCAAATGAATCAGTTTTGCTGTTGATCAAAAACTTACCTTGTTGCACTCAGTCACCTTCCTTTAGCATTAGAAACCACATTTGTACATTCGACTCCACATTTAGTTGTCTAAATCAGTTCTGAATTTGGACAGGCGGGTGAATTTCCTGGCTTTTTAAAATGTTTATCTCAGCCATGTCTGCATTGGCTTGGGCTGATGGGAGTTGTAATCAAAAAAATACCTGGAGGCACCAGGTTGGCAAAGGCTGTTCTATCTGCATTGCTGTCCTAAGCTGCATAGTGTTTTATAGACTGCTGGTTTTCAATTTTCTTGATTGTGCTGAGATTGTATTAGTTACATTTTATCTTTTTAGATATTCATTGTGAGCCACTTTTGGAGGACTGTGCCCCGAAAAGCGGCATATAAATACTGGAAATAAACAAATACCTGTGATATTGCACTGATATAATTACTTTTTATGGGTTACATTTCTGCTTTCAGTTATATTAACATACATCAAGTCAGCTCCTCTGTAATTGATGCTGTGCCCTTTGAATTAGACAGAGGCAAAACTTAGCTCATTCGCTTTATATGCAAAGCTTAACGTGTCTGGATCTTTACAATTAACATAACTGACATAGCTACTGCAACATGATCCTTTTTTGTCCTACTGCTGACCTTTTATCCGTGGCAGCTTTCATTCTGTACCAAATTATTTCCAGGTGAGCTTATTGTGATCAGATAGCTGATTTTATGGTAAGTACATTTGCGAATTGCAAGGGAAACACTGCTTTCTTTGTAATTTCCTTATGCGGAATGTCATAGAATCTCAAGGCAGCCAAGGCCATTTTGATACAATCATCTCTTGGGGTAGTACAAGAGTTCACCTCCTATTTCTTCCCTTTGGACATGAATGGGAAGATGTTGCTGCAAAGCTACACATGAAATTAATATGGGCTCTGGGTACATATTTTCTATTATTTGGAACACACAGTAATTAATTTTCCTCCTCTGTGTGAGAAATGCAGATTAAAACCTCTTAACTTTTGTGCTCTTGGGATGATAATTGATATATAAATTGCATTAGTATCCCTAAGCTCCTTTTGTATAAATATTTTTGTGATATTAGTGGAAGGGGTCCTGCCCCCCCCCCCATTTTATCTACTATATCCCTCACGTGATTTGCATTCATTGAGTATGATTTTTTTTCTATGACAAGCAGAGCAAGTTATAAGTCCCTCCTTATGCAGGCATAGCTAGACTGATATAGCAGAGAATGTGTGTGCTTTATTTTCACACCTTGGGTTTAATATGCAGTTTGCTTCTGCCTCCACCTCCAAAGTAGCCTCTTACAGGTGTTGTGCATGAATGAAGATACATAGGTGTGGGAGCAGATCACGGTGACAATAGGCTAAAATCCCACCTCTAGATAACCACAAAAATCCATCATGCATTGGGGAAAAAGTGGTTTGAGATGCAATGTTCAGTCTTCTGCTCTAGACACTACAATGAGCTGCCTCAAAATTTTGCTTTTCAATTGTTGTAATGTCAACATTAAAGCAATCCCATGAAATTATTAAGATTATTATTTGATTGTTTTTTAACAGTGTTCGTGGTATTCAACTAAGGCCACAGTCGCATTTAAAGCACTATAATATCACTTTAAGCAGTCGTGGCTTCCCCACATGAATCTGGGAGATGTAACCTGTTTAGGGTGTTTAGAATTGTTAGAAGGCCTCTATTCCCCTCCCAGAGCTACAGTTTTCAGAGTGGTTTAACAATCAGTCCCTCTTCACAGGGAATTCTGATAATTGTAGCTCTGGAGGGAGAACAGGGGCCTCCTTACAGCACCCTTAACTAACTACAGCTCCCAGAATTCTTTAGGGGAAGCCATGACTACTTAACATGGTATCATAATGCTTTAACTGGGGTGTGTGCATGTGGCCTAGGTTTTAATCAGAGTAAACCAATTCAAATGAATGAACATGCCTAAGGGCCATTAATTTCAATGGATCTGCACCACCCTGTGTATTGTTTCTTATTATTATTTTGCTGTTTCCTGCCTTGGGCTTCTTTGAGAGGAGGGGTAGGATAAAAATCTATTAAATAGTAATAATTAGGTAAACAGGAATGCAATAAAACACCATGCAGGCTCTCAAGTTCCCCATAACTCTTCATCAGGCTAGATGTTAAGAAATGGGGGATGGGGAGAAATAACAGGGCGGGGGGGGGGGGAGTCTATTCATGTTTGTCAAGATATTTAAGCCTGCCTCTGCTAAGTTTTAAGGTGGCGTGTAGGAGGAGATAACAGATTTCCAGCTGTGGCACTTCAAAGTACTTGGAAGTTCTTACATGATTTTGATTAGTTTAATAAAAGTATTGGCTTAATATGATACTTTTTCTTATGGGCCAACATGGATACCTTTGGCTTTTTTCAAAAGTGTGATTTATATATACATTTTTAAAATTTTTGCTTTTAAAATATATAGTATTTTAATAAAACGTACAATCAAGTAAATATTGTTATAGTATACTTTGGAGTTTTCGATGAATGTTTAATTTGTTTGATACTTTATTTTACTAAGATATAACATTGATCACAGATACCTTCATGAGTGGCCAGGAACCCTCTGGTGTCAGTAAATGATAAAGGCTAGAGTGTGTGGTATTTAATCACAGCTACCTAAGTATTAGCATATATCAAGGAATAACACTATTCTGAACCGTAATGAGAGCACAATGCCATATTTACTTTGTTAAAGTTGGTTTCTTGCCGATGACATGACATTGAAAAATTAGTTCTTCACTTGAGGATAAATAATTGTTGCTGTGTTTTAGGTACCGGTACATTCGAAGACCAATCTTATTTAAGTGATGTTCCCCATTTGGTGATTTCTTGTGTAAATCTTCTGTGTATTCAAAGTTGACTGACATACTTCTTAAATATTATCTTCACAGAAATGAAATGGTTCAGTTTATGACCATTAAGACAAATTCATGGAAAATAAGGCTATCAATGGCAACTAGCCATTACGGCTATACTCAACCTACATGGTTGGAGGTGGTAATACTTAAATACCAGTCGCTGGAAACCACAGGGGGGAGAATGCTCTTGTGTTTGGGTCCTGCTTGAAGGTTTTCCACAACTTCTTCTTGGCCACTGTGAGACCAGAATGCTGGACTAGATGGGCCATTGTCATCATAAGCTCATTTGTTAGAAAATCTATAGAAATTATTCACAAAGAGTGGCATGAACACAGCTCCAGCAAGCCCCCAACTCTTTGTTTAATGTGTGCATTCCAGATGTGTGAAGTTGCATGACAGTTTTGCCATTGGCTTCAATCGAATACAGACTTCAAATTATCTTGGATAAGACAATTGAATCCTCTGCTTTCCAACTTCATGCTTTGCCAATTCAGATTTGCATGGTGCAAGATGGCATTGTTTGCTTCTCTTCTTTTAATCAAATGCTTTTGTCTCATGCTTTTGTTTCTGTCCAAAGCAGGATGCTGACATGTTGGCAGGTGATGAGCAGGCCTGGAAAGAAGCCAAAGAAGCTATAAATAAAATGGGAGCTCCAAAGTCACAAGAAGGTATCCTTTCAATGCCAAAGTACTGGCCAACAGCAGATGGGTTTCCTTTTGAGGCAAGGACATATAAAAGCTGTCCTCTTCCTTGCTATTTCTAGAATATGGAAATGCTTCGTTCCTTAAAGATTGCCCTCAGTGCCTGTGTTAGAGTGGGCAATTGGATTTGGCTGGGGTGTCAGATTCAACTCTTAACAGGTGGGTGGAGCCACCCACTTGTCAATCACTTGGACTCTTATAACATCAGACCATTGAAATTTCAAGCTGGGGCTGCAAAGAAAGATTGCTCCTCTGTACCTCCAGCATGGATTTGCAGCATGGATTTGGTCCAGGAAAAATAGGGAGTATTCTCAAGTGCACTTGCAGGCAAAACTAGGCACTTTTAAAATTTGACACCTTTTAAGAATATGGTACCAAATCCAAAAAAAAACAAACCCAAGTATTTTGCCTGCAGTTAAATAATTCTCATTCCTTCAGCTGCAGCTTCTGCACATGATGCCGTATTTGATGTCAGGCCTGGGAAAGTAGATGTAAACAGGCAGCCTGGTCCACTTCCTAGGTTTCACAGGCCTATTTCAGACCCTCCAAGTGTCCCTATTGGAATGTCCCTGATTTAGAGAAGTCATCCCGGTTTCTGATTTGATCCCAGAATGTCCTGCTTTTCCCTAGGATGTCCCTATTTTCATTGTAGAAATATTGGAGGGTATAGAGTTAGCCAACCCCCCCCCCCAAGCCATTCAAAGGCAATCCTGTATAGGGAATTTTTTAAAAAAATGTTTAAGGTTTTATTATGGTTTCATATATGTTGGGAGCTTCCTAGAGTGCTGGGACAACCCAGTAAGATGTGTGGGGTATAAATAGTAAAATTATCTTTATAGAATGGGACGTTCCTATTTTCATTGGAGAAATGTTGGAAGCTACTCTGTTTTTAGGTCCGTGGGCTGAAGGTTCCCCACCAAAGGCTCTATGTCTTTCTGTCTTTCAGTATCTAGTAAAAAACGTGTAGACAGTTGTAGCAAAGACCATTTCCTTCTGTTTTGCTTCTGTTTGCACTACAAGCCACAAGATGACAGACACCAAACTTCCTTTTGTCTGTGTTGAATCTCTCAACATTCTGCTTCATGGGATGACTCCTGGTTCTAGAATTATGAGAGAGGGAGAAAATACTGCAACCAGGGATTATCCCCTGAAACTAAGTACAGGGAGATTTGTGACAGACAAGGGGAGATTTCTTCACACACAGCGGAGTCAAAACAATTGAATTGTTTAGCAGAAAATGTAGTGGGGGACACCAACTTGGACAGTAATTTTTCATGAGCTTTTGTTTGAATGGCACGATGTTGATTAATCCTTAATCCAAATAAACGTCAGAATGGGAGCAGGCTCTTGTGACATGCCAGACGTTACTAAAGAAAAATGCCACTCACCTCCCAGACACAAACATTTACCAGCTGAAAGTACTTGACTTTGCCATGGACGCCTGCATAAATCTTGGCCTTTTGGAAGAAGCCTTGCTTTTTGGTCACAGGACTTTGGAGCCCTACAGGTAAAAGATAAAAATGCAGTCATTTATTGCAAAGATTCGCTTTTAGCCCAGGAAAGAGGGTGTGAACCAAGAATGTGGCTGCATCAATGTTACTATTTGTTAATTATTCTGTGTGGTAGCATTAGAGGTAGGGCTGCCATACGTCCGGACATTACCAGGATTTCAAAGGCGGGGGGGGGGGGATTTCCAAAAGGTGGCGCTTAGGCAAGTCAATTGAGAAACTGTTTTTTGGGGGGGAGGAATTGGGGGGGAGCCCAAAAGCTTTGGGGTTTTCCAGGGTGTTCTGGTTTTTTACTTTTTGAAATATTGCAACCCTAATTAGGGGTGAGGAGTAGTCGGCTCAACTCAAACTTGTGCACTGATCAAACATGTCAGCTGTTCTTCAGAAAAGGGGAACGTTACAACCCATTGTTCCTCAGCTGAACCATTTTGAAAAAAATAGGTTTACTTTTTCTGCCCTTGGTGATGCACAATTGCAGATTGTTCGAGATGTACTGGTGCGTTTGATCATTGCGTTTATGACACAAACGTTCCTGGAGGACTCTGGAGTGTTTTGCTTCAGATCCCCGTGTACTTTTCACAAACCTCTATATTCCCAGGTACATTTTTAGAGACAATATTTTTGGCAGCGCTTCAGCACCGTCTTCTTCCTTAACTCCTTATGGTACTTTCTGGTTTTAGCCTGGTGTCTAATTAGTTTCGATTGATATGGTTTGATCAAAAGAAAAGCTTTCTCCTTTGAAACAGGTAGTAACTGTATAGTATAGCAATGTGACCGGGATGATCAAAGGGGAAAATACAGCTTTGTACTCTTTTCCTCTGCATTTTTTTTCTTTTGTTCATCCAAATGCATTTTTTAAAAAAGGAAATAATGATGGTGGGCAACCTTAGATTTGGTATCTTCAATTACCACCACTAGCATCATAGCCGTTTTCCTTTATTTTCTCAAGGAAAGGCAGCCACTTCAATGGAGTTTTGCTATGTTGCTAGGAATAAGTCGTATTCAAATAGCAGGGCTGCAGCAGAGGTTAACAATAATTTAAAGTGCTTGTAAGGTTGGAGCAGCTCCATTTTCATTTTGATTGCATTACAGGGTAGAAGGTTACTAAGGCACCTTTGCCTGAATACTGAATTTTGAGACAGTGAACTTTAAAACAAATGCTAGCATAGCTGTTTCCTTTGGTTGCTTTTAGGTTTGGTGCCTGTGGCCATTTTTGAGAAGGGATGTAATAGTTCTCCCCTCTTTTCTGATGATGACCAGTCTTCTGTAAGTTTCTCCTCCTGGAATGAAGGAGAAAACATAAAAAAGTGCAAACAAAATTAAAACAAGTGAATTAGCTATGAAATTAGTTATTGCCACAATGGCAAAATATCAGATTATATTGGCCTTTATAGTAATTTCAGTGAAAGAGACTTGTCAGTGAGAGAAGAGGATCTTGCCTACTGCTCTTTCTTTCTTTCTTTCTTTCTTTCTTTCTTTTCAAAATGGCTTCCCTTTTTAATTTGCATTTTTTTATTTACTGCTTCTATTCAGCTATGCTTCTTTTACCCTTTAACCTGTCAATGTGGTGCTTCAGACCAACGAAGCTACTTGTCTTTTCCAGGGAAAAGATTGCAGTAGAAAACAATTATAATTTTATCAATCATTCGAATATCTCTTTCCCTGTTTGCTTAGTGGTGTGTGACATAGTTTCCGAGCTACTTATTACAGCCAAGTTGATTCTGCCGCTGCCGCCTCACCTTCCATCCACCACCACCCTTATACACACAGACAGAGACACACACAAACACACACAAACGACATGTTCTGTTAAAAAGTATTTGATGAAATGTTGCTGGTGTGGTAAAGCTGCTGGCCTCTCATGTACCTTGAAGACAGTTGCTCTTAGTCTCACCAGGTGCAAAAGCATTTCCCAAGAAGAGACATTTTCAGCCCAAGTTCTTTTTTTACCTTCAAGCCATCACTACAAGCTTTGACGCACCTGACAAAAAATCTTCAGTTTCTCATTACAAGGAGTTGTGCCTGAAGCAGCAGGATATCAAATCTGAGCAAATCTGTTGGGGTGCATTGAATTTCTCCAGTTGAATCAATCTACTGCTTGACTGCTCCTGCAGTTCCATTACAGCTATCTATTTTCCTTTCCTCAACTCTGCGGCAAAAAAATATTCATATTCTTATCTGCAGGGAATCACCTCAAAAACAAGCCATCCATACAAATAGGAGGTGGTATGTCCACCTTTAAAAGGAACTGTTCTAAAACCATTTTAACTTCAAGGACTGTATTTGCTGTGTATGTTTCCATTATGCGATCAGCAGGGTTGACATCCACTGCTGTGTGCTAAGTGCAGTATTTGATCACATGTTTTCATTTGACCATCATGTGAAACCAGTCTGAGTATTTATTTAAGTGACATGTTTAGATATCTGGCAAACATATTTAATGGCTTCTTTTATGCTATAGGTTCACACTGTAGTGAACTAATTAACTGATGCTAAATATTTTTTGACCTCCAAAACGAAGGTTCTCTTTAGTGATTAAAAACAACCAGGATTCAACTTTAAAAGGAGCTTGGAGCAGGTTTAAAGAAGGCATTAGAGTCCAGAAGACCACAAGAAATGAAGTTTTTCAGGGGGTTGGACGAAATGACCCCTGAGGTCCCTTCCAACTCTACAATTCCTTCATTCTATGATCCTACACTGGTCCTCACTAAAGTCTGTCACTTGGCCACCTTAATTGGATCGGCCAGCATATGAGTAGTGGAAACTGAATGAAGGGAGAAGAACCTTTGTTTCTCTTGGTTTCTCAAGAAGTCGTCTTATATGCTGATATGTTTAAGATGTTGACTCTGTAGGGCTGTGTGCCTGTGTGTGCTATATTTGTGGTAAGTGTTCATGTTCAATGAGTATATGTGTGCAGTCTGCAAGTGTGGTGAGTGAGTGTGTCCATGGCCCATTAGTTCAACAAATAAATATGGAATAAATTTGAGGCACACCTTTATGGTTGTTCACTGAGGGACTGGCAATGGCAGTAGTTCTCCCTGAGATGACCCATTATTCCCAGCTATCCAGCTTCCTTAAAAAAAAAAAAAAAAGCTTGCCTTTGTAGAACCTGAGATATGAGACAAAATGTGCAGACACCATTCTTCTTCTTTTTTCATTTTGTGTGTGAGAGTAGTCTGCTCCCCCTTCCATGGATTTATTTTTACCCTTCTCTGTCCCTGCCCCCTCTCCCGCCCAAATACAGTGGTACCTCTGGTTACGAACTTAATTCGTTCCGGAGGGCCGTTCTTAATCTGAAAACATTCTTTTTCTTTTAAAAAAATTGATTTAATCATTTTTTTGATACAAACATTAACCGCAAAAGACAACAAAATCCATAATAACAATAATAATACAATCTGACAATTCAGATTTGAATACACTGATATATATCTATGACTACACCTTTTTTAACAATATTTTCCTACCTCTCTCTCCGCCCCCTACTTCCCACCACTATCCGCCTTATCGCTTAAATATTCGTTTCAGATTTCTTCATATTTATCCATTCTTATTTTGCGTTGACATACAATTCGTTCTTATGTAGCTAATCTGCCCATATTATCAATCTATGTGCTCAATGGAATCTTTTTGCGGCTCTTCCAATTCATCAAAACAAGTTTTTTTTGCTTCTAATACAGCACGGTACATCCATTTTTTTTGACTCCTTGAAATCTCCCATGTTTCCAGAATATAATTTAGAATTAAATTCAGTTCCCCTAAATAACAATTCCTTTTTATTACTCCTGCTATAAATATCCTCACCTTGCACCAGAATGATCTTATCATCGGTCAGTTAATCAACATATGTACTAAGTTCGCATTTTTACTCCCACATCTCCAGCAGTTGTCTGCACTTGTTATTTTCTTCTGGCATAGTTTTGCTGGAGTCCAGTGGACTCTGAATATTATTTTCTGCTTAATAAATCTGAAACCATTCTTAACCTGAGGTACCACTTTAGCTAATGGGGCCTCCTGCTGCCGCTGGCACGCAATTTCTGTTCTCATCCTGGGGCAAAGTTCGCAACCCGGAGTCTGTTTGTAACTCAAGGTGTTTGTAACCCGAGGTACCACTGTACTGTCAATGCTGTGCACACTTTATCTGATTTGTGACGATTTCCCCCTCCTTTCAAACAAAAAACAAACAAACAAACAAACAAACAAATATTACAACGAAGAAAATAGAAGTGGTGTATATCACCACTAGAGGCTGCTAGTGCTTTGATGTTATTGTGAGCCAATGGACAAGTGGATTTTTGCTAGAATGTTCAAATTGGGGTATTAACAGAAATTACTGATAAAGCTACGAATAGAGATAAGAACATCTCCTTATGCAGGTTTGTAGATTTCACCAAAAATGTGCCCTTCTTTCTTTAGAACCGACTTTAAACAATTTATACGGTTTAGTTTACTTTCTGAACTTGCAGTTGAACATCCAGATTAAGTGGGATTTTTATATTTTAGAAATGTTGGTATGCTTACAAGAATCAATTCATTAGATAACCTTCCCAAGGGCCTTCTTTTGGTGGGGGGAGACAGCTGCACCCATTTGCCCAAGAATTACCTTGGGAATGACATTATGGAAGGGATGGTGAACTGTTTTCAGCCAGGGGGGGGTGGCACACGTTCTCCTGAGGGCAATGTTCTGAGGGCCCAAGCCCTCAGTGATAAGAATGGAGTGATAAGCCAAAGTGGGTGGAGCATTGCTGTGACTCTTAGGTTTGTATAGTAGACTTTATTGCTGCCTTGCAAAAGTCAGAGGCTTCTACAAACATACTTCTTTCCACCCTCCATCCAGGCAAGCAAACAGTATTACTACGGTTCAATGCAAAACAGTGTAAGAAGGGTGTGGAGCAGGGCTGGTGAGTGGTGTGGCCTGGGAAAGGGGGTGTGGCCTGGAGAGAGTCTCAAGGATAAGGCAGAGCAGAATGGAGGGCCACATTGGCCCCTGGTTCCTCATCCTTGCACTATATCACGCTGCAGTGTCATTCCTATTCCAGGAATGCGGTCAGGCTGTTTAAAGCAGCTAAGCTTTCTCCTGAAGCAGTAACAAGACTTTGTTGCTGTTGTTGCTAAAAAAGAGAGAGAGAGAGAAATCCCTTGGCAGATCCTCCAAGTGTCTCTATTTTCCAGGGACAGCCCCAGATTTACAGAAGCCATTCTGGTTTCTTATTTGATCCCAGAATGTCCTACTTTTCCTTAGGACATCTTCATTTCCATCAGATAAATGTTGGAGGGCATGGTAGGATGTCCCTATTTTCATCAGAGAAATGTTGAAGGGTATGGAGTTATCTGCCCCCCGAGCCATCTGAAGGCAGCCCTATATAGGAAAGTTTTGTAAATGTTTAATGTTTTATTATGTTTTTTATGTACGTTGGAAGCCACACTGAGTGGCTGGGGCAACACAATCAGATGAGCTGGGTAAAAATACTAAAATTATTATTATGGAATAGAACGTCCCTATTTTCATTGGAGAAATATTGGAAGGTATGCCTTTGCCATTTCTTGTGTTATTGAAAGGTAAGACAAAAATTCTTAATATTTACGCAGCAGTAATTGTGACTAGAACAGTGGACCTTTTTGAGAGCCATTTAGTAAACAAACTCAGCATATTGGCCTTGTGGAAAACATCCACATCAAACATCAATCTTTATCCTGTACATTCATGCAATGACAAAGAAATAATAAGCAAAGGAAGTCGTTTCAAGCAAATCATGAAAGAGATAGAGAAGAGGTAGGAAAATATCTCCTATTTGAGGGTTTGCAGAACGGCTTTCTTATTTATAGTCTGCAGGGAGCACCCACCTATCATTAAACGTGAGACTGAGTGCTGGGCCGTCAGCGGTGAGAGAAAGAGGAAGAAAGCTGTAGGAGCTCACAATTCATTGCTGTGAAAAATAAAAGTAAAAAATGCTGCTTCTGAGAGAACGCACTTTGATTCTGCCAAAACAGATTCAGAACCCAGGTGAATGCAAAATTTATGTCTTGCTGTCCCTGAAGGTGCTGATCTCTTTGAGGCTGGGGATAGATCCTGCCAGTTCCTCAGCTCAGTAGAAGGGCACATGCTTAGCACGCTTAAAATCCCAATTTCAATCCCTAGTATCTCTGTTTATAAGGATTTTGGTTCACAGGGCTGGGGAATGTGAGGCAGATTTGCTGCCAGTCAGAATAGATAATACCTGGCTAGATGGCAGCTTCATATGTTCATTTGCGAATGAAAATTGGCTTGCAATCTATGTTTTGATGGTCTTTTCCTCCCCTTTGTCCCGTCTATCATTTTGGAATGAAACCACAACCTGAACCTCACATGCAATTTAGGAATACCTCCTGCAATGTCAGTCTAGTTTATCATCACCACCACCATCACCATTATGGGCACATGTGTGTGTTTTAAGTGAATAGACGTAATCTGATTCCTTCCTCTTGGCAAAAGGTTCCATAGAAATACCTCTCGTAAAATATCAAACAAATAATGAAATAATCAAGAAGGTCTTACTGCAGTTTGGACCTCTAAATTTTCAATTGGGGTTTAAATTGTGTTTTGCGTCAGTCTTTAAATATATTTGCTATAGTTATTATAGATTTATGTTGTATTATAATGTGGTGGTGGTGCTGCTGCTGCTGCCTTTGAAGATGATTCTGAAACTTCAACTGGTCCAAAATGCAGTGGCCAGATTACTGGCCAAGGTTCCATGTGGAGCTTACATAACCCCTGTTTGAAAACAGCTGCAGTGGTTGCCAGTTTGTTTCCAAGCCCAAGTATTAGTGTTCAAAGTGCTAAACCAGGGGTTGGCAAGGTTTACCTTGCCTGGGCCAGTTCACTTCAGCAGAGATCCCTCTGTGGGCCAGACTGCACGTGCGCATGAGCACATGTGGCTGTGATTTTCGGCGTCTGAGTATGCACAGACGCGATTTCCAGCACCGCAAAAGTGAGTCGCTGCGCCGGTTTAGCGCAGCGCGCGGGGACTCGCCAAGTGGGTGGCTCGGTTCAGGGGCAGCTCATGGGCCGGTTAAACGACCCCCATGGCCGCTTGTGGCCCATGGGCCTTAGGTTGCCTACCCCTGCTCTAAACAACTTCGGCCTCATATATCTGAAGGAACATCTCCATCCCTACATAGCTTCTCAGGCATTTAGTTCTGCACAGGGTAGTTCTCTTGGTAGTTCTATCACCTTCGGAAGTGCAGGGAATAGTGGACCAGGAGGGGGTTTTCTCTGTGGAAAGTCCCTAAAGCTGGCAGTTTCCTTCACAGAGAGGTGCATCCAGCATGTTCACTGAACAGCTTTCACCAAATGTTGAATGCACACCTCTTTACCCGCACCTTTGACAGTTAAGGTACTTTGTTTTCTGGGACCCTCTCTTCTGCTGAATTTATACTGTTGTGCTCCATTGGGAACAGTTTTATTTGTTTTACAGCTGTAACTTCTTTCATCTGTAATTATAATTATATATCATACTCTTGTAAGCTGTCCTGGGACCTGTGAAGGGTAGGTGAGAAATCTAATAAAGAAATAGGTATATAGGAAGCTGGCAGCAGGTTTCAGGCCAGGGGCCATTCCCCAACTCCCAGTGTACTTTAAGAAGGTTGTGATTCATGACCATATAATTGGGATTGTTTCATATCAGATTCAGCATCCGTTGTTTGTCTAGTAAGCTATATCTCACTATGTAAAAAATGGTTAATAGACTCTAAGCTACCTAAGCACACAACTCCATCCATTCATAGCTTTTGAAAGCCCACACATCTTTGTTTCTTTTGTGGTTGATTCCTGTTCAATTGCAGTCTAGATTTAGACTTTCAATTACTTAAAGAAAGGAGTGTGCTCTCTCATTACAAAATGCTAAATAATAATTTATATATAAAGGTTCTACCCTAAACACTGCCACGACTGAAAACACTTGCTAAAGAGCAGTATCAGCTTTCCCCAGCTGTGTTGTACACATTTTGAAGGACTTGGCAGCTGGCTGCCTTAGATTGGGGGAAAATTAAAGAATAATAAATGAAAACTCAATATTGCCACCAGTCGTGTCATGAATACCTTTCAGTAGTAACTTAAAGGTGTCCCTGAAAGTGATACACAACATGTGCTTAGTGTACTTTAAAGTTGGCTGGCATTTCAGACGTCTGCTGTAAATGGATAGAAATGAGAGCCCATAGCAAAGCACTTGATTTTGTTCAACTTACACATTTCTAAAGAACATTTATATGTCGAAAAGGTTAGTACTATGTTTGTTTTCCTTCCTGAGGATGTATGAAACTACACCCTGCAGCAAGCGCAATCTGGTATTCTTGCAAGGGTTTAAGGAACATCTACCAAGCTTTGGCTTATCGGGGAAGATGAATAGCTTCTGGAGCAAACAGGAAATCACAATTCCTGGGTGAGGAGAAAACCAGACATATAGAAGAATGTCACATACAGAAGTGAGATAATCAAGAACCATTCAGTGTCTTTGGAGTTGTGCAATCAATTCTAGGGTTGTACAGAAACATTGCTAAGATGCGAGAAAAACCAGGAAAGAAGCATGGTTTCCAAACTTTCTATCTCAGTACACAAGAGTATAGAAAATTAGCAGGACAAACTTGAAATCTTAATACAGTAAGGCAGATATGATTTGATAGGCATTACTGAAATCTGGATTGGAGGGAGGAGGAATAACATTATATCTAAAGGATGGGCACCCAACCGTGGAAATCCATTAATCTGAACATGGAAGGTTGCTTGAGAACTTATGAATAAAAATAAGAATAGGATTGTAGATTAAACATGGGAAAGAATGGCCTGATGTGCTTAACAGTGGAATAGGCTGCTTTGGGAAATTGTAGTGTATATGGGGATTGTTTGTTACATGTATTTTTTTGAAACTGAAAAATAAAGAAGTTACGAAAAGGGATACCAAAGTTGTGAATTTTGGGCTTCACTGGGTGGTTGGGTTAGATTACCTTTTAGGCACCTTCCAACTTTGTGATTCTAAGATTTTCAATAGGATTATTCTGTATCAAAACTTTATGGATTCATGTGTATAATCAATGATTTAGAGACCATCTAAAGTAATAATAAAAATGAATAGAACAAAAATAATGCATTACACAGCATTTTAAATTATTCTGAAATATGTTTAATTTCAAATCTATCAGTTCCAATGGAAAAAAATAGTTTGTTTGATTTTAAAGACTTATTTTTCATGTTTGGTCACACTATGACTGTGAAATACTACTGTGCTGTGCTGCTGCCTGTTATCTAAACCCTGAAACCTTCCAACTTTCATGCCATTTCCCAGGAGATTTCATGAAAGGTCACAGAGTCAGGGGCATGGCTGACTAACATAGGTATATTCAATGTATGAGTTGCTGGCTCATGTCAAGAAACAGAGATAGGTTATCACAGGGAACTCGTTTTATAGTTGCCCACTATATTTATCTAGAAGCCTCTGCTTTGTTCAAAATAGTTTTAAAAGCCTACGCCAGTACTACCAATTTGGCATTTTAGAATGGAAAGCATGTGATACCCCTTAGGAAGATAATATGCTGCCTACATACCTACTTATCTCTTGCTTTCTGTCTGGACTCTGGACACAACTAGTCTGCAAATTGTCTCCCTGCCATGCCTGCCTTCTAGGTAGCACTCTCAGTTTGGACAAATATCAAGTGGGGAATAGCAGTTTTTAAAACTGTGAGCTTATTGCACAAGCCAATAGGCTCTCTCTTTCTCTTTGTCCCCACCCTCACTTTCATATACCAGCAGACAGAGCTTAGGACAAACATCTGCCCCAGTGTGCTTTTAATATTGGCTTAAATTGGATGGTGTTTCTAAAAACTCCATGGCACATTGCAGAAAAGGGTACAACCTATAGGAAATTCAGGGTTATCGTGCTGCTTGGCATGCTTGTTGATTTCCTTTTATTTACTGACCAATGTGTGACTACTCGTTGGAGTTAGAAATTCTTAAGTGATATGTGATAAACTGAGTAGGAGAGAGATCCTCAATCCAGTGATAACCAGGGAGCAAGTTGGTTTCTGTCTGGTACATCTTAATACACCAGTCCAGTGGTAGAACATTTGCTTTGCAGGAGAAGGTCCCAGGCACAATCCCCAGCATCTCCAGCTAGGGAGACACTTGGTGGACCAATGGCCTGACTTGGTATTAGGCAGCTTTCCATGTTCCTACCAGCCGCCCTCCTTTCTGCTGGACAGGGGTCTGCTGCCATCATTGGTAGCCTCAGGGCATCTATAATACACTCTGCATTTGTCTGCTAATGAAGACTGCTCAGAAGCTGCAGCTAGTGTAGAATATATGAGCCCACAGTACATGCATTGTAAAAAAAGAGGGAAAAGACTCTAAATCTCCCAGTATTTCTATCCACTGCACAGTTGAGTGTCATACTTTTAAAACAGATTCTTCGGATCAAAATTAATTAGGACGCAAACAATGTATTTGGTGACCTCCATGTTTCTCCTATCATTGTATTTTTAGACCCATTAGTCATCCTTTGGCAAAATATCAGTGGGCCGTGTTTAAGCAAGATTTACAAAAGCTACTTAGCTTCCTGGGATCATGGCGGCCCTGGTGACAGCTATGGCTTATACAGAGATACCTTAGTCTGATACTGAAGCAAAGCTGAGGCATTGTTTTCAGTACAATAACATTACCCGGACTTGTGATTAAGTGCTTACCGAGTTCCATTTCCTTATAAGAACATGTGTAAGAACCAAAGAATGTATACCTCAAGTGAACTAAGCATTAATCTGTCAGCGGCCTAAGTGTGTTTAGGATAGGGCAATGGAAATATGCAAAAGGGTGACACAGTGTATGTTTGCTGGGAAGCAATTAAGAGCAGATGGGAGCTGTAAGGCAGACTCATTCATGAAAGTGCTTAGCATACATCTCTTTCATTAGCTGCATCTTGACATAAACATGGGACTTGTGATTGTGGATCCCCCCCCCCCCCATCCAAAAAAGCCAAAGTTGTTACAGTTTTAGAAAAGCATTAAATATACATTTAAACACATGTTTCCCCCTTTTAGGGTATGTTATTATTTCCTGGATATAGAAAACCTGTATGAAGCATAGACTTTTCATGAAACACTATTTCTGACCTGGGGTTCTTCCACATTTTTGCAGGGGAGTCTCATGATCTCACCATCAAACATTTGCCCTTGTGCCTTTTCTTATTGTTTCTTTCACCTTTTCTCAGACATCCAAAATTCCACCTTTTTTATGTACCCTATCACTGATCTTTTTTAGAAGCATTGACCATAGCTCTTTCTTATAAGATGCAGATGGCCCTTGTGCTGCTCTGAAGATGTGGGGTGTTGACACATTCAGTGTGATTTGGGGAGGTTGAGCCCTGTCACCACACCTTTTTTACTTTCCTATCTCAGTGCTCCTTCATTTTCCCTACCTTTTTTTTCCCCTTTAAGAATCATGGGCTCTCTTGCAAAAGCACACACACACACACACACACTTTTTAATCGCTGCTAATGTGCCTGTATTAAAAATAGGAATAATAATTTATACTATCTCAATTATGGAAGTAGAAGAAGCCAAAGAGTTGAGTTTTCCAGCAGAAGTAGGACAACGCAGGCCTCAGTCTTTCATAAACATTATTATTGTCTTGGCATTCTTCTCCTGTCCCCAATCCCAGTTCACTTTTGACTGGTGACCGCCTTGAGCTCATTAGAGGACAAGGTGGTATATAAATGCAAACTTGGAACCGATGAGTCTTACTGTTCATTTTGAGATTCAGTGACAGCAGGAGTGGATTGGGCAAGGTGTGCATGATCATCTCCTTAATATATCCCTCCAAAATGATTATTGTGAAACTTAGGCCTTGACTCCTCTTTATGGCTGTTAATGTGGAAAACCTGTCTCTGGAAATTTAGCTTGCTGAATTATGCACCCCTTTTTAACGTGTTTGTTTTTCATGGTGCTAATGCAATGAAGTGAAATTACACAAATTAAAACAAAAAACGCCAATGAAATGAAATTCTGTAAAAGCAGGAGAACCTCAGTAGACAGGTTTGTCATATCATCCTCCATCATAAGCTCAGCAATGTACCCTATCACTGATCTGTAGTATTACTTTGACACTTAAATTGTTGAGTCAGTGTTAACAATGGGGCCTTTTCCTCCAAGTCAACTATTATACATTTACTGCTCTGATCATGATTGTGAAGCATCCTATCAGGAACATGTTCTAGGCATAAAGGAAAAAATAGAATTTGTAAATATCTTTCCTTATCTGCAAAGACTGGCAAAAGTGCAGAAAACATGTGGTTGTGTGAAATGAGAATGCATGAATAATTAAGCATCTTTTATGACTGCCCAAACATAGTATTTTTCTCCTCTTCAAAGGCATTCTGTGCACTCTAGGAGGCTTTTAGAACTTAAAATCCTCTGACAAATGGCAGTCCTTGGAAGTCTGATATATCATATTTTTGTCTGTTTCTGATACATATACAAGGCAGTAAATTAGGCCAAGGCACACCATAATGAGCGCTTCAGTGATGGCACAAGTGTGTTTGGCTAGCACCTTCCCTGTATCCTTCCAGGAAACCTGCCTCCTCTTAAGCCATCACCTGTGAACAGGTCTGGTAGACAGTCTCTTTGGTTGATGAGTTTTCTTATAATGTGCAGACATTGTCCCAAGCATGTGGCTGCACATGGTTCCATGGGCACTCCTGCGTTTGTCTAGGTGACCTTTTGGCAGGTATTTCCCTCTTTCCCCTTGTCTTCTTTTGAGCAGATCCTTTCCCAAAATTGTTTTAAACGTGTTATTTAACATACTCTGCCAAACAAGGCCGTGTTTCCCCCTTGCTTGAATCTAAGCAGCTAGCAATATGCTCCCAGGAGACCAGTTTCTCTTCTTTACATTTAATTTTGCCTTCTGTAAGCCACGGGGTTCCCAAATGTATCATCCATAACCATTCCAGCATATGCAAACATTGGCCACAAATTTGTACCATATGGGGACTTTTGCGAACAGTAGCACCTTATATATATATATATATATATATATATATATATATATATATATGGCCATAGGGCTTAAAATGCAATGCTCGCTTCAGCTCTGCTCTTTCCTTAATGGCCCATAATGCTTGGTAACAGAGAGCCATCCCTCATGAAACTGAAGGCAAGTAATACCATGCCTGGGCTTTATGCCCTGGGGCGTTATGATTTCCCATATTCAGCACACGGCATAACTCACTGAGAAGACCACCAGCCCTCCTCCATATATTGCCTTTAAATACCCTACTTTCTCACATTTTGTAGGCACCAATAGGATTATTCATTATTTCTACCAGCACAAGAACCATTTTGCATAGACATACAGTGGTACCTCGGGTTAAGTACTTAATTCATTCTGGAGGTCTGTTCTTAACCTGAAACTGTTCTTAACCTGAAGTACCACTTTAGCTAATGGGGCCTGCTGCTGCTGCTGCGCTGCCGGAGCACGATTTCTGTTCTCATCCTAAAGCAAAGTTCTTAACCTGAGGTACTATTTCTGGGTTATCGGAGTCTGTAACCTGAAGCGTATGTAACCTGAAGCGTATGTAACCCGAGGTACCACTGTACTTGTTTGCATTATCTGGTATGCCATGCATACCTTAACCCTTTGGATTCATTTTTGTGCATAGCAGAACAAAAAGGACTCATCCATTTTATTAGGAGTGTCTGCAAGAATCGGAAATGAAATTAAGGATCAATTCAAGCAGTATGCTCCTCCTTTTAGAGCCCGTCACTATGAGATGCTTAGATGTCACCGAGAATGCTGGTCAATAATTAGACTGTTCAGGGTTGGAGTTAACTCTTTATTAGCAAAAATATGATCTCCACAGACCTGGTGGAGTGCCAGGCCTAACGAGCACAGCAGCTCATTCCCAGTGGTCTTCCTCCATGAAATCAGGTGCTGAGACTGAAAGTCCCCACCTCCCCACAGCCGTCCCCTCCTCTCCAGGGCTTTTTTCAAGCAATTGGAGACTGTGCCTGCATGCAGCCTGTTGCTGCTCCACCCGTTTCAGCGCTCTTCTGGTTCTGGGAGACGGGTAGGGGAGCTGGTCACAGCAGGAGGGGGAGACATCCCTGACTCTTCACTTGCATGACTCATCTCTGCCTCTTGACCTTCCTCCCACTCGCCACTTTCAACTTCTGATTCTTTATTTCTCTCTTCCACGGACTCTCCCAGCTCACTAAGCCCTGACATCTCCTCTTCCCAGTCTTATCCCTCTGACAACTCATCATCATCCCACCTGGGAGCCTTATTCCCCTGGTGGGTCCTCAGTTGGTTCCTCCCACCATTTCTCTGCATCCAGCTAGTCCATGACATTAGAATATCTTTTGTTTCTGACACTGAAAAACACTGAAGAGCTTGTTTAAGTGCCAATGACTGACATAATTGTACCATGCGAAATACAGAGCATTGTAGGGTTGTTAGCATCCTGCTTCCTTAGTGAGATAGAGAAAACATATCTGCACAATTGTTCCAATCTAATATCTTGTTATTCTAATGGTGCATTTGTTTGCAAAAATTATTCCAACAAAGAGTAATGTTTAAAACTATCCATGTATGGCTACAGCTACTATTCATTTAGTTTTCCAGAAAGGAACAGCTGGGAAACTAGCACGGAATGACACCACAATGATTATATCCCAGAGAAACAAACCGGAGAACAAGCCTGAGTCACTTAAGCAGGAAATCCACTAACCTTGCAGCATATTTCTTTATGCACTAACCTTGCAGGATGTGTTTGCTTCTTACCTGAGCACTGTGACTGAACTTGAGAATTCAGCATTGCGATTGTTAATGTGTCTCTGAACTTGCAACCTTTTTCATAAGATTTTGGATTTTCTAGACTTCTGCCCCTCCACCCTTTTTAATTTGAGTACAAGCAGAAGGTAAAACATACTCAAGGCATCCATTATTACTTTCCACAATTTGCTGGAAAAGGCAGAAGCTATTAAAAACTGAAGGCGTGCATATCTCATGCTATTCAGCTAACTGGTAATTAAAGAACAATTAAATTTTTCATGGTGTAGATTATGACTGTTTTTCAAAGCCATTAGAAGCTGCAGCTCCCTGAGAGCTGGGCTGCTAAGACAGAGATGTTTATTGCTACAGCTTTCATTAAATGCACTGATTAATGGTATCTGAAAACAAAGTGGCTTTTTGTATGTCCGTACTGTTTAAGAACATACAACTGTGGGTGTAGCATTTCCAGCAGGGTGACTGGACAGGTTTTTTTGGGATGAACAAACATTGTACTATTCAGTTGAAGACCTGCACTAAATGCTGCATCTATTCAATCTCTTGTGTAGGGGTAAGGAATAATTTTGGCCCAATAGGCTAGATCTTTATTCCCCACCCCCATGGGCCATCTGTGACAGCTGAGTGTGGCCACTCATCTATCAGTCATCTGAAGTCATAATGATATCAGGTGATTGGCAGTCTCATCCCCCTGTCAAGGTTGACCAATAGTTGTGGTGGGAAATAGAGACTAACCAGGACTGAACTCCCCACTTGTTAACTGCGGGGGCAGGAGGTTCTATCCTGCTTTTTTGTAAGGATCAGCTGCACCCATTGAACCCACCTATCAGTGTGATGTCACCTGATTGACAGGTGGATATAGTTTAACAAAAATGGCCCCACAGACCAAAATAGAACTAGCAGTGGCCTGCGAGCTGGAGATTTCCTACCTCTTGTTCTAGGGCTACAAAAGGCACAAACAGCTGAGTAACCCTCTATTATTTCAAAGAAGCAGTGACTGTTAGAAGGATCATCAAGGGAACTTTCTTTAGCAGATTTCAGGCACTAGTTGGCTTTTCTTGATTCCTAAACAACTCAAGGCTGGAATTAGACATGGGATATCTGTGTGTACCATTGAAAACATGACACACACACACACACACACACACACACATTTCTGTCGTCATCATCCCCTAAAACTATGTAATGCAAAGCATGTGATGTCACTATCTGAATCATACTTATAACTGTTGACACAAAGAGACAACAGACAAAACAAAATGATGAGAGAAGGAACAGGACTGCCCAAGCCAGGTTTGTGCTGAAGCAGAACCTGGAAAGGATTGGGTTCTGGGGCAGAGTACAAGAAGAAGGGTTTCAGGACCATGGGCAGCAGTTTTGTTGCTTAGAGCAGGAAGGAGCAAGTTGTCTCAGTACTGAATTGTTGCAATTACCAAAGCTTCATAGTCTGGCTTGAAGAAATCTAGACTGAAGCTTGGATAACCTGCCTTCTTCTTTGAGAGAAACCAGCTACAATTAGCTACTGGTATTAATGATGCTAAAAAGTTGGTTCACTCAAGATGTTAAAATTGACAGTGCAAGTATATGCTAAAGAAGTAGACCAGTAACTCATTTTTACTACTTTTGTCATGTGATAGGAAAGCAGAATATAAGCTTTGCTGCCTGCCCACCATTCCAATTGCTATATTTGCTTCTTTTTAATTGTTCTAGGTATCCTTGTAATTTTACATACTTAGCAGATAAGAAGCTTAATCTGAGATTCCTTATATGATGCATGAAGTAGGAGTTGCATGTGCTGAATGCCATGAAACCTTTGCATTTTTGAACAAGCCATCTATGTGTTGGAATGGCAACTGATTAAGCCTTTTTAGAAAAACACATACTTTTTTTGCATCCACCAGCTGTTTCAATCTTTATCTTGTGATACCTGTATGCTTCACAGTCTCTATTACTCTTCTTTAAAACTGCTTAAGGAGCAAGCAGTAAAATCTGTTTAGATGAATAAATCAGATAGTACATTTTTAAAAAAAAATGCTTTCTCTCTCATGCATTCTACAATGCAAGGATATGCATAAAAAGTGGCTGCTAATATCAGGGTTAGGATTGTGAGCCAAGGCATCGTGGTTAGATTGCTGATATCAATCAGATGGCTGAACACTTTCCAGGAACCTTCCAGCACTGAGGCATGCATCATCTGCTGTCCTGGTTTTCATTCAAATCTTTTAACTCTTGCAGCCATTCTAGTGACAAGCATCCCTACAGCAGTGGCTGAAGGGGATCGGTAGGTATGCATGAGCATACCGTTTTTCTGCTTTGCTGCCCTGTGCTGTTTGTGTGTGAGGTTCAAGATTAAATTGGAGAAAAATCTCTGATCAGAAACTGAACATTTTTCCAGCCTCACTCTGTCAAGCTGCACATGCTGAACAGCAGGGGGGATGCAGTAAAGGAGGCAAAGGATGAGCTGGAAGCAACAAGGAAAATAGGGAGGGCGAGGATATAAAGGAAAAGGGAGCTTTATATGGGGGAGTGAGAGCAAAATATACTCTCAGTAGAGATAATAGGAGAGGCAGAGGGAGGGAGGGAGGGAGGGAGGGAGGGAGGGAGGGAGGGCTAGATATCAGCAGCTCACAAGTGGCAAAAGCTGGAATGCCAAGAAATATGGGAGGCTGGCATGGTTAAAACTAACCAGCTACATGCGATCCCAGTTTGTATAGCAGCAGACAACAAAGAACACAGGAAGTTTCCCAGGTAAAAGACGGTATCTTTCCTCCTATAGGACACCTCCATCCTCACCTATGGAAGCACACCATGAGGTCTCAACAATCTGTGTTTTCCCTGCAATGATCCTTTTCAACCCCTTGGAGGATCAGAGCATATGTACCTTGAGGGACTGGCACATCCTCAAAACTGGAGCCACCTAAATGAGTCTAAAACAGCTCTGGGATGAGAATATGGAAGTGCTAAAAGAGCCCTGTGCCATACAGTTCATTGAGGGTGCATAAATTAATATCAGTGCTGTTTTTTTTTGTAAAGGTTATTTAAAGGTAGTGTTGAAAATAAAAGAGATCATTATATAGCACGGTAATACGAATATCAGCAGTCGATCTCATAAACAGTTGGGCCTTACAGTTACAGACATCTTGATTGGAAGTTGTTTGCCACCTATCCATTAACGGACCAAAATATTTGTTAGCCAATATACACATGCTCAGCTGAGACATGGGTTTTCCCGTAAATAACTGTAACCGTGCTATGTTTTGTCGCCTTTTGAATTATTGCAAAGTTTTCGCATGTCATGCAGAAACACAACAGAGCCAGTACAACTCAGCAGGAAGAGTCTAGGATTTCAGTGTTGAGGACCACACAGCAAATCCACACCCCCTCCCTTGATTATGAAGCTTACAGGGTGGTCTTGGGCAAGTTCCTGCATCTCAGCTGAACTGAACCCACAAGGTTTCTGTGAGGTTTGAAGGAAAGAGCCCCATATTGTCTGTGCTGAACTCCTTGGAGGAACGGCTAACGACAAATGTGAAAAGCAAACAGATAGCTCTGGTGTATATGCATGATGTCAATCTTCACACTGCAGGCAGAAAGTTGGAAGCTAAATGAATCCATTGAAAACCAAGGTTGGCCTGAGTGTGCAAACGACTCAAAGAGTTTCTTGGGCCAGGAATGTTTTCAGACAGATTCCAGTGGGGTAGTCAATATAGTGAGTTACAGATTTTTGACTGGAGCCCCCTTGGCCAGATGTTTGTAGCCCGCAGCTGCACATGCTACAATAAATCTGTTGATCATTAAAGTGCCACAGAACTCTTGTTAGTGTATCTTGAGGCTGCGGTGAAGCAACATGTGATCCACACATTGTGCCTCTGCCACCTTTTTGACAGTTGCTGCAAGATCCCTCCTGTGAGTGCTTGAGCCAGCAAAACATCTTTTTAGGACGGTGGTATTCTTGACAGATTTGTTTGTTTCGTATTAGCAGATTTTTCATTTATTGTAATATTAGCAATAAATACGGATAGAAATGAAGGTGAAAAATGTGCCATAACTATTAGAATAAAGATAAAAATGTAAGTTAGTATCTGGTCATGATACAGTGGTACCCTACTTAACCTGAAACTGTTATTAACCAGAAGCACCACTTTAGCTAATGGGGCCTCCTGCTGCTGCCGCGCTGCCGGAGCCCAATTTCTGTTCTCATCCTTAACCTGAAGAACTATTTCTGGGTTAGCAGAGTCTTTAACCTGAAGCGCATGTAACCTGAAGCGTATGTAACATGAGATACCACTGTATTAGGTTGTTTTTAACTATCACCTTCTTTTACAGTAGTTCAGTAATTTCTTGTTTATACTGAAAGTATGTTTCAGTTTTCCATTGGACACACACCATAGTAAAAAAAAAAGTATAAACTGTGGTACCAGTTGCTTTGACCATGGTTACAGCCTAAGCAAGTATACTGATTTCTCTAGAAATGTAGACTATATTCAGACAACTGGCAGGGCCCAGAGACTATAAAAAGCAATTAGATTCCAGATAATTCCCAGAATAAAAGAGAGAAGGCAGAAGAAAAGGGAATTAGAGCACTGATAAGGAGGTTTTTTCCCCCAGCCAGTTCCATAGTGAAAAGTATGGCATTATGTGTATCTAGGTGAAAGCAAGGGGAGGAAGAAGTCTACTGTCAAATACTGAAGTAGACAATGGAGGTGTCCTATATTTACAGTAATTACAGGAACACTCAAAGGAGCTTGTGCTTCTGCAGCTAAAGCCAGATCCAGCACTGGCCATTAGAACAGTGACCTGGCTGCTCTTAACTTGCAAGGCAACACTTTATTGTTCTCCTTACTTCGAGTTATGGTGCGGGCAAAATTTAGTTTTGAAAACCAGTTTTATTCAAATAATCCAGAAATGGCTATATGATACTGTTTGTTGCATTTATAGACAGTGGTACCTCAGGTTACAGACGCTCCAGGTTACCGACTCCACTAACCCAGAAATAGTACCTTGGGTTTAGAACTTTGCTTCAGGAAGAGAACAGAAATCGCACGGCGATGGTGTGGCAGCGGCAGTGCGAGGCCCCATTAGCTAAAGTGGTACCTCAGGTTAAGAACAGTTTCAGTTAAGAACCTCCACAACGAATTAAGTTCTTAACCTGAGGTACCACTGCATTACCTTTATACTGAAGCACCAATGGTGGTTTACAATTTAAAATATTGACACAAACGAAGGGTGCAAAATATGTTGGGATATATTCTTCAAAGAAACAGTAAGGATGTTTGTACCTTTAAGAACAGTTTTTGTGAACTCTGGGCTGATTGGGTACAGCTGGCCATGACTACAAAAGGAGAAAAGCTGCAGTTTGAACTCTGCCTGCAGGAAAAACACCCACAAGCTTTGTTGTTTTGTAATAAAACCTTTATTTAATTTGGTTTTGCACCAGTCTCATGGTGTCACAGTCTCTGTCATCTGCCACCAGTGGAAAATCCCCCTCTAACAAAATATTCTCAGACTGATTTCAAGATCTGATGGCACTCCCTCTCTGAAGTAATGCCAGCTTGGTGTAGTGGATTGAGGGTTGGACTAGGACCTGGGAGACCCGGGTTCACGTCGGTTCTAAGCCTAGGTTGCCATATTTCAAAAAATAAAAACCAGCAGGACACCCCAAAAAGTGAGCTTTTTTTTTTTTAGGAAACCCCCAAAATTGTTGAGCTTTCTTTTACAGAAACACCAAAAAAGCAAGTTTGAGATTGACTTGCCTAAAATCCAGTACAAAGTACAACATTTCAGACGCATGGGAGGCCTAGCTCAGCCATGAAGCTCACTGGGTGAACTTGGACAGTCACTGTCTCTCACCTCAGCCCACCTCAAAGGGTTATTTGTGGGCGTTAAATGCGGAACTCCTTGGAGGAATAGCTGGGGTATAAATGCAAATAATAATGATGATGTAATTTTGACCATTACATTCTTTATTCTTTTGCAACTCTGATACTGTTCTCCTCTTCAGTTGGCCAGATGTACTGTATAGGGTGCTGTGCAGGATTTGAAAGATTCTATTCAGTTCAGGAGCACAAACTCTTTCTGTTTGATCATCAGAAAAGTAGCTACATAAGTCTGTTGCAGCAAAATGACAAAGAATTCTGCAATGACTTAAAGACTAGTTTATTTATGAGCTTTCATAGGCAAAATCTCCCTTCATCAGATTTAAGCCTGCTACACCTAATAAAGCAGATTCTAGTCTTCAAAAGCTGACACTACAATATATTTCCCGGTCTTTAAGAACTCTGTGTTGATGTATTTATGTTCACCTCTGTAGAAAATGTGTAAAAAAAACCAACAACAGGGAGGCAAGGTGGACAGTTGACTGATTCTGGTTGGGTGATGGTGCCTAAAGAAGCTTCATCCTACAAGCAGTGTTAACTTATTCAGGAATCAAGATGTACAGTTTTCATCTTGTTCACAAATTTAACTGTAATAGCACTTTCTCTTCTGTGTTAAGCATTCAGAGTCAAAGGGATGAGCACAGAGATGCCCACAAATGACAAGTCAGCCAAGCTGCACAGCCTGGCAAGCATGTAAAGTAATGAATATAGAACAGCAGATTGCAAAAACAGCACAACAGTAGACGAAAAGCAATTTTCCTGACTTTTCCTTTCAAGCAAATTATATTATAGCTTCAGCTTGGCAGAACATCAAAACGTCTGCATAGACAACCTCTGCTCCCTTACTGCTATTCTGTGACTTGATTTGGAGAAGAGAGGTAATTTAATATTTTTCAATTTTGTTTGATTTTTGTGCAAAATGGAAAGGAGTAAATGTTTTTTCCTCTTCTTTCCTGATAGGGCATGCAATGAATTTTTGATAGAATCAGAACTGTCAGCAGCTGTACCTTGCAAAATATTTTGCAACTTGATGGGCTTCTCATGCCAAAGAGATTACAGTCTACTTAAGGCTTTGTTATAATTAATATATCCCAATAGGTCCTCTTAGAGTCTGCCTATGACCATCTATTTCAATGACATGACACACCTATAAATTATATTTGTTCATGTAATGTAGGCAGAAGTATGTAGCTCACCAAATGTGAAATAAAAACAGAACACAGCTTTAGTGATAAACCAGTACTGGTATGATTCAAAAAACTTTCCACTGAGAGAGGGTAAATATCCTTCCCTCCCCCTCCCCAATTTGAATATTGGGACCTGACCTGTTGCAAATATGCAATGCACCATAGTGGAAATAGCCTAAAAATCTGATTTAAAGACAAATCACCCATAGATACTGCTAAGTGCTACTAAATTCAGTGGTTCTTATTCTCAGTTAAATGGCGCTAGGACTGCTGCGTCACTTTGGGACAAGAATAGACCAGGTATAGAAAGAATTGTGACCTGTAGTTTATGTGCTACGGGAATGAGCTAATAATGTAACTGAGCTAAACCTATTATATATGGCTCAGAAAGACTAGCTCAAGAAGAGAAATGTAGCATTTTTAGTATTTATGAGATTACAGAATTGTTTAATGAAACTCAAAATAAGATTAATGAATAAATTTGTGGTTATCAGACTGATAAAACAAGGAAGAATTCTATTGGAAAGGAAATTATTTGCTCTGCGCATGGGAATTGCCTTTTAAATAAAATTTCAGTGTCCATTCAAGATCTAGAGATAAGAAGTATTCCAGAGTTAATTGGCAGAGAACAAACACAGGGTAATATTTTGGCTTCATTGTACCCATGATTCTGCAGGAATTCAGACTCAATAGCTTTATTTTGGAATTTACAAGAGAAATGCAACCATATCTACAACTTATTCCTACCACTAAGAATTTAGGAATGCTAACTATTGTGCCCCAGTGTTCAGTGTGTAGTTTTAATCTAATCCGTACAAATTGATCCTAGTTCAAGTACCTTTGCAGCTGATTTTATTCACTTTTTGCTTTGCATTGTAGGCTATGTTCAGGGGGATAAAGTCTCTTGCTGTCCCGTCTGTATTTAGTGTCTGACAGTATGTGTCTCAGATCGTAGCATCTTGGGTCTAGCTGTGTCAATCACTCATTTAAGAAACAAAGGGAAATGCTACATAGGAACTTCCTTCCAAGGTTATGTGCATGGACCATGCTCAGAAGGGTCCGCCCTGTCTATGCCTAATGCTGGCCTTGTAATTGCACTTTGAAGGAATACAAACTACTTAAGAGTTCAACATGGGCGTCTTGTAGCAGCAGGTCATTGATTTGCTGTCAGAAGATAATGAAGGCCAAGGTTATTGTCACAAAATTACACTGTAAGCTAGCATACATCTTTTTCACCTTTACTTCTTCCTTGTTTTATTTTATTTTGTTTTTAATTTGCCTTTCCCTCTGGATCAGATGCTATTTTAAACTGGCATTCTCCAATCTAGAAGTTTACTCATAAGTAATTGAGTTTGGTGGACTTATTTAAGTAGATCTAGCATGGCAGTAGTGTGACCTGGTCTGCCACCATGTAAGATTCCACAGTTTCCGTCTGCATCTTGGTGTCAATCTGCTCTTGTAATATTAGTTGTTGTGTTGAACTCTCCCTAAGCCTATGAAACCAGAATGGCAATAATATTTATGGCAATATGTGCTATATCTGGTATTCTAATGAGAATGTGTTGAAGTAGTATATATGAGTTTAACATGGCTCTATCCCTTGACCTGCATGGTGATTATGATGCTTTATTAAATTTGTATACTGCGCTTCAACTGAAGATCTCAGGGCAGTTCACAGCATAAAATACAGAATAAAACAACAAAGTACTTAATAAAGACAAGAACAAAAACAAAATAAACCAATAACCCCTCCTTCCACAAACACATGTTAAAGAACACAGACTGTTAATCAGCCAAAGACCCAGTTGTAAAAGAACATTTTCGCCTGGTGCGTAAAGAAGTATAATGAAGGTGCCAGATGAACCTCTCTGGGGAGAACATTCACAAACAGGGAGTCACTGCAGAAAAGTCCATGTTGCCACCCTCCAGACCTCTTGTGGAGGAAGTATGCAAATGGTGATGATCACAGAGCTCATATGGGAAGAGGTGGTCCTTGAGGTATTGCAGTCCTGAGCAGTTTAAGGCTTTATAGATTAAAACCAGCACTTGGAATTGGAAACCCTATAGCTACTGCAGCCTTCAAGAAGGTTAGTTACACAAATCATCAGAAAACCCACCCACCATGACCTTCATGTAATTCAGCAACTATGGGCATCTCGCCCTTACTTACTTTGTGCCTCACCTTAATGTAATTTACTTGTCATTTTTTCAAACAGCTTCCGATAAATTGACAGATAAAATATTATGTTTGTGAGGGGTGGTGTGTGTGCAATCAACCACGTTTGAAACAGAGCAGGCAGGAAGATTCCATGAGCTGACTCAAGGGCTCAGTCAGAGGAGAAAGAATGTTATTCTAGGGTGGAACACAAATTGATAATAGGAACAAAATTGCCACATCATTTCCCAAGAATAATCCCATTAACTGGAGCAGAATCTACTTCTTTCTAAATTGATTTTGGCATTATTATACTCCATCCACTCAACATTATTCCAGAAGTCTGGTACCCTACACCATAATGGGGAGCCTGGGGGTGAGGAAATACACTGCTGTGTACCGTACTTCTTCTTTTGTGTATTCTTAACTTTTAGTGAGGTGTAGTACTGTGGATGTATCAAAACCTTCACAGCTTCGGTGACTCTGGAATCGTCTAACAAGCATTTTCTTCCATTATAAACTCACAAGGCTTACAAATCGTGTGTGTTTGAAATTCCATCAGGCTGAAGGTGGAGGCACAAATGTTGCTTTGCAAATGGGTTTACGGAGAATAGCATACATCAATTAACCTATTTTAAATTGTGAGGAATTGGAAATGTTCGTCATTTTCTTTGCCCTGTACTAAGCTTTTAATCTAAGCTCATGAGAGGATAAAAAAGCTCTAAACAACTGACTTGGAAAGCAAACAGAAGAGAAGTTCTCTCAGATGTATGATTTTAAAAGCTTGTGTTACATATCTAGAAAGCACCAGTCCTCTCCTTTTTATACCCTTTTATAATGGGAAAACACACAGGATGCTCAAGGAAATGAAATTGACAGGTGCATTTCAAACCAAGTAAATGAACCGTTTCTTCCCAGAGCAATAAACTAGCTAGTAAGTTTGATTGGCACAAGAGATTATCAAGGCAAATATGCAATCCAGTTTCTTCATTTAAAAAGAAATGATAATCTCCACAAACATTGGAAGTATAGATTCTTTCCCCCTCCAGTGCCTGTGAAATGTATTTTTCTGCGATATGTTGAGTTACTGGCCTCAATGTAGACAATGCTAAACTGGGCTTACTGGGTTTCCTAGCTCAAAAGAAAATTGCACTACGAATGATAGCAAAAGGCCAAATGTCAGGGAAGTCAAACATAGCAACTGCTTTCTCTTAAAACTCCTGCCAGAATACTGCAATTCTCAGCAGCACCCTGGAATACTGAGAACAATGGGAACTACATTCCCCATGATTCTCAGCGTTCTTGGATGGTGCTGTCATCATGTGCATCTGTCTCCAGGGCTATGGGCTCATTTCACTAACCTGATGCCATGGAAGAGCCTGATGCCTTGAACCCTTGGCAAATAGTTCAGGCCTGGAGACATCAGGGCTGTAAAGATTAATTTCAAAATTAAACCAGAATGGGTATGGAAGGACACATAAAATACAATGTCTGAATCTTCCCACCTTACCAGCTCAATAGTAAACTACAACAATAATATCTGAGCTCAGATGGACGTAGGAAGAATATAAATAACATTAAAATAAATGACCCCATCCTATCTGATCGTCCAAATGTTTGCTCGCATTGAATGGCTTTATTTTGCACAGGATATGGTTCTGGGTAGCATCAATGAGAAGGAAGTTACTTAACTGAAGAGCAGCGTTTTAATGTACCTTTTTACATATCCACATGGTGTTCTTACCTTGCTTAAGGTTCAAGCTAGTGCATGCCACCTCTGAACCGACATGTCTACAAATGTAAAGAACCTTGTATTGTCACAAGTTGGTAAGGTTATAGGTACATTTTCCCTTGGCATGAGATCCAGAGAAATTAGAGATGGCAGCCTAGCTAGGCCTTGTGCCAAGTGAGAACCAGGATGGTGGTTGGACTTTGGTTGGTGACAGGAACCCTTAATAGAATTGGTTCCATGTAACAGCCTTACTCAATTGTCCTTGGGGGCCAGTCATGCTTGTGCTCCTCTAAATGGATTAAGCACCTCCTGGATTGAGGTTCTAGCCTTCCTGGAGCTCATCTTGGTAACTCATTTAGCATGTTGACTTAATCGAGGTGCTAAAAGTATTTTCTGGTTTGTTTGCTGTTTCCAATAGGAGACATGAAGTTAAACGGAACCAAACCTTAGCACATTTCCCCTCAAATATCTTCCAAAATATTTACATTGTACACTTTTCCTCAGGAAGGTGGTCCGGCAAATGTGCTTACACAGAAGATGCTCCAATAATTTAACAGATTTATTACAGAAAATGATACTAAACAGCTATTTTATATGTCAGCTTTAAAGCTTGTGAAAAGCAACTAAACACATGCATAAGACCAGTACATAAATCAGCCCAATAAAACAGCTTTGTAAATATTTATGCACTCAGTGCTCTCAGTTTCACGCTCGCTTCCTTTACCTCCACCTCTTAAATTTCCTCTCTCTTTAGTTTATGGCTGTGAGTGGTTTTGGTTGTCTGCCTGGCATTGCTTAATTACTTACTGCTTCCTCTGGTATCATGTACCATAATCCTAAATCTTCACAAACTCTGATTACCTTAGGAATTGGATGCAGTTATTCCATTAAGTCTAAATGGAACCCTTGTGGGAGTAAAAGGGGACTCTACAGGGTGAATTTACTGCCTCAGTGGTAGTAACCCATTGGAGGTAGCGGCCAGGCAAAAGTGGGCAAAGGGCCAATCCCCGCTGCTAGTGAAAGAGCCCACAGTTCTGTGCTGATTTCTTCCTCTTCCCCACATTAGCTCTGGTGCCTTCTTGCTCAGGCAGCTGGAGGGCAGTTCACTCAGTCAGCCTTTCCGTTTCTTTGAGGCATTGGAATGCTAATGGAATTGAGATATTGAATGGGGGTGTACAAAATTGGGAAACCTCCGGGCCTTGTTGCACCACATCTTATTATCCATGACGACTGGCCATGTTGGCTGTGGCTGATGGAAGCTGGAACGAAGGGCAGGCAGGGCACAGTCCTGTTTTCCGTCAGTGAACACATGGCACAATGATAGGACAGGCCGCTTTGCACCTCAGTATAAAAGGCTAGTTTTAGAAACATAGGAAGCTGCCATTCACTGAGTCAGACCATTGGTCCATCTAAGTCAGTGTTGTCTCCACTGACCGGCAGCAGCTACAAGATTCGAGACTGGGTTCTTTCCCAGTTCTACCTGGCAATGCCAGTGATTGAACCTGGAACCTTCTGTATGCAAAGCAGATACTTTATCTCTTTAAATTTCTTGATGTGTTAGTACTTGGTTCCTCAACACATTATGATTTGTGACTGAATATGTGAACTGAATCTACTGCAGAGTAATTTTGTTCATTCATTAATCACCCCCTTCTACCTTTCCATCCAGTGGGCCCACAAGATGGTATACAATTTGTGTATGCAGTGATTGCTCTATGGTGGGTCACTGGCGCATGCAAGTCAGTACTTAATGTTGCAGTTGCCAGGTGATGGCCACACATGTGCAGACCAGCCCAAAGTGACGAGAGGTCTCCCATATGATAAAATTGCCAAGTATCACACCATGCGAAAGCTAGAAAGCAAGGATCTCTGAAAAAGCTGTTGACATGATCTTACCATGTTGCACGTGTTTCACTCATTGGAGCATTTTTACTAGTAAATATAGAGGGGGAACCACCTCATGGTGAGTACTTAACCGAAAAGGTAGATCAACCCCTGGGCCATTTGCAAATGGTTACTATTTAGTTTCATAGAAAAGGGTTGGTGCCGTTTCTTGTGGGGAAATGGGGTGCTCCCTCCAATGACTTAATCTGGCACATTCTGGTTGGACCCTATTTTATTATCATCCTGTGCTGGAAAGACGTAGCGGGACTATTAATCTAACTATGCTATGAAAAGTTCTGGAGCTTTGCCACAATGGGAAAATTAACATGCTATCTAAGAACTCTGAGAGATAATAAAACTACAGACTACACAAACTGGCAAGATTTTATTTCGTTTATTGATAATAATGATGCATACATACAGGTGCCAGACGAATACACCTGTTTCTTCTTTTAGGAGCCAGTGGAAAAAGCAGCTGCTTTCAAACCAACAACATGCTGACCTCTTACAAAGCAAAATGATAGTTTTCCCTTTAACTATCTAACCCAGCTCACCTCCCTATATTTTCCAACATATCCTCTTGCTTATTCAACTTTTTGCTATCATGGGCTCCTTGGGGAGGAAGGTTGGTACATAATTTCAATAAATAAATAATATGCAGATGGCTGTACTGATCCTACGTTATTTATGTTTCGTATTACGTTATGTGTTCGTTTCTTTGAGATATATAATTTTCAAAATTAGCACACCCCCAAAGAAAAGAAAAAGAAAGAAAAGCCCTGGTGCCATTTGGGGTTTGTTTCTAAGTTTCTTCCTGCTGCTGTAGCTACACTACAAGATTATTTTTGTAAATAGCATGAAGAACTGCCAGCAAGAATTGATAAATGTTTGATCAAATGGGTTGTTTTCCTTTGCTGAATGACACGGATCCTGAATAGTTTACACCACTGTACAAATCTTGCAGCTGCAGAGTGATTGCCTTTAAAACACGGACATTTCCAGTACATAATATTGCAAGTAATTAGTGACACCAGGGCATTACATGTGTTCCTTGTGCTACAAAGAAGCAGCCTTACTCTGTCTTCATCTCTGTGTGTGAATGTAAACCAGGAATAATGGCAGTGCAGTTAATAGGGAGTACTGGTCCCATCAGATTAGTGGGAAAGAAAGCATAAACCTTTATCAGGCTAGATCCATCCTGTATGCTAGTAAAGCAAAAGGTGCTCAGGTGTGCTTTGGAACGTTGCCCCAGAATGAAATCCCATAGTCAAGAGATGCTGACAGGCATGTAGGTCTATATAAAATGGCTTTTTCAGTTGCTGCTTTCTAAACATGTGTTGAGAACTATCCAGAAAATGAATAAAGGTGCCTATTTCACAGCAACACCGCAACTGCTACTACAATTGTTGACTATTTGTCTACTATCTTTACAGTGTTCATTATTTCAGGAATCCTCACAATGCTCCTGTAAGGTTGGCCAGTATTAATGCTCCCAAGAAATAGTATATTTTCTGGAGCCAATTACTGAGTTTGTGGCTGAGGAAGGATTTGACCTGGGCATTTAACTGGCTCACATTCTTAGCCACTATGTTTTTGAGGATCAATTTGCTTGTGCTGGGCATTTTAGGTATTGCAAGCCCCTTGGCCATTTTTGCAGACACATATTGTATTTTATTGTGTGGCTAGGGAAATGGAAGCCCTCAGAATTGAAGTTGTGAATACGTTTCACTGTTGTGTATTCTGCATCCTGCTGTCCCGCATGGACTCTTCCCCCAGGCTCTGTGAAGATTCGGAATACAGACCCTGTCTCCACATTGAAAAACCTCCCATGGAAATGAAACTATCTCAGCACTGCTGTGATAGAAAGCCTCTTTGTTTAACACGAAGCATAGAGAGAGCTATTGTGCTGCCGAACTGAGGTGTGCAAATTGCTCCCACCCCTGTCACTTTCTAACAGGATAATGTAAAAGTCATTCTGCAGGGACAGGAAAAATAATAATTTGTTAATTCCCCTCAGTATTCCACACTTCTTCGCCGTGTAGCTAATTTTCTCTGAATACCTTATTAACATTCACAATGGCTTTGCAGGCCCACCCTAATAGCTCTCCACTGAGGCAGGAACTGTGAAGGTGAGAGCTGACAAAGATGCTATGATGATTTTTCTCCCTTCCACGCTTCTAGGGTTTATTATTCTGGCTTCCATCCTTTGAGGGCCGTCCAGATGATGAGAGTGGCCAAACTCCAGTGCAGTCACGACTTGTTTCCTCAGGCCCTGGAAACCTTGAAGGAGGTTAGTTTTGCTCGTTCTGCTTCTACCCTTTCCCCTTTCCTTCGCTCTCTAACTGCTGCCATTTCCCTCACCCTCCCAGTTCACCCCCGCTGCTGAAATATTAACCACCAGTCGTTTTCCACCCACCCCACCTCCGCATTTCCTTTTATCCACACTGGTACCGTAGGCAATAGCTGCGCAGTGAGGTGATGGGTCATTGCTACTTACCTAGTTTCCAGGGGTGACTTCCTTTAATATCAGTTGTTGGTAATTACTGTTCAGTAGCCGGGGGGTATCATTAATCACCCCTAACCTTGAGTGGCAAGCAGCTATTAAGATGGACGAATGAAAGAGTATTTCAGTGCCTTAGTCTGCTTCTCATGCTCCCTTTAAAATATTGATTATGTTCTGCCTAGCTGCGTGGGGAATACAGACTAAGGAGTAGGTGAAAACACATCTATGTGTCGGTAATCCTAGACAAGGAAGGGGTACTATATCGATCTGAAACTTTTTGATTAGGATTTTAACATAAAAACGGAAGAGGGGGACCAAAATCTTAAATTGGTAGGCTGGCGTCAGTAGGAGTTCACGTCTAAAATTTGATTTTTCACAAACGTCATGTTCAAATGCTGCCATTGACAATAACAGCTGATTTTCAGCTGGCAGTCTGAGTTGGAAAGCAAATGCCCCGTGAATTCTGACAAGTTTTTAATTAACAATGTCTTTTAAAAGTCACTGTGAGTGGAAGACAGTGGTGGCTGTACTGCATTTTATATTGTCAATTTGCCAGAGGGATTCTAATTGAATCAAGTGCAAAATGGATTTTAGGATAATTTTTGTTTTTAATGGGGGGGTGTTATGATATTTGATTTTTAAAAAAGAAAGAAGAAACCTTAACAGACTTCCTTTTAGAATTGTTAATAGTTTGCAGGCTGATTCAGGATTAAAATCTGTCTCAAATGCACAAATGTTCATTATATTTGGAGTGGAACATTTAGTACTTCTGCTTTGTGGACATGGTATGTGCATTCTTGCATTGTGATCACTTCATATTTGTTAAATCTTTGACCCACCTCATTCTAAGAGGTAGCAACACTCTGTTATGCCCATTGAACAAAATACCTTCCTATATATTAATACAATATAGTGAATTAAAATTATCACCTTAATCCTGAGCTTTAAAGGTAGCCCAAATAAGAATATTTACAGCACCTAGGGAAAAATATTACAGCTTTACTCTCTCTCCCTCCCTCCACACATTCTGTTAATAGTGTGCTATTCCACATGATCTCAGTTCCATGCTACTCCTGTGCTTATTTCAGCCAGCAGCTGCCTTATTTGGAATTTCTCATCATGAGCTTGTGATAGAGTCACAAAGTGCAAGGTACATTAGGGTTACCAGACATCCCCGGTTCCCGGGGACAGTCCCTGGATTTGCAAATCTATCCCTGGGAAACGTGGCAGCGGCAGCTTCAGCAGCCCGGAGCCAGCCTGTTAGCGCAGTTGGCTCTGGCTGGCTTCAAGAGCTGCTTGCTGCCGTGGCGCCCGCCATTTTTCCTGTGCCACGGCAGCGAGCCTTCCCTGATCTGTCAAAACAAAGGGGGGAGGGGAAAGGAAATCAGGGAAGGTGGGCAGTGCACCATTGCCCAGTTTTTTTTAAAAAAACTCTGTGCATTTATGTTTCACAGGGTGCAAAAGAAGGGCTTTGCACCTTTATGCATGTGTGCTTGGGCCCAGGGTCTTTTGCCTCACCATCCCCACTATTGACTCCCTGTTGCTACTCAGCTTCACCCACAAAAGAAAGGGTCCCCAGATTCATTGCAAAAAAATCTGGTAACCATAAGGTACATGGTACATATTTGTGAATACACAGTATAGTATTCTGACAATTGCCTAGCTTACTGCACTTCACTAATTGTACCTTTTTAAACTTGTAAATGTATCCTAAGTACTAGTGTGACTTTCTTCGCTAAGGACTTAGATCAAATGAGGATTCTGAAATTCAGTTGAACCAGTGCAATACTTATGCATGATAATGGTTAGAACTTGAATTGTTGTTGGATTTTATGGTGTTCAGTTCTGTAATACATCACTGATCCAGTTGAACTCAAGACCATGTACTTACAGAGTTGCAGGTCGCCTCTTATCTAGGCACTGACCAGGCCTCTCCTCCCTCCTTGCACTGTTTTGGAGATTCCCCCGACCCTCCCCCAAGCCATTTTCGTGGGGGGGAGTGAGTGGGGAACCCCCATTGCGCTAGCAGACGTCCTTGCATGGGCTTTGACTGTCGGGTCCAGTTAATTGAAACCGGCTCGTTATTTAAATAGTGCACAAGAGAAATGGCACAGTCCTTCCTGAGCTGCACTGTTTCAGACTGCAGCTGGGAGATGTCAGAGATTGCAGTCGCATATAAGCTCCCTGCACATGGAAAGGGATCTAGTCTGCTGCCACTATACCCCGTGATACAGGAAGGTTGGTTCTGAGTGATTATAATAATATATCAACTTGTCAGCCGAAATATATATTCCATCTGTATCAATCCCCTGCTGGGAAAAGCTCAAAGGAACATGAGCAAAAAGCCCTTCTGCTCCAGAGTGATGCTGAACTCTTTCTGACTATATGTCATTTGAACTGGTTCTTTCCAGCTTGCCCTGTGCATTATTAACTGCATGTGTGATTAAAGTAAAATGAGTATGGCTTTCTAGGCGTTTGTCCTTCCTTTGCTGCCTCTAACAGGCATTCATTTTAATCAAGGGACAAAGGAGAAACAGAAATGATTTCCTCAATACTCTGTCCTTTTGCTTTGTAGAGCATCAGCATGATGGAGTTTGCTTCCTCCTTTCATCATGACTGAGCGGTGCAGCAGCATATTTGCATACTGTTACATACGCTGATGTTAGGTACCCTGTCCAATCCCAATGCAAATTAGACACAAATGAATGTGCTGGGCTTTTATTTGCATTCAGAGACACATTCATACCAATTATCTAATGAAGCTTTATATTCTTGGGTAAAACAACTGTGTGGCTTCTGATACCGTGGCCTGTCGTGTATTTGTGTGCACAGAACAGTAATAATAATAAATAATAATAAAACCAGTTCCTTAAATCATGAGAGAAGCCACTGGTCCTACGGTGCTCAACAGTCGCTATGATTGTTTTATCCTGTGGAGGAAACAGCTTTTGTGTAATGACTTCTGTATGTACACATTGTAGTATTTAGCTTAGGCTGCAATCCAAACCTCTCTTTCCTGGGAGTAAGCCCCACTAAATTCAATATGACTTACTTCTGAGTAGACATGGTCAGGATTGCATGGTTAGTGTGCATGCATTTTCTGATCAACCCATACACATAGCCCAAACCAGGCGCATAGCTCCAGCTTCCACAGGCAGTTCCTTTGACAGCATTGCATGCTGATCAGCACACGATCTGGGCTACTCTTGCTATTTATCCCTCTCACTTTCCCTTTTATTCTTTGCATAGTTTTCCCACCCCTATCTTTCGGCTTAGATTTTTGTTTTCCTTCAGTTCCTTTGCACCTTATGGTGCCCCTGCTCTCTTCGCAAATGAGCTTCTCTGGAAGCAGGACCTGCTTATGGAAGGTGCCAAGGCGATGTTCTCCACAGCTCCTAGATCTTCATGACTTTGCTCCACTCTAGGCCTGTTGGCGTCAATGTTAATGACCAATCCTGTCATCCTGCACTGAGTAGCTGCTGATAATGGGGCAAATCTCCTCTAGTGTGGCCACCTGTGTCTGTATTCCTTTTTGGACATCTGCAGATGAAGAGCGTTGCAAATGCGCAAAACAAAAGAAAAATTAAAAGAAAAAAGAAAAAGCAGAACTTTCCAGCCAGAGCAGTTGAGAGGCATGCAATAAAGAATGATGGATTACCTGTCTGTCTTTTCAGGCTTATGATATCATGAAAGTGACCCATGGGACAGAACACAGCCTAGTGCACGACTTGATGATGCTCAAGGAAGACTGTGAGGCTGGCCTGCCATTAGAATGAAGAAGACCTGCAAGAAGACATTGGAGAAAGAAAATGTCTCCTTACACAATCTATGTAGCTGTCAAGATCTCATTAATCAGAGAACAGTTAGGAAAAGGTTCCAGTTGTTTTGGTGTGTAACCTGTATATTGTTTCTTCTGCTAATTCTTCAAAGGACCTTTCACACCAGTTTCTTGATATTTCCACCAGAAGTATGCTGTCTGCAAAACAACGTGTTGACAAAGAAACTTGGACAGTTCTTGGTAAAAGTACAATATACTATTAATGACGTAGAAAATGATAATTTCTGGAAATGATTTTCTTCATTTATCATGGTAGCTAAGGTACTCTTTATATGTCATGGTAACCAATATTAAACAAAAATAAAATCTTATATCCAAAGTATTTGAATTCCATTTTTATTGCTGCTTTCTCTCCTGCATTGCATCACTTCTTTTCCTTTCACATGCTGTCATTTTGAGATATGGAATGATCCTATGGATGAATTTGTTTTACATCCTTTCCAGTTTTAGTTTGCCTAGAATATCCACCATTAAGTACCATTAATTTATTAACCGTGGAATTTGCATACTCAAGTTGCATCTGTTCTTCTAAAGCTGTAAATCGATTCAGCTCCTCCATACTGATTCCTTTGAGTTATACAGACTTAATATCATCTGAGCTTGATTGGTGCATGTCTTGGGGTAGTTTTCTGCCTTTGTTGGGTTCAAGAGGGATGAGGTAGGTTTCATAAGAAGGAAGGAAATCATATACACACTGATTACTAGTGTGTAAACTCAACTGAACATAATTAGATTTTCTTCTGTCTTAACATGCATAGGATTGCAATGCCAGCCTTCTTTGTCATTCAAACACTGTGTTTAGCTCAGGAATGTGATTTCATGTACCCAGCATTTGGAAAAGTGGTTACCAGTTCTTACCATAAGGGTTTTTTTTAAATCTGCATGCGTTCATATCTTCCTTTGCAACCAAGAAACAAGGAAATGCCTTATTCCAATTCAGACTGTTGGTCAATCTAGCAATCTGACTGGCAGCAGATCTCCTGGGTGTTGGGCTAATAGACCCTGCTAAAAGGTTCTCGAAGCTTGGACTCTGTACAGGGCTAGAAATGGAATCTTACAATTCCCAAAATCTGCAGTGGCTACTAGTCAATTCACTAATAATAAAAATACAGCACGTTGTTTCTGATAGCAGCTACAGTGGTACCTTGGGTTAAGTACTTAATTCGTTCTGGAGGTCCGTACTTAACCTGAAACTGTTCTTAACCTGAAGCACCACTTTAGCTAATGGGGCCTCCCACTGCTGCTGCATAATTTCTGTTCTCATCCTGAAGCAAAGTTCTTAACCCGAGGTACTATTCTGAGTTAGTGGAGTCTGTAACCTGAAGCGTATGTAACCTGAAGCGTCTGTAACCCGAGGTACCACTGTATTTGTTACCCCAGTTTGCTGCGTTCTTGGGAAAGTCTTTTAGCTTCACCTCATATTTAGTGTGAGGAAGGGCCATAGCTCAGCAGGAGAGCATCTGCTTTGCATGCAGAAGGTGCCAGGTTCAATCCCTGGCATTTCCAAGTAGGGCTGGGATAGATCCCTGCCTGAAGCCCTGGAGAACTACAGCCAGATGGTGTAAGCAGTGCTGAGCAAGATGGACCAATGGTCTGACTGTGCATAGGCCGCTTTCTATGTTACCAACAATAATGCATTGGAAGAGTGAGAAATTGCCACTGAGCAAGACATTTTAGCCAGTGCAGTTGCCCTTAATTTTTTAAGCCTTAAGTGGGTGTTAACAAAGCCAGATATTTCTGTGAGAAATTTAAGCAGAAACCATTTACATGTTTTGAAAGCTTCAAATAATAATAATAATAATAATAATAATAATAATAATAATAATATCAGTATTTATCTGCCAACCATCTGACTGGGTTGCCCCAGCCACCCTGGGCTGCCCCAAACAGAATATTAAAAACACAATAAAACATCAAACTTTTAAAACTTCCTTATACGCCTTTAGCGTTTGTCCCTGTTCCCCTCCTCCACCAGGACAGTTTACTGCTTCCTTCCCATCCATGACTGTCATTTTATTAATCTCTAGTCAGCTTCTTCACAACAATAACTTGACACCATTCGGTGAGAATACATTTCTGAGAAAATGAACACTCCAGGTATGCTTTACAGCCTCATCTCATGAATGCAAACGCTGGAGACTCATCTCCCCTCAAGTGTTTTGAGCAAGTTATGGTGAGTGTAGCATTGTGCACTTGAAAAATTGAAATTTCGGGAAAGGTTGAGTCATGTCAGCCACCCAAGGAGTGCAATAATCCAAGTTGTTGTTGTTGTTGTTTTAATGGCTGGTTAAGAAAGGGGAAATGTTCAAGGGGAAGGCCAGATCCAGGCATTAAGGACCAAACTGGAAGTTTAGTAAACTGCATGAATTCAATTAAGTTGCATGTTAAAACAAGTGCTCGTAGAATATGTGTGGGGGACACTTAATAGGCTTAGGACCATGTGTGAGCCAGTAAAGGGAGTTTCTTTTCACCATAGTCTCAACGAAAATTGTCCCAGCAGCTGCTGTTGGCAGTGGTGGGAAGCCTCTGTTAAACCTGTCCCCATGGTCCTGCTTCTGCCCTCACAGCTGCTATTTTCATTTTTTAATGGTGCCATGTTAATTGTATCCACACAGTGGCATTTCTAGTTTGGCTCTTAGCAGTGTTACGGCTGTGGCCAAGTTTTAAAGAGATGGGCAGCTCATTCTACCATTAAGTGGTGCTGCTGTCTCCAGATAGGAGGTGTGACACCTGCTGAAAGGATAAGCCTGAAAATCACTATACAAATATCCCAAAGGCATATTACATTTCCTACCTCTGCTGGGCACATATGTACCTGAAATTTTGGAGATCTAGTACACTATAAATGTAAGCAGTGCCTTTATTGTGATAGTCCTTACCAGAGTGGAGTGCTGGCAACTCTTTAACCTCTTTTCCCCCTCTACTGAAGGCAGCCATCTTTTGCTGGTAGTCACAGCACATTAATCAATATGGAACTACCATCACCTCATTTTTTTTACACCAACACCCACTGTGTGCGTAAGGTGTTCACATATAATAAAGGTAGACACTTTGATAATTATTTTCTGGAGACCTTCTGAGTGGGAGCTTCACCAAAAGTACGGTTGTACCTTGGAAGTTGAACGGAATCTGTTATGGAAGTCCTTTCGACTTCCAAAATGTTTGGAAACCAAAGCACGGCTTCTGATTGGCTGCAAGAAGCTCCTGCAGCCAATTGGAAGCTGTGGAAGCCCCGTCGGACATTCAGGTTCCAAAGAACGTTTGCAAACCGGAACACTCACTTCCGGGGTTGCGGTCTTCGGGAGCCAAAACGTTCGACTTGCAAGGTATTCGGGATCCAAGGTACGACTGTACGGCTAATTACATTTCTTAGAAAATTTCCTAACTTGGGCTGTAAATCTCTTCCTGTGCAATCCTCAATAAGTGTACTCAGAAATAAGCCCCTCTGAGTAGATAAAGGATTGCAGTTTTTGATGACTAAATCTGGAATGCCTGCCTCAGTAGTTATGCAGCACATTAAATATATTAAACCTTCTACGTTGTCATACAAACGTTCCAGAGTAGGTCACAATGATTCTTATTCTTAGAGAGAAAGTATGGTGACTAAATGAATGCACAACAAATTTTAATTTTGAATCTGGTTCCCAAATAATCCAAAGGGGAAGATGCTGGATTGAGATATACCATGCATTTTGGAGACATTCAGTTTAATGAGGGACACAATTATTTGTTACATGGAGGCCAACTGCTAAACCACTAGACCTGGTGAGGAAAAGGATACATTTGTCCGTTTCGCAAACAGACTAAACAAACATTGGTACTCCCAGGATATACACTTAACATGTGACGTGGAGGCTGTCAAAGTTTCACATCTTTTGTACAGAAATGGAAAGTACTCCCTTTCATTGATTACAGTTTATTTCATTCTTTGTGTTTCCTGTCGGCAGGAGCAATAAATGAAACAGGCATTTATTTTAGTTTGAGAGTTATTTGTTGGACAATTTAATTTCTGCAGGGTAAATGTTGGAGAGAGACAGAGAGCGGCAAAGGCAGAGGGGAGCTTGTTGCTCTCACTGTTCTTTTACACACAGTGTGGGTGATGCAGGAAAAACAAAACCAGCCAATTATAAAGCTCAATGAGGTTTAAATAGTAACTTTGTGTTGACTAGTTAAATAGCAATTTGTACTCTTATCTGTTTTAATGTATTTGAAATGTGTCACAAGCCACCTCAACAACTTCTAATAGTAATTATTATTATTATTATTATTATTATTATTATTATTATTATTTTATTTACTATTATTATTACTATTATTATTAGAGTTAGAATTAGAAATACTACTAAATAAAAAATACGTATTTTGTGCTTGGGATAATAAATAAAATTCATAACATGGAGCCCAGAGATATAAATGATAAAACCTGAAATTTCAGTTCAGTATAATTTCTACATTACAACAGAACCAAATTCAGTGCAATGTATGATAATGCTAACTCTACCTACAGGCCAATTTCTGTCTTCTCACATGATACACAATTTGCTGAAGGATCCGTCTCTGTTTCAAACGGTAACACTTTTTTTGCTCCTCACACCAAAGTTTCACAGAAACTACATTTTCTGTTGCATTTGATCTGACAGCTTCCCTTAAATTCATCACAGACGATATCAGTGGCAGCCAAGGGAGTAAAAAAGTCAGCAGAATTGATTTGTTGGAAGATTGGAGAGTGGCAGCCTAGACTGTGGGCATGAGGCTCCGCTGCTGCTTGTCAGCAATAAGACCATCTAACAAGAGGCGATTTTCTGACTGTCGTATAATATCACTTATGTTGCTTCCTTTAGCACAGTAGAATGCTTTCTCCTTGAGTCCACGGGTGGGTCATCTGCGCTCATAAAGTAAGATCAGATGCACTCTCTCAGTGACTGCTGCATCTTTATTTCTTCTTAAAAGGCAAAAAGTAGGGGAAGCCAGGGGAAGCCACAGAACCATGGAAATTCAAATCATTCAGGGTTGTAAATCTTTGAAGCTGCTGGCACATACCTGCTCTTTAGTGAATGTGCCACTGAGATCCTGTTCTCTGCTCTATCAATGTAAGATATTATGTTGACATTACTTCTGGGCAGTGGGTCCACACTTCTGGAATGCTGTCCCCCATGAAATATGAGTGTCTTCAAATTTTCTGAAGATTTCAAGATGGGAAAATGAAAAAAAGAAAGAAAGAAATTCATTCCCCCATTTTTCCTTTTTGATGTGTTAATTCCTACTGTTCAAGGGGTTGTAATGTACTTTTGATTGTATAGTTATTGTGGTTTGTTGTCTTTTTATTAAATTGTGCATATTGCCTCGGAGGGAGGGGCAACTGTGTTCCATAAGGTGGTCAGGCAATAAATAAATAAACACACTAAAACCTAATCGTTTTTAGTGGGGTTGGGTACACTTCTAAGGGCCTCCAGGTTTTGCCCTGTATATTAGGATCAAAACATGAGTGCCCCCCCCCCCGCACGCGCTTTGTGGCAAAGGAAAAATAAGTTTTATTCTCAATAGGATGGGTGAATAGGTCACTTTCCGTTCCTGCAGTGTCTCATTTTTACAATTTTCAGTTCAGTTTTCCACATTTCTACATCAGTTTCTGGTTTGTTTGTTTTTTAAAAAAAATCTCATAAAATGTGCAAATTTCTCCTACCACCCATTTGTGTGTGCAGTTTTGCATATTGTACACATTGATGCAAAACAATTTCCCCTCATATCATGCATTTTAGTGTGTTATTTTCAGTAGTATATGCATTTATATGCACGCTCATCACTAGTATGTGCATTTTTGTGCGCGGTGATTGGCTGCAGAACTGCATTGCAAAGTTTGAAAAAGTGAATTTCAAAGGATAGGTGTGTTCACAAATGGCTTTGGAAAATGAAAAAAAGTTTGCTTTTAAATGTGAACTGAATTGAATTTCCTGATTTTCATGATTATCAGAAGTTCAGATATGAGACGACTTCTGTGCCATCGCCTTGGCAAAGTGCTGCAAGAATCACAGGAACCAAGCTAATGACTGCTGAACTGTCCACAGGGAGATGCTGGTTCACAAATTGTGTCTCTGAATGAGTGAGCCCAGCTGGGGCCTATATAATATCATGTCACACAACCTTAATATTTGCCTACTGGTGTCTCTTCTTAGAACAAAATCAACATATTTATTTTGTTTTTGCAATGGCCCTGGACACTATAATTCTTTACCTATAATTATTTTGAGAGATTGTAGGTTTGAAATTGGGACCGTAGAGATTCGTTCTCCAAAGAAAATGAAGAATTCAGTCTTGGTAATTAGGCTCTGCACAATCCTATGTATCTAGACCATCTAACCAATTCCCAGTAGCTCTTAATGAGATTGAGACTTCTTAAATGTACATATACATAGAGTTGGGGTTGCCAGTGTAGCGCTTGTGTGTGCAATGGCACCCTTGAGAGCGTCCTCTGCTACCCCCTGCTCACTGCTGCCATTGTTTTGAGGTGGCAAGGGTGATCGTCCCATTTAAAAGCTCTCTGGGTATCATTGGAGCAATCATTTTCCTAGCCACACCTACCTCACAGGGTTGTTGTGAGGATAAAAGGAGGAGGAGGAAAACATTCCAACTTGAGCTATTTAGAGAGAAAGTAAATGTAATAAATTAGTGAATTATCACATAGCTAGATTTGCTGATATACCTCATGCCTGTGTGCCCTCCTTTATCTCCTTTTACAGATGTTAAAACGAGGTACTGCAAAAGCCCATTCTGTACGTATTTCCTATAGCTATAAGAAAAAACAGCATGATAGAAAATTGGCATTCCTGGAGGGTTAATACTGTTCTGTTAACAACTGCCAGAGCAAGTAATTCATCATGCCTCGCCATTGGGAAGCCAGAAGATTCATTTCTGAATAATCAGTGGCAAAAAGAACCAATAAATAATAATATTTAAAAGGTCATTGTAAAGAAGAGATAGAATGTGATTGTCCCCTTCCCCCTTTTTTCTAAAGCCTTTTATGTGAGAATTAGTCAAGAATTTATGGCAAAATGTAGAGACAATCTGAAATTGCCTTTCATACCATTTTGCACTTATTATGAATATTTATTCGGTTTGCCCTTTATGGCAAGTCTGCAACTCAAGAACATGGAGGGGAGTGAATTGAGAAATGGTCCTTAACGTCGTCTCTTTTGAGGCATTCTAATACTTTAAGATGGTTTAAAAAATTAAAAAGTACCACACCCAGGATTTCACATGTGAGCTTGAAATGAAGCCAAGTCAATCAGTGACGAGAACACCCGATGATATGATTCTCTGTAAGCCAAGACAGCTTCATAGAAGATCCCGATTTTAGCTACTAATTGTCCATGTTTCATCACACCTGCAAAGAGCCTCGTTAAATCAACAGCATCACAAATTTTTGAAGCATCCAGATTTTTGAGGCCTTAGTCTTTTCAACAATCACTACACATCTCACATCTGGACGGGTGGAACTCCTATATCTTCTTATTAGCTGTAGATAGAGTGAAATCTCTGTCCCCATTTACGAAACTTTCTTGACTTTAAGAAAGCCGACTTCATAAAACTTAGGGAAGTGCTGGGTGAGATCCCATGGACAGTAATACTAAAAGGAAAGGAAGTTCATGATGGCTGGGAGTTTGTTAAGAGGGAGATAGTAAAAGCACAACGTCAGGCAATACCAATGAGACGGAAACATGGAAGGTGCCTAAAGAAGCCAGGGTGGCTATCTAAAGAACTTTTAACTGAGTTAAGATTAAAAAAGGATGTGTACAAAAAATGGAAAAGGGGGGAAACCACCAAAGAGGAATTCAAACAAATAGCCAGCACGTGTAGACACAAAGTCAGAAAAGCTAAAGCACAGAATGAACTCAGGCTTGCTAGAGAGGTTAAAAGCAACAAAAAAGGCTTTTATGGGTATGTTCGTAGCAAAAGGAAGAACAAAGAAACAGTGGGGTCACTCAGAGGAGAAGATGGTGAAATGCAAACAGGGGACACAGAAAGGGCTGAACTCCTCAATGCCTTCTTTGCCTCAGTCTTCTCCGATAAAGAAAACAATGCCCGACCTGAAGAATTTGGAGCAAATGATTCAGCAAAGGAAACACAGCCCAGAATAACTAAGGAGATAGTACAAGAATACTTGGCTAGTTTAGATGTATTCAAGTCTCCAGGGCCAGATGAACTGCATCCAAGAGTATTAAAAGAACTGGCAGATGTGATCTCAGAACCACTGGCAGTCATCTTTGAGAATTCCTGGAGAACAGGCGAAGTCCCGGCAGACTGGAGGAGGGCAAATGTTGTCCCTATTTTCAAAAAGGGGAAGAGAGAGGACCCAAATAATTACCGCCCAGTCAGTCTGACATCAATACCAGGGAAGATTCTGGAGCAGATCATTAAGCAAACAGTCTGTGAGCACCTAGAAAGGAATGCTGTGATCACCAATAGTCAGCATGGATTTCTGAAAAATAAGTCATATCAGACTAACCTGATCTCGTTTTTTGACAGAATTACAAGCCTGGTAGATGAAGGGAACGCAGTGGATGTAGCCTACCTTGATTTCAGCAAGGCATTTGACAAGGTGCCTCATGATATTCTTGTAAAGAAGCTGGTAAAATGCGGTCTTGACTATGCTACCACTCAGTGGATTTGTAACTGGCTGACTGACCGAACCCAAAGGGTGCTCATCAATGGTTCCTCTTCATCCTGGAGAAGAGTGACTAGTGGGGTGCCACAGGGTTCTGTCTTGGGCCCGGTCTTATTCAACATCTTTATCAACGACTTGGATGATGGACTCAAGGGCATCCTGATCAAATTTGCGGACAACACCAAACTGGGAGGGGTGGCTAACACCCCAGAGGACAGGATCACACTTCAAAACGACCTTGACAGATTAGAGAACTGGGCCAAAACAAACAAGATGAATTTTAACAGGGAGAAATGTAAAGTATTGCACTTGGGCAAAAAAAATGAGAGGCTCAAATACAAGATGGGCGACACCTGGCTTGAGAGCAGTACATGTGAAAAGGATCTAGGAGTCTTGGTTGACCACCAACTTGACATGAGCCAACAGTGTGACGCGGCAGCTAAAAAAGCCAATGCAATTCTGGGCTGCATCAATAGGAGTATAGCATCTAGATCAAGGGAAGTAATAGTGCCACTGTATTCTGCTCTGGTCAGACCTCACCTGGAGTACTGTGTCCAGTTCTGGGCACCACAGTTCAAGAAGGACACTGACAAACTGGAACGTGTCCAGAGGAGGGCAACCAAAATGGTCAAAGGCCTGGAAACGATGCCTTATGAGGAACGGCTAAGGGAGCTGGGCATGTTTAGCCTGGAGAAGAGGAGGTTAAGGGGTGATATGATAGCCATGTTCAAATATATAAAAGGATGTCACATAGAGGAGGGAGAAAGGTTGTTTCCTGCTGCTCCAGAGAAGCGGACACGGAGCAATGGATCCAAACTACAAGAAAGAAGATTCCACCTAAACATTAGGAAGAACTTCCTGACAGTAAGAGCTGTTCGACAGTGGAATTTGCTGCCAAGGAGTGTGGTGGAGTCTCCTTCTTTGGAGGTCTTTAAGCAGAGGCTTGACAACCATATGTCAGGAGTGCTCTGATGGTGTTTCCTGCTTGGCAGGGGGTTGGACTCGATGGCCCTTGTGGTCTCTTCCAACTCTATGATTCTATGATTCTATGAAACAGAAACCAAACCAAAACAACAGGATTCTTTTGTGGCAGCAAACACCATGTTGTGCAGTAGAGAGACTTACTTACAATGAGATTCATCATATTTTTACGATCCTCCCAAGTGATGATGGCTACAAATGCTAGTTCTGCTTACTACCTTTTTGTACCTCCTCCAAAAATGTTAGGACAATGTGCAGGGTTTTCTCCCATATTATCCTCTCAAAAATACTATCAGGCAGGTTAGGCTGAGAGATTGTCACTGGCCCAAAGGTCACCCAGCAGACTTAATGGCTGATCAGGAATGTGAATCTTCTCTTCCCCTCCCCCTTACTCTTTCTGCTTATCAGAGTTTGGGATTAGGAAGTGGATAGACAGCTGTGCTTGTGCAGGCATCTGAAATGTTATTTTAATAGTATGAAGTACAAAGTCTGCCACTTGAATAATAACAAGCATCAGATGAAGGAGGAATCAGAAAGAAAGAGATCTGAAGCTGAACATAGGATTATCGAGAGTCAGAAATACAGCTATAAAAATGGAACATAAAAATCCATCAATGTATTAATTAGGTGTTATGCTTTTAACAGGGCAGAGAAGTATTAAAAGCATTCTTAATAAGGATGATTAAAAGCACATATTTTTAATCATCTTTATTAACCACAGAAGTATGAGAGTTGTATTTGGCATCACCAGGTAGGGAAGATGAGGCATTCTTGCTTCTTTACCTGCCACACAAAGAAACCGTACTAACAAGATAGGCATCTACAACTTTTCAGAGTGTCACTTAGCCCATTCCCAGCACTGACAAATGTCCTTGTGTTGGCTGTGTCTGGAAGTGCTGGTGATACAGGAACATGAATGCTGTTGTGGCCCAACTGAACTTGGCTGGAAAAAAATCTCATCAACTCTTTTCCATATGGCAATAACAATTCCGAGTTGCATCAGTCAAAATAAAGCTTCAGTCTCTATGCAAAATCAATATTTTGCCTATGTACATTACTCTAGGCCTAGAGGCAAAAGACTTGCTTGCTAGGCTGGGATTTTAATTTAATCTTTGACAGATTTTGTTACTGAACATGTTCTGTAAATCACATTGGTCCCACTCACATTGGTGCATATTTCATTGTAAATAAATCACACTGGAAAGTGTTTTGAATTGCAAACAGAATGGGATTAGCCACTGCCTTTTGGGGGTTGTTATTGTTTCTGCTCACAGCCCTAAACAGAGATCAAATGAGCACTGGAAATTCCAAGGATTAGGTGCCTTCCAACAAATTTCACTGCAAACGCCAGAATTTTAATTTTTATTTAGCTGGTGGCTTCACAGATAACCTTTGGAAGGCAAGCGGCTTAGGCTGCTGAGGCCCAAAGATGCAGCCTTGGCCTCAATCCAAGCTGTCCTCTCTTAGGGCAGCAAAAGTCGCTCAACACAAGGCATGGCATACACTTGTTCTTTATTAGGAGTGGAGGGTTATTGGTTTGTGTTTGTTTTTTTAAATGTGTTTTGTGTTCTCATTTTGTATTTTTACGTTGTGCACTGCCCTGTGATCTTTGAATGAAAGGCAGTATACAAATTTAATAAATAATAAATTATTACCTATTAGGGATGCTTGCTGCTGATCTTGGAAAAAAACATTTGGTGACAGGGTGGTGGGATAGCCAGTACAGAAATACTGTTGCTATTCTGCTTTGCTATTTTCCTGGTTGTGCTATTTTCCAAAGTATATAATCTTAGCCAATGAAACAGGAAAAGTGGCTACAGCTGTTAATACTGGTCATTGACTGTAAGAAATTGATTGATTGACTACAGCTGTCACCAGGCTGTTGAGAATTGTTTTTGTCTCTTCTCTCTCTCTCCTCCTACCCTTGACATTGTTCCTCATTTTTCAGACTTTAGCATCAGTGCTAGTCAACATGCAGTTTTAAACGTATGTATTAAAACATTGTGTGCTTGGGATTAAATGTTTTCTTGCTCAGGTGTTAGCCTGTTGAGCTAGCAGTCTTAATCATGGGTCTTCCATTCTGCAACTGGAATTGCAGTGGAAGGGAAATTAAGTGTTCAACTCCATCACTACCATGTATTGAGCAGGCTGGAAGTCTGGATGTATTTGAGTATATAATGTCAGCAATGTTTAATACTGTACATGGCAAGGCTTGCAGGCAGTGATCCTTGTTGTGTTTCTGGGGGTGCTATAAACACCCGAGGGTGTGCCTGTTTTCATTAATGAAAAGTTGGGAGATGAAGTGCTAATTGAGGCACTACTGGAAATGAGTTTTCTAGAACTGATGTGATCACTTTTCTCCTTCCCTCATTTTTTTGGCAGGAGACTGATTGGTGGATGTGTGAAGCTGTGGTCCAGTAGCACAATGTTAAAGCAGAGAGAGTGTTTCTTGATGTGGCTTTGCTTGTGGAACACCAGGTGACTGGATTGCTTTTTATGAGGCCAAATCTGAGTGTTTTGGCCTTATCAATATACATAGCTGAGGATGGGAGGAAATGTAGATTTGGTCATCATCTTAGTCCTTCCCAGCAATCTTTTGTTTAGATCCCCACAGTGGTATCAACCAGTGATCTTGTAGTAAATAGTAACCTTACTGGTAAAATCTTTTAATCCCTTAAAATGTCTATTACTTGACTCTTACTTCCTTGGGGAATCATTTAATTAGCCAGCCTGTGGTGGAATCAGCACGAATCCAATTCCTATTGGATGTTTAAGGCAGTGCTGGCTCTCATGTGCACATTTCCTAAAGTAACTTTGTAATACTGCATTATTCGCCGGCAAAAACCTGCTCCAGAAACCTGTGGGACGGAACCAAGTGTTTTCACTGAAGGAAGACTTCCAGGGAAGCACAAGAATTGGTAAGATAAAAGTAAACATTTAATGCCACTATATTTTGATATCTTTTAAACATCATATCTTTGACAATATGTTTCACACCTCATATACCACAAAAGGTAAGAGATTCTTTTTTTAAACCAGCAAACAGTGAACTTTACATTTTAATGGCAAAAGGCTTGACATATTCATTCAATCAGTTTCCATTTTGTGTGTGTTTCTCGGTTACTTTTCCATTCTTGTCCTACTGCTGTCTGGGTCCACCCCCTCCCTGTTGGTTCTTTTTCCAGCAAAGTGGAGGTGAGGAACCTCAGAGGCTCTGGGGTCAAGTGCTGCCCCCCAGCCCACTCTGTCTGGCTCCCAGGACTCTTCTCAGGCCACATCCCCTCTCTCTAGGCCAACCCTCACCAGCCCTCCTTGAGTGATCTTGCTTGACTGGAATGGGTCTTTGAACCCCGACAATGGCTCTTGGTTGCCTGGATCAAGGAAGGTGGGTACGTTTGCATGGAAGCTAGCATGTACAAAGGTAACATTTACATTTGTCTCTTCGGCCACTTTTGTCTCTGGCCCCACCCATTGCTGGCATGTGGCTGACCCCCTGGAAGGTTGCACAGATGGGAATGTGGCTCTGGGTCTGGAAGAAGTCCCCCACCCCTGTAATGGAGCTTAGGTGATATAGCAGACGATTTGTGTGTAGATCTGTCTTCTTGTGGAACTTCTCGTGACTGACTCAGTAGAAGTGATTCCCCCTAGCAGGGGTCTCTCTCCAACCTTACGTGACTTTATTATACCACGGTTACTATGGAAAAGGACATAGCCACAGACAGAATGAAATGGATTCAGCAAATGTACACTTCAATGCATAGCACTTAGATAAGCATTTCCAATCATGATGGTTAAATAAATTATAAAGTACAAGCAATTCTATAAAGCAAGAACATCCTGAGTTTACAAATAAATTATGTCCTTCATACGTCAAATAGGTGATGGATGTCAGATAGCAGTTTCAGCTAGGGAAATTGGGGAAGGAGCTGAAATTTAGAAAAAGTAGTATCTATGTGTACA